>NW_027328740.1:42603868-43210226 GCF_048564905.1 Vicugna pacos | reverse complement strand
AGCGATGGTGGGGGATGGGCTCTAAAGCCAAATATTATCGAGTGTATCTCTGTGGGTAGTGGAGGGTTTTAAACTTCTTCCCCAACCTTGGAACAGCTGTGCCCCATAAAGATGCGTGGAATCTGTTTCCCCACCTCCAGCACACACACGGAGACGTGCTCAGGTATCCTGATTGTGGGGAGGCTCCTCCAAATGACAGCAGCGCCTGGGTTCTAAAAGAATCCCTTAGCTTGTCTTCCCTGATGGCATGCCTAGGCTGGAGAGTGGGGGAAAGTGGGGGTTGGGCTCTAAACCAAGTATTAGCGAGAGCCTATCCATGGGATGTGGGTTTTTAACCTACAACCCACAACCATGGAATAAATGTGCCCCCTGAAAGATGCTTTGACTCTTTCCCTACATCCAGCACACACACGAAGATGTGTTCTGGTATTCTGAGTGTGGGTATGTTCCTCAAAATGACAGCAGCACCTGGATTCTATTAGTATCCCTTAGCTTCTGTTCCCTGAGTGTTCTTTTAGGCCAGGCCATGAGGGAAAGCTGGGGGTTGGGCTTGGAGGCCACGTAGCAGTGAGTGTCCCCTGATCCATTGAGGAAGTACTTAGAGGACTTCTCCCTAAACGGAACACCTTTTCCTCCATTCATCTGGGTGGAGTGGGGCTGCACATCTCTCCCACACCTAAGAATGTGTTCTGGAATTCTGAGTGCAGGGAAGTTCCTCCAACTGACAGCAGCGCCTGGGTTCTAATTGAATTCTTTTGCTTATCTCCCTGATGGAAATCCTAGGCGGAGTGCGGGGGAAAGTGTGGTTTGGGCTCCGAAAGCAAGTATTTGCGATGACCTCTCTATGGTTTGTGGAGATGTTTAAACTACATCCCTAAACTGGGAACACCTGTGCCCCCATAAAGATCCGTGGAGTCTGTTTCCACACCTCCAGCACACACACGAACACTTGCACAGTTATCCTGAGAGTGGGCAGCCTCCTCCAACTGAGAGCAGGGCCTTGGTTCTTATAAAATCGCTTAACTTGTCTACCCTGTTTGGTTTCCTGATACGGAGTGCTGGGGAAAGGGTGGGTTGGGCTCTAAATCCAAGTATTAGCGAGTTCTTCTCCATAGGATTTGGATTTTATTAACCAAAACCCCACAACATGGGAATACCTGTGCTCTTTGAAAAAAGCATGGACTCTGTATCCCCACCACCAGAACACACATGAAGAAGTTTTCTGCTATCCTGAGTGTGGGCTGGCAATTTCAGGTGACAGAAGCGGCTGGGTTCTAATAGAATCCCTTAGCTTGTAATCCCTGAGTGTTTCCCTAGGACTGACTCTGAGAGAAACCTGGGGGTTGGGCTTTGAGGCCAAATAGTAGCGAGTGTCCCCGATGGACTGAGGAAGTATTTAGATGAATTCTCCATAAAGGGAAACACCTGAGCACCCATTCATCTGCGTGGAATGGGGCTTCAAATCTCCCCACCACACAAGTTTGTGTTCCAGTATCCTGAGGGTGGGGTAGTTCCTCCAACTGACATCAGAGTCTTGGTTTTAATAGAATCCCTTTGCTTGTCTTCCCTGATGGTTTGCCTAGGCCAGTGTGTGGTTGAAAGTGGGATTTGGGCTCTAAAACTATGTATTAGCGTGTGCCTCTCCATGGGCAGTGGAGATGTTTAAACTACAACCCACAACTTGGGAATTACTGTGACCCCTGATAAATGCGTGTGCTATGTTTCCCCACGTCCAGCACACACAGGAAGTAGTGTTCTGGGGTTGTGAGTGTGGGGAGGTTCCTCCAACAGGCAGCCGCACCTGAGTTTTAATAGAATCCCTTAGCTTGACTTCCCTAAGTGTTTTCCTAGGCCTAGCAGTAAGCGATGGTGGGGGATGGGCTCTAAAGCCAAGTATTAGCGAGTGCATCTCTGTGGGTAGTCTAGGGTTTTAAACTACTTCCCCAACCTTGGAACAGCTGTGCCCCATCAAGATGCGTGGAATCTGTTTCCCCAATTCCACCACACACACGGAGACGTGCTCAGGTATCCTGATTGTGGGGAGGCTCCTCCAAATGACAGCAGCGCCTGGGTTCTAAAAGAATCCCTTAGCTTCTCTTCCCTGATGGCATGCCTAGGCTGGAGAGTGGGGGAAAGTGGGGGTTGGGCTCTTAACCAAGTATTAGCGAGAGCCTATCCATGGGATGTGGGTTTTTAACCTACAACCCACAACCATGGAATAAATGTGCCCCCTGAAAGATGCTTTAACTCTTTCCCTACATCCAGCACACACACGAAGAAGTGTTCTGGTATTGTGAGTGTGGGTAATATCCTCAAAATTACAGCAGCACCTGGATTCTATTAGTATCCCTTAGCTTCTGTTCCCTGAGTGTTATTTTAGGCCAGGCCATGAGGGAAAGCTGGGGGTTGGGCTTGGAGGCCACGTAGCAGTGAGTGTCCCCTGATCCATTGAGGAAGTACTTAGAGGACTTCTCCCTAATCGGAACACATTTTCCTCCATTCATCTGGGTGCAGTGGGGCTGCACATCTCTCCCACACCTAAGAAAGTGTTCTGGAATTCTGAGTGCAGGGAAGTTCCTCCAACTGACAGCAGCGCCTGGGTTCTAATTGAATCCCTTTGCTTGTCTTCCCTGATGGAAAGCCTAGGCGGGAGTGCGGGGGACAGTGTGGTTTGGGCTCCGAAATCAAGTATTTGCGATGACCTCTCTATGGTTTGTGGAGGTGATTAAACTACATCCCTAACCTGGGAACACCTGTGCCCCCATAAAGATACGTGGAATCTGTTTCCACACCTCCAGCACACACACGAACACTTGCACAGTTATCCTGAGAGTGGGCAGCCTCCTCCAACTGAGAGCAGGGCCTTGGTTCTTATAAAATCGCTTAACTTGTCTACACTCTTTGGTTGCCTGATAAGGAGTGCTGGAGAAAGGATTGGTTGGGCTCTAAATCCAAGTATTAGCGAGTGCTTCTCCATGGGATTTGGAGGTTATTAACCAACAGCCCACAACATGGGAATACCTGTGCTCCTTGAAAAAAGCGTGGACTCTGTATCCCCACCACCAGAACACACATGAAGCAGTTTTCTGCTATCCTGAGTGTGGGCTGGCAATTTCAGGTGACAGAAGCGGCTGGGTTCTAATAGAATCCCTTAGCTTGTAATCCCTGAGTGTTTCCCTAGGACTGACCCTGAGAGAAACCTGGGGGTTGGGCTTTGAGGCCATATAGTAGCGAGTGTCCCCGATGGACTGAGGAAGTATTTAGATGAATTCTCCATAAAGGGAAACACCTGAGCACCCATTCTTCTGCGTGGAGTGGGGCTTCTAATCTCCCCACCACACAAGGTTGGGTTCCAGTATCCTGAGGGTGGGGTAGTTCCTCCAACTGACATCAGCGTCTTGGTTTTAATAGAATCCCTTTGCTTGTCTTCCCTGATGGTTTGCCTAGGCCAGTGTGTGGTTGAAAGTGGGATTTGGGCTCTTAAACTGTGTATTAACGTGTGCCTCTCCATGGGTAGTGGAGATGTTTAAACTACAACCCACAACTTGGGAATTACTGTGACCCCTGAAAAATGCGTGTGCTATGTTTCCCCACGTCCAGCACACACAGGAAGAAGTGTTCTGGGGTTCTGAGTGTGGGGAGGTTCCTCCAACAGACAGCAGCACCTGGGGTTTAATAGAATCCCTTAGCTTGACTTCCCTAAGTGTTTTCCTAGGCCTAGCAGTAAGCGATGGTGGGGGATGGGCTCTAAAGCCAAGTATTAGCGAGTGCATCTCTGTGGGTAGTGGAGGGTTTTAAACTACTTCCCCAACCTTGGAACAGCTGTGCCCCATAAAGATGCGTGGAATCTGTTTCCCCACCTCCAGCACACACACGGAGACGTGCTCAGGTATCCTGATTGTGGGGAGGCTCCTCCAAATGACAGCAGCGCCTGGGTTCTAAAAGAATCCCTTAGCTTGTCTTCCCTGATGGCATGCCTAGGCTGGAGAGTGTGGGAAAGTGGGGGTTGGGCTCTAAACCAAGTATTAGCGAGAGCCTATCCATGGGATGTGGGTTTTTAACCTACAACCCACAACCATGGAATAAATGTGCCCCCTGAAAGATGCTTTGACTGTTTCCCTACATCCAGCACACACACGAAGATGTGTTCTTGTATTCTGAGTGTGGGTAAGTTCCTCAAACTGACAGCAGCACCTGGATTCTATTAGTATCCCTTAGCTTCTGTTCCCTGAGTGTTCTTTAAGGCCAGGCCATGAGGGAAAGCTGGGGGTTGGGCTTGGAGGCCACGTAGCAGTGAGTGTCCCCTGATCCATTGAGGAAGTACTTAGAGGACTTCTCCCTAAACGGAACACCTTTTCCTCCATTCATCTGGGTGGAGTGGGGCTGCACATCTCTCCCACACCTAAGAATGTGTTCTGGAATTCTGAGTGCAGGGAAGTTCCTCCAACTGACAGCAGCGCCTGGGTTCTAATTGAATCCCTTTGCTTGTCTTCCCTGATGGAAAGCCTAGGCGGGAGTGCGGGGGAAAGTGTGGTTTGGGCTCCGAAACCAAGTATTTGCGATGACCTCTCTATGGTTTGTGGAGGTGTTTAAACTACATCCCTAAACTGGGAACACCTGTGCCCCCATAAAGATACGTGGAGTCTGTTTCCACACCTCCAGCACGCACACGAACACTTGCACAGTTATCCTGAGAGTGGGCAGCCTCCTCCAACTGAGAGCAGGGCCTTGGTTCTTATAAAATCGCTTAACTTGTCCACCCTGTTTGGTTGCCTGATACGGAGTGCTGGAGAAAGTATTGGTTGGGCTGTAAATCCAAGTATTAGCGAGTGCTTCTCCATGGGATTTGGAGGTTATTAACCAAAACCCCACAACATGGGAATACCTGTGCTCCTTGAAAAAAGGGTGGACTCTGTATCCCCACCACCAGAACACACATGAAGCAGTTTTCTGCTATCCTGAGTGTGGGCTGGCAATTTCAGGTGACAGAAGCGGCTGGGTTCTAATAGAATCCCTTAGCTTGTAATCCCTGAGTGTTTCCCTAGGACTGACTCTGAGAGAAACCTGGGGGTTGGGCTTTGAGGCCAAATAGTAGCGAGTGTCCCCAATGGACTGAGGAAGTATTTACATGAATTCTCCATAAAGGGAAACACCTGAGCACCCATTCTTCTGTGTGGAGTGGGGCTTCTAATCTCCCCACCACACAATGTTGGGTTCCAGTATCCTGAGGGTGGGGTAGTTCCTCCAACTGACATCAGCGTCTTGGTTTTAATAGAATCCCTTTGCTTGTCTTCCCTGATGGTTTGCCTATGCCAGTGTGTGGTTGAAAGTGGGATTTGGGCTCTAAAACTGTGTATTAGCGTGTGCCTCTCCATGGGTAGTGGAGATGTTTAAACTACAATCCACCACTTGTGAATTACTGTGACCCCTGAAAAATGCGTGTGCTATGTTTCCCCACGTCCAGCACACACAGGAAGTAGTGTTCTGGGGTTCTGAGTGTGGGGAGGTTCCTCCAACAGACAGCAGCACCTGGGTTTTAATAGAATCCCTTAGCTTGACTTCCCTAAGTGTTTTCCTAGGGCTAGCAGTAAGCGATGGTGGGGGATGGGCTCTAAAGCCAAGTATAAGTGAGTGCATCTCTGTGGTTAGTGGAGGGTTTTAAACTACTTCCCCAACCTTGGAACAGCTGTGCCCCAAAAAGATGCGTGGAATCTGTTTCCCCACCTCCAGCACACACACGGAGACGTGCTCAGGTATCCTGATTGTGGGGAGGCTCCTCCAAATGACAGCAGCGCCTGGGTTCTAAAAGAATCCCTTAGCTTGTCTTCCCTGATGGCATGCCTAGGCTGGAGAGTGGGGGAAAGTGGGGGTTGGGCTCTAAACCAAGTATTAGCGAGAGCGTATCCATGGGATGTGGGTTTTTAACCTACAACCCACAACCATGGAATAAATGTGCCCCCTGAAAGATGCTTTGACTCTTTCCCTACATCCAGCACACACACGAAGATGTGTTCTGGAATTTTGAGTGTGGGTAAGTTCCTCAAACTGACAGCAGCACCTGGATTCTATTAGTATCCCTTAGCTTCTGTTCCCTGAGTGTTCTTTAAGGCCAGGCAATGAGCGAATGCTGGGGGTTGGGCTTGGAGGGCACGTAGCAGTGAGTGTCCCCTGATCCATTGAGGAAGTACTTAGAGGACTTCCCCCTAAACGGAACACCTTTTCCTCCATTCATCAGGGTGCAGTGGGGCTGCACATCTCTCCCACACCTACGAATGTGTTCTGGAATTCTGAGTGCAGGGAAGTTCCTCCAACTGACAGCAGCGCCTGGGTTCTAATTGAATCCCTTTGCTTGTCTTCCCTGATGGAAAGCCTAGGCGGGAGTACGGGGGACAGTGTGGTTTGGGCTCCGAAATCAAGTATTTGCGATGAACTCTTTATGGTTTGTGGAGGTTTTTAAACTACATCCCTAAACTGGGAACACCTGTGCGCCCATAAAAATCCTTGGAGTCTGTTTCCACACTTCCAGCACACACACGAACACTTGCACAGTTATCCTGAGGGTGGGCATCCTCCTCCAACTGAATGCAGGGCCTTGGTTCTTATAAAATCGCTTAATTTGTCTACCCTGTTTGGTTGCCTGATACGGAGTGCTGGGGAAAGGGTGGGTTGGGCTCTAAATCCAAGTATTAGCGAGTGCTTCTCCATGGGATTTGGAGGTTATTAACCAAAGCCCCGCAACATGGGAATACCTGTGCTCCTTGAAAAAAGGGTGGACTCTGTATCCCCACCACCAGAACACAAATGAAGAAGTTTTCTGCTATCCTGAGTGTGGGCTGGCAATTTCAGGTGACAGAAGCGGCTGGGTTCTAATAGAATCCCTTAGCTTGTAATCCCTGAGTGTTTCCCTAGGACTGACTATGAGAGAAACCTGGGGGTTGGGCTTTGAGGCCAAATAGTAGCGAGTGTCCCCGATGGACTGAGGAAGTATTTAGATGAATTCTCCATAAAGGGAAACACCTGAGCACCCATTCATCTGTGTGGAGTGGGGCTTCAAATCTCCCCACCACACAAGGATGTGTTCCAGTATCCTGAGGGTGGGGTAGTTCCTCCAACTGACATCAGCGTCTTGGTTTTAATAGAATCCCTTTGCTTGTCTTCCCTGATGGTTTGCCTAGGCCAGTGTGTGTTTGAAAGTGGGATTTGGGCTCTAAAACTATGTATTAGCGTGTGCCTCTCCATGGGTAGTGGAGATGTTTAAACTACAACCCACAACTTGGGAATTACTGTGACCCTTGAAAAATGCGTGTGCTATGTTTCTCCACGTCCAGCAAACACAGGAAGAAATGTTCTGGCGTTCTGAGTGTGGGGAGGTTCCTCCAACAGACAGCAGCACCTGGGTTTTAATAGAATCCCTTAGCTTGATTTCCCTAAGTGTTTTCCTAGGCCTAGCAGTAAGCGATGGTGGGGGATGGGCTCTAAATCCAAGTATAAGCGAGTGCATCTCTGTGGGTAGTGGAGGGTTTTAAACTACTTCCCCCACCTTGGAATACCTGTGCCCCATAAAGATGCGTGGAATCTGTTTCCCCTCTTACAGCACACACACGGAGACGTGCTCAGGTATCCTGATTGTGGGGAGGCTCCTCCAAATGACAGCAGCGCCTGGGTTCTAAAAGAATCCCTTAGCTTGTCTTCCCTGATGGCATGCCTAGGCTGGAGACTGGGGGAAAGTGGGGGTTGGGCTCTAAACCAGGTATTAGCGAGAGCCTATCCATGTGATGTGGGATTTTAACCTACAACCCACAACCATGGAATAAATGTGCCCCCTGAAAGATGCTTTGACTCTTTCCGTACATCCAGCACACACACGAAGATGTGTTCTGGTATTCTGAGTGTGGGTATGTTCCTCAAACTGACAGCAGCACCTGGATTCTATTAGTATCCCTTAGCTTCTGTTCCCTGAGTGTTCTTTTAGGCCAGGCCATGAGGGAAAGCTGGGGGTTGGGCTTGGAGGCCAAGTAGCAGTGAGTACCACCTGATCCACTGAGGATGTACTTAGAAGTCTTCTCCCTAAACGGAACACCTTTTCCTCCATTCATCTGGGTGGAGTGTGGCTGCACATCTCTCCCACACCTAAGAATGTGTTCTGAAATTCTGAGTGCAGGGAAGTTCCTCCAACTGACAGCAGCGCCTGGGTTCTAATTGAATCCCTTTGCTTGTCTTCCCTGATGGAAAGACTATGCGGGAGTGTGGGGCACAGTGTGGTTTGGGCTCCGAACCCAAGTATTTGCGATGAACTCTCTATGGTTTGTGGAGATGTTTAAACTACATCCCTAAACTGGGAACACCTGTGCCCCCATAAAGATACGTGGAGTCTGTTTCCACACCTCCAGCACACACACGAACACTTGCACAGTTATCCTGAGAGTGGGCAGCCTCCTCCAACTGAGAGCAGGGCCTTGGTTCTTATAAAATCGCTTAACTTGTCTACCCTGTTTGGTTGCCTGATACGGAGTGCTGGGGAAAGGGTGGGTTGGGCTCTAAATCCAAGTATTAGCGAGTGCTTCTCCATGGGATTTGGAGGTTATTAACCAAAAACCCACAATATGGTAATACCTGTGCTCCCTGAAAAAAGCGTGGAATCTGTATCCCCACCACCTGAACACACATGAAGAAGTTTTCTGCTATTCTGAGTGATGGCTGGCAATTTCAGGTGACAGAAGCGGCTGGGTTCTAATAGAATCCCTTAGCTTTTAATCCCTGAGTGTTTCCCTAGGACTGACTCTGAGAGAAACCTGGGGGTTGGGCTTTGAGGCCGAATAGTAGCGAGTGTACTCGTTGGACTGAGGAAGTATTTAGATGAATTCTACATAAAGGGAAACACCTGAGCACCCATTCATCTGCGTGAAGTGGGGCTTCAAATCTCCCCACCACACAAGGTTGGGTTCCAGTATCCTGAGGGTGGGGTAGTTCCTCCAACTTACATCAGCGTCTTGGTTTTAATAGAATCCCTATGCTAGTCTTCCCTGATGGCTTGCCTAGGCCAGTGTGTGCTTGAAAGTGGGATTTGGGATCTAAAACTAAGTATTAGCGTGTGCCTCTCCATGGGTATTGGAGATGTTTAAACTACAACCCACAACTTGGGAATTACTGTGACCCCTGAAAAATGCGTGTGCTATGTTTCCCCACATCCAGCACACACAGGAAGAAGTGTTCTGGGGTTCTGAGTGTGGGGAGGTTCCTCCAACAGACAGCAGCACCTGGGGTTTAAGGGAATCCCTTAGCTTGACTTCCCTAAGTGTTTTCCTAGGCCTAGCAGTAAGCGATGGTGGGGGATGGGCTCTAAAGCCAAGTATTAGCGAGTGCATCTCTGTGGGTAGTGGAGGGTTTTAAACTACTTCCCCAACATTGGAAGAGCTGTGCCCCATAAAGATGCGTGGAATCTGTTTCCCCACCTCCAGCACACACACGGAGACGTGCTCAGGTATCTTGATTGTGGGGAGGCTCCTCCAAATGACAGCAGCGCCTGGGTTCTAAAAGTATCCCTTAGCTTGTTTTCCCTGATGGCATGCCTAGGCTGGAGATTGGGGGAAAGTAGGGGTTGGGCTCTAAACCAAGTATTAACGAGTGCTTCTCCATGGGATTTGGAGGTTATTAACCAAAAGCCCACAACATGGGAATACCTGTGCTCCTTGAAAAAGCGTGGACTCTGTATCCCCACCACCAGAACACACATGAAGAAGTTTTCTGCTATCCTGAGTGTGGGCTGGCAATTTCAGGTGACAGAAGCGGCTGCGTTCAAATAGAATCCCTTAGCTTGTAATCCCTGAGTGTTTCCCTAGGACTGACTCTGAGAGAAACCTGGGGGTTGGGCTTTGAGGCTAAATAGTAGCGAGTGTCCCCGATGGACTGAGGAAGTATTTAGATGAATTCTCCATAAAGGGAAACACCTGAGCACCCATTCATCTGCGTGGAGTGGGGCTTCAAATCTCCCCGCCACACAAGGTTGGGTTCCAGTATCCTGAGGGTGGGGTAGTTCCTCCAACTGACATAAGCGTCTTGGTTTTAATTGAATCCTTTTGCTTGACGTCCCTGATGGTTTGCCTAGGCCAGTGTGTGTTTGAAAGTGGGATTTGGGATCTAAAACTAAGTATTAGCGTGTGCCTCTCCATGGGTAGTGGAGATGTTTAAACTAAAACCCACAACTGGGAAATTACTGTGACCCCTGAAAAATGCGTGTGCTATGTTTCCCCACGTCCAGCACACACAGGAAGAAGTGTTCTGGGGTTCTGAGTGTGGGGAGGTTCCTCTAACAGACAGCAGCACCTGGGTTCTAATTGAATCCCTTTGCTTGTCTTCCCTGATGGAAAGCCTAGGCGGCAGTGCGGGGCACAGTGTGGTTTGGGCTCCGAACCCAAGTATTTGCGATGAACTCTCTATGTTTTGTGGAGGTGTTTAAACTACATCCCTAACCTGGGAACACCTGTGCCCCTATAAAGATCCATGGAGTCTTTTTCCACACCTCCAGCACACAGACGAACACTTGCACAGTTATCCTGAGAGTGGGCAGCCTCCTCCAACTGAGAGCAGGGCCTTGGTTCTTATAAAATCGCTTAACTTGTCTACCCTGTTTGGTTGCCTGATACGGAGTGCTGGGGAAAGGGTGGGTTGGGCTCTAAATCCAAGTATTAGCGAGTGCTTCTCCATGGGATTTGGAGGTTATTAACCAAAACTCCACAACATGGGATTACCTGTGCTCCTTGAAAAAAGCGTGGACTCTGTATCCCCACCACCAGAACACACATGAAGAAGTTTTCTGCTATCCTGAGTGTGTCTGGCAATTTCAGGTGACAGAAGTGGCTGGGTTCTAATAGAAACCCTTAGATTGTAATCCCTGAGTGTTTCCCTAGGACTGAATCTGAGAGAAACCTGGGGGTTGGGCTTTGAGGCCAAATAGTAGCGAGTGTCCCCGAAGGACTGAGGAAGTATTTAGATGAATTCTCCATAAATGGAAACACCTGAGCACCCATTCATCTGCGTGGAGTGGGGCTTCAAATCTCCCCACCACACAAGGTTGCGTTCGAGTATCCTGAGGGTGGGGTAGTTCCTCCAACTGACATCAGCGTCTTGGTTTTAATAGAATCCCATTGCTTGTCTTCCCTGATGGCTTGCCTAGGCCAGTGTGTGGTTGAAAGTGGGATTTGGGATCTAAAACTAAGTATTAGCGTGTGCCTCTCCATGGGTAGTGGAGATGTTGAAACTACAACCCACAACTTGGGAATTACTGTGACCCCTGAAAAATGCGTGTGCTATGTTTCCCCACGTCCAGCACACACAGGAAGAAGTGTTCTGGGGTTCTGAGTGTGGGGAGGTTCCTCCAACAGACAGCAGCACCTGGGTTTTAATAGAATCCCTTAGCTTGACTTCCCTAAGTGTTTTCCTAGGCCTAGCAGTAAGCGATGGTGGGGGATGGGCTCTAAAGCCAAGTATTAGCGAGTGCATCTCTGTGGGTAGTGGAGGGTTTTAAACTACTTCCCCAACCTTGGAACACCTGTGCCCCATAAAGATGCGTGGAATATGTTTCCCCACCACCAGCACACACACGGAGACGTGCTCAGGTATCCTGATTGTGGGGAGGCTCCTCCAAATGACAGCAGCGCCTGGGTTCTAAAAGAATCCCTTAGCTTGTCTTCCCTGATGGCATTCCTAGCCTGGAGATTGGGGGAAAGTGGGGGTTGGTCTCTAAACCAAGTATTAGCGAGAGCCTATCCATGGGATGTGGGTTTTTAACCTACAACCCACAACCATGGAATAAATGTGCCCCCTGAAAGATGCTTTGACTCTTTCCCTACATCCAGCACACACGCAAAGAAGTGTTCTGGAATTCTGAGTGTGGGGAGGTTCCTCAAACTGACAGCAGCACCGGGGTTCTATTAGTATCCCTTAGCTTCTGTTCCCTGAGTGTTCCTTTAGGCCAGGCCATGAGGGAAAGCTGGGGGTTGGGCTTGGAGGCCATGTAGCATTGAGTGCAACCTGATCCACTGAGGAAGTACTTAGAGGACTTCTCCCTAAACGGAACACCTTTTCCTCCATTCATCTGGGTGCAGTGGGGCTGCACATCTAACCCACACCTAAGAATGTGTTCTGGAATTCTGAGTGCAGGGAAGTTCCTCCAACTGACAGCAGTTCCTGGGTTCTAATTGAATCCCTTTGCTTGTCTTCCCTGATGGAAAGCCTAGGCTGAAGTGCGGGGGAAAGTATGGTTTGGGCTCCAAAACCAAGTATTTGCGATGACCTCTCTATGGTTTGTGGAGGTGTTTAAACTACATCCCTAACCTGGGAACACCTGTGCCCCTATAAAGATCCGTGGAGTCTGTTTCCACACCTCCAGCACACACACGAATACTTGCACAGTTATCCTGAGAGTGGGCAGCCTCCAACTGAGAGTAGGGCCTTGGTTCTTATAAAATCGCTTAACTTGTCTACACTCTTTGGTTGCCTGATAAGGAGTGCTAGAGAAAGGGTGGGTTGGGCTCTAAATCCAAGTATTAGCGAGTGCTTCTCCATGGGATTTGGAGGTTATTAACCAAAACCCCACAACATGGGAATACCTGTGCTCCTTGAAAAAAGCGTGGACTCTGTATCCCCACCACCAGAACACACATGAAGAAGTTTTCTGCTATCCTGAGTGTGTCTGGCAATTGCAGGTGACAGAAGCGGCTGGGTTCTAATAGAAACCCTTAGCTTGTAATCCCTGAGTGTTTCCCTAGGACTGACCCTGAGAGAAACCTGGGGGTTGGGCTTTGAGGCCAAATAGTAGCGAGTGTCCCCGATGGACTGAGGAAGTATTTAGATGAATTCTCCATAAAGGGAAACACCTGAGCACCCATTCATCTGCGTGGAGTGGGGCTTCAAATCTCCCCACCACACAAGGTTGGGTTCCAGTATCCTGAGGGTGGGGTAGTTCCTCCAACTGACATCAGGGTCTTGGTTTTAATAGAATCCCTTTGCTTGTCTTCCCTGATGGTTTGCCTAGGCCAGTGTGTGGTTGAAAGTGGGATTTGGGATCTAAAACTAAGTATTAGCGTGTGCCTCTCCATGGGTATTGGAGATGTTTAAACTACAACCCACAACTTGGGAATTACTGTGACCCCTGAAAGATGCGTGTGCTATGTTTCCCCACGTCCAACACACACAGGAAGAAGTGTTCTGGGGTTCTGAGTGTTGGGAGGTTCCTCCAACAGACAGCAGCACCTGGGTTTTAATAGAATCCCTTAGCTTGACTTCCCTAAGTGTTTTCCTAGGCCTAGCAGTAAGCGATGGTGGGGGATGGGCTCTAAAGCCAAGTATTAGCGAGTGCATCTCTGTGGGTAGTGGAGGGTTTTAAACTACTTCCCCAACCTTGGAACACCTGTGCCCCATAAAGATGCGTGGAATATGTTTCCCCACCACCAGCACACACACGGAGACGTGCTCAGGTATCCTGATTGTGGGGAGGCTCCTCCAAATGACAGCAGCGCCTGGGTTCTAAAAGAATCCCTTAGCTTGTCTTCCCTGATGGCATTCCCAGCCTGGAGAGTGGGGGAATGTGGGGGTTGGTCTCTAAACCAAGTATTAGCGAGAGCCTATCCATGGGATGTGGGTTTTTAACCTACAACCCACAACCATGGAATAAATGTGCCCCCTGAAAGATGCTTTGACTCTTTCCCTACATCCAGCACACACGCAAAGAAGTGTTCTGGAATTCTGAGTGTGGGGAGGTTCCTCAAACTGACAGTAGCACCGGGGTTCTATTAGTATCCCTTAGCTTCTGTTCCCTGAGTGTTCCTTTAGGCCAGGCCATGAGGGAAAGCTGGGGGTTGGGCTTGGAGGCCATGTAGCATTGAGTGCAACCTGATCCACTGAGGAAGTAATTAGAGGACTTCTCCCTAAACGGAACACCTTTTCCTCCATTCATCTGGGTGCAGTGGGGTTGCACAACTCTCCGACACCTAAGAATGTGTTCTGGAATTCTGAGTGCAGGGAAATTCCTCCAACTGACAGCAGCGCCTGGGTTCTAATTGAATCCCTTTGCTTGTCTTCCCTGATGGAAAGCCTAGGCGGGAGTGCGGGGGACAGTGTGGTTTGGGCTCCGAAAACAAGTATTTGCGATGACCTCTCTATGGTTTGTGGAGGTGTTTAAACTACATCCCTAACCTGGGAACACCTGTGCCCCCATAAAGATCCGTGGAGTCTGTTTCCACACCTCCAGCACACACACGAACACTTGCACAGTTATCCTGAGAGTGGGCAGCCTCCTCCAACTGAGAGCTGGGCCTTGGTTCTTATAAAATCGCTTAACTTGTCTAGCCTGTTTGGTTTCCTGATACGGAGTGCTGGGGAAAGGGTGGGTTGGGCTCTAAATCCAAGTATTAGCGACTGCTTCTCCATGGGATTTTTAGGTTATTAACCAAAACCCCACAAAATGGGAAAACCTGTGCTCTTTAAAAAAGCTTGGACTCTGTATCCCCACCACCAGGACAGACATGAAGAAGTTTTCTGCTATCCTGAGTGTGGGCTGGCAATTTCAGGTGACAGAAGCGGCTGGGTTCTAATAGAATCCCTTAGCTTGTAATCCCTGAGTGTTTCCGTAGGACTGACTCTCGGAGAAACTTGGGGGTTGGGCTTTGAGGCCAAATAGTAGCGAGTGTCCCCGATGGACTGAGGAAGTATTTAGATGAATTCTCCATAAAAGGAAACACCTGAGCAACCATTCATCTGCGTGGAGTGGGGCTTCAAATCTCCCCACCACACAAGGTTGAGTTCGAGTATCCTGAGGGTCAGGTAGTTCCTCCAACTGACATCAGCGTCTTGGTTTTAATAGAATCCCTTTGCTTGTCTTCCCTGATGGTTTGCCTAGGCCAGTGTGTGGTTGAAAGTGGGATTTGGGCTCTAAAACTATGTATTAGCGTGTGCCTCTCCATGGGTAGTGGAGATGTTTAAACTACAACCCACAACTTGGGAATTACTGTTACACCTGAAAAATGCGTGTGCTATGTTTCCCCAAGTCCAGCACACACAGGAAGAAGTGTTCTGGGGTTCTGAGTGTGGGGAGGTTCCTCCAACAGACAGCAGCACCAGGGTTTAAATAGAATCCCTTAGCTTGACTTCCCTAAGTGTTTTCCTAGGCCTAGCAGTAAGCGATGGTGGGGGATGGGCTCTAAAGCCACGTATTAGCGAGTGCATCTCTGTGGGTAGTGGAGGGTTTTAAACTACTTCCCCAACCTTGGAACACCTGTGCCCCATAAAGATGCGTGGAATCTGTTTCCCCACCTCCAGCACACACACGGTGACGTGTTCAGGTATCCTGATTGTGGGGAGGCTCCTCCAAATGACAGCAGCGCCTGGGTTCTAAAAGAATCCCTTAGCTTGTCTTCCCTGATGGCATGCCTAGGCTAGAGAGTGGGGGAAAGTGGGGGTTGGGCTCTAAACCAAGTATTAGCGAGAGCCTATCCATGGGATGTGGGTTTTTAACCTACAACCCACAACCATGGAATAAATGTGCCCCTGAAAGATGCTTTGACTGTTTCCCTACATCCAGCACACACGGGAAGAAGTGTTCTGGAATTCTGAGTGTGGGGAGGTTCCTGAAACTTACAGCAGCACCTGGGTTCTATTAGTATCCCTTAGCTTCTGTTCAATGAGTGTTCCTTTAGGCCAGGCCATGAGGGAAAGCTGGGGGTTGGGCTTGGAGGCCATGTAGCATTGAGTGCAACCTGATCTACTGAGGAAGTACTTAGAGGACTTCTCCCTAAACGGAACACCTTTTCCCCCATTCATCTGGGTGCAGTGGGGCTGCACAACTCTCCCACACCTAAGAATGTGTTCTGGAATTCTGAGTGCAGGGAAGTTCCTCCAACTGACAGCAGCGCCTGGGTTCTAATTGAATCCCTTTGCTTGTCTTCCCTGATGGAAAGCCTAGGCGGGAGTGCGGGGGAAAGTATGGTTTGGGCTCCAAAACCAAGTTTTTCCGATGACCTCTCTATGGTTTGTGGAGGTGTTTAAACTACATCCCTAACCTGGGAACACCTGTGCCCCTATAAAGATCCGTGGAGTCTCTTTCCACACCTGCAGAACACACACGAATACTTGCACAGTTATCCTGAGAGTGGGCAGCCTCCTCCAACTGAGAGCAGGGCCTTGGTTCTTATAAAATCGCTTAACTTGTCTACACTGTTTGGTTGCCTGATACGGATTGCTAGAGCAAGGTTGGGTTGGGCTCTTAATCCAAGTATTAGCGAGTGCTTCTCCATGGGATTGGGAGGTTATTAACCAAAACCCCACAACATGGGAATACCTGTGCTCCTTGAAAAAAGCGTGGACTCTGTATCCCCACCACCAGAACACACATGAAGAAGTTTTCTGCTATCCTGATTGTGTCTGGCAATTTCAGGTGACAGAAGCGGCTGGGTTCTAATAGAATCCCTTAGCTTGTAATCCCTGAGTGTTTCCCTAGGACTGACTCTGAGAGAAACCTGGGGTTGGGCTTTGAGGCCAAATAGTAGCGAGTGTCCCCGATGGACTGAGGAAGTATTTAGATGAATTCTCCATAAAGGGAAACACCTGAGCACCCATTCATCTGCGTGGAGTGGGGCTTCAAATCTCCCCACCACACAAGGTTGGGTTCCAGTATCCTGAGGGTGGGGTAGTTCCTCCAACTGACATCAGCGTCTTGGTTTTAATAGAATCCCTTTGCTTGTCTTCCCTGATGGCTGGCCTAGGGCAGTGTGTGCTTGAAAGTGGGATTTGGGATCTAAAACTAAGTATTAGCGTGTGCCTCTCCATGGGTATTGGAGATGTTTAAACTAAAACCCACAACTTGGGAATTACTGTGACCCCTGAAAAATGTGTGTGCTATGTTTCCCCACGTCCAGCACACACAGGAAGAAGTGTTCTGGGGTTCTGTGTGTGGGGAGGTTCCTCCAACAGACAGCAGCACCTGGGTTTTAATAGAATCCCTTAGCTTGACTTCCCTAAGTGTTTTCCTAGGCCTAGCAGTAAGCGATGGTGGGGGATGGGCTCTAAAGCCAAGTATTAGCGAGTGCATCTCTGTGGGTAGTGGAGGGTTTTAAACTACTTCCCCAACCTTGGAACACCTGTGCCCCATAAAGATGCGTGGAATCTGTTTCTCCACCTCCAGCACACACACGGAGACGTGCTCAGATATTCTGATTGTGGGGAGGCTCCTCCAAATGACAGCAGCGCCTGGGTTCTAAAAGAATCCCTTAGCTTGTCTTCCCTGATGGCATTCCTACGCGGGAGAGTGGGGGAAAGTGGGAGTTGGTCTCTAAACCAAGTATTAGCGAGAGCCTATCCATGGGATGTGGGTTTTTAACCTACAACCCACAACCATGGAATAAATATGCCCCCTGAAAGATGCTTAGAATCTTTCCCTACATCCAGCACACACGCGTAGAAGTGTTCTGTTATTCTGAGTGTGGGGAGGTTCCTCAAACTGACAGCAGCACCTGGGTTCTATTAGTATCCCTTAGCTTCTGTTCCCTGAGTGTTCCTTTAGGCCAGGCCATGAGGGAAAGCTGGGGGTTGGCTTGGAGGCCAAGTAGCAGTGAGTGCCCCCTGATCCACTCAGAAACTACTTAGAGGACTTCTCCCTAAACGGAACACATTTTCCTCCATTCATCTGGGTGCAGTGGGGCTGCACATCTCTCCCACACCTAAGAATGTGTTCTGGAATTCAGAGTGCAGGGAAGTTCCTCCAACTGACAGCAGTGCCTGGGTTCTGATTGAATACCTTTGCTTGTCTTCCCTGATGGAAAGCCTAGGCAGGAGTGCGGGGGACAGTGTGGTTTGGGCTCCGAAAACAAGTATTTGCGATGACCTCTCTATGGTTTGTGGAGGTGTTTAAACTACATCCCTAACCTGGGAACACCTGTGCCCCCATAAAGATCCGTGGAGTCTGTTTCCACACCTCCAGCACACACACGAACACTTGCACAGTTATCCTGAGAGTGGGCAGCCTCCTCCAACTGAGAGCTGGGCCTTGGTTCTTATAAAATCGCTTAACTTGTCTAGCCTGTTTGGTTGCCTGATACGGAGTGCTGGGGAAAGGGTGGGTTGGGCTCTAAATCCAAGTATTAGCGTGTGCTTCTCCATGGGATTTTTAGGTTATTAACCAAAACCCCACAAAATGGGAAAACCTGTGCTCTTTAAAAAAGCTTGGACTCTGTATCCCCACCACCAGGACACACATGAAGAAATTTTCTGCTATCCTGAGTGTGGGCTGGCAATTTCAGGTGACAGAAGCGGCTGGGTTCTAATAGAATCCCTTAGCTTGTAATCCCTGAGTGTTTCCGTAGGACTGACTCTCGGAGAAACTTGGGGGTTGGGCTTTGAGGCCAAATAGTAGCGAGTGTCCCCGATGGACTGAGGAAGTATTTAGATGAATTCTCCATAAAAGGAAACACCTGAGCAACCATTCATCTGCGTGGAGTGGGGCTTCAAATCTCCCCACCACACAAGGTTGGGTTCGAGTATCCTGAGGGTGGGGTAGTTCCTCCAACTGACATCAGCGTCTTGGTTTTAATAGAATCCCTTTGCTTGTCTTCCCTGATGGTTTGCCTAGGCCAGTGTGTGGTTGAAAGTGGGATTTGGGCTCTAAAACTATGTATTAGCGTGTGCCTCTCCATGGGTAGTGGAGATGTTTAAACTACAACCCACAACTTGGGAATTACTGTTACCCCTGAAAAATGCGTGTGCTATGTTTCCCCAAGTCCAGCACACACAGGAAGAAGTGTTCTGGGGTTCTGAGTGTGGGGAGGTTCCTCCAACAGACAGCAGCACCAGGGTTTAAATAGAATCACTTAGCTTGACTTCCCTAAGTGTTTTCCTAGGCCTAGCAGTAAGCGATGGTGGGGGATGGGCTCTAAAGCCACGTATTAGCGAGTGCATCTCTGTGGGTAGTGGAGGGTTTTAAACTACTTCCCCAACCTTGGAACACCTGTGCCCCATAAAGATGCGTGGAATCTGTTTCCCCACCTCCAGCACACACACGGTGACGTGTTCAGGTATCCTGATTGTGGGGAGGCTCCTCCAAATGACAGCAGCGCCTGGGTTCTAAAAGAATCCCTTAGCTTGTCTTCCCTGATGGCATGCCTAGGCTAGAGAGTGGGGGAAAGTGGGGGTTGGGCTCTAAACCAAGTATTAGCGAGAGCCTATCCATGGGATGTGGGTTTTTAACCTACAACCCACAACCATGGAATAAATGTGCCCCTGAAAGATGCTTTGACTGTTTCCCTACATCCAGCACACACGGGAAGAAGTGTTCTGGAATTCTGAGTGTGGGGAGGTTCCTCAAACTTACAGCAGCACCTGGGTTCTATTAGTATCCCTTAGCTTCTGTTCCCTGAGTGTTCTTTTAGGCCAGGCCATGAGGGAAAGCTGGGGGTTGGGCTTGGAGGCCAAGTAGCAGTGAGTACCACCTGATCCACTGAGGATGTACTTAGAAGTCTTCTCCCTAAACGGAACACCTTTTCCTCCATTCATCTGGGTGGAGTGTGGCTGCACATCTCTCCCACACCTAAGAATGTGTTCTGAAATTCTGAGTGCAGGGAAGTTCCTCCAACTGACAGCAGCGCCTGGGTTCTAATTGAATCCCTTTGCTTGTCTTCCCTGATGGAAAGACTATGCGGGAGTGTGGGGCACAGTGTGGTTTGGGCTCCGAACCCAAGTATTTGCGATGAACTCTCTATGGTTTGTGGAGATGTTTAAACTACATCCCTAAACTGGGAACACCTGTGCCCCCATAAAGATACGTGGAGTCTGTTTCCACACCTCCAGCACACACACGAACACTTGCACAGTTATCCTGAGAGTGGGCAGCCTCCTCCAACTGAGAGCAGGGCCTTGGTTCTTATAAAATCGCTTAACTTGTCTACCCTGTTTGGTTGCCTGATACGGAGTGCTGGGGAAAGGGTGGGTTGGGCTCTAAATCCAAGTATTAGCGAGTGCTTCTCCATGGGATTTGGAGGTTATTAACCAAAAACCCACAATATGGTAATACCTGTGCTCCCTGAAAAAAGCGTGGAATCTGTATCCCCACCACCTGAACACACATGAAGAAGTTTTCTGCTATTCTGAGTGATGGCTGGCAATTTCAGGTGACAGAAGCGGCTGGGTTCTAATAGAATCCCTTAGCTTTTAATCCCTGAGTGTTTCCCTAGGACTGACTCTGAGAGAAACCTGGGGGTTGGGCTTTGAGGCCGAATAGTAGCGAGTGTACTCGTTGGACTGAGGAAGTATTTAGATGAATTCTACATAAAGGGAAACACCTGAGCACCCATTCATCTGCGTGAAGTGGGGCTTCAAATCTCCCCACCACACAAGGTTGGGTTCCAGTATCCTGAGGGTGGGGTAGTTCCTCCAACTTACATCAGCGTCTTGGTTTTAATAGAATCCCTATGCTAGTCTTCCCTGATGGCTTGCCTAGGCCAGTGTGTGCTTGAAAGTGGGATTTGGGATCTAAAACTAAGTATTAGCGTGTGCCTCTCCATGGGTATTGGAGATGTTTAAACTACAACCCACAACTTGGGAATTACTGTGACCCCTGAAAAATGCGTGTGCTATGTTTCCCCACATCCAGCACACACAGGAAGAAGTGTTCTGGGGTTCTGAGTGTGGGGAGGTTCCTCCAACAGACAGCAGCACCTGGGGTTTAAGGGAATCCCTTAGCTTGACTTCCCTAAGTGTTTTCCTAGGCCTAGCAGTAAGCGATGGTGGGGGATGGGCTCTAAAGCCAAGTATTAGCGAGTGCATCTCTGTGGGTAGTGGAGGGTTTTAAACTACTTCCCCAACATTGGAAGAGCTGTGCCCCATAAAGATGCGTGGAATCTGTTTCCCCACCTCCAGCACACACACGGAGACGTGCTCAGGTATCTTGATTGTGGGGAGGCTCCTCCAAATGACAGCAGCGCCTGGGTTCTAAAAGTATCCCTTAGCTTGTTTTCCCTGATGGCATGCCTAGGCTGGAGATTGGGGGAAAGTAGGGGTTGGGCTCTAAACCAAGTATTAACGAGTGCTTCTCCATGGGATTTGGAGGTTATTAACCAAAAGCCCACAACATGGGAATACCTGTGCTCCTTGAAAAAGCGTGGACTCTGTATCCCCACCACCAGAACACACATGAAGAAGTTTTCTGCTATCCTGAGTGTGGGCTGGCAATTTCAGGTGACAGAAGCGGCTGCGTTCAAATAGAATCCCTTAGCTTGTAATCCCTGAGTGTTTCCCTAGGACTGACTCTGAGAGAAACCTGGGGGTTGGGCTTTGAGGCTAAATAGTAGCGAGTGTCCCCGATGGACTGAGGAAGTATTTAGATGAATTCTCCATAAAGGGAAACACCTGAGCACCCATTCATCTGCGTGGAGTGGGGCTTCAAATCTCCCCGCCACACAAGGTTGGGTTCCAGTATCCTGAGGGTGGGGTAGTTCCTCCAACTGACATAAGCGTCTTGGTTTTAATTGAATCCTTTTGCTTGACGTCCCTGATGGTTTGCCTAGGCCAGTGTGTGTTTGAAAGTGGGATTTGGGATCTAAAACTAAGTATTAGCGTGTGCCTCTCCATGGGTAGTGGAGATGTTTAAACTAAAACCCACAACTGGGAAATTACTGTGACCCCTGAAAAATGCGTGTGCTATGTTTCCCCACGTCCAGCACACACAGGAAGAAGTGTTCTGGGGTTCTGAGTGTGGGGAGGTTCCTCTAACAGACAGCAGCACCTGGGTTCTAATTGAATCCCTTTGCTTGTCTTCCCTGATGGAAAGCCTAGGCGGCAGTGCGGGGCACAGTGTGGTTTGGGCTCCGAACCCAAGTATTTGCGATGAACTCTCTATGTTTTGTGGAGGTGTTTAAACTACATCCCTAACCTGGGAACACCTGTGCCCCTATAAAGATCCATGGAGTCTTTTTCCACACCTCCAGCACACAGACGAACACTTGCACAGTTATCCTGAGAGTGGGCAGCCTCCTCCAACTGAGAGCAGGGCCTTGGTTCTTATAAAATCGCTTAACTTGTCTACCCTGTTTGGTTGCCTGATACGGAGTGCTGGGGAAAGGGTGGGTTGGGCTCTAAATCCAAGTATTAGCGAGTGCTTCTCCATGGGATTTGGAGGTTATTAACCAAAACTCCACAACATGGGATTACCTGTGCTCCTTGAAAAAAGCGTGGACTCTGTATCCCCACCACCAGAACACACATGAAGAAGTTTTCTGCTATCCTGAGTGTGTCTGGCAATTTCAGGTGACAGAAGTGGCTGGGTTCTAATAGAAACCCTTAGATTGTAATCCCTGAGTGTTTCCCTAGGACTGAATCTGAGAGAAACCTGGGGGTTGGGCTTTGAGGCCAAATAGTAGCGAGTGTCCCCGAAGGACTGAGGAAGTATTTAGATGAATTCTCCATAAATGGAAACACCTGAGCACCCATTCATCTGCGTGGAGTGGGGCTTCAAATCTCCCCACCACACAAGGTTGCGTTCGAGTATCCTGAGGGTGGGGTAGTTCCTCCAACTGACATCAGCGTCTTGGTTTTAATAGAATCCCATTGCTTGTCTTCCCTGATGGCTTGCCTAGGCCAGTGTGTGGTTGAAAGTGGGATTTGGGATCTAAAACTAAGTATTAGCGTGTGCCTCTCCATGGGTAGTGGAGATGTTGAAACTACAACCCACAACTTGGGAATTACTGTGACCCCTGAAAAATGCGTGTGCTATGTTTCCCCACGTCCAGCACACACAGGAAGAAGTGTTCTGGGGTTCTGAGTGTGGGGAGGTTCCTCCAACAGACAGCAGCACCTGGGTTTTAATAGAATCCCTTAGCTTGACTTCCCTAAGTGTTTTCCTAGGCCTAGCAGTAAGCGATGGTGGGGGATGGGCTCTAAAGCCAAGTATTAGCGAGTGCATCTCTGTGGGTAGTGGAGGGTTTTAAACTACTTCCCCAACCTTGGAACACCTGTGCCCCATAAAGATGCGTGGAATATGTTTCCCCACCACCAGCACACACACGGAGACGTGCTCAGGTATCCTGATTGTGGGGAGGCTCCTCCAAATGACAGCAGCGCCTGGGTTCTAAAAGAATCCCTTAGCTTGTCTTCCCTGATGGCATTCCTAGCCTGGAGATTGGGGGAAAGTGGGGGTTGGTCTCTAAACCAAGTATTAGCGAGAGCCTATCCATGGGATGTGGGTTTTTAACCTACAACCCACAACCATGGAATAAATGTGCCCCCTGAAAGATGCTTTGACTCTTTCCCTACATCCAGCACACACGCAAAGAAGTGTTCTGGAATTCTGAGTGTGGGGAGGTTCCTCAAACTGACAGCAGCACCGGGGTTCTATTAGTATCCCTTAGCTTCTGTTCCCTGAGTGTTCCTTTAGGCCAGGCCATGAGGGAAAGCTGGGGGTTGGGCTTGGAGGCCATGTAGCATTGAGTGCAACCTGATCCACTGAGGAAGTACTTAGAGGACTTCTCCCTAAACGGAACACCTTTTCCTCCATTCATCTGGGTGCAGTGGGGCTGCACATCTAACCCACACCTAAGAATGTGTTCTGGAATTCTGAGTGCAGGGAAGTTCCTCCAACTGACAGCAGTTCCTGGGTTCTAATTGAATCCCTTTGCTTGTCTTCCCTGATGGAAAGCCTAGGCTGAAGTGCGGGGGAAAGTATGGTTTGGGCTCCAAAACCAAGTATTTGCGATGACCTCTCTATGGTTTGTGGAGGTGTTTAAACTACATCCCTAACCTGGGAACACCTGTGCCCCTATAAAGATCCGTGGAGTCTGTTTCCACACCTCCAGCACACACACGAATACTTGCACAGTTATCCTGAGAGTGGGCAGCCTCCAACTGAGAGTAGGGCCTTGGTTCTTATAAAATCGCTTAACTTGTCTACACTCTTTGGTTGCCTGATAAGGAGTGCTAGAGAAAGGGTGGGTTGGGCTCTAAATCCAAGTATTAGCGAGTGCTTCTCCATGGGATTTGGAGGTTATTAACCAAAACCCCACAACATGGGAATACCTGTGCTCCTTGAAAAAAGCGTGGACTCTGTATCCCCACCACCAGAACACACATGAAGAAGTTTTCTGCTATCCTGAGTGTGTCTGGCAATTGCAGGTGACAGAAGCGGCTGGGTTCTAATAGAAACCCTTAGCTTGTAATCCCTGAGTGTTTCCCTAGGACTGACCCTGAGAGAAACCTGGGGGTTGGGCTTTGAGGCCAAATAGTAGCGAGTGTCCCCGATGGACTGAGGAAGTATTTAGATGAATTCTCCATAAAGGGAAACACCTGAGCACCCATTCATCTGCGTGGAGTGGGGCTTCAAATCTCCCCACCACACAAGGTTGGGTTCCAGTATCCTGAGGGTGGGGTAGTTCCTCCAACTGACATCAGGGTCTTGGTTTTAATAGAATCCCTTTGCTTGTCTTCCCTGATGGTTTGCCTAGGCCAGTGTGTGGTTGAAAGTGGGATTTGGGATCTAAAACTAAGTATTAGCGTGTGCCTCTCCATGGGTATTGGAGATGTTTAAACTACAACCCACAACTTGGGAATTACTGTGACCCCTGAAAGATGCGTGTGCTATGTTTCCCCACGTCCAACACACACAGGAAGAAGTGTTCTGGGGTTCTGAGTGTTGGGAGGTTCCTCCAACAGACAGCAGCACCTGGGTTTTAATAGAATCCCTTAGCTTGACTTCCCTAAGTGTTTTCCTAGGCCTAGCAGTAAGCGATGGTGGGGGATGGGCTCTAAAGCCAAGTATTAGCGAGTGCATCTCTGTGGGTAGTGGAGGGTTTTAAACTACTTCCCCAACCTTGGAACACCTGTGCCCCATAAAGATGCGTGGAATATGTTTCCCCACCACCAGCACACACACGGAGACGTGCTCAGGTATCCTGATTGTGGGGAGGCTCCTCCAAATGACAGCAGCGCCTGGGTTCTAAAAGAATCCCTTAGCTTGTCTTCCCTGATGGCATTCCCAGCCTGGAGAGTGGGGGAATGTGGGGGTTGGTCTCTAAACCAAGTATTAGCGAGAGCCTATCCATGGGATGTGGGTTTTTAACCTACAACCCACAACCATGGAATAAATGTGCCCCCTGAAAGATGCTTTGACTCTTTCCCTACATCCAGCACACACGCAAAGAAGTGTTCTGGAATTCTGAGTGTGGGGAGGTTCCTCAAACTGACAGTAGCACCGGGGTTCTATTAGTATCCCTTAGCTTCTGTTCCCTGAGTGTTCCTTTAGGCCAGGCCATGAGGGAAAGCTGGGGGTTGGGCTTGGAGGCCATGTAGCATTGAGTGCAACCTGATCCACTGAGGAAGTAATTAGAGGACTTCTCCCTAAACGGAACACCTTTTCCTCCATTCATCTGGGTGCAGTGGGGTTGCACAACTCTCCGACACCTAAGAATGTGTTCTGGAATTCTGAGTGCAGGGAAATTCCTCCAACTGACAGCAGCGCCTGGGTTCTAATTGAATCCCTTTGCTTGTCTTCCCTGATGGAAAGCCTAGGCGGGAGTGCGGGGGACAGTGTGGTTTGGGCTCCGAAAACAAGTATTTGCGATGACCTCTCTATGGTTTGTGGAGGTGTTTAAACTACATCCCTAACCTGGGAACACCTGTGCCCCCATAAAGATCCGTGGAGTCTGTTTCCACACCTCCAGCACACACACGAACACTTGCACAGTTATCCTGAGAGTGGGCAGCCTCCTCCAACTGAGAGCTGGGCCTTGGTTCTTATAAAATCGCTTAACTTGTCTAGCCTGTTTGGTTTCCTGATACGGAGTGCTGGGGAAAGGGTGGGTTGGGCTCTAAATCCAAGTATTAGCGACTGCTTCTCCATGGGATTTTTAGGTTATTAACCAAAACCCCACAAAATGGGAAAACCTGTGCTCTTTAAAAAAGCTTGGACTCTGTATCCCCACCACCAGGACAGACATGAAGAAGTTTTCTGCTATCCTGAGTGTGGGCTGGCAATTTCAGGTGACAGAAGCGGCTGGGTTCTAATAGAATCCCTTAGCTTGTAATCCCTGAGTGTTTCCGTAGGACTGACTCTCGGAGAAACTTGGGGGTTGGGCTTTGAGGCCAAATAGTAGCGAGTGTCCCCGATGGACTGAGGAAGTATTTAGATGAATTCTCCATAAAAGGAAACACCTGAGCAACCATTCATCTGCGTGGAGTGGGGCTTCAAATCTCCCCACCACACAAGGTTGAGTTCGAGTATCCTGAGGGTCAGGTAGTTCCTCCAACTGACATCAGCGTCTTGGTTTTAATAGAATCCCTTTGCTTGTCTTCCCTGATGGTTTGCCTAGGCCAGTGTGTGGTTGAAAGTGGGATTTGGGCTCTAAAACTATGTATTAGCGTGTGCCTCTCCATGGGTAGTGGAGATGTTTAAACTACAACCCACAACTTGGGAATTACTGTTACACCTGAAAAATGCGTGTGCTATGTTTCCCCAAGTCCAGCACACACAGGAAGAAGTGTTCTGGGGTTCTGAGTGTGGGGAGGTTCCTCCAACAGACAGCAGCACCAGGGTTTAAATAGAATCCCTTAGCTTGACTTCCCTAAGTGTTTTCCTAGGCCTAGCAGTAAGCGATGGTGGGGGATGGGCTCTAAAGCCACGTATTAGCGAGTGCATCTCTGTGGGTAGTGGAGGGTTTTAAACTACTTCCCCAACCTTGGAACACCTGTGCCCCATAAAGATGCGTGGAATCTGTTTCCCCACCTCCAGCACACACACGGTGACGTGTTCAGGTATCCTGATTGTGGGGAGGCTCCTCCAAATGACAGCAGCGCCTGGGTTCTAAAAGAATCCCTTAGCTTGTCTTCCCTGATGGCATGCCTAGGCTAGAGAGTGGGGGAAAGTGGGGGTTGGGCTCTAAACCAAGTATTAGCGAGAGCCTATCCATGGGATGTGGGTTTTTAACCTACAACCCACAACCATGGAATAAATGTGCCCCTGAAAGATGCTTTGACTGTTTCCCTACATCCAGCACACACGGGAAGAAGTGTTCTGGAATTCTGAGTGTGGGGAGGTTCCTGAAACTTACAGCAGCACCTGGGTTCTATTAGTATCCCTTAGCTTCTGTTCAATGAGTGTTCCTTTAGGCCAGGCCATGAGGGAAAGCTGGGGGTTGGGCTTGGAGGCCATGTAGCATTGAGTGCAACCTGATCTACTGAGGAAGTACTTAGAGGACTTCTCCCTAAACGGAACACCTTTTCCCCCATTCATCTGGGTGCAGTGGGGCTGCACAACTCTCCCACACCTAAGAATGTGTTCTGGAATTCTGAGTGCAGGGAAGTTCCTCCAACTGACAGCAGCGCCTGGGTTCTAATTGAATCCCTTTGCTTGTCTTCCCTGATGGAAAGCCTAGGCGGGAGTGCGGGGGAAAGTATGGTTTGGGCTCCAAAACCAAGTTTTTCCGATGACCTCTCTATGGTTTGTGGAGGTGTTTAAACTACATCCCTAACCTGGGAACACCTGTGCCCCTATAAAGATCCGTGGAGTCTCTTTCCACACCTGCAGAACACACACGAATACTTGCACAGTTATCCTGAGAGTGGGCAGCCTCCTCCAACTGAGAGCAGGGCCTTGGTTCTTATAAAATCGCTTAACTTGTCTACACTGTTTGGTTGCCTGATACGGATTGCTAGAGCAAGGTTGGGTTGGGCTCTTAATCCAAGTATTAGCGAGTGCTTCTCCATGGGATTGGGAGGTTATTAACCAAAACCCCACAACATGGGAATACCTGTGCTCCTTGAAAAAAGCGTGGACTCTGTATCCCCACCACCAGAACACACATGAAGAAGTTTTCTGCTATCCTGATTGTGTCTGGCAATTTCAGGTGACAGAAGCGGCTGGGTTCTAATAGAATCCCTTAGCTTGTAATCCCTGAGTGTTTCCCTAGGACTGACTCTGAGAGAAACCTGGGGTTGGGCTTTGAGGCCAAATAGTAGCGAGTGTCCCCGATGGACTGAGGAAGTATTTAGATGAATTCTCCATAAAGGGAAACACCTGAGCACCCATTCATCTGCGTGGAGTGGGGCTTCAAATCTCCCCACCACACAAGGTTGGGTTCCAGTATCCTGAGGGTGGGGTAGTTCCTCCAACTGACATCAGCGTCTTGGTTTTAATAGAATCCCTTTGCTTGTCTTCCCTGATGGCTGGCCTAGGGCAGTGTGTGCTTGAAAGTGGGATTTGGGATCTAAAACTAAGTATTAGCGTGTGCCTCTCCATGGGTATTGGAGATGTTTAAACTAAAACCCACAACTTGGGAATTACTGTGACCCCTGAAAAATGTGTGTGCTATGTTTCCCCACGTCCAGCACACACAGGAAGAAGTGTTCTGGGGTTCTGTGTGTGGGGAGGTTCCTCCAACAGACAGCAGCACCTGGGTTTTAATAGAATCCCTTAGCTTGACTTCCCTAAGTGTTTTCCTAGGCCTAGCAGTAAGCGATGGTGGGGGATGGGCTCTAAAGCCAAGTATTAGCGAGTGCATCTCTGTGGGTAGTGGAGGGTTTTAAACTACTTCCCCAACCTTGGAACACCTGTGCCCCATAAAGATGCGTGGAATCTGTTTCTCCACCTCCAGCACACACACGGAGACGTGCTCAGATATTCTGATTGTGGGGAGGCTCCTCCAAATGACAGCAGCGCCTGGGTTCTAAAAGAATCCCTTAGCTTGTCTTCCCTGATGGCATTCCTACGCGGGAGAGTGGGGGAAAGTGGGAGTTGGTCTCTAAACCAAGTATTAGCGAGAGCCTATCCATGGGATGTGGGTTTTTAACCTACAACCCACAACCATGGAATAAATATGCCCCCTGAAAGATGCTTAGAATCTTTCCCTACATCCAGCACACACGCGTAGAAGTGTTCTGTTATTCTGAGTGTGGGGAGGTTCCTCAAACTGACAGCAGCACCTGGGTTCTATTAGTATCCCTTAGCTTCTGTTCCCTGAGTGTTCCTTTAGGCCAGGCCATGAGGGAAAGCTGGGGGTTGGCTTGGAGGCCAAGTAGCAGTGAGTGCCCCCTGATCCACTCAGAAACTACTTAGAGGACTTCTCCCTAAACGGAACACATTTTCCTCCATTCATCTGGGTGCAGTGGGGCTGCACATCTCTCCCACACCTAAGAATGTGTTCTGGAATTCAGAGTGCAGGGAAGTTCCTCCAACTGACAGCAGTGCCTGGGTTCTGATTGAATACCTTTGCTTGTCTTCCCTGATGGAAAGCCTAGGCAGGAGTGCGGGGGACAGTGTGGTTTGGGCTCCGAAAACAAGTATTTGCGATGACCTCTCTATGGTTTGTGGAGGTGTTTAAACTACATCCCTAACCTGGGAACACCTGTGCCCCCATAAAGATCCGTGGAGTCTGTTTCCACACCTCCAGCACACACACGAACACTTGCACAGTTATCCTGAGAGTGGGCAGCCTCCTCCAACTGAGAGCTGGGCCTTGGTTCTTATAAAATCGCTTAACTTGTCTAGCCTGTTTGGTTGCCTGATACGGAGTGCTGGGGAAAGGGTGGGTTGGGCTCTAAATCCAAGTATTAGCGTGTGCTTCTCCATGGGATTTTTAGGTTATTAACCAAAACCCCACAAAATGGGAAAACCTGTGCTCTTTAAAAAAGCTTGGACTCTGTATCCCCACCACCAGGACACACATGAAGAAATTTTCTGCTATCCTGAGTGTGGGCTGGCAATTTCAGGTGACAGAAGCGGCTGGGTTCTAATAGAATCCCTTAGCTTGTAATCCCTGAGTGTTTCCGTAGGACTGACTCTCGGAGAAACTTGGGGGTTGGGCTTTGAGGCCAAATAGTAGCGAGTGTCCCCGATGGACTGAGGAAGTATTTAGATGAATTCTCCATAAAAGGAAACACCTGAGCAACCATTCATCTGCGTGGAGTGGGGCTTCAAATCTCCCCACCACACAAGGTTGGGTTCGAGTATCCTGAGGGTGGGGTAGTTCCTCCAACTGACATCAGCGTCTTGGTTTTAATAGAATCCCTTTGCTTGTCTTCCCTGATGGTTTGCCTAGGCCAGTGTGTGGTTGAAAGTGGGATTTGGGCTCTAAAACTATGTATTAGCGTGTGCCTCTCCATGGGTAGTGGAGATGTTTAAACTACAACCCACAACTTGGGAATTACTGTTACCCCTGAAAAATGCGTGTGCTATGTTTCCCCAAGTCCAGCACACACAGGAAGAAGTGTTCTGGGGTTCTGAGTGTGGGGAGGTTCCTCCAACAGACAGCAGCACCAGGGTTTAAATAGAATCACTTAGCTTGACTTCCCTAAGTGTTTTCCTAGGCCTAGCAGTAAGCGATGGTGGGGGATGGGCTCTAAAGCCACGTATTAGCGAGTGCATCTCTGTGGGTAGTGGAGGGTTTTAAACTACTTCCCCAACCTTGGAACACCTGTGCCCCATAAAGATGCGTGGAATCTGTTTCCCCACCTCCAGCACACACACGGTGACGTGTTCAGGTATCCTGATTGTGGGGAGGCTCCTCCAAATGACAGCAGCGCCTGGGTTCTAAAAGAATCCCTTAGCTTGTCTTCCCTGATGGCATGCCTAGGCTAGAGAGTGGGGGAAAGTGGGGGTTGGGCTCTAAACCAAGTATTAGCGAGAGCCTATCCATGGGATGTGGGTTTTTAACCTACAACCCACAACCATGGAATAAATGTGCCCCTGAAAGATGCTTTGACTGTTTCCCTACATCCAGCACACACGGGAAGAAGTGTTCTGGAATTCTGAGTGTGGGGAGGTTCCTCAAACTTACAGCAGCACCTGGGTTCTATTAGTATCCCTTAGCTTCTGTTCCCTGAGTGTTCCTTTAGGGCAGGCCATGACGGAAAGCTGGGGGTTGGGCTTGGAGGCCATGTAGCATTGAGTGCAACCTGATCCACTGAGGAAGTACTTAGAGGACTTCTCCCTAAACGGAACACCTTTTCCTCCATTCATCTGGGTGCAGTGGGGCTGCACATCTAACCCACACCTAAGAATGTGTTCTGGAATTCTGAGTGCAGGGAAGTTCCTCCAACTGACAGCAGCGCCTGGGATCTAATTGAATCCCTTTGCTTGTCTTCCCTGATGGAAAGCCTAGGCGGGAGTGCGGGGCACAGTGTGGTTTGAGCTCCGAACCCTAGTATTTGCCATGACCTCTCTATGGTTTGTGGAGGTGTTTAAACTACATCCCTAACCTGGGAACACCTGTGCCCCTATAAAGATCCGTGGAGTCTCTTTCCACACCTCCAGCACACACACGAATACTTGCACAGATATCCTGAGAGTGGGCAGCCTCCTCCAACTGAGAGCAGGGCCTTGGTTCTTATAAAATCGCTTAACTTGTCTACACTGTTTGGTTGCCTGATAAGGAGTGCTAAAGAAAGGGTGGGTTGGGCTCTAAATCCAAGTATTAGCGAGTGCTTCTCCATGGGATTGGGAGGTTATTAACCAAATCCCCACAACATGGGAATACCTGTGCTCCTTGAAAAAAGCGTGGACTCTGTATCCCCACCACCAGAACACACATGAAGAAGTTTTCTGCTATCCTGAGTGTGTCTGGCAATTTCAGGTGACAGAAGCGGCTGGGTTCTAATAGAATCCCTTAGCTTGTAATCCCTGAGTGCTTCCCTAGGACTGACTCTGAGAGAAACCTGGGGTTGGGCTTTGAGGCCAAATAGTAGCGAGTGTCCCCGATGGACTGAGGAAGTATTTAGATGAATTCTCCATAAAGGGAAACACCTGAGCACCCATTCATCTGCGTGGAGTGGGGCTTCAAATCTCCCCACCACACAAGGTTGGTTTCGAGTATCCTGAGGGTGGGGTAGTTCCTCCAACTGACATCAGCGTCTTGGTTTTAATAGAATCCCTTTGCTTGTCTTCCCTGAAGGCTGGCCTAGGGCAGTTTGTGCTTGAAAGTGGGATTTGGGATCTAAAACTAAGTATTAGCGTGTGCCTCTCCATGGGTATTGGAGATGTTTAAACTAAAACCCACAACTTGGGAATTACTGTGAACCCTGAAAAATGTGTGTGCTATGTTTCCCCACGTCCAGCACACACAGGAAGAAGTGTTCTGGGGTTCTGATTGTGGGGAGGCTCCTCCAAATGACAGCAGCGCCTGGGTTCTAATTGAATCCCTTTGCTTGTCTTCCCTGATGGAAAGCCCAGGCGGGAGTGCGGGGGAAAGTGTGGTTTGGGCTCCGAAACCAAGTATTTCCAATGACCTCTCTATGGTTTGTGGAGGTGTTTAAACTACATCCCTAACCTGGGAACACCTGTGCCCCCATAAAGATCCGTGGAGTGTGTTTCCACACCTCCAGCACACACACGAACACTTGCACAGTTATCCTGAGAGTGGGCAGCCTCCTCCAACTGAGAGCTGGGCCTTGGTTCTTATAAAATCGCTTAACTTGTCTAGCCTGTTTGGTTGCCTGATACGGAGTGCTGGGGATACGGTGGGTTGGGCTCAAAATCCAAGTATTAGCGAGTGCTTCTCCATGGGATTTTTAGGTTATTAACCAAAACTCCACAAAATGGGAAAACCTGTGCTCTTTAAAAAAGCTTGAACTCTGTATCCCCACCACCAGGACACACATGAATAAGTTTTCTGCTATCCTGAGTGTGTCTGGCAATTTCAGGTGACAGAAGCGGCTGGGTTCTAATAGAATCCCTTAGCTTGTAATCCCTGAGTGTTTCCGTAGGACTGACTCTCGGAGAAACTTGGGGGTTGGGCTTTGAGGCCAAATAGTAGCGAGTGTCCCCGATGGACTGAGGAAGTATTTAGATGAATTCTCCATAAAAGGAAACACCTGAGCAACCATTCATCTGCGTGGAGTGGGGCTTCAAATCTCCCCACCACACAAGGTTGGGTTCGAGTATCCTGAGGGTGGGGTAGTTCCTCCAACTGACATCAGCGTCTTGGTTTTAATAGAATCCCTTTGCTTGTCTTCCCTGATGGTTTGCCTAGGCCAGTGTGTGGTTGAAAGTGGGATTTGGGCTCTAAAACTATGTATTAGCGTGTGCCTCTCCATGGGTAGTGGAGATGTTTAAACTACAACCCACAACTTGGGAATTACTGTTACCCCTGAAAAATGCGTGTGCTATGTTTCCCCAAGTCCAGCACACACAGGAAGAAGTGTTCTGGGGTTCTGAGTGTGGGGAGGTTCCTCCAACAGACAGCAGCACCAGGGTTTAAATAGAATCCCTTAGCTTGACTTCCCTAAGTGTTTTCCTAGGCCTAGCAGTAAGCGATGGTGGGGGATGGGCTCTAAAGCCACGTATTAGCGAGTGCATCTCTGTGGGTAGTGGAGGGTTTTAAACTACTTCCCCAACCTTGGAACACCTGTGCCCCATAAAGATGCGTGGAATCTGTTTCCCCACCTCCAGCACACACACGGTGACGTGTTCAGGTATCCTGATTGTGGGGAGGCTCCTCCAAATGACAGCAGCGCCTGGGTTCTAAAAGAATCCCTTAGCTTGTCTTCCCTGATGGCATGCCTAGGCTAGAGAGTGGGGGAAAGTGGGGGTTGGGCTCTAAACCAAGTATTAGCGAGAGCCTATCCATGGGATGTGGGTTTTTAACCTACAACCCACAACCATGGAATAAATGTGCCCCTGAAAGATGCTTTGACTGTTTCCCTACATCCAGCACACACGGGAAGAAGTGTTCTGGAATTCTGAGTGTGGGGAGGTTCCTCAAACTTACAGCAGCACCTGGGTTCTATTAGTATCCCTTAGCTTCTGTTCCCTGAGTGTTCCTTTAGGCCAGGCCATGAGGGAAAGCTGGGGGTTGGGCTTGGAGGCCATGTAGCATTGAGTGCAACCTGATCCACTGAGGAAGTACTTAGAGGACTTCTCCCTAAACGGAACACCTTTTCCTCCATTCATCTGGGTGCAGTGGGGCTGCACATCTAACCCACACCTAAGAATGTGTTCTGGAATTCTGAGTGCAGGGAAGTTCCTCCAACTGACAGCAGCGCCTGGGATCTAATTGAATCCCTTTGCTTGTCTTCCCTGATGGAAAGCCTAGGCGGGAGTGCGGGGCACAGTGTGGTTTGAGCTCCGAACCCTAGTATTTGCGATGACCTCTCTATGGTTTGTGGAGGTGTTTAAACTACATCCCTAACCTGGGAACACCTGTGCCCCTATAAAGATCCGTGGAGTCTCTTTCCACACCTGCAGCACACACACGAATACTTGCACAGATATCCTGAGAGTGGGCAGCCTCCTCCAACTGAGAGCAGGGCCTTGGTTCTTATAAAATCGCTTAACTTGTCTACACTCTTTGGTTGCCTGATAAGGAGTGCTAGAGAAAGGGTGGGTTGGGCTCTAAATCCAAGTATTAGCGAGTGCTTCTCCATGGGATTGGGAGGTTATTAACCAAATCCCCACAACATGGGAATACCTGTGCTCCTTGAAAAAAGCGTGGACTCTGTATCCCCACCACCAGAACACACATGAAGAAGTTTTCTGCTATCCTGAGTGTGTCTGGCAATTTCAGGTGACAGAAGCGGCTGGGTTCTAATAGAATCCCTTAGCTTGTAATCCCTGAGTGCTTCCCTAGGACTGACTCTGAGAGAAACCTGGGGTTGGGCTTTGAGGCCAAATAGTAGCGAGTGTCCCCGATGGACTGAGGAAGTATTTAGATGAATTCTCCATAAAGGGAAACACCTGAGCACCCATTCATCTGCGTGGAGTGGGGCTTCAAATCTCCCCACCACACAAGGTTGGTTTCGAGTATCCTGAGGGTGGGGTAGTTCCTCCAACTGACATCAGCGTCTTGGTTTTAATAGAATCCCTTTGCTTGTCTTCCCTGAAGGCTGGCCTAGGGCAGTTTGTGCTTGAAAGTGGGATTTGGGATCTAAAACTAAGTATTAGCGTGTGCCTCTCCATGGGTATTGGAGATGTTTAAACTAAAACCCACAACTTGGGAATTACTGTGAACCCTGAAAAATGTGTGTGCTATGTTTCCCCACGTCCAGCACACACAGGAAGAAGTGTTCTGGGGTTCTGATTGTGGGGAGGCTCCTCCAAATGACAGCAGCGCCTGGGTTCTAAATGAATCCCTTTGCTTGTCTACCCTGATGGAAAGCCCAGGCGGGAGTGCGGGGGAAAGTGTGGTTTGGGCTCCGAAACCAAGTATTTCCGATGACCTCTCTATGGTTTGTGGAGGTGTTTAAACTACATCCCTAACCTGGGAACACCTGTGCCCCCATAAAGATCCGTGGAGTCTGTTTCCACACCTCCAGCACACACACGAACACTTGCACAGTTATCCTGAGAGTGGGCAGCCTCCTCCAACTGAGAGCTGGGCCTTGGTTCTTATAAAATCGCTTAACTTGTCTAGACTGTTTGGTTGCCTGATACGGAGTGCTGGGGATAGGGTGGGTTGGGCTCTAAATCCAAGTATTAGCGAGTGCTTCTCCATGGGATTTTCAGGTTATTAACCAAAACTCCACAAAATGGGAAAACCTGTGCTCTTTAAAAAAGCTTGAACTCTGTATCCCCACCACCAGGACACACATGAATAAGTTTTCTGCTATCCTGAGTGTGTCTGGCAATTTCAGGTGACAGAAGCGGCTGGGTTCTAATAGAATCCCTTAGCTTGTAATCCCTGAGTGTTTCCGTAGGACTGACTCTCGGAGAAACTTGGGGGTTGGGCTTTGAGGCCAAATAGTAGCGAGTGTCCCCGATGGACTGAGGAAGTATTTAGATGAATTCTCCATAAAAGGAAACACCTGAGCAACCATTCATCTGCGTGGAGTGGGGCTTCAAATCTCCCCACCACACAAGGTTGGGTTCGAGTATCCTGAGGGTGGGGTAGTTCCTCCAACTGACATCAGCGTCTTGGTTTTAATAGAATCCCTTTGCTTGTCTTCCCTGATGGTTTGCCTAGGCCAGTGTGTGGTTGAAAGTGGGATTTGGGCTCTAAAACTATGTATTAGCGTGTGCCTCTCCATGGGTAGTGGAGATGTTTAAACTACAACCCACAACTTGGGAATTACTGTTACACCTGAAAAATGCGTGTGCTATGTTTCCCCAAGTCCAGCACACACAGGAAGAAGTGTTCTGGGGTTCTGAGTGTGGGGAGGTTCCTCCAACAGACAGCAGCACCAGGGTTTAAATAGAATCCCTTAGCTTGACTTCCCTAAGTGTTTTCCTAGGCCTAGCAGTAAGCGATGGTGGGGGATGGGCTCTAAAGCCACGTATTAGCGAGTGCATCTCTGTGGGTAGTGGAGGGTTTTAAACTACTTCCCCAACCTTGGAACACCTGTGCCCCATAGAGATGCGTGGAATCTGTTTCCCCACCTCCAGCACACACACGGTGACGTGTTCAGGTATCCTGATTGTGGGGAGGCTCCTCCAAATGACAGCAGCGCCTGGGTTCTAAAAGAATCCCTTAGCTTGTCTTCCCTGATGGCATGCCTAGGCTAGAGAGTGGGGGAAAGTGGGGGTTGGGCTCTAAACCAAGTATTAGCGAGAGCCTATCCATGGGATGTGGGTTTTTAACCAACAACCCACAACCATGGAATAAATGTGCCCCTGAAAGATGCTTTGACTGTTTCCCTACATCCAGCACACACGGGAAGAAGTGTTCTGGAATTCTGAGTGTGGGGAGGTTCCTCAAACTTACAGCAGCACCTGGGTTCTATTAGTATCCCTTAGCTTCTGTTCCCTGAGTGTTCCTTTAGGCCAGGCCATGAGGGAAAGCTGGGGGTTGGGCTTGGAGGCCATGTAGCATTGAGTGCAACCTGATCCACTGAGGAAGTACTTAGAGGACTTCTCCCTAAACGGAACACCTTTTCCTCCATTCATCTGGGTGCAGTGGGGCTGCACATCTAACCCACACCTAAGAATGTGTTCTGGAATTCTGAGTGCAGGGAAGTTCCTCCAACTGACAGCAGCGCCTGGGATCTAATTGAATCCCTTTGCTTGTCTTCCCTGATGGAAAGCCTAGGCGGGAGTGCGGGGCACAGTGTGGTTTGAGCTCCGAACCCTAGTATTTGCGATGACCTCTCTATGGTTTGTGGAGGTGTTTAAACTACATCCCTAACCTGGGAACACCTGTGCCCCTATAAAGATCCGTGGAGTCTCTTTCCACACCTGCAGCACACACACGAATACTTGCACAGATATCCTGAGAGTGGGCAGCCTCCTCCAACTGAGAGCAGGGCCTTGGTTCTTATAAAATCGCTTAACTTGTCTACACTCTTTGGTTGCCTGATAAGGAGTGCTAGAGAAAGGGTGGGTTGGGCTCTAAATCCAAGTATTAGCGAGTGCTTCTCCATGGGATTGGGAGGTTATTAACCAAATCCCCACAACATGGGAATACCTGTGCTCCTTGAAAAAAGCGTGGACTCTGTATCCCCACCACCAGAACACACATGAAGTAGTTTTCTGCTATCCTGAGTGTGTCTGGCAATTTCAGGTGACAGAAGCGGCTGGGTTCTAATAGAATCCCTTAGCTTGTAATCCCTGAGTGCTTCCCTAGGACTGACTCTGAGAGAATCCTGGGGTTGGGCTTTGAGGCCAAATAGTAGCGAGTGTCCCCGATGGACTGAGGAAGTATTTAGATGAATTCTCCATAAAGGGAAACACCTGAGCACCCATTCATCTGCGTGGAGTGGGGCTTCAAATCTCCCCACCACACAAGGTTGGTTTCGAGTATCCTGAGGGTGGGGTAGTTCCTCCAACTGACATCAGCGTCTTGGTTTTAATAGAATCCCTTTGCTTGTCTTCCCTGAAGGCTGGCCTAGGGCAGTTTGTGCTTGAAAGTGGGATTTGGGATCTAAAACTAAGTATTAGCGTGTGCCTCTCCATGGGTATTGGAGATGTTTAAACTAAATCCCACAACTTGGGAATTACTGTGACCCCTGAAAAATGTGTGTGCTATGTTTCCCCACGTCCAGCACACACAGGAAGAAGTGTTCTGGGGTTCTGAGTGTGGGGAGGTTCCTCCAACAGACAGCAGCACCTGGGTTTTTATAGAATCCCTTAGCTTGACTTCCCTAAGTGTTTTCCTAGGCCTAGCAGTAAGCGATGGTGGGGGATGGGCTCTAAAGCCAAGTATTAGCGAGTGCATCTCTGTGGGTAGTGGAGGGTTCTAAACTACTTCCCCAACCTTGGAACACCTGTGCCCCATAAAGATGCGTGGAATCTGTTTCTCCACCTCCAGCACACACACGGAGACGTGCTCAGGTATCCTGATTGTGGGGAGGCTCCTCCAAATGACAGCAGCGCCTGGGTTCTAAAAGAATCCCTTAGCTTGTCTTCCCTGATGGCATTCCTAGGCGGGAGAGTGGGGGAAAGTGGGGGTTGGTCTCTAAACCAAGTATTAGCGAGAGCCTATCCATGGGATGTGGGTTTTTAACCTACAACCCACAACCATGGAATAAATATGCCCCCTGAAAGATGCTTAAACTCTTTCCCTACATCCAGCACACACGCGTAGAAGTGTTCTGGTATTCTGAGTGTGGGGAGGTTCCTCAAACTGACAGCAGCACCTGGGTTCTATTAGTATCCCTTAGCTTCTGTTCCCTGAGTGTTCCTTTAGGCCAGGCCATGAGGGAAATCTGGGGGTTGGCTTGGAGGACAATTAGCAGTGAGTGCCCCCTGATCCACTCAGGAAGTACTTAGAGGACTTCTCCCTAAACGGAACACCTTTTCCTCCATTCATCTGGGTGCAGTGGGGCTGCACATCTCTCCCACACCTAAGAATGTGTTCTGGAATTCAGAGTGCAGTGAAGTTCCTCCAACTGACAGCAGTGCCTGGGTTCTGATTGAATCCCTTTGCTTGTCTTCCCTGATGGAAAGCCTAGGCGGGAGTGCGGGGGACAGTGTGGTTTGGGCTCCGAAACCAAGTATTTGCGATGACCTCTCTATGGTTTGTGGAGGTGTTTAAACTACATCCCTAACCTGGGAACACCTGTGCCCCCATAAAGATCCTTGGAGTCTGTTTCCACACCTCCAGCACACACACGAACACTTGCACAGTTATCCTGAGAGTGGGCAGCCTCCTCCAACTGAGAGCAGGGCCTTGGTTCTTATAAAATCGCTTAACTTGTCTAGCCTGTTTGGTTGCCTGATACGGAGTGCTGGGGAAAGGGTGGGTTGGGCTCTAAATCCAAGTATTAGCGAGTGCTTCTCCATGGGATTTGGAGGTTATTAACCAAAACCCCACAAAATGTAAAAACCTGTGCTCTTTAAAAAAGCTTGGACTCTGTATCCCCACCACCAGGACACACATGAAGAAGTTTTCTGCTATCCTGAGTGTGGGCTGGCAATTTCAGGTGACAGAAGCGGCTGGGTTCTAATAGAATCCCTTAGCTTGTAATCCCTGAGTGTTTCCGTAGGACTGACTCTGAGAGAAACTTGGGGGTTGGGCTTTGAGGCCAAATAGTAGCGAGTGTCCCCGATGGACTGAGGAAGTATTTAGATGAATTCTCCATAAAAGGAAACACCTGAGCACCCATTCATCTGCGTGGAGTGGGGCTTCAAATCTCCCCACCACACAAGGTTGGGTTCCAGTATCCTGAGGGTGGGGTAGTTCCTCCAACTGACATCAGCGTCTTGGTTTTAATAGAATCCCTTTGCTTGTCTTCCCTGATGGTTTGCCTAGGCCAGTGTGTGGTTGAAAGTGGGATTTGGGCTCTAAAACTATGTATTAGCGTGTGCCTCTCCATGGGTAGTGGAGATGTTTAAACTACAACCCACAACTTGGGAATTACTGTTACCCCTGAAAAATGCGTGTGCTATGTTTCCCCAAGTCCAGCACACACAGGAAGAAGTGTTCTGGGGTTCTGAGTGTGGGGAGGTTCCTCCAACAGACAGCAGCACCAGGGTTTAAATAGAATCCCTTAGCTTGACTTCCCTAAGTGTTTTCCTAGGCCTAGCAGTAAGCGATGGTGGGGGATGGGCTCTAAAGCCACGTATTAGCGAGTGCATCTCTGTGGGTAGTGGAGGGTTTTAAACTACTTCCCCAACCTTGGAACACCTGTGCCCCATAAAGATGCGTGGAATCTGTTTCCCCACCTCCAGCACACACACGGAGACGTGTTCAGGAACCCTGATTGTGGGGAGGCTCCTCCAAATGACAGCAGCGCCTGGGTTCTAAAAGAATCCCTTAGCTTGCCTTCCCTGATGGCATGCCTAGGCTAGAGAGTGGGGGAAAGTGGGGGTTGGGCTCTAAACCAAGTATTAGCGAGAGCCTATCCATGGGATGTGGGTTTTTAACCTACAACCCACAACCATGGAATAAATGTGCCCCTGAAAGATGCTTTGACTGTTTCCCTACATCCAGCACACACGGGAAGAAGTGTTCTGGAATTCTGAGTGTGGGGAGGTTCCTCAAACTTACAGCAGCACCTGGGTTCTATTAGTATCCCTTAGCTTCTGTTCCCTGAGTGTTCCTTTAGGCCAGGCCATGAGGGAAAGCTGGGGGTTGGGCTTGGAGGCCATGTAGCATTGAGTGCAACCTGATCCACTGAGGAAGTACTTAGAGGACTTCTCCCTAAACGGAACACCTTTTCCTCCATTCATCTGGGTGCAGTGGGGCTGCACATCTAACCCACACGTAAGAATGTGTTCTGGAATTCTGAGTGCAGGGAAGTTCCTCCAACTGACAGCAGCGCCTGGGTTCTAATTGAATCCCTTTGCTTGTCTTCCCTGATGGAAAGCCTAGGCGGGAGTGTGGGGGAATGTATGGTTTGGGCTCCGAAACCACGTATTTGCGATGACCTCCCTATGGTTTGTGGAGGTGTTTAAACTACATCCCTAACCTGGGAACACCTGTGCCCCCATAAAGTTCCGTGAGTCTGTTTCCACACCTCCAGCACACACACGAACACTTGCACAGTTATCCTGAGAGTGGGCAGCCTCCTCCAACTGAGAGCAGGGCCTTGGTTCTTATAAAATCGCTTAACGTTTTTACCCTGTTTGGTTGCCTGATAAGGAGTGCTGGAGAAAGGGTGGGTTGAGCTCTAAATTTAAGTATTAGCGAGTGATTCTCCATGGGATTTGGAGGTTATTAACCAAAACTCCACAACATGGGAATAATTGTGCTCCTTGAAAAAAGCGTGGACTCTGTATCCCCACCACCAGAACACACATGAAGAAGTTTTCTGCTATCCTGAGTGTGGGCTGGCAATTTCAGGTGACAGAAGAGGCTGGGTTCTAATATAATCCCTTAGCATGTAATCCCTGAGTGTTTCCCTAGGACTGACTCTGAGAGAAACCTCGGGGTTGGGCTTTGAGGCCAAATAGTAGCGAGTGTCCCCGATGGACTGAGGAAGTATTTAGATGAATTCTCCATAAAAGGAAACACCTGAGCACCAATTCATATGCGTGGACTGGGGCTTCAATTTTCCCCACAACACAAGCTTGAGTTCCACTATCCTGAGGGTGGGGTAGTTCCTACAACTGACATCAGCGTCTTGGTGTTAATAGAATCCCTTTGATTGTCTTCCCTGATGGTTTGCCTAGGCCAGTGTGTGGTTGAAAGTGGGATTTGTGCTCTAAAACTATGTATTAGCGTGTGCCTCTCCATGAGTAGTGGAGATGTTTAAACTACAACCCACAGCTTGGGAATTACTGTGACCCCTGAAAAATGCGTGTGCTATGTTTCCCCACGTCCAGCACACACAGGAAGAAGTGTTCTGGGGTTCTGAGTGTGGGGAGGTTCCTCCAACAGACAGCAGCACCTGGGTTTTAATAGAATCCCTTAACTTGACTTCCCTAAGAGATTTCCTAGGCCTAGCAGTAAGCGATGGTGGGGGATGGGCTCTAAAGCCAAGTATTAGCGAGTGCATCTCTGTGGGTAGTGGAGGGTTTTAAACTACTTCCCCAACCTTCGAACACCTGTGCCCCATAAAGATGCGCGGAATCTGTTTCCCCACCTCCAGCACACACACGGAGTCGTGCTCAGGTATCCTGATTGTGGGGAGGCTCCTCCAAATGACAGCAGCCCCTGGGTTCTAAAAGAATCCCTTAGCTTCTCTTCCCTGATGGCATGCCTAGGCTGGAGTGTGGGGGATACTGGGGGTTGGGCTCTAAACCCAGTATTAGTGAGAGCCTATCCATGGGATGTGGGTTTTTAACCTACAGCCCACAACCATGGAATATATGTGCCCCCTGAAAGATGCATTGACTGTTTCCCTACATCCAGCACACACACGAAGATGTGTTGTGGTTTTCTGAGTGTGGGGAAGTTCCTCAAACTGACAGCAGCACCTGGGTTCTATTAGTATCCCTTAGCTTCTGTTCCCTGAGTGTTCCTTTAGGCCAGGCCATGAGGGAAAGATGGGGTTTGGTCTTGGAGGCCACGTAGCAGTGAGTGCCCCCTGATCCATTGAGGAAGTACTTAGAGGACTTCTCCCTAAACGGAACAGCTTTTCCTCCATTCATCTGGGTGCAGTGGGGCTGCACACCTCTCCCACACCTAAGAATTTGTTCTGGAATTCTGAGTGCAGGGAAGTTCCTCCAACTGACAGCAGCGCCTGGGTTGTAATTGAATCCCTTTGCTTGCTTTCCCTGATGGAAAGCCTAGGCGGGAGTGCGGTGGACTGTGTGGTTTGGGCTCCGAAACCAAGTATTTGCGATGACCTCTCTATGGTTTGTGGAGGTGTTTGAACTACATCCCTAACCTGGGAACACCTGTGCCCCCATAAAGATCCGTGGAGTCTGTTTCCACACCTCCAGCACACACACGAACACTTGCACAGTTATCCTGAGAGTGGGCAGCCTCCTCCAACTGAGAGCAGAGCCTTGGTTCTTATAAAATCGCTTAACTTGTCTACCCTGTTTGGTTGCCTGATACTGAGTGCTGGGGAAAGGGTGGGTTGGGCTCTAAATCCAAGTATTAGCGAGTGCTTCTCCATGGGATTTGGAGGTTAATAACCAAAACCCCACAACATGGGAATACCTGTGCTCCTTGAAAAAAGCGTGGACTCTGTATCCCCACCACCAGAACACACATGAAGAAGTTTTCTGCTATCCTGAGTGTGGGCTGGCAATTTCAGGTACAGAAGCGGCTGGGTTCTAATAGAATCCCTTAGCTTGTAATCCCTGAGTGTTTCCCTAGGACTGACTCTGAGAGAAACCTGGGTGTTGGGCTTTGAGGCCAAATAGTAGCGAGTGTCCCCGATGGACTCAGGGAGCATTTTGATGTATTCTCCATAAAGGGAAACACCTGAGCACCCATTCATCTGCGTGGAGTGGGGCTTCAAATCTCCCCACCACACAAGGTTGGGTTCCAGTATCCTGAGGGTGGGGTAGTTCCTCCAACTGACATCAGCCTCTTGGTTTTAATAGAATCCCTTTGCTTGTCTTCCCTGATGGTTTGCCTAGGCCAGTGTGTGGTTGAAAGTGGGATGTGGGATCTAAAACTTGTATGAGCGTGTGCCTCTCCATGGGCAGTGGAGAGGTTTAAACTACAACCCACAACTTGGGAATTAATGTGACCCCTGAAAAATGCGTGTGCTATGTTTCACCACGTCCAGCACACACAGGAAGAAGTTTTCTGGGGTTCTGAGTGTGGGGAGGTTCCTCCAACAGACAGCGACACATGGGTTTTAATTGAATCCCTGATCTTGACTTCCCTTTGTGTATTCCTAGGCCTAGCATTAAGCGATGGTGGGGGATGGGCTCTAAAGCCAAGTATTAGCGAGTGCATCACTGTGGGTAGTGGAGGGTTTTAAACTACTTCCCCAACCTTGGAACATCTGTGGCCCATAAAGATGCGTGGAATCTGTTTCCCCACCTCCAGCACACACACGGAGAGGTGCTCAGTAATACTGATGGTGGGGAGGTTCCTCCAAATGACAGCAGCGCCTGGGTTCTAAAGGAATCCCTCAACTTATCTTCCCTGATGGCATGCCTAGGCTGGAGAGTGGGGGAAAGTGGGGGTTGGGCTCTAAACCAAGTATTAGCGAGAGCCTATCCATGGGATGTGGTTTATTAACCTACAACCCACAACCATGGAATAAATGTGCCCCCTGAAAGATGCTTTGACTGTTTCCGTACTTCCAGCACACACACGAAGATGTGTTCTGGTATTCTTAGTGTGGGGAACTTCCTCAAACTGACAGAAGCACCTGGATTCTTTTAGTATCCCTTAGCATCTGTTCCCTGAGTGTTCCTTTAGGCCAGGCCATGAGGGAAAGCTTGGTGTTGGGATTGGATCCCAAGTAGAAGTGAGTGTCCCCTGATCCACTGAGGAAGTACTTAGAGGACTTCTCCCTTAACGGAACACCTTTTCCTCCATTCATCTGGGTGCAGTGGGGCTGCACAACTCTCCCACACCTAAGAATGTGTTTTGGAATTCTGAGTGCAGGGAAGTTCCTCCAACTGACAGCAGCGCCTGGGTTCTTATTGAATCCCTTTGCTTGTCTTCCCTGATGGAAAGCCTAGGCGGGAGTGCGGGGGAAAGTGTGGTTTGGGCTCCGAAACCAAGTATTTGCGATGACCTCTCTATGGTTTGTGGAGGTGTTTAAACTACATCTCTAACCTGGGAACACCTGTGCTCCCATAAAGATCCGTGGAGTCTGTTTCCACACCTCCAGCACACACACGAACACTTGCACAGTTATCCTGAGAGTGGGCAGCCTCCTCCAACTGAGAGCAGGGCCTTGGTTCTTATAAAATCGCTTAACTTGTCTACCCTGTTTGGTTGCCTGATTCGGAGTGCTGGAGAAAGGGTGACTTGGGCTCTAAATCCAAGTATTAGCGAGTGCTTCTCCATGGGATTTGGAGGTTATTAACCAAAACCCCACAACATGGGAATACCTGTGCTTCTTGAAAAAAGCATGGACTCTGTATCCCCACCACCAGAACACACAAGAAGAAGTTTCCTGCTATCCTGAGTGTGGGCTGGCAATTTCAGGTGACAGAGGCGGCTGGGTTCTAATAGAATCCCTTTGCTTGTAATCCCTGAGTGTTTCCCTAGGACTGATTCTGAGAGAAACCTCGGGGTTGGACTTTGAGGCCAAATAGTAGCGAGTGTCCCCGATGGACTGAGGAAGTATTTAGATGAATTCTCCATAAAGGGAAACACCTGAGTACCCATTCATCTGCGTGGAGTGGGGCTTCAAATCTCCCCACCACACAAGGTTGTGTTCCAGTATCCTGAGGGTGGGGTAGTTCCTCCAACTGACATCAGCGTCTTGGTTTTAATAGAATCCCTTTGCTTGTATTCCCTGATGGTTTGCCTAGGCCAGTGTGTGGTTGAAAGTGGGATTTGGGATCTAAAACTAAGTATTAGCGTGTGCCTCTCCATGGGCAGTGGAGATGTTTAAACTACAAACCACAACTTGGGAATTACTGTGACCCCTGAAAAATGCGTGTGCTATGTTTCCCCACCTCCAGCACACACAGGAAGAAGTGTTCTGGGGTTCTGAGTGTGGGGAGGTTCCTCCAACAGACAGCAGCACCTGGGTTTTAATAGAATCCCTTAGCTTGACTTACCTAAGTGTTTTCCTAGGCCTAGCAGTAAGCGATGGTGGGGGATGGGCCCTAAAGCCAAGAATTAGCGAGTGCATCTCTGTGGGTAGTGGAGGGTTTTAAACTACTTCCCCAACCTTGGAACACCTGTGCCCCATAAAGATGCGTGGAATCTGTTTCCCCAACTCCAGCACACACACGGAGACGTGCTCAGGTATCCTGATTGTGGGGAGGCTCCTCCAAATGACAGCAGCGCCTGGGTCCTAAAAGAATCCCTTAGCTTGTCTTCCCTGATGGCATGCCTAGGCTGGAGAGTGGCGGAAAGTGGGGGTTGGGCTCTAAACCAAGTATAAGCGAGAGCCTATCCATGGGATGTGGGTTTTTAACCTACAACCCACAACCATGGAATAAATGTGCCCCCTGAAAGATGCTTTGACTGTTTCCCTACATCCAGCACACACGCGAAGAAGTGTTCTGGTATTCTGAGTGTAGGGAGGTTCCTCAAACTGACAGCAGCACCTGGGTTCTATTAGTATCCATTAGCTTCTCTTCCCTGAGTGTTCCTATAGGCCAGGCCTTGAGGGAAAGCTGGGGGTTGGGCTTGGAGGCCAAGTAGCAGTGAGTGCCCCCTGATCCTCTGAGGAAGTACTTAGAGGACTTCTCCCTAAACGGAACACCTTTTCCTCCATTCATCTGGGTGCAGTGGGGCTGCACATCTCTCCCACAACTAAGAATGTGTTCTGGAATTCTGAGTGCAGGGAAGTTCCTCCAACTGACAGCAGCGCCTGGGTTCTAATTGAATCACTTTGCTTGTCTTCCCGGATGGAAAGCCTAGGCGGGAGTGCGGGGGACAGTGTGGTTTGGGCTCCGAAAGCAAGTATTTGCGATGAACTCTCTATGGTTTTTGGAGGTGTTTAAACTACATCCCAAACCTGGGAACACCTGTGCCCCCATAAAGATCCGTGGAGTCTGTTTCCACAACTCCAACACACACGAACACTTGCACAGTTATCCTGAGAGTGGGCAGCCTCCTCCAACTGAGAGCAGGGCCTTGGTTCTTATAAAATCGCTTAACTTGTCTACTCTGTTTGGTTGCCTGATACGGAGTGCTGGAGAAAGGGTGGGTTGGGCTCTAAATCCAAGTAATAGCGAGGGCTTCTCCATGGGATTTAGAGGTTATTAACCAAAACCCCACAACATGTGAATACCTGGGCTGCTTGAAAAAAGCATGGACTCTGTATCCCCAGCACCAGAACAGACATGACGAAGTTTTCTGCTATCCTGAGTGTGGGCTGGCAATTTCAGATACAGAAGCGGCTGGGTTCTAATAGAATCCCTTAACTTGTAATCCCTGAGTGTTTCCCTAGGACTGACTCTGAGAGAACCTGGGGGTTGGGCTTTGAGGCCAAATAGTAGCGAGTGTCCCCGATGGACTGAGGGAGCATTTTGATGTATTCTCCATAAAGGGAAACACCTGAGCACCCATTCATCTGCGTGGAGTGGGGCTTCAAATCTCCCCACCACACAAGGTTGGGTTCCAGTATCCTGAGGGTGGGGTAGTTCCTCCAACTGACACCAGCCTCTTGGTTTTAATAGAATCCCTTTGCTTGTCTTCCCTGATGGTTTGCCTAGGCCATTGTGTGGTTGAAAGTGGGATGTGGGATCTAAAACTTGTATTAGCGTGTGCCTCTCCATGGGCAGTGGAGAGGTTTAAACTACAGCCCACAACTTGGGAATTAATGTGACCCCTGAAAAATGCGTGTGCTCTGTTTCCCCACGTCCTTCACACACAGGATGAAGTGTTCTGGGGTTGTGAGTGTGGGGAGGTTCCTCCAACAGACAGCAGCACCTGGGTTTTAATAGAATCCCTTAGCTTTACTTACCTAAGTGTTTTCCTAGGCCTAGCAGTAAGCGATGGTGGGGGATGGGCCCTAAAGCCAAGAATTAGCGAGTGCATCTCTGTGGGTAGTGGAGGGTATTAAACTACTTCCCCAACCTTGGAACACCTGTGCCCCATAAAGATGCGTGGAATCATTTTCCCCACCTCCAGCACACACACGGAGACGTGCTCAGGTATCCTGATTGTGGGGAGGCTCCTCCAAATGACAGCAGCGCCTGGGTCCTAAAAGAATCCCTTAGCTTGTCTTCCCTGATAGCATGCCTAGGCTGGAGAGTGGCGGAAAGTGGGGGTTGGGCTCTAAACCAAGTATTAGCGAGAGCCTATCCATGGGATGTGGGTTTTTAACCTACAACCCACAACCATGGAATAAATGTGCCCCCTGAAAGATGCTTTGACTCTTTCCCTACATCCAGCACACACGCGAAGAAGTGTTCTGGTATTCTGAGTGTGTGGAGGTTCCTCAAACTGACAGCAGCACCTGGGTTCTATTAGTATCCCTTAGCTTCTCTTCCCTGAGTGTTCCTTTAGGCCAGGCCTTGAGGGAAAGCTGGGGGTTGGGCTTGGAGGCAAAGTAGCAGTGAGTGCCCCCTGATCCACTGAGGAAGTACTTAGAGGACTTCTCCCTAAACGGAACACCTTTTCCTCCATTCATCTGGGTGCAGTGGGGCTGCACATCTCTCCCACAACTAAGAATGTTTTCTGGAATTCTGAGTGCAGGGAAGTTCCTACAACTGACAGCAGCGCCTGAGTTCTAATTGAATCCCTTTGCTTGTCTTCCCGGATGGAAAGCCTAGGCGGCAGTGCGGGGGATAGTGTGGTTTGGGCTCCGAAACCAAGTATTTGCGATGACCTCTCTATGGTTTGTGGAGGTGTTTAAACTACATCCCTAACCTGGGAACACCTGTGCCCCCATAAAGATCCGTGGAGTCTGTTTCCACACCTCCAGCACACACACGAACACTTGCACAGTTATCCTGAGTGTGGGCAGCCTCCTCCAACTGAGAGCAGGGCCTTGATTCTTATAAAATCGCTTAACTTGTCTACTCTGTTTGGTTGCCTGATACGGAGTGCTGGAGAAAGGGTGGGTTGGGCTCTAAATCCAAGTATTAGCGAGTGCTTCTCAATGGGATTTGGAGGTTATTAACCAAAACCCCACAACATGAGAATACCTGTGCTCCTTGAAAAAAGCATGGACTCTGTATCCCCACCACCAGAACACACATGAAGAAGTTTTCTGCTATCCTGAGTGTGGGCTGGCAATTTCATGTGACAGAGGCGGCTGGGTTCTAATAGAATCCCTTAGCTTGTAATCCCTGAGTGTTTCCGTAGGACTGACTCTGAGAGAAACTTGGGGGTTGGGCTTTGAGGCCAAATAGTAGCGAGTGTCCCCGATGGACTGAGGAAGTATTTAGATGAATTCTCCATAAAAGGAAACACCTGAGCACCCATTCATCTGCGTGGAGTGGGGCTTCAAATCTCCCCACCACACAATGTTGGGTTCCAGTATCCTGAGGGTGGGGTAGTTCCTCCAACTGACATCAGCGTCTTGGTTTTAATAGAATCCCTTTGCTTGTCTTCCCTGATGGTTTGCCTAGGCCAGTGTGTGGTTGAAAGTGGGATTTGGGCTCTAAAACTATGTATTAGCGTGTGCCTCTCCATGGGTAGTGGAGATGTTTAAACTACAACCCACAACTTGGGAATTACTGTTACCCCTGAAAAATGCGTGTGCTATGTTTCCCCAAGTCCAGCACACACAGGAAGAAGTGTTCTGGGGTTCTGAGTGTGGGGAGGTTCCTCCAACAGACAGCAGCACCAGGGTTTAAATAGAATCCCTTAGCTTGACTTCCCTAAGTGTTATCCTAGGCCTAGCAGTAAGCGATGGTGGGGGATGGGCTCTAAAGCCACGTATTAGCGAGTGCATCTCTGTGGGTAGTGGAGGGTTTTAAACTACTTACCCAACCTTGGAACACCTTTGCCCCATAAAGATGCGTGGAATCTGTTTCCCCACCTCCAGCACACACACGGAGACGTGTTCAGGAACCCTGATTGTGGGGAGGCTCCTCCAAATGACAGCAGCGCCTGGGTTCTAAAAGAATCCCTTAGCTTGCCTTCCCTGATGGCATGCCTAGGCTAGAGAGTGGGGGAAAGTGGGGGTTGGGCTCTAAACCAAGTATTAGCGAGAGCCTATCCATGGGATGTGGGTTTTTAACCTACAACCCACAACCATGGAATAAATGTGCCCCTGAAAGATGCTTTGACTGTTTCCCTACATCCAGCACACACGGGAAGAAGTGTTCTGGAATTCTGAGTGTGGGGAGGTTCCTCAAACTTACAGCAGCACCTGGGTTCTATTAGTATCCCTTAGCTTCTGTTCCCTGAGTGTTCCTTTAGGCCAGGCCATGAGGGAAAGCTGGGGGTTGGGCTTGGAGGCCATGTAGCATTGAGTGCAACCTGATCCACTGAGGAAGTACTTAGAGGACTTCTCCCTAAACGGAACACCTTTTCCTCCATTCATCTGGGTGCAGTGGGGCTGCACATCTAACCCACACGTAAGAATGTGTTCTGGAATTCTGAGTGCAGGGAAGTTCCTCCAACTGACAGCAGCGCCTGGGTTCTAATTGAATCCCTTTGCTTGTCTTCCCTGATGGAAAGCCTAGGCGGGAGTGCGGGGGAAAGTATGGTTTGGGCTCCGAAACCACGTATTTGCGATGACCTCCCTATGGTTTGTGGAGGTGTTTAAACTACATCCCTAACCTGGGAACACCTGTGCCCCCATAAAGTTCCGTGAGTCTGTTTCCACACCTCCAGCACACACACGAACACTTGCACAGTTATCCTGAGAGTGGGCAGCCTCCTCCAACTGAGAGCAGGGCCTTGGTTCTTATAAAATCGCTTAACTTTTTTACCCTGTTTGGTTGCCTGATAAGGAGTGCTGGAGAAAGGGTGGGTTGAGCTCTAAATTTAAGTATTAGCGAGTGATTCTCCATGGGATTTGGAGGTTATTAACCAAAACTCCACAACATGGGAATAATTGTGCTCCTTGAAAAAAGCGTGGACTCTGTATCCCCACCACCAGAACACACATGAAGAAGTTTTCTGCTTTCCTGAGTGTGGGCTGGCAATTTCAGGTGACAGAAGAGGCTGGGTTCTAATATAATCCCTTAGCATGTAATCCCTGAGTGTTTCCCTAGGACTGACTCTGAGAGAAACCTCGGGGTTGGGCTTTGAGGCCAAATAGTAGCGAGTGTCCCCGATGGACTGAGGAAGTATTTAGATGAATTCTCCATAAAAGGAAACACCTGAGCACCAATTCATATGCGTGGACTGGGGCTTCAATTTTCCCCACAACACAAGCTTGAGTTCCACTATCCTGAGGGTGGGGTAGTTCCTACAACTGACATCAGCGTCTTGGTGTTAATAGAATCCCTTTGATTGTCTTCCCTGATGGTTTGCCTAGGCCAGTGTGTGGTTGAAAGTGGGATTTGTGCTCTAAAACTATGTATTAGCGTGTGCCTCTCCATGAGTAGTGGAGATGTTTAAACTACAACCCACAGCTTGGGAATTACTGTGACCCCTGAAAAATGCGTGTGCTATGTTTCCCCACGTCCAGCACACACAGGAAGAAGTGTTCTGGGGTTCTGAGTGTGGGGAGGTTCCTCCAACAGACAGCAGCACCTGGGTTTTAATAGAATCCCTTAACTTGACTTCCCTAAGAGATTTCCTAGGCCTAGCAGTAAGCGATGGTGGGGGATGGGCTCTAAAGCCAAGTATTAGCGAGTGCATCTCTGTGGGTAGTGGAGGGTTTTAAACTACTTCCCCAACCTTGGAACACCTGTGCCCCATAAAGATGCGCGGAATCTGTTTCCCCACCTCCAGCACACACACGGAGTCGTGCTCAGGTATCCTGATTGTGGGGAGGCTCCTCCAAATGACAGCAGCCCCTGGGTTCTAAAAGAATCCCTTAGCTTCTCTTCCCTGATGGCATGCCTAGGCTGGAGTGTGGGGGATACTGGGGGTTGGGCTCTAAACCCAGTATTAGTGAGAGCCTATCCATGGGATGTGGGTTTTTAACATACAGCCCACAACCATGGAATATATGTGCCCCCTGAAAGATGCATTGACTGTTTCCCTACATCCAGCACACACACGAAGATGTGTTGTGGTTTTCTGAGTGTGGGGAAGTTCCTCAAACTGACAGCAGCACCTGGGTTCTATTAGTATCCCTTAGCTTCTGTTCCCTGAGTGTTCCTTTAGGCCAGGCCATGAGGGAAAGATGGGGTTTGGTCTTGGAGGCCACGTAGCAGTGAGTGCCCCCTGATCCATTGAGGAAGTACTTAGAGGACTTCTCCCTAAACGGAACAGCTTTTCCTCCATTCATCTGGGTGCAGTGGGGCTGCACACCTCTCCCACACCTAAGAATTTGTTCTGGAATTCTGAGTGCAGGGAAGTTCCTCCAACTGACAGCAGCGCCTGGGTTGTAATTGAATCCCTTTGCTTGCTTTCCCTGATGGAAAGCCTAGGCGGGAGTGCGGTGGACTGTGTGGTTTGGGCTCCGAAACCAAGTATTTGCGATGACCTCTCTATGGTTTGTGGAGGTGTTTGAACTACATCCCTAACCTGGGAACACCTGTGCCCCCATAAAGATCCGTGGAGTCTGTTTCCACACCTCCAGCACACACACGAACACTTGCACAGTTATCCTGAGAGTGGGCAGCCTCCTCCAACTGAGAGCAGGGCCTTGGTTCTTATAAAATCGCTTAACTTGTCTACCCTGTTTGGTTGCCTGATACTGAGTGCTGGGGAAAGGGTGGGTTGGGCTCTAAATCCAAGTATTAGCGAGTGCTTCTCCATGGGATTTGGAGGTTAATAACCAAAACCCCACAACATGGGAATACCTGTGCTCCTTGAAAAAAGCGTGGACTCTGTATCCCCACCACCAGAACACACATGAAGAAGTTTTCTGCTATCCTGAGTGTGGGCTGGCAATTTCAGGTACAGAAGCGGCTGGGTTCTAATAGAATCCCTTAGCTTGTAATCCCTGAGTGTTTCCCTAGGACTGACTCTGAGAGAAACCTGGGTGTTGGGCTTTGAGGCCAAATATTAGCGAGTGTCCCCGATGGACTCAGGGAGCATTTTGATGTATTCTCCATAAAGGGAAACACCTGAGCACCCATTCATCTGCGTGGAGTGGGGCTTCAAATCTCCCCACCACACAAGGTTGGGTTCCAGTATCCTGAGGGTGGGGTAGTTCCTCCAACTGACATCAGCCTCTTGGTTTTAATAGAATCCCTTTGCTTGTCTTCCCTGATGGTTTGCCTAGGCCAGTGTGTGGTTGAAAGTGGGATGTGGGATCTAAAACTTGTATGAGCGTGTGCCTCTCCATGGGCAGTGGAGAGGTTTAAACTACAACCCACAACTTGGGAATTAATGTGACCCCTGAAAAATGCGTGTGCTATGTTTCACCACGTCCAGCACACACAGGAAGAAGTTTTCTGGGGTTCTGAGTGTGGGGAGGTTCCTCCAACAGACAGCGACACATGGGTTTTAATTGAATCCCTGATCTTGACTTCCCTTTGTGTATTCCTAGGCCTAGCAGTAAGCGATGGTGGGGGATGGGCTCTAAAGCCAAGTATTAGCGAGTGCATCACTGTGGGTAGTGGAGGGTTTTAAACTACTTCCCCAACCTTGGAACACCTGTGGCCCATAAAGATGCGTGGAATCTGTTTCCCCACCTCCAGCACACACACGGAGAGGTGCTCAGTAATACTGATGGTGGGGAGGTTCCTCCAAATGACAGCAGCGCCTGGGTTCTAAAGGAATCCCTCAACTTATCTTCCCTGATGGCATGCCTAGGCTGGAGAGTGGGGGAAAGTGGGGGTTGGGCTCTAAACCAAGTATTAGCGAGAGCCTATCCATGGGATGTGGTTTATTAACCTACAACCCACAACCATGGAATAAATGTGCCCCCTGAAAGATGCTTTGACTGTTTCCGTACTTCCAGAACACACACGAAGATGTGTTCTGGTATTCTGAGTGTGGGGAACTTCCTCAAACTGACAGAAGCACCTGGATTCTTTTAGTATCCCTTAGCATCTGTTCCCTGAGTGTTCCTTTAGGCCAGGCCATGAGGGAAAGCTTGGTGTTGGGATTGGATCCCAAGTAGAAGTGAGTGTCCCCTGATCCACTGAGGAAGTACTTAGAGGACTTCTCCCTTAACGGAACACCTTTTCCTCCATTCATCTGGGTGCAGTGGGGCTGCACAACTCTCCCACACCTAAGAATGTGTTTTGGAATTCTGAGTGCAGGGAAGTTCCTCCAACTGACAGCAGCGCCTGGGTTCTTATTGAATCCCTTTGCTTGTCTTCCCTGATGGAAAGCCTAGGCGGGAGTGCGGGGGAAAGTGTGGTTTGGGCTCCGAAACCAAGTATTTGCGATGACCTCTCTATGGTTTGTGGAGGTGTTTAAACTACATCTCTAACCTGGGAACACCTGTGCTCCCATAAAGATCCGTGGAGTCTGTTTCCACACCTCCAGCACACACACGAACACTTGCACAGTTATCCTGAGAGTGGGCAGCCTCCTCCAACTGAGAGCAGGGCCTTGGTTCTTATAAAATCGCTTAACTTGTCTACCCTGTTTGGTTGCCTGATTCGGAGTGCTGGAGAAAGGGTGACTTGGGCTCTAAATCCAAGTATTAGCGAGTGCTTCTCCATGGGATTTGGAGGTTATTAACCAAAACCCCACAACATGGGAATACCTGTGCTTCTTGAAAAAAGCATGGACTCTGTATCCCCACCACCAGAACACACAAGAAGAAGTTTCCTGCTATCCTGAGTGTGGGCTGGCAATTTCAGGTGACAGAGGCGGCTGGGTTCTAATAGAATCCCTTTGCTTGTAATCCCTGAGTGTTTCCCTAGGACTGATTCTGAGAGAAACCTCGGGGTTGGACTTTGAGGCCAAATAGTAGCGAGTGTCCCCGATGGACTGAGGAAGTATTTAGATGAATTCTCCATAAAGGGAAACACCTGAGTACCCATTCATCTGCGTGGAGTGGGGCTTCAAATCTCCCCACCACACAAGGTTGTGTTCCAGTATCCTGAGGGTGGGGTAGTTCCTCCAACTGACATCAGCGTCTTGGTTTTAATAGAATCCCTTTGCTTGTATTCCCTGATGGTTTGCCTAGGCCAGTGTGTGGTTGAAAGTGGGATTTGGGATCTAAAACTAAGTATTAGCGTGTGCCTCTCCATGGGCAGTGGAGATGTTTAAACTACAAACCACAACTTGGGAATTACTGTGACCCGTGAAAAATGCGTGTGCTATGTTTCCCCACCTCCAGCACACACAGGATGAAGTGTTCTGGGGTTCTGAGTGTGGGGAGGTTCCTCCAACAGACAGCAGTACCTGGCTTTTAATAGAATCGCTTAGCTTGACTTCCCTAAGTGTATTCCTAGGTCTAGCAGTAAGCGATGGTGGGGAATGGGCTCTAAAGCCAAGTATTATCGAGTGCATCTCTGCGGGTAGTGGAGGGTTTTAAACTACTTCCCCAATCTTGGAACAGCTGTGCCCCATAAAGATGCGTGGAATCTGTTTCCCCACCTCCAGCACCCACACGGAGACGTGCTCAGGTATCCTGATTGTGGGGAGGCTCCTCCAAATGACAGCAGCGCCTGGGTCCTAAAAGAATCCCTTAGCTTGTCTTCCCTGATCGCATGCCTAGGCTGGAGAGCGGGGGAAAGTGGGGGTTGGGCTCTAAACCAAGTATTAGCGAGAGCCTATCCATGGGATGTGGGTTTTTAACCTACAACCCACAACCATGGAATAAATGTGCCCCCTGAAAGATGCTTTGACTTTTTCCCTACATCCAGCACACACGCGAAGAAGTGTTCTGGTATTCTGAGTGTGGGGAGGTTCCTCAAACTGACAGCAGAACCTGGGTTCTATTAGTATCCCTTAGCTTCTCTTCCCTGAGTGTTCCTTTAGGCCAGGCCTTGAGGGAAAGCTGGGGGTTGGGCTTGGAGCCAAGTAGCAGTGAGTGCCCCCTGATCCACTGAGGAAGTACTTAGAGGACTTCTCCCTAAACGGAACACCTTTTCCTCCATTCATCTGGGTGCAGTGGGGCTGCACATCTCTCCCACAACTAAGAATGTGTTCTGGAATTCTGAGTGCAGGGAAGTTCCTCCAACTGACAGCAGCGCCTGGGTTCTAATTGAATCCCTTTGCTTGTCTTCCCGGATGGAAAGCCTAGGCGGGAGTGCGGGGGACAGTGTGGTTTGGGCTCCGAAAGCAAGTATTTGCGATGACCTCTCTATGGTTTTTGGAGGTGTTTAAACTACATCCCTAACCTGGGAACACCTTGCCCCCATAAAGATCCGTGGAGTCTGTTTCCACACCTCCAGCACACACACGAACACTTGCACAATTATCCTGAGAGTGGGCAGCCTCCTCCAACTGACAGCAGGGCCTTGGTTCTTATAAAATCGCTTAACTTGTCTACTCTGTTTGGTTGCCTGATACGGAGTGCTGGAGAAAGGGTGGGTTGGGCTCTAAATCCAAGTATTAGCGAGGGCTTCTCCATGGGATTTGGAGGTTATTAACCAAAACCCCACAACATGAGAATACCTGGGCTCCTTGAAAAAAGCATGGACTCAGTATCCCCACCACCAGAACACACATGAAGAAGTTTTCTGCTATCCTGAGTTTGGGCTGGCAATTTCAGGTTACAGAAGCGGCTGGGTTCTAATAGAATCCCTTAGGTTGTAATCCCTGAGTGTTTCAATAGGACTGACTCTGAGAGAAACCTGGGGGTTGGGCTTTGGGGCCAAATAGTAGCGAGTGTCCCCGATGGACTGAGGAAGTATTTAGATGAATTCTCCATAAAGGGAAACACCTGAGCACCCATTCATCTGCGTGGAGTGGGGCTTCAAATCTCCCCACCACACAAGGTTGGGTTCCAGTATCCTGAGGGTGGGGTAGTTCCTCCAACTGACATCAGCGTCTTGGTTTTAATAGAATCCATTTGCTTGTCTTCCCTGATGGTTTGCCTAGGCCAGTGTGTGGTTGAAAGTGGGATTTGGGATCTAAAACTTGTATTAGCGTGTGCCTCTCCAAGGGCAGTGGAGAGGTTTAAACTACAACCCACAACTTGGGAATTAATGTGACCCCTGAAAAATGCGTGTGCTATGTTTCCCCACGTCCAGCACACACAGGAAGAAGTGTTCTGTGGTTGTGAGTGTGGGGAGGTTCCTCCAACAGACAGCAGCACCTGGGTTTTAATAGAATCCCTTAGCTTGACTTACATAAGTGTTTTCCTAGGCCTAGCAGTAAGCGATGGTGGGGGATGGGCCCTAAAGCCAAGAATTAGCGAGTGCATCTCTGTGGGTAGTGGAGGGTTTTAAACTACTTCCCCAACCTTGGAACACCTGTGCCCCATAAAGATGCGTGGAATCTTTTTCCCCACCTCCAGCACACACACGGAGACGTGCTCAGGTATCCTGATTGTGGGGAGGCTCCTCCAAATGACAGCAGCGCCTGGGTCCTAAAAGAATCCCTTAGCTTGTCTTCCCTGATAGCATGCCTAGGCTGGAGAGTGGCGGAAAGTGGGGGTTGGGCTCTAAACCAAGTATTAGCGAGAGCCTATCCATGGGATGTGGGTTTTTAACCTACAACCCACAACCATGGAATAAATGTGCCCCCTGAAAGATGCTTTGACTCTTTCCCTACATCCAGCACACACGCGAAGAAGTGTTCTGGTATTCTGAGTGTGTGGAGGTTCCTCAAACTGACAGCAGCACCTGGGTTCTATTAGTATCCCTTAGCTTCTCTTCCCTGAGTGTTCCTTTAGGCCAGGCCTTGAGGGAAAGCTGGGGGTTGGGCTTGGAGGCAAAGTAGCAGTGAGTGCCCCCTGATCCACTGAGGAAGTACTTAGAGGACTTCTCCCTAAACGGAACACCTTTTCCTCCATTCATCTGGGTGCAGTGGGGCTGCACATCTCTCCCACAACTAAGAATGTTTTCTGGAATTCTGAGTGCAGGGAAGTTCCTACAACTGACAGCAGCGCCTGAGTTCTAATTGAATCCCTTTGCTTGTCTTCCCGGATGGAAAGCCTAGGCGGCAGTGCGGGGGATAGTGTGGTTTGGGCTCCGAAACCAAGTATATGCGTTGACCTCTCTATGGTTTGTGGAGGTGTTTAAACTACATCCCTAACCTGGGAACACCTGTGCCCCCATAAAGATCCGTGGAGTCTGTTTCCACACCTCCAGCACACACACGAACACTTGCACAGTTATCCTGAGTGTGGGCAGCCTCCTCCAACTGAGAGCAGGGCCTTGATTCTTATAAAATCGCTTAACTTGTCTACTCTGTTTGGTTGCCTGATACGGAGTGCTGGAGAAAGGGTGGGTTGGGCTCTAAATCCAAGTATTAGCGAGTGCTTCTCAATGGGATTTGGAGGTTATTAACCAAAACCCCACAACATGAGAATACCTGTGCTCCTTGAAAAAAGCATGGACTCTGTATCCCCACCACCAGAACACACATGAAGAAGTTTTCTGCTATCCTGAGTGTGGGCTGGCAATTTCATGTGACAGAGGCGGCTGGGTTCTAATAGAATCCCTTAGCTTGTAATCCCTGAGTGTTTCCCTAGGACTGACTCTGAGAGAAACATTGGGGTTGGGCTTTGAGGCCAAATAGTAGCGAGTGTCCCCGATGGCCTGAGTAAGTATTTAGATGTATTCTCCATAAAGGGAAACACCTGAGCACCCATTCATCTGCGTGGGGTGGGGCTTCAAATCTCCCCACCGCACAAGGTTGGGTTCCAGTATCCTGAGGGTGGGGTAGTTCCTCCAACTGACATCAGCGTCTTGGCTTTAATAGAATCCCTTTGCTTGTCTTCCCTGATGGTTTGCCTAGGCCATTGTGTTGTTGAATGTGGGATTTGGGATCTAAAACTAAGTATTAGCGTGTGCCTCTCCATGGGCAGTGGAGATGTTTAAACTACAACCCACAACTTGGGAATTACTGTGACCCCTGAAAAATGCGTGTGTTCTGTTTCCCCACGTCCAGCACACACAGGAAGAAGTGTTCTGGGGTTCTGAGTGTGGGGAGGTTCTTCCAACAGACAGCAGCACCTGGGTTTTAATTGAATCCCTTAGCTTGACTTCCCTAAGTGTTTACCTAGGCCTAGCAGTAAGCGATGGTGGGGGATGGGCTCTAAAGCCAAGTATTAGCGAGTGCATCTCTGTGGGTAGTGGAGGGTTTTAAACTACTTCCCCAACCTTGGAACACCTGTGTCGCATAAAGATTTGTGGAATACGTTTCCCCACCTCCAGCACACACACGGAGACGTGCTCAGGTATCCTGATTGTGGGGAGGCTCCTCCAAATGACAGCAGCGCCTGGGTTCTAATTGAATCCCTTTGCTTGTCTTCCCTGATGGAAAGCCAAGGCGGAAGTGCGGGGGAAAGTGTGGTTTGGGCTCCGAAACCAAGTATTTCCGATGACCTCTCTATGGTTTGTGGAGGTGTTTAAACTACATCCCTAACCTGGGAACACCTGTGCCCCCATAAACATCCGTGGAGTCTGTTTCCACACCTCCAGCACACACACGAACACTTGCACAGTTATCCTGAGATTGGGCAGCCTCCTCCAACTGAGAGCAGGGCCTTGGTTCTTATAAAATCGCTTAACTTGTCTACCCTGTTTGGTTGCCTGATACGGAGTGGTGGAGAAATGGTGGTTTGGGATCTAAATCCAAGTATTAGCGAGTGCTTCTCCATGGGATTTGGAGGTTATTAACCAAAAACCCACAATATGTGAATACCTGTGCTCCTTGAAAAAAGCATGGACTCTGTATCACCACCACCAGAACACACATGAAGAAATTTTCTGCTATCCTGAGTGAAAGCTGGCAATTTCAGGTACAGAAGCGGCTGGGTTCTAATAGAATCCCTTTGCTTGTAATCACTGAGTGTTCCCCTAGGACTGACTCTGAGAGAAACCTGGGGGTTGGGCTTTGAGGCCAAATAGTAGCGAGTGTCCCCGATGGACTGAGGAAGTATTTAGATGAATTCTCCATAAAGGGAAACACCTGAGCACCCATTCATCTGCGTGGAGTGGGGCTTCAAATATCCCCACCACACAGGGTTGTGTTCCAGTATCCTGAGAGTGGGGTAGTTCCTCCAACTGACATCAGCGTCTTGGTTTTAATAGAATCCCTTTGCTTGTCTTCCCTGATGGTTTGCCTAGGCCAGTGTGTGGTTGAAAGTGGGATGTGGGATCTAAAACTTGTATTAGCGTGTGCCTCTCCATGGGCAGTGGACAGGTTTAAACTACAACCCACACCTTGGGAATTAATGTGACCCCTGAAAAATGCGTGTGCTATGTTTCCCCAAGTCCAGCACACACAGAGAGAAGTTTTCTGGGGTTGTGAGTGTGGGGAGGTTCCTCCAACAGACAGCAGCACCTGGGTTTTAATAGAATCCCTTAGCTTGACTTACCTAAGTGTTTTCCTAGGCCTAGCATTAAGCGATGGTGGGGGATGGGCCCTAAAGCCAAGAATTAGCGAGTGCATCTCTGTGGGTAGTGGAGGGTTTTAAACTACTTCCCCAACCTTGGAACACCTGTGCCCCATAAAGATGCGTGGAATCTGTTTCCCCACCTCCAGCACACACACGGAGACGTGCTCAGGTATCCTGATTGTGGGGAGGCTCCTCCAAATGACAGCAGCGCCTGGGTCCTAAAAGAATCCCTTAGCTTGTCTTCCCTGATGGCATGCCTAGGCTGGAGACTTGGGGAAAGTGGGGGTTGGGCTCTAAACCAAGTATTAGCGAGAGCCTATCCATGGGATGTGGTTTATTTACCTACAACCCAGAACCATGGAATAAATGTGCCCCCTGAAAGATGCTTTGACTGTTTCCCTACATCCAGCACACACGCGAAGAAGTGTTCTGGTGTTCTGAGTGTGGGGAGGTTCCTCAAACTGACAGAAGCACCTGGGTTCTTTTAGTATCCCTTAGCTTCTGTTCCTTGAGTGTTCCTTTAGGCCAGGCCATGAGGGAAAGCTGGGGGTTGGGCTTGTAAGCCAAGTAGCAGTGAGTGCCTCCTGATCCACTAAGGAAGTACTTAGAGGACTTCTCCCTAAACGGAACACCTTTTCCTCCATTCATCTGGGTGCAGTGGGGCTGCACGTCTCTCCCACACCTAAGAATGTGTTCTGGAATTCTGAGTGCAGGGAAGTTCCTCCAACTGACATCAGCGCCTGGGTTGTAATTGAATCCCTTTGCTTGTCTTCCCTGATGGAAAGTCTAGGCGGGAGTGCGGGGGATAGTGTGGTTTGGGCTCCGAAACCAAGTATTTGCGATGACCTCTCTATGGTTTGTGGAGGTGTTTAAACTACATCCCTAACCTGGGAACACCTGTGCCCCCATAAACAACCGTGGAGTCTGTTTCCACACCTCCAGCACACACACGAACACTTGCACAGTTATCCTGAGAGTGGGCAGCCTCCTCCAACTGAGAGCAGGGCCTTGGTTCTTATAAAATCGCTTAACTTGTCTACCCTGTTTGGTTGCCTGATACGGATTGCTGGAGAAAGGGTGGGTTGGGCTCTAAATCCAAGTATTAGCGAGTGCTTCTCCATGGGATTTGGAGGTTATTAACCAAAAACCCCACAACATGGTAATACCTGTGCTCCTTGAAAAAAGCGTGGACTCAGTATCCCCACCACCAGAACACACATGAAGAAGTTTTCTGCTATCCTGAGTGTGGGCTGGCAATTTCAGGTGACAGAAGCGGCTGGGTTCCAATAGAATCCCTTAGCTTGTAATCCCTGAGTGTTTCCCTAGGACAGACTCTGAGAGAATCCTGGGGGTTGGGCTTTGAGGCCAAATAGTAGCGAGTGTCCCCGATGGACTGAGGAAGTATTTAGATGAATTCTCCATAAAGGGAAACACCTGAGCACCCATTCATCTGCGTGGAGTGGGGCTTCAAGTCTCCCCAACACACAAGGTTGCGTTCCCGTATCCTGAGGGTGGGGTAGTTCCTCCAACTGACATCAGCCTCTTGGTTTTAATAGAATCCCTTTGCTTGTCTTCCCTGATGGTTTGCCTAGGCCAGTGTGTGGTTGAAAGTGGGAATTGGGATCTAAAACTAAGTATTAGCGTGTGCCTCTCCATGGGCAGTGGAGATGTTTAAACTACAACCCACCACTTGTGAATTACTGTGACCCCTGAAAAATGCGTGTGCTCTGTTTCCCCACGTCCAGCACACACAGGAAGAAGTGTTCTGGGGTTCTGAGTGTGGGGAGTTTCCTCCAACAGACAGCAGCACCTGGGTTTTAATAGAATTCCTTAGCTTGACTTCCCTAAGTGTTTTCCTAGGCCTAGCAGTAAGCGATGGTGGGGGATGGGCTCTAAAGCCAAGTATTAGCGAGTGCATCTCTGTGGGTAGTGGAGGGTTTTAAACTACTTCCCCAACCTTGGAACTCCTGTGCCCCATAAAGATGCGTGGAATCTGTTTCCCCACCTGCAGCACACACACGGAGACATGCTCAGGTATCCTGATTGTGGGGAGGCTCCTCCAAATGACAGCAGCGCCTGGGTTCTAAAAGAATCCCTTAGCTTGTCTTCCCTGATGGCATGCCTAGGCTGGAGAGTGGGGGAAAGTGGGGGTTGGGCTCTAAACCAAGTATTAGCGAGAGCCTATCCATGGGATGTGGGTTTTTAACCTACAACCCACAACCATGGAATAAATGTGCCCCCTGAAAGATGCTTTGACTCTTTCCCTACATCCAGCACACACGCGAAGAAGTGTTCTGGTATTCTGAGTGTGGGGAGATTCCTCAAACTGACAGCAGCACCTGGGTTCTATTAGTGTCCCTTAGCTTCTGTTCCCTGAGTGTTCCTTTAGGCCAGGCCATGAGGGAAAGCTGGGGTTTAGGTTTGGAGGCCAAGTAGCAGTGAGTTCCACCTGATCCACTGAGGAAGTACTTAGAGGACTTCTCCCTAAACGGAACATATTTTCCTCCATGCATCTGGGTGCATTGGGGATGCACAACTCTCCCACACCTAAGAATATGTTCTGGAATTCTGAGTGCAGGGAAGTTCCTCCAACTGACAGCAGCGCCTGGGTTCTAATTGAATCCCTTTGCTTGTCTTCCCGGATGGAAAGCCTAGGCGGGAGTGCCGGGGAAAGTGTGGTTTGGTCTCCGAAACCAAGTATTTGCGATGACCTCCCTATGGTTTGTGGAGGTGTTTAAACCACATCCCTAACCTGGGAACACCTGTGCCCCCATAAAGATCCGTGGAGTCTGTTTCCATACCTCCAGCACACACACGAACACTTGCACAGTTATCCTGAGAGTGGGCAGCCTCCTCCAACTGAGAGCAGGGCCTTGGTTCTTATAAAATCGCTTAACTTGTCTACCCTGTTTGGTTGCCTGATATGGAGGGCTGGGGAAAGGGTGGGTTGGGCTCTAAATCCAAGTATTAGCGAGTGCTTCTCCATGGGATTTGGAGGTTTTTAACCAAAACCCCACAACATGGGAATACCTGTGCTCCTTGAAAAAAGCGTGGACTCTGTATCCCCACCACCAGAACACACATGAAGAAGTTTTCTGCTATCCTGAGTGTGGGCTGGCAATTTCAGGTGACAGAAGCGGCTGGGTTCTAATAGAATCCCTTAGCTTGTAATCCCTGAGTGTTTCCCTAGGACTGAATCTGAGAGAAACCTGGGGGTTGGGCTTTGAGTCCAAATAGTAGCGAGTGTCCCCGATGGACTGAGGAAGTATTTCGATGAATTCTCCATAAAGGGAAACACCTGAGCACCCATTCATCTGCGTGGAGTGGGGCTTCAAATCTCCCCACCACACAAGGTTGTGTTCCAGTATCCTGAGGGTGGGGTAGTTCCTCCAACTGACATCAGCGTCTTGGTTTTAATAGAATCCCTTTGCTTGTCTTCCCTGATGGTTTGCCTAGGCCAGTGTGTGGTTGAAAGTGGGGTTTGGGATCTAAACTATGTATTAGCGTGCGCCTCTCCATGGGCAGTGGAGAGGTTTAAACTGCAACCCACAACTTGGGAATTACTGTGACCCCTGTAAAATGCGTGTGCTGTTTCCCCATGCCCAGCACACACAGAAGAACTGTTCTGGGGTTCTGAGTGTGGGGAGGTTCCTCCAACAGACAGCAGCACCTGGGTTTTAATAGAATCCCTTAGCTTGACTTCCCTAAGTGTTTTCCTAGGCCTAGCAGTAAGCGATGGTGGGGGATGGGCTCTAAAGCCAAGTATTAGCGGGTGCATCCCTGTGGTTTGTGGAGGGTTTTAAACTACTTCCCCAACCTTGGAACACCTGTGCCCCATAAAGATGCGTGGAATCTGTTTCCCCACCTCCAGCACACACACGGAGACGTGCTCAGGTATCCTGATTGTGGGGAGGCTCCTCCAAATGACAGCAGCGCCTGGGTTTTTATAGAATCCCTTAGCTTGTCTTCCCTGATGGCATGCCTTGCCTGGAGAGTGGGGGAAAGTGGGGGTTGGGCTCTAAACCAAGTATTAGCGAGAGCCTATCCATGGGATGTGGGTTTTTAACCTACAACCCACAACCATGGAATAAATGTGCCCCCTGAAATATGCTTTGACTGTTTCCCTACATCCAGCACACACGAGAAGAAGTGTTCTGCTATTCTGAGTGTGGGGAGGTTCCTCAAACTGACAGCAGCACCTGGGTTCTATTAGTATCCCTTAGCTTCTGTTCCCTGAGTGTTCCTTTACGCCAGGACATGAGGGAAAGCTGGGGGTTGGGCTTGGAGGCCACGTAGCAGTGAGTGCCCCCTGATCAAATGAGGAAGTACTTAGAGGACTTCCCCCTAAACGGAACACCTTTTCCTCCATTCATCTGGGTGCAGAGCGGCTGCACATCTGTCCCACACTTAAGAATGTGTTCTGGAATTCCGAGTGCAGGGAAGTTCCTCCAACTGACAGCAGCGCCTGGGTTCTAATTGAATCCCTTTGCTAGTCTGCCCTGATGGAAAGCCTAAGCGGGAGTGCGGGGGAAAGTGTGGTTTGGGCTCCGAAACCAATTATTTGCGGTGACCTCTCTATGGTTTGTGGAGGTGTTTAAACTACATCCCTAACCTGGGAAAACCTGTGCCCCCAAAAAGATCCGTGGAGTCTGTTTCCACACCTCCAGCACACACACTTACCCTTGCACAGTTATCCTGAGAGTGGGCAGCCTCCACCAACTGAGAGCATGACCTTGGTTCATATACAATCGCTTAAATTGTCTACCCTGTTTGGTTGCCTGTTACGAAGTGCTGGGGAAAGTGTAGGTTGGGCTCTAAATCCACGTATTAGTGAGTGCTTCTCCATGGGATTTGGAGGTTATTAACCAAAACCCCACAACATGGGAATACCTGTGCTCCATGAAAAAAGCATGGACTCTGTATCCCCACCACCAGATCACACATGAAGAAGTTTTCTGCTATCCTGTGTGTGGGCTGGCAAGTTCAATTGACAGAAGCGGCTGGGTTCTAATAGAATCCCTTAGCTTGTAATCCCTGAGTGTTTCCCTAGGACTGACTCTGAGAGAAACCTGGGGGTTGGGCTTTGAGGCCAAATAGTAGCGAGTGTCCCCGATGGAATGAGGAAGCATTTAGAAGAATTCTCCATAAAGGGAAACACCTGAGCACCCATTCATCTGCGTGGAGTGGGGCTTCAAATCTCCCCACCACACAAGGTTGGGTTCCAGTATCCTGAGGTTGGCGTAGTTCCTTCAACTGTCAGCAGCTCCTGGGATCTAATAGGATCTCTTGGATTGACATCCCTGATTGTTTCCTTTGGCCGCGATGTGTGTTAAGGTGGGGTTGGGCACTAAACCAAAGTAATAGCGAGTGCCTCTCTATGAGCAGTGGAAGTGTTTACCTACATCCCCAACCTGGGAACACCTGTGATCCAATAAATAAACGTGGACTTTCTTTCCCCACATCCAGGACACACATGAAGAACTATTCTGGTATCCTGAGTGTGGGGAGGCTCCTCCAAATGACAGCAGCGCCTGGGTTCTCATACAATACATTAACTTGTCTTCCATGATGGATTGAAAAGGCCGGTGTGCGGGGGAAAGTTGGGATTTGGCTCTAAAGCAAGTATTAGCGAGAGCCTATCCATGGGATGTGGGTGTTTGACCTGCAAACCACAACCGTGGAATAACTGTGCTCCATGAAAAATGCGTGTGCTGTGTTTCCCCACCCCCAGCACACACAGGAAGAAGTGTTCTGGGTTTCTGAGTGTGGGGAGGTTCCTCCAACCGACAGCAGCACCTGGCTTTTAATAGAATCCCTTAACTTGACTTCCCTAAGTGTTTAACTAGGCCTAGCAGTAAGCGATGGTGGGGGATGGGCTCTAAAGCCAAGTATTAGCGAGTGCATCTCTGTGGGCAGTGGAGGATTTGAAACTTCTTCCCCAAACTTGAAACACCTGTGCCCCCATAAAGATGCGTGGACTCTGATTCCCCACCTCCAGCACACACACGGAGACGTGCTCAGGTATCCTGATTGTGGGGAGGCAACTCCAAATGACAGCAGCGCCTGGGTTCTAATAGAATCCCTTAGCTTGTATTCCTTGAGTGTTTCCCTATGCCGGGTTGAGAGGGAAATCTGGTAGTTTGGCTTGGAGGCCAAGTAGCAGCAACTGCCCCCCGAAAGAATGTGGAATTATTTAGAGGACTTCTCCCTAATGGGAAACAAGTGTGACCCCATTCATCTACTTGGATTGTGGCTCCAAAACTCCCCGCCACACAAGTTTGGCTTCCGGAATTCTGAGAGTGGGAAAGTTCCTCCAACTGAGAGCAGTGCCAGTGTTCTAGTAGTATCCTTAAGCTTCTCTTCCCTGATGGATTGCATAAGCTGGAGTGCGGTTCAAAGTGGGATTTGGGCTCTAAATCCAAGTATTAGTGAGTGCCTCTCCATGGGAAGTTGAGGTGTTTAACCAACAACCCCCAACAAGGGAATACCTTTGCCCCCTGGAATATGCGTGGACACTGTTTCTCCACTAAAAGCACACACACGAAGAAGTTTTCTGGAATCCTGAGCATGGGGAGGCTACTCCAAATGACAGCAGCACCTGGGTTTTATTAGAATCCCTTAGCTTGTGTTCCCTGAGTGTTTTCATAGGCCAGGCTTTGATGTAATGTGGGGTTTGGTCTCTATAGCTAGGTTTTAGCGATTGCCTCTCTATGGGCAGTGGAGTTGTTTAAATACATCCCCAAACGTGGAACAACTGTTTCCCCCAAAATATGCGTCGACCCAGTTTCCCCAACTCCAGCACACACACGAAGACGGGTTGAGGTTTCCTGAGTGTGGGGAGGCACCTACAACTGACAGCAGGGCCTGGGTTCTAATACAATCCTTTAACTTGTCTTCACTGATGGCTAGCCTAGGCGGGAGTGCGGGGGAATGTGAGGGTTGGGCTCTCAAACCAAGTATTATTGAGTGCCTCTCCACGGGATTTGAAGTGGTTTAACCTACAACCAAATATTTGGGAATACCTGTGCCCCCTGAAAGTTGCAAGGACACTGTTTCCCCACCTTCAGCACACACACGATGTGGTGTTCTGGTATCCTGAGTGTGGGGAGACTCCTCCAACTGACAGCAGCACTTGGGATCTAATACAATCCCAATGTTTGACATCCTTCAGTGTTTTCCTAGGCTGGGCTCTGAGCCTAGGTGGGGGTTGTGCTCAAAAGCCAAGTATTAGCGTGTGCCTCTCTATGTTCCGTGGAGGTGTTTAAACTACATCCAAACCTGGGAACACCTGTGCCCTCATGAAGATGCGTGGACACTCTTTCACCACCTCCAGCACACACACGAAAATGTGTTCAGGTATCCTGAGAGTGGGGAAGATTTTCCAAATGACAGCAGTGCCTGGGTTCCAATAAAACCCCTTAGCTTGTATTTCCTGAGTGTTTCCCAACGCCGGACTGCGAGGGAAAGCTGGGGGTTGGGATTGGAGGCCAAGTAGCATCGAGTGCCTCCAATGGACTGAGGAAATATTTTGAGGAATTCTCCCTAACGTGGAACACCTGTGCCCCCATTCTTCTGCGTGGGGTGGGTCTCCACACATTCCCCACACTAAAGGCTGGATTCTGGATCCTGATTGTGGGGAAGATTCTCCAACTGACAACAGCGACTGGGTTCTAATACAATCAATAAATTTGCCTTCGCTGATGACATGTCTATGCCAGAGTGCGGGGGAATGTGGGGTTCAGCCTCGACAAACAAGTACAATCGAGTGCCTCTCCACGGGATGTGGAGGTCTTTAAACTGCAATCCACAACCTGTGAATACCTGTGCCACTTGAATATGTGTAGATCTGTTTCCCCAAATCTAGCACACACACGAAGAACTCTTCGGCTATCCTAAGTGTGGGGAGGTTCATCAAACTGACGGCAGCACCTGGGATCTAATAGAATCTCTTGGATTGACATCCCTGACTGTTTCCTTTGGCCGCGATGTGAGTTAAGGTGGGGTTGGGCATTAAACCAATTAATAGCGAGTGCCTCTCTATGAGCAGTGGAAGTGTTTACCTACATCCCCAACCTGGGAACACCTGTCATCCAATAAATAAACGTGGAATTTGTTTCCCCACCTGCAGGACACACATGAAGAACTTTTCTGGTATCCTGAGTGTGGGGAGGCTCCTCCAACTGACAGCAGCACCTGGGATCTAATAGAATCACTTGGCTTGAAATCCCTGAGTGTTTCCATAGGCCGGGCTGTGAGCGAAGGTGTGGTTGGACACTAATCCAAAGTAATAGCGAGTGCCTCTCTATGAGCAGTGGAAGGGTTTAACTACATCCCCAACCTGGGAACACCTGTGCCCCCAGAAAGATGCGTGGACTCTGTTTCCCTCCTCCAGCACACACACGGCATTGGGTTCAGATGTCTTGAGTGTGGGCAGGTTCTTCCCAATAACAGCAGCGCCTGGGTTCTCATACAATACATTAACTTGTCTTCCATGATGGATTGAAAAGGCCGGTGTGCGGGGGAAAGTTGGGATTTGGCTCTAAACCAAGTATTAGTGAGAGCCTATCCATGGGATGTGGGTGTTTGACCTACAACCCACAACCGTGGAATAACTGTGCCCCCTGAAAAATGTGTGTGCTATGTTTCCCCACCTCCAGCACACACAGGAAGAAGTTTTCTGGGGTTATGAGTGTGGGGAGGTTCCTCCAACAGACAGCAGCACCTGGCTTTTAATAGAATCCCTTAGCTTGACTTCCCTAAGTGTTTTCCTAGGCCTAGCAGTAAGCGATGGTGGGGGATGGGCTCTAAAGCCAAGTATTAGCGAGTGCACCTCTGTGGGTAGTGGAGTGTTTATACTACTTCCCCAACCTTGGAACACCTGTGCCCCATAAAGATGCGTGGAATCTGTTTCCCCACCACCAGCACACACACGGAGACGTGCTCAGGTATCCTGATTGTGGGGAGGCTCCTCCAAATGACAGCAGCGCCTGGGTTCTAATAGAATCCCTTAGCTTGAATCCCTGATGGCATGCCTAGTCTGGAGAGTGGGGGAAAGTTGGGCTTGGGCTCTAAACAAAGTATTAGCGAGAGCCTATCCATGGGATGTGGGTTATTAACCTACAATCCACAACCATGGAATAAATGTGCCCCCTGTAATATGCTTTGACTGTTTCCCTACATCCAGCACACACGCGAAAAGTGTTATGGTATTCTGAGTGTGGGGAGGTTCCTCAAACTGACAGCAGCACCTGGATTCTATTAGTATCCCTTAGCTTCTCTTCCCTGAGTGTTCCTTTAGGCCAGGCCATGAGGGAATGCTGGGGGTTGGGCTTGGAGGCCAAGAAGCAGTGAGTGCCCCCTGATCCATTGAGGAAGTACTTAGAGGGCTTCTCCCTAAGCGGAACACCTTTTCCTCCATTCATCTGGGTGCAGTGGGGCTGCACTAATCTCCCACACGTAAGAATGTGTTCTGGAATTCTGAGTGCAGGGAAGATCCTCCAACTGACAGCAGCGCCTGGATTCTATTTGAATCCCTTTGCTTGTCTTCCCTGATGGAAAGCCTAGGCGGGAGTGCGGGGGAAAGTGTGGTTTGGGCTCCGAAACGAAGTATTTGCGATGACCTCTCTATGGTTTGTGTAGTTGTTTAAACTACATCCCTAACCTGGGAACACCTGGGCCCCATTAATATCCGTGGAGTCTGTTTCCACAACTCCAGCACACACACGAACACTTGCACAGTTTTCCTGAGAGTGGGCAGCCTCCTCCAACTGAGAGCAGGGCCTTGGTTCTTATAAAATCGCTTAACTTGTCTACCCTGTTTGGTTACCTGATACGGAGTGCTGGAGAAAGGGTGGGTTGGGCTCTAAATCCAAGTATTAGCGAGTGCTTCTCCATGGGATTTGGAGGTTATTAACCATAAACCCACAACATGGGAATACCTGTGCTCCTTGAAATATGCGTGGATTCTGAATCCCTACCACCAGAACACACATGCAGAAGTGTTCTCGTATCCTGAGTGTGGGCTGGCACTTTCAGGTGACAGAAGCGGCTGGGTTCTAACGGAATCCCTTAGCTTGTAATCCCTGAGTGTTTCCCTAGGACTGACTCTGAGAGAAACCTGGGGGTTGGGCTTTGAGGTCAAATAGTAGCGAGTGCCCCCCGATGGACTGAGGAAGTATTTAGATGATTTCTCCATAAAGGGAAACACCTGAGCACCCATTCATCTGCGTGGAGTGGGGCTTCAAACCTCCCCACCACACAAGGTTGTGTTCAAGTATCCTGAGGGTGGGGTAGACCCTCCAACTGACATCAGCGTCTTGGTTTTAATAGAATCCCTTTGCTTGTCTTCCCTGATGGTTTGCCTAGGCCAGTGTGTTTTTGAAAGTGGGATTTGTTCTCTAAAACTAAGTATCAGCGTGTGCCTCTCCATGGGTAGTGGAGATGTTTAAACTACAACCCACAACTTGGGAATTACTGTGACCCCTGAAAAATGCGTGTTCTTTGTTTCCCCACCTCCAGCACACACACGAAGTTTTCTGGTATCCAGAGTGTGGGGAGGCTCCTGCAACTGACAATAGCAGCTGGGATCTAATTGGATCCATTAGATTGACTTCCCTGAGTATTTTCCTTGGCCGGGTTTTGAGCGAAGTTATGGGTTGTGCTCTAAAACCAAGTATTAGCGAGTTAATGTCTTTTGGCAGTGGAGCTGGTTAAAGTCTATCCCCAACCTGGGAACACCTGTGCCCCCATAAAGATGTGTGGACTCAGTTTCCCTCCTCCAGCACACACACGATATCTGGCTCAGATGTTTTGAGTGTGGGGAGGTTCCTCCAACCAACAGCAGCGCCTGGGTTCTAATACAATACATTTACTTGTCTTCAATGATGGCTTTTCAAGGGCGCTGTGCGGGGGAATTGGGGGTTGGGCTGTAAATCCAAGTATTAACGAGTGCTTCTCCATGGGAAGAGGAAATTATTCACCAAAATCCCACAACCTGGGAATACCTGTGCTCCTTGAAAAATGCGTGGACTCTGTTTCTCCACCTCCAGCAAACACATGAAGAATTGTTCTGGTATCCTGAGTGTGGGGAGGCACCTCCCACTGACAGCAGCATCTGGGATCTAATAGGATCCCTTAGGTTATCTTCCCTGAGTGTTTTCCAAGGACGGGATGGGAGCGAAGGTGGGGGTTGGGCTCTAAAGCCAAGTAATAGCGAGTGCCTCTCTATGGGCAGTGGAGGTGTTTAAAGTACATTCCCTCCCTGGGAACACCTGTGCCCCCATAAAGTAGCGTGGATTATGTATCTCCAACAACAGCACACACACAAAGACTTGTTCAGGTATCCTGAGTGTGGGGAGTCTCCTCCAACTGACAGCAGCGCCTGCGTTCTAATGAATACCTTAGCTTGTCTTACCTGATGGCATGCCTAGGATGGAGTGTGGGGGAAAGTGGGGGTTGGGTTTGAAGTCCAAGTAGCAATGAGTGCCCCCCGATTTACTAAGGAAGTACTTAGAGTATTTCACGCTAATGTGGAACACCTGTGCCCCCATTCATCTGTGTGGACTGGGAATCCACAACGCCCCCACACACAAGGCTGGGATCCGGAATCCTGAGTGTGTGGAAGTTCCTCCAACTGACAGCAGAGCCTGCGTTTGTATAGAATAACTCAGCTTGTCTTCCCTAAGATTTTTCCTAGACGTAGCAGTGAGCGATGGTGGGGAATGGGCTCTAAAGCCAAGAATAAGCGAGTGCATCTCTGTGGGCAGTGGAGGATTTGAAACTTCTTCCCCAAACTTGAAACACCTGTGCCCCCATAAAGATGCGTAGACTCTGATTCCCCACCTCCAGCACACACACGGAGACGTGCTCAGGTATCCTGATTGTGGGGAGGCAACTCCAAGTGACAGCAGCGCCTGGATTCTAATAGAATCCCTTAGCTTGTATTCCTTGAGTGTTTCCCTATGCCGGGTTGAGAGGGAAATCTGGTAGTTTTGCTTGGAGGCCAAGTAGCAGCAACTGCCCCCCGAAAGAATATGGAATTATTTAGAGGACTTCTCCCTAATGGGAAACAAGTGTGACCCCATTCATCTACTTGGATTGTGGCTCCAAAACTCCCTGCCACACAAGTTTGGCTTCCGGAATTCTGAGAGTGGGAAAGTTCCTCCAACTGAGGGCAGTGCCAGTTTTCTAGTAGTATCCTTAAGCTTCTATTCCCTGATGGATTGCATAAGCTGGAGTGCGGTTCAAAGTGGGATTTGGGCTCTAAATCCAAGTATTAGTGAGTGCCTCTCCATGGGAAGTTGAGGTGTTTAACCAACAACCCCCAACAAGGGAATACCTTTGCCCCCTGGAATATGCGTGGACACTGTTTCTCCACTAAAAGCACACACACGAAGAAGTTTTCTGGAATCCTGAGCATGGGGAGGCTACTCCAAATGACAGCAGCACCTGGGTTCTATTAGAATCCCTTAGCTTGTGTTCCCTGAGTGTTTAAATAGGCCAGGCTTTGATCTAATGTGGGGTTTGGTCTCTATAGCTAGGTTTTAGCGAGTGCCTCTCTATGGGCAGTGGAGTTGTTTAAATACATCCCCAAACGTGGAACAACTGTGCCCCCCAAAATATGCGTCGACCCAGTTTCCCCAAGTCCAGCACACACACGAAGACGGGTTGAGGTTTCCTGAGTGTGGGGAGGCACCTACAACTGACAGCAGGGCCTGGGTTCTAATACAATCCTTTAACTTGTCTTCACTGATGGCTAGCCTAGGCGGGAGTGCGGGGGAATGTGAGGGTTGGGCTCTCAAACCAAGTATTATTGAGTGCCTCTCCACGGGATTTGAAGTGGTTTAACCTACAACCAAATATTTGGGAATACCTGTGCCCCCTGAAAGTTGCAAGGACACTGTTTCCCCACCTTCAGCACACACACGATGTGGTGTTCTGGTATCCTGAGTGTGGGGAGACTCCTCCAACTGACAGCAGCACTTGGGATCTAATACAATCCCTATGTTTGACATCCTTCAGTGTTTTCCTAGGCTGGGCTCTGAGCCTAGGTGGGGGTTGTGCTCTAAAGCCAAGTATTAGCGTGTGCCTCTCTATGTTCAGTGGAGGTGTTTAAACTACATCCAAAGCTGGGAACACCTGTGCCCTCATGAAGATGCGTGGACAATCTTTCACCACCTCCAGCACACACACGAAAATGTGTTCAGGTATCCTGAGAGTGGGGAAGATCTTCCAAATGACAGCAGTGCCTGGGTTCCAATAAAACCCCTTAGCTTGAATTTCCTGTGTGTTTCCCTACGCCGGACTGCGAGGGAAAGCTGGGGGTTGGGATTGGAGGCCAAGTAGCATCGAGTGCCTCCAATGGACTGAGGAAATATTTTGAGGAATTCTCCCTAACGTGGAACACCTGTGCCCCCATTCTTCTGCGTGGGGTGGGTCTCCACACATCCCCCACACTAAAGGCTGGATTCTGGATCCTGATTGTGGGGAAGATTCTCCAACTGACAACAGCGACTGGGTTCTAATACAATCTCTATGTTTGCCTTTCCTGATGACTTGTCTATGCCAGAGTGCGGGGGAATGTGGGGTTCAGCCTCGACAAAAAAGTACAATCGAGTGCCTCTCCACGGGATGTGGAGGTCTTTAAACTGCAATCCACAACCTGTGAATACCTGTGCCCCTTGAATATGTGTAGATCTGTTTCCCCAACTCTAGCACACACACGAAGAACTCTTCGGCTATCCTAAGTGTGGGGAGGTTCCTCAAACTGATGGCAGCACCTGGGATCTAATAGAATCTCTTGGATTGACATCCCTGATTGTTTCCTTTGCCCGCGATGTGAGTTAAGGTGGGGTTGGGCACTAAACCAAAGTAATAGCGAGTGCCTCTCTATGAGCAGTGGAAGTTTTTACCTACATCCCCAACCTGGGAACACCTGTCATCCAATAAATAAACGTGGAATTTGTTTCCCCACCTGCAGGACACACATGAAGAACTTTTCTGGTATCCTGAGTGTGGGGAGGCTCCTCCAACTGACAGCAGCACCTGGGATCTAATAGAATCACTTGGCTTGAAATCCCTGAGTGTTTCCATAGGCCGGGCTGTGAGCGAAGGTGTGGTTGGACACTAATCCAAAGTAATAGCGAGTGCCTCTCTATGAGCAGTGGAAGGGTTTAACTACATCCCCAACCTGGGAACACCTGTGCCCCCAGAAAGATGCGTGGACTCTGTTTCCCTCCTCCAGCACACACACGGCATTGGGTTCAGATGTCTTGAGTGTGGGCAGGTTCTTCCCACTAACAGCAGCGCCTGGGTTCTCATACAATACATTAACTTGTCTTCCATGATGGATTGAAAAGGCCGGTGTGCGGGGGAATGTTGGGATTTGGCTCTAAACCAAGTATTAGCGAGAGCCTATCCATGGGATGTGGGTGTTTGACCTACAACCCACAACCGTGGAATAACTGTGCCCCCTGAAAAATGTGTGTGCTATGTTTCCCCACCTCCAGCACACACAGGAAGAAGTGTTCTGGGGTTCTGAGTGTGGGGAGGTTCCTCCAACAGACAGCAGCACCTGGCTTTTAATAGAATCCCTTAGCTTCACTTCCCTAAGTGTTTTCCTAGGCCTAGCAGTAAGCGATGGTGGGGGATGGGCTCTAAAGCCAAGTATTAGCGAGTGCACCTCTGTGGGTAGTGGAGTGTTTATACTACTTCCCCAACCTTGGAACACCTGTGCCCCATAAAGATGCGTGGAATCTGTTTCCCCACCTCCAGCACACACACGGAGACGTGCTCAGGTATCCTGATTGTGGGGAGGCTCCTCCAAATGACAGCAGCGCCTGGGTTCTAATAGAATCCCTTAGCTTGACTTCCCTGATGGCATGCCTATTCTGGAGAGTGGGGGAAAGTTGGGCTTGGGCTCTAAACAAAGTATTAGCGAGAGCCTATCCATGGGATGTGGGTTATTAACCTACAATCCACAACCATGGAATAAATGTGCCCCCTGTAATATGCTTTGACTGTTTCCCTACATCCAGCACACACGCGAAAAGTGTTATGGTATTCTGAGTGTGGGGAGGTTCCTCAAACTGACAGCAGCACCTGGATTCTATTAGTATCCCTTAGCTTCTCTTCCCTGAGTGTTCCTTTAGGCCAGGCCATGAGGGAAAGCTGGGGGTTGGGCTTGGAGGCCAAGAAGCAGTGAGAGCCCCCTGATCCATTGAGGAAGTACTTAGAGGACTTCTCCCTAAACGGAACACCTTTTACTCCATTCATCTGGGTGCAGTGGGGCTGCACTAATCTCCCACACGTAAGAATGTGTTCTGGAATTCTGAGTGCAGGGAAGTTCCTCCAACTGACAGCAGCGCCTGGATTCTATTTGAATCCCTTTGCTTGTCTTCCCTGATTGAAACCTTAGGCGGGAGTGCGGGGGAAAGTGTGGTTTGGGCTCCGAAATGAAGAATTTGCGATGACCTCTCTATGGTTTGTGTAGTTGTTTAAACTACATCCCTAACCTGGGAACACCTGGGCCCCATTAAGATCCGTGGAGTCTGTTTCCACACCTCCAGCACAAACACGAACACTTGCACAGTTTTCCTGAGAGTGGGCAGCCTCCTCCAACTGAGAGCAGGGCCTTGGTTCTTATAAAATCGCTTAACTTGTCTACCCTCTTTGGTTGCCAGATATGGAGTGCTGGGGAAAGGGTGGGTTGGGCTCTAAATCCAAGTATTAGCGAGTGCTTCTCCATGGGATTTGGAGGTTATTAACCAAAAACCCACAACATGGGAATACCTGTGCTCCTTGAAATATGCGTGGACTCTGAATCCCCACCACCAGAACACACATGCGGAAGTTTTCTGGTATCCTGAGTGTGGGCTGGCACTTTCAGGTGACAGAAGCGGCTGGGTTCTAATAGAATCCCTTAGCTTGTAATCCCTGAGTGTTTCCCTAGGACTGACTCTGAGAGAAACCTGGGGGTTTGGCTTTGAGGCCAAATAGTAGCGAGTGCCCCCCGATGGACTGAGGAAGTCTTTAGATGATTTCTCCATAAAGGGAAACACCTGAGCACCCATTCATCTGCGTAGAGTGGGGCTTCAAACCTCCCCACCACACAAGGTTGTGTTCAAGTATCCTGAGGGTGGGGTAGATCCTCCAACTGACATCAGCGTCTTGGTTTTAATAGAATCCCTTTGCTTGTCTTCCCTGATGGTTAGCCTAGGCCAGTGTGTTTTTGAAAGTGGGATTTGTTCTCTAAAACTAAGTATCAGCGTGTGCCTCTCCATGGGTAGTGGAGATGTTTAAACTACAACCCACAACTTGGGAATTACTGTGACCCCTGAAAAATGCGTGTGCTATGTTTCCCCACGTCCAGCACACACAGGAAAAAGTGTTCTGGGGTTCTGAGTGTGGGGAGGTTCCTCCAACAGACAGCAGCACCTGGGTTGTAATAGAATCCCTTAGCTTGACTTCCCTAAGTGTATTCCTAGGCCTAGCAGTAAGCGATGGTGGGGGATGGGCTCTAAAGCCTAGTATTAGCGAGTGCATCTCTGTGGGTAGTTGAGGGTTTTAAAATACTTCCCCAACCTTGGAACACCTGTGCTCCATAAAGATGCTTGGAATCTGTTTCCCCACCTCCAGCACACACACGGAGACGTGCTCAGGTATCCTGATTGTTGGGAGGCTCCTCCAAATGACAGCAGCGCCTGGGTTCTAATAGAACCCCTAAGCTTGTCTTCCCTGATGGCATGCCTAGGCTGGAGAGTGGGGGAAAGTGGGGCTTGGGCTCTAAACCAAGTATTAGCGAGAGCTTATCCATGGGATGTGGGATTTTAACCTACAACCCACAACCATGGAATAAATGTGCCCCCTGAAATATACTTTGACTGTTTCCCTACATCCAGCACACACACGAATAAGTGTTCTGGTATTCTGAGTGTGGGGAGGTTCCTCAAACTGACAGCAGCACCTGGATTCTATTAGTATCCCTTAGCTTCTGTTCCTTGAGTGTTCCTTTAGGCCAGGCCTTGAGGGAAAGCTGGGGGTTGGGCTTGGAGGCCAAGTAGCAGTGAGTGCCCCCTGATCCACTGAGGAAGTACTTAGAGGACTTCTCCCTAAACGGAACACATTTTCCTCCATTCATCTGGGTGCAGAGGGGCTGCACTTCTCTCCCACCCGTAAGAATGTGTTCTGGAATTCTGAGTGCAGGGACGTTCCTCCAACTGACAGCAGCGCCTGGGTTCTAATTGAATCCCTTTGCTTGTCTTCCCTGATGGAAAGCCTCGGCGGGAGTGCGGGGGAATGTGTGGTTTGGGCTCCGAAACGAAGTATTTGCGATGACCTCTCTATGGTTTGTGGAGTTGTTTAAACTACATCCCTAACCTGGGAACACCTGGGCCCCATTAAGATCCGTGGAGTCTGTTTCCACACCTCCAGCACACACACGAACACTTGCACAGTTATCCTGAGAGTGGGCAGCCTCCTCCAACTGAGAGCAGGGCCTTGGTTCTTATAAAATCGCTTAACTTGTCTACCCTGTTTAGTTGCCTAATACGGAGTGCTGGGGAAAGGGTGGGTTGGGCTCTAAATCCAAGTATTAGCGAGTGCTTCTCCATGGGATTTGGAGGTTATTAACCAAAAACCCACAACATGGGAATACCTGTGTTCCTTGAAAAATGCGTGGACTCTGTATCCCCACCACCAGAACACACATGCAGAAGTGTTCTGGTATCCTGATTGTGGGCTGGCACTTTCAGGTGACAGAAGCGGCTGGGTTCTAATAGAATCCCTTAGCTTGTAATCCCTGAGTGTTTCCCTAGGGCTGACTCTGAGAGAAACCTGGGGGTTGGGCTTTGAGGCCAAATAGTAGCGAGTGCCCCCCGATGGACTGAGGAAGTATTTAGATGATTTCTCCATAAAGGGAAACACCTGAGCACCCATTCATCTGCGTAGATTGGGGCTTCAAACCTCCCCACCACACAAGGTTGTGTTCAAGTATCCTGAGGGTGGGGTAGACCCTTCAACTGACATCAGCGTCTTGGTTTTAATAGAATCCCTTTGCTTGTCTTCCCTGATGGTTTGCCTAGGCCAGTGTGTGGTTGAATGTGGGATTTGTTCTCTAAAACTAAGTATCAGCGTGTGCCTCTCCATGGGTAGTGGAGATGTTTAAACTACAACCCACAACTTGGGAATTACTGTGACCCCTGAAAAATGGGTATTCTTTGTTTCCCCACCTCCAGCACACACACGAAGTTTTCTGGTATCCAGAGTGTGGGGAGGCTCCTGCAACTGACAATAGCAGCTGGGATCTAATTGGATCCATTAGATTGACTTCCCTGAGTATTTTCCTTGGCCGGGTTTTGAGCGAAGTTATGGGTTGTGCTCTAAAACCAAGTATTAGCGAGTTAATGACTTTTGGCAGTGGAGCTGGTTAAAGTCTATCCCCAACCTGGGAACACCTGTGCCCCCATAAAGATGTGTGGACTCAGTTTCCCTCCTCCAGCACACACACGATATCTGGCTCAGATGTTTTGAGTGTGGGGTGTTCCTCCAACTAACAGCAGCGCCTGGGTTCTAATACAATACATTTACTTGTCTTCAATGATGGCTTGCCAATGGCGGTGTACGGGGGAAATTGGGGGTTGGGCTGTAAATCCAAGTATTAGCGAGTGCTTCTCCATGGGAAGAGGAAATTATTCACCAAAATCCCACAACCTGGGAATAACTGTGCTCCTTGAAAAATGCGTGGACTCTGTTTCTCCACCTCCAGCACACACATGAAGAATTGTTCTGGTATCCTGAGTGTGGGGAGGCACCTCCCACTGACAGCAGCATCTGGGATCTAATAGGATCCCTTAGGTTATCTTCCCTGAGTGTTTTTCAAGGACGGGATGGGAGCGAAGGTGGGGGTTGTCTCTAAATCCAAGTAATAGCGAGTGCCTCTCTATGGGCAGTGGAGGTGTTTAAAGTACATTCCCTCCCTGGGAACACCTGTGCCCCCATAAAGTAGCGTGGACTATGTATCTCCAACAACAGCACACACACAAAGACTTGTTCAGGTATCCTGAGTGTGGGGTGTCTCCTCCAACTGACAGCAGCGCCTGCGTTCTAATGAATACCTTAGCTTGTCTTACCTGATGGCATGCCTAGGCTGTAGTGTGGGGGAAAGTGGGGGTTGGGTTTGAAGTCCAAGTAGCAACGAGTGCCCCCCGATTTACTGAGGAAGTACTTAGAGGATTTCACGCTAATGTGGAACACCTGTGCCCCCATTCATCTGTGTGGACTGGGTATCCACAACGCCCCCACACACAAGGCTGGGATCCGGAATCCTGAGTGTGTGGAAGTTCCTCCAACTGACAGCAGCACCTGCGTTTTTATAGAATAACTCAGCTTGTCTTCCCTAAGATTTTTCCTAGACGTAGCAGTGAGCGATGGTGGGGAATGGGCTCTAAAGCCAAGAATAAGCGAGTGCATCTCTGTGGGCAGTGGAGGATTTGAAACTTCTTCCCCAAAGTTGAAACACCTGTGCCCCCATAAAGATGCGTGGACTCTGATTCCCCACCTCCAGCACACACACGGAGACGTGCTCAGGTATCCTGATTGTGGGGAGGCAACTCCAAATGACAGCAGCGCCTGGGTTCTAATAGAATCCCTTAGCTTGTATTCCTTGAGTATTTCCCTATGCCGGGTTGAGAGGGAAATCTGGTAGTTTGGCTTGGAGGCCAAGTAGCAGCAACTGCCCCCCGAAAGAATATGGAATTATTTAGAGGACTTCTCCCTAATGGGAAACAAGTGTGACCCCATTCATCTACTTGGATTGTGGCTCCAAAACTCCCCGCCACACAAGTTTGGCTTCCGGAATTCTGAGAGTGGGAAAGTTCCTCTAACTGAGAGCAGTGCCCGTGTTCTAGTAGTATCCTTAAGCTTCTCTTCCCTGATGGATTGCATAAGCTGGAGTGCGGTTCAAAGTTGGATTTGGGCTCTAAATCCAAGTATTAGTGAGTGCCTCTCCATGGGAAGTTGAGGTGTTTAACCAAAAACCCCCAACAAGGGAATACCTTTGCCCCCTGGAATATGCGTGGACACTGTTTCTCCACTAAAAGCACACACACAAAGAAGTTTTCTGGAATCCTGAGCATGGGGAGACTACTCCAAATGACAGCAGCACCTGGGTTCTATTAGAATCCCTTAGCTTGTGTTTCCTGAGTGTTTACATAGGCCAGGCTTTGATCTAATGTGGGGTTTGGTCTCTATAGCTAGGTTTTAGCGAGTGCCTCTCTATGGGCAGTGGAGTTGTTTAAATACATCCCCAAACGTGGAACAACTGTGCCCCCCAAAATATGCGTCGACCCAGTTTCCCCAACTCCAGCACACACACGAAGACGGGTTGAGGTTTCCTGAGTGTGGGGAGGCACCTACAACTGACAGCAGGGCCTGGGTTCTAATACAATCCTTTAACTTGTCTTCACTGATGGCTAGCCTAGGCGGGAGTGCGGGGGAATGTGAGGGTTGGGCTCTCAAACCAAGTATTATTGAGTGCCTCTCCACGGGATTTGAAGTGGTTTAACCTACAACCAAATATTTGGGAATACCTGTGCCCCCTGAAATTTGCAAGGACACTGTTTCCCCACCTTCAGCACACACACGATGTGGTGTTCTGGTATCCTGAGTGTGGGGAGACTCCTCCAACTGACAGCAGCACTTGGGATCTAATACAATCCCTATGTTTGGCATCCTTCAGTGTTTTCCTATGCTGGGCTCTGAGCCTAGGTGGGGGTTGTGCTCTAAAGCCAAGTATTAGCGTGTGCCTCTCTATGTTCAGTGGAGGTGTTTAAACTAAATCCAAAGCTGGGAACACCTGTGCCCTCATGAAGATGCGTGGACACTCTTTCACCACCTCCAGCATACACACGACAATGTGTTCAGGTATCCTGAGAGTGGGGAAGATCTTCCAAATGACAGCAGTGCCTGGGTTCCAATAAAACCCCTTAGCTTGAATTTCCTGTGTGTTTCCCTACGCCGGACTGCGAGGGAAAGCTGGGGGTTGGGATTGGAGGCCAAGTAGCATCGAGTGCCTCCAATGGACTGAGGAAATATTTTGAGGAATTCTCCCTAACGTGGAACACCTGTGCCCCCATTCTTCTGCGTGGGGTGGGTCTCCACACATCCCCCACACTAAAGGCTGGATTCTGGATAATGAGTGTGGGGAAGATTCTCCAACTGACAACAGCGACTGGGTTCTAATACAATCTCTATGTTTGCCTTTCCTGATGACTTGTCTATGCCAGAGTGCGGGGGAATGTGGGGTTCAGCCTCGACAAACAAGTACAATCGAGTGCCTCTCCACGGGATGTGGAGGTCTTTAAACTGCAATCCACAACCTGTGAATACCTGTGCCCCTTGAATATGTGTAGATCTGTTTCCCCAACTCTAGCACACACACGAAGAACTCTTCGGCTATCCTAAGTGTGGGGAGGTTCCTCAAACTGATGGCAGCACCTGGGATCTAATAGAATCTCTTGGATTGACATCCCTGATTGTTTCCTTTGCCCGCGATGTGAGTTAAGGTGGGGTTGGGCACTATACCAATGTAATAGCGAGTGCCTCTCTATGAGCAGTGGAAGTGTTTACCTACATCCCCAACCTGGGAACACCTGTCATCCAATAAATAAACGTGGAATTTGTTTCCCCACCTGCAGGACACACATGAAGAACTTTTCTGGTATCCTGAGTGTGGGGAGGCTCCTCCAACTGACAGCAGCACCTGGGATCTAATAGAATCACTTGGCTTGAAATCCCTGAGTGTTTCCATAGGCCGGGCTGTGAGCGAAGGTGTGGTTGGACACTAATCCAAAGTAATAGCGAGTGCCTCTCTATGAGCAGTGGAAGGGTTTAACTACATCCCCAACCTGGAAACACCTGTGCCCCCAGAAAGATGCGTGGACTCTGTTTCCCTCCTCCAGCACACACACGGCATTGGGTTCAGATGTCTTGAGTGTGGGGAGGTTCTTCCCACTAACAGCAGCGCCTGGGTTCTCATACAATACATTAACTTGTCTTCCATGATGGATTGAAAAGGTCGGTGTGCGGGGGAATGTTGGGATTTGGCTCTAAACCAAGTATTAGCGAGAGCCTATCCATGGGATGTGGGTGTTTGACCTACAACCCACAACCGTGGAATAACTGTGCCCCCTGAAAAATGTGTGTGCTATGTTTCCCCACATCCAGCACACACAGGAAGAAGTGTTCTGGGGTTCTGAGTGTGGGGAGGTTCCTCCCTACAGACAGCAGCACCTGGCTTTTAATAGAATCCCTTAGCTTCACTTCCCTAAGTGTTTTCCTAGGCCTAGCAGTAAGCGATGGTGGGGGATGGGCTCTAAAGCCAAGTATTAGCGAGTGCACCTCTGTGGGTAGTGGAGTGTTTATACTACTTCCCCAACCTTGGAACACCTGTGCCCCATAATGATGCGTGGAATCTGTTTCCCCACCACCAGCACACACACGGAGACGTGCTCAGGTATCCTGATTGTGGGGAGGCTCCTCCAAATGACAGCAGCGCCTGGGTTCTAATAGAATCCCTTAGCTTGACTTCCCTGATGGCATGCCTAGTCTGGAGAGTGGGGGAAAGTTGGGCTTGGGCTCTAAACAAAGTATTCGCGAGAGCCTATCCATGGGATGTGGGTTATTAACCTACAATCCACAACCATGGAATAAATGTGCCCCCTGTAATATGCTTTGACTGTTTCCCTACATCCAGCACACACGCGAAAAGTGTTATTGTATCCTGAGTGTGGGGAGACTCCTCCAACTGACAGCAGCACCTGGGATTTAATATCATCCCTATGTTTGACATACTTCAGTGTTTCCCTAGGCCGGACCCTGAGGCTAGGTAGGGTTTGGGCTCTAAAGCCAAGTATCAGCGTGTGCCTCTCTATGTTCAGTGGAGGTGTTTAAAATACATCCAAACCTGGGAACACCTGTGCCCTCATGAAGATGCGTGGATAAACTTTCACCACTTCCAGCACACACACGAAAGTGTGTTCAGGTATCCTGAGAGTGGGGAAGATCTTCCAAATGACAGCAGTGCTTGGGTTCCAATAAAACCCCTTAGCTTGTATTTCCTGTGTGTTTCCTTACGCCGGACTGCGAGGGAAAGCTGGGGGTTGGGATTGGAGGCCAAGTAGCATCGAGTGCCTCCAATGGACTGAGGGAATATTTTGAGGAATTCTCCCTAACGTGGAACACCTGTGCCCCCATTCTTCTGGTTGGGGTGGGTCTCCACACATAACCCACACTAAAGGCTGGATTCCGGATCCTGATTGTGGGGAGGCTCCTCCAAATGACAGCAGCGCCTGGGTTCTAATAGAATCCCTTAGCTTGTCTTCCCTCTTGGAATGAACAGGCTGGAGAGAGGGGGAAAGAGGGGGTTGGGCTCTAAACCAAGTATTAGCGAGAGCCTATCCATGGGATGTGGGTTTTTGACCTACAACCCACAACCATGGAATAAATGTGCCCCCTGAATGATGCTTTGACTGTTTCCCTACATCCAGCACACACACAAAGAAGTTTTCTGGTATTCTGAGTGTGGGGAAGTTCCTCAAACTGACAGCAGTACCTGGGTTCTATTAGTATCCCTGAGCTTCTGTTCCCTGAGTGTTCCTTTAGGCCAGGCCATGAGGGAAAGCTGGGGGTTGGGCTTGAAGGCCAAGTAGAAGTGAGTGCCCCCTGATCCACTGAGGAAGTACTTAGAGGTCTTCTCCCTAAACGGAACACATTTTCCTCCATTCATCTGGGTGCAGTGGGGCTGCACTTCTCTCCCACCTGTAAGAATGTGTTCTGGAATTCTGAGTGCAGGGAAGTTCCTCCAACTGACAGCAGCGCCTGGGTTCTAATTGAATCCCTTTGCTTGTCTTCCCTGATGGAAAGCCTCGGCGGGAGTGCGGGGGAAAGTGTGGTTTGGGCTCCGAAACGAAGTATTTGCGATGACCTCTCTATGGTTTGTGGAGTTGTTTAAACTACATCCCTAACCTGGGAACACCTGGGCCCCATTAACATCCGTGGAGTCTGTTTCCACACCTCCAGCACACACACGAACACTTGCACAGTTATCCTGAGAGTGGGCAGCGTCCTCCAACTGAAAGCAGGGCCTTGGTTCTTATAAAATCGCTTAACTTGTCTACCCTGTTTGGTTGCCTAATACGGAGTGCTGGGGAAATGGTGGGTTGAGCTCTAAATCCAAGTATTAGTGAGTGCTTCTCCATGGGATTTGGAGGTTATAACCAAAAACCCACAACATGGGAATACCTGGGCTCCTTGAAAAATGTGTGGACTCTGTATCCCCACCACCAGAACACACATGCAGAAGTGTTCTGGTATCCTGAGTGTGGGCTGGCACTTTCAGGTGACAGAAGCGGCTGGGTTCTAATAGAATCCCTTAGCTTGTAATCCCTGAGTGTTTCCCTAGGACTGACTCTGAGAGAAACCTGGGGGTTGGGCTTTGAGGCCAAATAGTAGCGAGTGTCCCCGATGGACTGAGGAAGTATTTAGATGAATTCTCCATAAAGGGAAACACCTGAGCACCCATTCATCTGCGTGGAGTGGGGCTTCAAATCTCCCCACCACACAAGGTTGGGTTCCAGTATCCTGAGGGTGCGGTAGTTCCTCCAACTGACATCAGCGTCTTGGTTTTAATAGAATCCCTTTGCTTGTCTTCCCTGATGGTTTGCCTAGGCCAGTGTGTGGTTGAAAGTGGGATTTGGGCTCTAAAACTAATTATAAGCGTGTGCCTCTCCATGGGTAGTGGAGATGTTTAAACTACAACCCACAAGTGGGGAATTACTGTGACCCCTGAAAAATGCGTGTTCTTTGTTTCCCCACCTCCAGCACACACACGACGTTTTCTGGTATCCTGAGTGTGGGGAGGCTCCTGCAACTGACAATAGCAGCTGGGATCTAATAGGATCCATTAGATTGACTTCCCTGAGTATTTTCCTTGGCTGGGTTTTGAGCGAAGTTATGGGTTGTGCTCTAAAACCAAGTATTAGCGAGTTCCTTTCTTTTGGCCGTGGAGGTGGTTAAAGTATATCCCATTCGTGGGAACACCTGTGCCCCATAAAGATGTGTGGACTCAGTTTCATTCCTCCACACACACACGATATCTGGCTCAGATGTTTTGAGTGTGGGGAGGTTCCTCCAACTAACTGCAGCGCCTGGGTTCTAATACAATACATTTATTTGTCTTCATTGATGGCTTGCCAAGGGCAGTGTGCGGGGGAAATTGGGGGTTGGGCTGTAAATCCAAGTATTAGCGAGTGCTTCTCCATGGGAAGAAGAAATTATTCACCAAAATCCCCCAACCTGGGAATACCTGTGCTCCTTGAAAAATGCGTGGACTTTGTTTCTCCACCTCCAGCACACACATGAAGAATTGTTCTGGTATCCTGAGTGTGGGGAGGCACCTCCCACTGAGAGCAGCATCTGGGATCTACTAGGATCCCTTAGGTTATCTTCCCTGAGTGTTTTCCAAGGACGGGATGGGAGCGAAAGTGGGGGTTGGTCTCTAAAGCCAAGTAATAGCGAGTGCCTCTCTATGGGCAGTGGAGGTGTATAAAGTACATTCCCTCCCTGGGAACACCTGTGCCCCCATAAAGTAGCGTGGACTATGTATCTCCAACAACAGCACACACACAAAGACTTGTTCAGATATCCTGAGTGTGGGGAGTCTCCTCCAACTGACAGCAGCGCCTGCGTTCTAATAGAATAACTCAGCTTGACTTCCCTAAGATTTTTCCTAGACCTAGCAGTGAGCGATGGTGGGGAATGGGCTCTAAAGCCAAGAATAAGCGAGTGCATCTCTGTGGGCAGTGGAGGATTTGAAACTTCTTCCCCAACCTTGGAACACCTGTGCCCCCATAAAGATGCGTGGACTCTGATTCCCCACCTCCAGCACACAGACGGAGACCTGCTCAGGTATCCTGAGTGTGGGGAGTCTCCTCCAACTGACAGCAGCGCCTGCGTTCTAATAGAATATCTCAGCTTGACTTCCCTAAGTTTTTTCCTAGACCTGGCAGTGAGCAATGGTGGGGAATGGGCTCTAAAGCCAAGAATAAGCGAGTGCATCTCTGTTTGCAGTGGAGGATTTGAAACGTTTTCCCCAACCTTGGAACACCTGGGCCCCATGAAGATGCGTGGACTCTGATTCCCCACCTCCAGCACACACACAGAGACGTGCTCAGGTATCCTTATTGTGGGGAGTCTCATCCAAATGCCAGCAGCGCCTGGGTTCTAATAGAATCCCTTAGCTTGTATTCCTTGAGTGTTTCCCTATGCCGGGCTGAGAGGGAAATCTGGGAGTTTGGCTTGGAGGCCAAGTAGCAGCAACTGCCCCCCGATGGAATATGGAATTATTTAGAGGACTTCTCCCTAATGGGAAACAAGTGTGACCCCATTCATCTTCTTGGATTGTGGCTCCACATCTCCCCGCCACATAAGGTTGGCTTCCGGAATTCTGAGAGTGGGAAAGTTCCTCCAACTGAGAGCAGTGCCAGGGTTCTAGTAGAATCCTTAAGCTTCTCTTCCCTGATGGATTGCATAAGCTGGAGTGCGGTTCAAAGTGGGATTTGGGCTCTAAATCCAAGTATTAGTGAGTGCCTCTCCATGGGAAGTTGAGGTGTTTAACCAACAACCCCCAACAAGGGAATACCTTTGCCCCCTGGAATATGCGTGGACACTGTTTCTCCATAAAAGCACACACACGAAGAAGTTTTCTGGAATCCTGAGCATGGGGAGGCTACTCCAAATGACAGCAGCACCTGGGTTCTATTAGAATCCCTTAGTTTGTGTTCCCTGAGTGTTTACATAGGCCAGGCTTTGATGTAATGTGGGGTTTGATCTCTATAGCTAGGTTTTAGCGAGTGCCTCTCTATGGGCATGGAGGTTTTTAAAACTACATCCCTAACCTTTAAACACCTGCCCCCCATATAAATGCGTGGTCTCTCTTTCCCCACCTCCAGCACACCCACGAAGAATAGTTCTGGTATACTGAGTGTGGGTAGGCAACTCCAAATGACAGCAGCAACAGGGAATTTATAATATCATTTGGCTTGCTTTCCCTGAGTGTTTCCATTGGCCAGGCTGTGAGCGAAGTTGGGTGTTGGGCACTAAAGACTAGTAATAGTGAGTGCCTCTCTCTGGGCAGTGGAGGTGTTTAAAATACATCCCCAAACTTGGAAAAACTGTGCCCCCAAAAAATGCGTCAACTCTGTTTCCCCAAATCCAGCACACACACGAAGACGGGTTGAGGTTTCCTGAGAGTGGGGAGACACCTACAACTGACAGCAGGGCATGGGTTCTCATACAATCCATTAACTTTTCTTCACTGATGGCTAGCCTAGGCGGGAGTGTGGGGGAATGTGAGGGTTGGGCTCTAAACCAAGTATTATTGAGTGCCTCTCCACGGGATTGGAGTGGTTTAACCTACAACCAAATATTTGGGAATACCTGTGCCCCCTGAAAGTTGCAAGGACACTGTTTCCCCACCTTCAGCACACACACGATGTGGTGGTCTGGTATCCTGAGTGTGGGGAGACTCCTCCAACTGACAGCAGCACCTGGGATTTAATATCATCCCTATGTTTGACATACTTCAGTGTTTCCCTAGGCCGGACCCTGAGACTAGGTGGGGTTTGGGCTCTAAAGCCAAGTATTAGCGTGTGCCTCTCTATGTTCAGTGGAGGTGTTTAAACTACATCCAAACCTGGGAACACCTGTGCCCTCATGAAGATGCGTGGATACACTTTCACCACTTCCAGCACACACACGAAAGTGTGTTCAGGTATCCTGAGAGTGGGGAAGATCTTCCAAATGACAGCAGTGCTTGGGTTCCAATAAAACCCCTTAGCTTGTATTTCCTGTGTGTTTCCTTACGCCGGACTGCGAGGGAAAGCTGGGGGTTGGGATTGGAGGGCAAGTAGCATCGAGTGCCTCCTGATCCACTGAGGAAGTACTTAGAGGACTTCTCCCTAAACGGAACACATTTTCCTCCATTCATCTGGGTGCAGTGGGGCTGCACTTCTCTCCCACCCGTAAGAATGTGTTCTGGAATTCTGAGTGCAGGGAAGTTCCTCCAACTGACAGCAGCGCCTGGGTTCTAATTGAATCCCTTTGCTTGTCTTCCCTGATGGAAAGCCTCGGCGGGAGTGCGGGGGAAAGTGTGGTTTGGGCTCCGAAACGAAGTATTTGCGATGACCTCTCTATGGTTTGTGGAGTTGTTTAAACTACATCCCTAACCTGGGAACACCTGGGCCCCATTAACATCCGTGGAGTCTGTTTCCACACCTCCAGCACACACACGAACACTTGCACAGTTATCCTGAGAGTGGGCAGCGTCCTCCAACTGAAAGCAGGGCCTTGGTTCTTATAAAATCGCTTAACTTGTCTACCCTGTTTGGTTGCCTAATACGGAGTGCTGGGGAAAGGGTGGGTTGAGCTCTAAATCCAAGTATTAGTGAGTGCTTCTCCATGGGATTTGGAGGTTATTAACCAAAAACCCACAACATGGGAATACCTGTGCTCCTTGAAAAATGCGTGGACTCTGTATCCCCACCACCAGAACACACATGAAGAAGTTTTCTGCTATCCTGAGTGTGGGCTGGCAATTTCAGGTGACAGAAGCGGCTGGGTTCTAATAGAATCCCTTAGCTTGTAATCCCTGAGTGTTTCCCTAGGACTGACTCTGAGAGAAACCTGGGGGTTGGGCTTTGAGGCCAAATAGTAGCGAGTGCCCCCCGATGGACTGAGGAAGTATTTAGATGATTTCTCCATAAAGGGAAACACCTGAGCACCCATTCATCTGCGTAGAGTGGGGCTTCAAACCTCCCCACCACACAAGGTTGTGTTCAAGTATCCTGAGGGTGGGGTAGACCCTCCAACTGACATCAGCGTCTTGGTTTTAATAGAATCCCTTTGCTTGTTTTCCCTGATGGTTTGCCTAGGCCTGTGTGTGGTTGAAAGTGGGATTTGTTCTCTAAAACTAAGTATCAGCGTGTGCCTCTCCATGGGTAGTGGAGATGCTTAAACTGCAACCCACAACTTGGGAATTACTGTGACCCCTGAAAAATGCGTGTTCTTTGTTTCCCCACCTCCAGCACACACACGAAGTTTTCTGGTATCCAGAGTGTGGGGAGGCTCCTGCAACTGACAATAGCACCTGGGATCTAATTGGATCCATTAGATTGACTTCCCTGAGTATTTTCCTTGGCCGGGTTTTGAGCGAAGTTATGGGTTGTGCTCTAAAACCAAGTATTAGCGAGTTAATGTCTTTAGGCATTGGAGCTGGTTAAAGTCTATCCCCAACCTGGGAACACCTGTGCCCCCATAAAGATGTGTGGACTCAGTTTCCCTCCTCCAGCACACACACGATATCTGGCTCAGATGTTTTGAGTGTGGGGAGGTTCCTCCAACTAACAGCAGCGCCTGGGTCCTAATACAATACATTTACTTGTCTTCAATGATGGCTTGCCAATGGCGGTGTACGGGGGAAATTGGGGGTTGGGCTGTAAATCCAAGTATTAGCGAGTGCTTCTCCATGGGAAGAGGAAATTATTCACCAAAATCCCACTACCTGGGAATACCTGTGCTCCTTGAAAAATGCGTGGACTCTGTTTCCCCACCTCCAGCACACACATGAAGAATTGTTCTGGTATCCTGAGTGTGGGGAGGCACCTCCCACTGACAGCAGCATCTGGGATCTAATAGGATCCCTTAGGTTATCTTCCCTGAGTGTTTTCCAAGGACGGGATGGGAGCGAAGGTGGGGGTTGGGCTCTAAAGCCAAGTAATAGCGAGTGCCTCTCTATGGGCAGTGGAGGTGTTTAAAGTACATTCCCTCCCTGGGAACACCTGTGCCCCCATAAAGTAGCGTGGACTATGTATCTCCAACAACAGCACACACACAAAGACTTGTTCAGGTATCCTGAGTGTGGGGAGTCTCCTCCAACTGACAGCAGCGCCTGAGTTCTAATGAATACTTTAGCTTGTCTTACCTGATGGCATGCCTAGGATGGAGTGTGGGGGAAAGTGGGGGTTGGGTTTGAAGTCCAAGTAGCAACGAGTGCCCCCCGATTTACTGAGGAAATACTTAGAGGATTTCACGCTAATGTGGAACACCTGTGCCCCCATTCAACTGTGTGGACTGGGTATCCACAACGCCCCCACACACAAGGCTGGGATCCGGAATCCTAAGTGTGTGGAAGTTCCTCCAACTGACAGCAGCGCCTGCGTTTGTATAGAATAACTCAGCTTGTCTTCCCTAAGTTATTTCCTAGACGTAGCAGTGAGCGATGGTGGGGAATGGGCTCTAAAGCCAAGAATAAGCGAGTGCATCTCTGTGGGCAGTGGAGGATTTCAAACTTCTTCCCCAAACTTGAAATACCTGTGCCCCCATAAAGATGCGTGGACTCTGATTCCCCACCTCCAGCACACACACGGAGACGTGCTCAGGTATCCTGATTGTGGGGAGGCAACTCCAAATGACAGCAGCGCCTGGGTTCTAATAGAATCCCTTAGCTTGTATTCCTTGACTGTTTCCTTATGCCGGGCTGAGAGGGAAATCTGGGAGTTTGGCTTGGAGGCCAATTAGCAGCAACTGCCCCCCGATGAAATATGGAATTATTTAGAGGACTTCTCCCTAATGGGAAACAAGTGTGACCCCATTCATCTACTTGGATTGTGGCTCCAAAACTCCCCGCCACACAAGTTTGGCTTCCGGAATTCTGAGAGTGGGAAAGTTCCTCCAACTGAGAGCAGTGCCAGTGTTCTAGCAGTATCCTTAAGCTTCTCTTCCCTGATGGATTGCATAAGCTGGAGTGCGGTTCAAAGTGGGATTTGGGCTCTAAATCCAAGTATTAGTGAGTGCCTCTCCATGGGAAGTTGAGGTGTTTAACCAACAACCCCCAACAAGGGAATACCTTTGCCCCCTGGAATATGCGTGGACACTGTTTCTCCACTAAAAGCACACACACGAAGAAGTTTTCTGGAATCCTGAGCATGGGGAGGCTACTCCAAATGACAGCAGCACCTGGGTTCTATTAGAATCCCTTAGCTTGTGTTCCCTGAGTGTTTACATAGGCCAGGCTTTGATCTAATGTGGGGTTTGGTCTCTATAGCTAGGTTTTAGCGATTGCCTCTCTATGGGCAGTGGAGTTGTTTAAATACATCCCCAAACTTGGAACAACTGTGCCCCCCAAAATATGCGTCGACCCAGTTTCCCCAACTCCAGCACACACACGAAGACGGGTTGAGGTTTCCTGAGTGTGGGGAGGCACCTACAACTGACAGCAGGGCCTGGGTTCTAATACAATCCTTTAACTTGTCTTCACTGATGGCTAGCCTAGGCGGGAGTGCGGGGGAATGTGAGGGTTGGGCTCTCAAACCAAGTATAATTGAGTGCCTCTCCACGGGATTTGAAGTGGTTTAACATACAACCAAATATTTGGGAATACCTGTGCCCCCTGAAAGTTGCAAGGACACTATTTCCCCACCTTCAGCACACACACGATGTGGTGTTCTGGTATCCTGAGTGTGGGGAGACTCCTCCAACTGACAGCAGCACTTGGGATCTAATACAATCCCTATGTTTGACATCCTTCAGTGTTTTCCTAGGCCAGGCTCTGAGCCTAGGTGGGGGTTGGGCTCTAAAGCCAAGTATTAGCGTGTGCCTCTCTATGTTCAGTGGAGGTATTTAAACTACATCCAAACCTGGGAACACCTGTGCCCTCATGAAGATGCGTGGACACTCTTTCACCACCTCCAGCACACACTCGAAAATGTGTTCAGGTATCCTGAGAGTGGGGAAGATCTTCCAAATGACAGCAGTGCCTGGGTTCCAATAAAACCCCTTAGCTTGTATTTCCTGAGTGTTTCCCTACGCCGGACTGCGAGGGAAAGCTGGGGGTTGGGATTGGAGGCCAAGTAGCATCGAGTGCCTCCAATGGACTGAGGAAATATTTTGAGGAATTCTCCCTAACGTGGAACACCTGTGCCCCCATTCTTCTGCGTGGGGTGGGTCTCCACACATCCCCCACACTAAAGGCTGGATTCTGGATCCTGAGTGTGGGGAAGATTCTCCAAATGACAACAGCGACTGGGTTCTAATACAATCACTATGTTTGCATTTCCTGATGACTTGTCTATGCCAGAGTGCGGGGGAATGTGGGGTTCAGCCTCGACAAACAAGTACAATCGAGTGCCTCTCCACGGGATGTGGAGGTCTTTAAACTGCAATCCACAACCTGTGAATACCTGTGCCCCTTGAATATGTGTAGATCTGTTTCCCCAACTCTAGCACACACACGAAGAACTCTTCGGCTATCCTAAGTGTGGGGAGGTTCCTCAAACTGACAGCAGCACCTGGGATCTAATAGAATCTCTTGGATTGACATCCCTGATTGTTTCCTTTGGCCGCGATGTGAGTTAAGGTGGGGTTGGGCACTAAACCAAAGTAATAGCGAGTGCCTCTCTATGAGCAGTGGAAGTGTTTACCTACATCCCCAACCTGGGAACACCTGTGATCCAATAACTAAACGTGCACTTTGTTTCCCCACCTCCAGGACACACATGAAGAACTTTTCTGGTATCCTGAGTGTGGGGAGGCTCCTCCAACTGACAGCAGCACCTGGGATCTAATAGAATCACTTGGCTTGAAATCCCTGAGTGTTTCCATAGGCCGGGCTGTGAGCGAAGGTGTGGTTGGACACTAATCCAAAGTAATAGCGAGTGCCTCTCTAGGAGCAGTGAAAGTGTTTAACTACATCCCCAACCTGGGAACACCTGTGCCCCCAGAAAGATGCGTGGACTCTGTTTCCCTCCTCCAGCACACACACGGCATTGGGTTCAGATGTCTTGAGTGTGGGCAGGTTCTTCCCACTAACAGCAGCGCCTGGGTTCTCATACAACACATTAACTTGTCTTCCATGATGGATTGAAAAGGCCGGTGTGCGGGGGAAAGTTGGGATTTGGCTCTAAACCAAGTATTAGCGAGAGCCTATCCATGGGATGTGGGTGTTTGACCTACAACCCACAACCGTGGAATATCTGTGCCCCCTGAAAAATGTGTGTGCTATGTTTCCCCAACACCAGCACACACACGAAGAACCCTTCAGCTATCCTAAGTGTGGGGAGGTTCCTCAAACAGACTGCATAACCTGGCTTTTAATAGAATCCCTTAGCTTGAATTCCCTAAGTGTTTTCCTAGGCCTAGCAGTAAGCGATGGTGGGGGATTGGCTCTAAAGCCAAGTATTAGCGAGTGCATCTCTGTGGGCAGTGGAGGGTTTTAAACTACTTCCCCAAACTTGGAACACCTGTGCCCCATAAAGATGCGTGGAATCTGATTCCTCACCTCCAGCACACAGAAGGAGACGTGCTCAGGTATCCTGATTGTGGGGAGGCTCCTCCAAATGACAGCAGCGCCTGGGTTCTAATAGAATCCCTTAGTTTGTCTTCCCTGATTTCATGCCTAGGCTGGAGAGTGGGGGAAAGTGGGGGTTGGGCTCTAAACCAAGTATTAGCGAGAGCCTATCCATGGGATGTGGGTTCTTAACCTACAACCCACAACCATGGAATAAATGTGCCCCCAGAAAGATGCTTTGACTGTTTCCCTACATCCAGCACACACGCGAATAAGTGTCCTGGTATTCTGAGTGTGGGGAGGTTCCTCAAACTGACAGCAGCACCTGGGTTCTATTAGTATCCTTAGCATCTGTTCCCAGAGTGGTCCTTTAGGCCAGGCCATGAGGGAAAGCTGGTTGTTGGGCTTGGAGGCCAAGTAGCAGTGAATGTCCCCTGATCCATTGAGGAAGTACTTAGAGGACTTCTCCCTAAACGGAACACCTTTTCCTGCATTCATCTGGGTGCAGTGGGGCTGCACATCTCTCCCACACCTAAGAATGTGTTCTGGAATTCTGAGTGCAGGGAAGTTCCTCCAACTGACAGCAGCGCCTGGGTTCTAATTGAATCCCTTTGCTTGTCTTCCCTGATGGAAAGCCTAGGCAGGAGTGCGGGGGAAAGTGTGGTTTGGGCTCCAAAACCAAGTATTTGCGATGACCTCTCTATGGTTTGTGGACGTGTTTAAACTACATCCCTAACCTGGGAACACCTGTGCCCCCGTAAAGATCCGTGGAGTCTGTTTCCACACCTCCAGCACACACACGAACACTTGCACAGTTATCCTGGGAGTGGGCAGCCTCCTCCAACTGAGAGCAGGGCCTTGTTTCTTATAAAATCGCTTAACTTGTCTACCCTGTTTGGTTGCCTGATAGGGAGTGCTCGGGAAAGGGTGGGTTGGGCTCTAAATCCAAGTATTAGCGAGTGCTTCTCCATGGGATTTGGAGGTTATTAACCAAAAGCCCACAACATGGGAATACCTGTGCTCCTTGAAAAAAGCGTGGACCATGTATCCCCACCACCAGAACACACATGAAGAAGTTTTCTTCTATCCTGAGTGTGGGCTGGCACTTTCAGGTGACAGAAGCGGCTGGGTTCTAATAGAATCCCTTAGCTTGTAATCCCTGAGTGTTTCCCTAGGACTGACTCTGAGAGAAACCTGGGGGTTGGTCTTTGAGCCCAAATAGTAGCGAGTGCCCCCCGATGGACTGAGGAAGTATTTAGATGATTTCTGCATAAAGGGAAACAGCTGAGCACCCATTCATCTGCGTGGAGTGGGGCTTCAAACCTCCCCACCACACAAGTTTGGGTTCCTGTATCCTGAGGGGGGGGTAATTCCTCCAACTGACATCAGCGTCTTGGTTTGAATAGAATCCCTTTGCTTGTCTTCCCTGATGGTTTGCCTAGGCCAGTGTGTGGTTGAAAGTGGGATTTTGGCTCTAAAACTAAGTATAAGCGTGTGCCTCTCCATGGGTAGTGGAGATGTTTAAACTACAACCCACAAGTGGGGAATTACTGTGACCCGTGAAAAATGCGTGTTCTTTGTTTCCCCACCTCCAGCACACACACGACGTTTTCTGGTATCCTGAGTGTGGGGAGTCTCCTGCAAATGACAATAGCAGCTCGGATCTAATAGGATCCATTAAATTGACTTCCCTGAGCGTTTTCCTTGGCTGGGTTTTGAGCGAAGTTATGGGTTGTGCTCTAAAACCAAGTATTAGCGAGTTCCTTTCTTTTGGCCGTGGAGATGGTTAAAGTATATCCCATTCGTGGGAACACCTGTGCCCCCATAAAGATGTGTGGACTCAGTTTCATTCCTCCACACACACACGATATCTGGCTCAGATGTTTTGAGTGTGGGGAGGTTCCTCCAACTAACTGCAGCGCCTGGGTTCTAATACAATACATTTATTTGTCTTCATTGATGGCTTGCCAAGGGTAGTGTGCGGGGGAAATTGGGGGTTGGGCTGTAAATCCAAGTATTAGCGAGTGCTTCTCCATGGGAAGAAGAAATTATTCACCAAAATCCCCCAACCTGGGAATACCTGTGCTCCTTGAAAAATGCGTGGTCTTTGTTTCTCCACCTCCAGCAAACACATGAAGAATTGTTCTGGTATCCTGAGTGTGGGGAGGCACCTCCCACTGAGAGCAGCATCTGGGATCTACTAGGATCCCTTAGGTTATCTTCCCTGAGTGTTTTCCAAGGACGGGATGGGAACGAAGGTGGGGGTTGGTCTTTAAAGCCAAGTAATAGCGAGTGCCTCTCTATGGGCAGTGGAGGTGTATAAAGTACATTCCCTCCCTGGGAACACCTGTGCCCCCATAAAGTAGCGTGGACTATGTATCTCCAACAACAGCACACACACAAAGACTTGTTCAGGTATCCTGAGTGTGGGGAGTCTCCTCCAACTGACAGCAGCGCCTGCGTTCTAATAGAATATCTCAGCTTGACTTCCCTAAGTTTTTTCCTAGACCTAGCAGTGAGCGATGGTGGGGAATGGGCTCTAAAGCCAAGAATAAGCGAGTGCATCTCTGTGGGCAGTGGAGGATTTGAAACTTCTTCCCCAACCTTGGAACACCTGTGCCCCCATAAAGATGCGTGGACTCTGATTCCCCACCTCCAGCACACAGACGGAGACGTGCTCAGGTATCCTGAGTGTGGGGAGTCTCCTCCAACTGACAGCAGCGCCTGTGTTCTAATAGAATAACTCAGCTTGACTTCCCTAAGTTTTTTCCTAGACCTAGCAGTGAGCGATGGTGGGGAATGGGCTCTAAAGCCAAGAATAAGCGAGTGCATCTCTGTGGGCAGTGGAGGATTTGAAACTTCTTCCCCAAACTTGGAACACCTGTGCCCCCATAAAGATGCGTGGACTCTGATTCCCCACCTCCAGCACACACACGGAGACGTGCTCAGGTATCCTGATTGTGGGGAGGTTCCTCCAAATGCCAGCAGCGCCTGGGTTCTAATAGAATCCCTTAGCTTGTATTCCTTGAGTGTTTCCCTCTGCCAGGCTGATAGGGAAATCTGGGAGTTTGGCTTGGAGGCCAAGTAGCAGCAACTGCCCCCCGATGGAATATGGAATTATTTAGAGGACTTCTCCCTAATGGGAAACAAGTGTGACCCCATTCATCTACTTGGATTGTGGCTCCACATTTCCCCGCCACACAAGGTTGGCTTCCGGAATTCTGAGAGTGGAAAAGTTCCTCCAACTGAGAGCAGTGCCAGTGTTCTAGTAGAATCCTTAAGCTTCTCTTCCCTGATGGATTGCATAAGCTGGAGTGCGGTTCAAAGTGGGATTTGGGCTCTAAATCCAAGTATTAGTGAGTGCCTCTCCATGGGAAGTTGAGTTGTTTAACCAACAGCCCCCAACAAGGGAATACCTAAGCCCCCTGGAATATGCGTGGACACTGTTTCTCCACCAACAGCACACACACGAAGAAGTTTTCTGGAATCCTGAGCATGGGGAGGCTACTCCAAATGACAGCAGCACCTGGGTTCTATTAGAATCCCTTAGCTTGTGTTCCCTGAGTGTTTACATTGGAAAGGCTTTGATCTAATGTGGGGTTTGGTCTCTATAGCTAGGTTTTAGCGAGTGCCTCTCTATGGGATTGGAGGTTTTTAAAACTACATCCCTAACCTTTAAACACCTGCCCCCCATATAAATGCGTGGTCTCTCTTTCCCCACCTCCAGCACACCCACGAAGAATTGTTCTGGTATACTGAGTGTGGGTAGGCACCTCCAAATGACATCAGCAACTGGGAACTTATAATATCATTTGGCTTGCTTTCCCTGAGTGTTTCCATTGGCCAGGCTGTGAGCGAAGTTGGGTGTTGGGCACTAAAGACTAGTAATAGCGAGTGCCTCTCTATGGGCAGTGGAGGAGTTTAAAATACATCCCCAAACTTGGAACAACTGTTCCTCCCAAGAAATGCGTCGACTCTGTTTCCCCAACTCCAGCACACACACGAAGACGGGTTGAGGTTTCCTGAGTGTGGGGAGGCACCTACAACTGACAGCAGGGCCTGGGTTCTAATACAATCCATTAACTTGTCTTCACTGATGGCTAGCCTAGGCGGGAGTGCGGGGGAATGGGAGGGTTGGGCTCTAAAACCAAGTATTATTGAGTGCCTCTCCATGGGATTTGAAGTGGTTTAAACTACAACCAAATATTCGGGAATACCTGTGCCCCCTGAAAGTTGCAAGGACACTGTTTCCCCACCTTCAGCACACACACGATGTGGTGTTCTGGTATCCTGAGTGTGGGGAGACTCCTCCAACTGACAGCAGCACCTTGGATCTAATATAATCCCTATGTTTGACATCCTTCAGTGTTTTCCTAGGCCGGGCTCTGAGCCAAGGTGGGGGTTGGGCTCTAAAGCCAAGTATTAGCGTGTGCCTCTCTATGTTCAGTGGAGGTGTTTAAACTACATCCAAACCAGGGAACACCTGTGCCCTCATGAAGATGCGTGGACACTCTTTCACCACCTCCAGCACACACACGATAATGTGGTCAGGTATTCTGAGAGTGGGGAAGATCTTCCAAATGACAGCAGTGCCTGGGTTCCAATAAAACCCCTTAGCTTGTATTTCCTGTGTGTTTCCCTACGCCGGACTGCGAGGGAAAGCTGGGGGTTGGGATTGGAGGCCAAGTAGCATCGAGTGCCTCCAATGGACTGAGGGAATATTTTGAGGAATTCTCCCTAACGTGGAACACCTGTGCATCCATTCTTCTGCGTGGGGTGGGTCTCCACACATCCCCCACACTAAAGGCTGGATTCCGGATTCTGAGTGTGGGGAAGATTCTCCAACTGACAACAGCAACTGGGTTCTAATACAAACCCTAAGTTTGCCTTCCCTGATGACTTGTCTATGCCAGAGTGCGGGGGAATGTGGGGTTCAGCCTCGACAAACAAGTACAATCGAGTGCCTCTCCACGGGATGTGGAGGTCTTTAAAATGCAATCCACAACCTGTGAATACCTGTGCCCCTTGCAAGATGTGTAGATCTGTTTCCCCAACTCCAGCACACACACGAAGAACTATTCGGCTATCCTGAATGTGGGGAGGTTCCTCCAACAGACAGCAGCACCTGGGATTTAATAGAATCCCTTAGCTTGACTCCCCTAAGTGTTTTCCTAGTCCTAGCAGTAAGCGATGGTGGGGGATGGGCTCTAAAGCCAAGTATTAGCGAGTGCATCTCTGTGGGTAGTGGAGGGTTTTAAACTACTTCCCCAACCTTGGAACACCTGTGCCCCATAAAGATGTGTGGAATCTGTTTCCCCACCTCCAGCACACACACGGAGACGTGCTCAGGTATCCTGATTGTGGGGAGGCTCCTCCAACTGACATCAGCGTCTTGGTATTAATAGGATCCTTTTGCTTGTCTTCCCTGATGGTTTGCCTAGGCCAGTGTGTGGTTGAAAGTGGGATTTGAGATCTAAACCTAAGTATTAGCGTGCGCCTCTCCATGGGTAGTGGAGATGTTTTAACTACCACCCACAACTTGGGAATTACTGTGACCCCTGAAAAATGCGTGTGCTATGTTTCCCCACGTCCAGCACACACAGGAAGAAGTGTTCTGGGGTTCTGAGTGTTGGGAGGTTCCTCCAACAGACAGCAGCACCTGGGTTGTAATAGAATCCCTTAGCTTGACTTCCCTAAGTGTTTTCCTAGGCCTAGCAGTAAGCGATGGTGGGGGATGGGCTCTAAAGCCAAGTATTAGCGAGTGCATCTCTGTGGGTTGTGGAGGGTTTTAAATTACTTCCCCAACCTTGGAACACCTGTGCCCCATAAAGATGCGTGGAATCTGTTTCCCCACCTCCAGCACACACACGGAGACGTGCTCAGGTATCATGATTGTGGGGAGGATCCTCCAAATGACAGCAGGGCCTGGGTTCTAAAAAATCCCTAAGCTTGTCTTCCCTGATGGCATGCCTAGGCTGGAGAGTGGGGGAAAGTGGGGGTAGGGCTCTAAACCAAGAATTAGCGAGAGCCTATCCATGGGATGTGGGTTTTTAACCTACAACCCACAACCATGGAATAAATGTGCCCCCTGAAAGATGCTTTGACTGTTTCCCTACATCCAGCACAGACACGAAAATGTGTTCTTGTATTCTGAGTGTGGGGAAGTTCCTCAAACTGACAGCAGCACCTGGATTCTATTAGTATCCCTTAGCTTCTGTTCCCTGATGTTCTTTTAGGCCAGGCCATGAGGGAAAGCTGGGGGTTGGGCTTGGAGGCCACGTAGCAGTGAGTGCCCCCTGATCCATTGAGGAAATACTTAGAGGACTTCTCCCTAAACGGAACACCTTGTCCTCAACTCATCTGGGTGCAGGGGGCTGCACATCTATCCCACACCTAAGAATGTGTTCTGGATTTCTGAGTGCAGGGAAGTTCCTCCAACTGACAGCAGCGCCTGGGTTCTAATTGAATCCATTTGCTTGTCTTCCCTGATGGAAAGCCTAGGCGGGAGTGCGGGTGACAGTGTGGTTTGGGCTCTGAAACCAATTATTTGATGATGACCTCTCTATGGTTTGTGGAGGTGTTTAAACTACATCCCTAACCTGGGAACACCTGTGCACCCATAAAGATCCGTGGAGTCTGTTTCCACACCCCCAGCACACACACGAACACTTGCACAGTAATCCTGAGAGTGGGCAGCCTCCTCCAACTGAGAGCAGGGCCTTGGTTCTTATAAAATCGCTTAACTTTTCTACCCTGTTTGGTTGCCTGATACGGAGTGCTGGGGAAAGGGTGGGTTGGGCTCTAAATCCAAGTATTAGCGAGTGCTTCTCCATGGGATTTGGAGGTTATTAACCAAAACCCCACAATATGGGAATACCTGTGCTCCTTGAAAAAAGCGTCGACTCTGTATCCCCACCACCAGAACACACATGAAGAAGTTTTCTGCTATCCTGAGTGTGGGCTGGCAATTTCAGGTGACAGAAGTGGCTGAGTTCTAATAGAATCCCTTAGCTTGTAATTCCTGAGTGTTTCCCTAGGACTGACTCTGAGAGAAACCTGGGGGTTGGGCTTTGAGGCCGAATAGTAGCGAGTGTCCCCGATGGACTGAGGAAGTATTTAGATGATTTCTCCATAAAGGGAAACACCTGAGCACCCATTCATCTGCGTGGAGTGGGGCTTCAAATCTCCCCACCACACAAGGTTGTGTTCCAGTATCCTGAGTGTGGGGCAGTTCCTCCAACTGACATCAGCGTCTTGCTTTTAAAATAATCCCTTTGCTTGTCTTCCCTGATGGTTTGCCTAGGCCACTGTGTGGTTGAATGTGGGATTTGGGATCTAAACTAAGTATTAGCGTGTGGGTCTCCATGGGTAGTGGAGAGGTTTAAACTACAACCCACAACTTGGTAATTACTGTGACCCCTGAAAAATGCGTGTGCTGTTTCCCCACGTCCAGCTCACACAGGAAGAAGTTTTATGGGGTTCTCAGTGTGGGGAGATTCCTCCAACAGACAGCAGCACCTGGGTTTTAATAGAATCCCTTAGCTTGACTTCCCTAAGTGTTTTCCTAGGCCTAGCAGTAAGCGATGGTGGGGAATGGGCTCTAAAGCCAAGTATTAGCGAGTGCATCTCTGTGGGTAGTGGAGGGTTTTAAACTACTTCCCCAACCTTGGAACACCTGTGCCCCATAAAGATGCGTGGAATCTGTTTCCCCACCTCCAGCACACACACGGAGACGTGCTCAGGTATCCTGATTGTGGGGAGGCTCCTCCAAATGACAGCAGCGCCTGGGTTCTAAAAGAATCCCTTAGCTTGTCTTCCCTGATGGCATGCCTAGGCTGTAGTGTTGGGGAAAGCGGGGGTTGGGCTCTAAACCAAGCGTTAGCGACAGCCTATCCATGGGATGTGGGTTTTTAACCTTCAACCCACAACCATGGAATAAATGTGCCCACTGAAAGATGCTTTGACTGTTTCCCTACATCCAGCACACACGCGAAGAAGTGTTCTGGTATTCTGAGTGTGGGGAAGTTCCTCCAACTGACAGCAGCACCTGGATTCTATTATTATCCCTTAGCTTCTGTTTCCTGAGTGTTCTTTTAGGCCAGGCCATGAGGGAAAGCTGGGGGTTGGGCTTGGAGGCCACGTAGCAGTGTGTGCCCCCTGATCCATTGAGGAAGTACTTAGAGGACTTCTCCATAAACGGAACACCTTTTCCTCCATTCATCTGGGTGCAGTGGGGCTGCACAACTCTCCCACACCTAAGAATGTGTTCTGGAATTCTGAGTGCAGGGAAGTTCGTCGAACTGACAGCAGCGCCTGGGTTCTAATTGAATCCATTTGCTTGTCTTCCCTGATGGAAAGCCTAGGCGGTAGTGCGGGGGACAGTGTGGTTTGGGCTCCGAAACCAAGTATTTGCGAAGACCTCTCTATGGTTTGTGGAGGTGTTTACACTACATCCCTAACCTGGGAACACCTGTGCCCCCATAAATATCCGTGGAGTCTGTTTCCACACCTCCAGCACACACACGAACACTTGCACAGTTTTCCTGAGAGTGGGCAGCCTCCTCCAACTAAGAGCAGGGCCTTGGTTCTTATAAAATCGCTTAACTTGTCTACCCTGTTTGGTTGCCTGATACGGAGTGCTGGGGAAAGTGTGGGTTGGGTTCTAAATCCAAGTATTAGCGAGTGCTTCTCCATGGGATTTGGAGGTTATTAACCAAAACCCCACAACTTGGGAATACCTGTGCTCCTTGAAAAAAGCGTGGACTCTTTATCCCCACCACCAGAACACACATGAAGAAGTTTTCTGCTATCCTCAGTGTGGGCTGGCAATTTCAGGTGACATAAGCGGCTGGGTTCTAATAGAACCCGTTAGCTTGTAATCCCTGATTGTTTCCCTAGGACTGACTCTGAGAGAAACCTGGGGGTTGGGCTTTGAGGCCAAATAGTAGCGAGTGTCCCCGATGGACTGAGGAAGTATTTAGATGAATTCTCCATAAAGGGAAACACCTGAGCACCCATTCATCTGCGTGGAGTGGGGCTTCAAATCTCCCCACCACACAAGGTTGGGTTCCAGGATCCTGAGGGTGGGGTAGTTCCTCCAACTGACATCAGCGTCTTGGTTTGAATAGAATCCCTTTGCTTGTCTTCCCTGATGGTTTGCCTAGGCCAGTGTGTGGTTGAAAGTGGGATTTGGGATCTAAAACTAAGTATTAGCGTGTGCCTCTCCATGGGCAGTGGAGATGTTTAAAATACCACCCACAACTTGGGAATTACTGTGACCCCTGAAAAATTCGTGTTTTTTTTCCCCACGTCCAGCAAACACAGGAAGAAGTGTTCTGGGGTTCTGAGAGTTGGGAGGTTCCTCCAACAGACAGCAGCACCTGGGTTTTAATAGAATCCCTTAGCTTGACTTCCCTAAGTGTTTTCCTAGGCCTAGCAGTAAGCGATGGTGGGGGATGGGCTCTAAAGCCAAGTATTAGCGAGTGCATCTCTGTGGGTAGTGGAGGGTTTTAAACTACTTCCCCAAACTTGGAACACCTGTGCCCCATAAAGATGCGTGGAATCTGTTTCCCCACCTCCAGCACACACACGGAGACGTGCTCAGGTATCCTGATTGTGGGGAGGCTCCTCCAAATGACAGCAGCGCCTGGGTTCTAATAGAATCCCTTAGCTTGCCTTCCCTGATGGCATGCCTAGGCTGGAGTGTGGGGGAAAGTGGGGGTTGGGCTCTAAACCAAGTATTAGCGACAGCCTATCCATGGGATGTGGGTTTTTAACCTACAACCCACAACCATGGAATAAATGTGCCCCTGAAAGATGCTTTGAATTTTTCCCTACATCCAGCACACACGCGAAGAAGTGTTCTGGTATTCTGAGTGTGGGGAAGTTCCTCAAACTGACAGCAGCACCTGGGTTCTATTAGTAGTCCTTAGCATCTGTTCCCTGAGTGTTCTTTTAGGCCAGGCCATGAGGGAAAGCTGGGGGTTGGGCTTGGAGGCCACGTAGAAGTGAGTGCCACCTGATCCATTGAGGATGTACTTAGAGGACTTCTCCCTAAACGGAACACCTTTTCCTCCATTCATCTGGGTGCAGTGGGGCTGCACATCTCTCCCACACCTAAGAATGTGTTCTGGAATTCTGAGTGCAGGGAAGTTCCTCCAACTGACAGCAGCGCCTGGGTTGTAATTGAATCCCTTTGCTTGTCTTCCCTGATGGAAAGCCTAGGCGGGAGTGCGGGGGACAGTGTGGTTTGGGCTCCGAAACCAAGTATTTGCGAAGACCTCTCTATGGTTTGTGGAGGTGTTTACACTTCATCCCTAACCTGGGAACACCTGTGCCCCATAAAGATCCGTGGAGTCTGTTTGCACACCTCCAGCACACACACGAATACTTGCACAGTTATCCTGAGAGTGGGCAGCCTCCTCCAACTGAGAGCAGGGCCTTGGTTCTTATAAAATCGCTTAACTTGTCTACCCTGTTTGGTTGCCTTATACGGAGTGCTGGGGAAAGGGTGGGTTGGACTCTAAATCCAAGTACTAGCGAGTGCTTCTCCATGGGATTTGGAGGTTGTTAACCATAAGCCCACAAAATGGGAATACCTGTGCTCCGTGAAAAAAGCGTGGACTCTGTATCCCCACCACCAGAACACACATGAAGAAGTTTTCTGCTATCCTGAGTGTGGGCTGGCAATTTCAGGTGACAGAAGTGGCTGAGTTCTAATAGAATCCCTTAGCTTGTAATTCCTGAGTGTTTCCCTAGGACTGACTCTGAGAGAAACCTGGGGGTTGGGCTTTGAGGCCGAATAGTAGCGAGTGTCCCCGATGGACTGAGGAAGTATTTAGATGATTTCTCCATAAAGGGAAACACCTGAGCACCCATTCATCTGCGTGGAGTGGGGCTTCAAATCTCCCCACCACACAAGGTTGTGTTCCAGTATCCTGAGGGTGGGGCAGTTCCTCCAACTGACATCAGCGTCTTGCTTTTAAAATAATCCCTTTGCTTGTCTTCCCTGATGGTTTGCCTAGGCCACTGTGTGGTTGAATGTGGGATTTGGGATCTAAACTAAGTATTAGCGTGTGGGTCTCCATGGGTAGTGGAGAGGTTTAAACTACAACCCACAACTTGGTAATTACTGTGACCCCTGAAAAATGCGTGTGCTGTTTCCCCACGTCCAGCTCACACAGGAAGAAGTTTTATGGGGTTCTCAGTGTGGGGAGATTCCTCCAACAGACAGCAGCACCTGGGTTTTAATAGAATCCCTTAGCTTGACTTCCCTAAGTGTTTTCCTAGGCCTAGCAGTAAGCGATGGTGGGGAATGGGCTCTAAAGCCAAGTATTAGCGAGTGCATCTCTGTGGGTAGTGGAGGGTTTTAAACTACTTCCCCAACCTTGGAACACCTGTGCCCCATAAAGATGCGTGGAATCTGTTTCCCCACCTCCAGCACACACACGGAGACGTGCTCAGGTATCCTGATTGTGGGGAGGCTCCTCCAAATGACAGCAGCGCCTGGGTTCTAAAAGAATCCCTTAGCTTGTCTTCCCTGATGGCATGCCTAGGCTGTAGTGTTGGGGAAAGCGGGGGTTGGGCTCTAAACCAAGCGTTAGCGACAGCCTATCCATGGGATGTGGGTTTTTAACCTTCAACCCACAACCATGGAATAAATGTGCCCACTGAAAGATGCTTTGACTGTTTCCCTACATCCAGCACACACGCGAAGAAGTGTTCTGGTATTCTGAGTGTGGGGAAGTTCCTCCAACTGACAGCAGCACCTGGATTCTATTATTATCCCTTAGCTTCTGTTTCCTGAGTGTTCTTTTAGGCCAGGCCATGAGGGAAAGCTGGGGGTTGGGCTTGGAGGCCACGTAGCAGTGTGTGCCCCCTGATCCATTGAGGAAGTACTTAGAGGACTTCTCCATAAACGGAACACCTTTTCCTCCATTCATCTGGGTGCAGTGGGGCTGCACAACTCTCCCACACCTAAGAATGTGTTCTGGAATTCTGAGTGCAGGGAAGTTCGTCGAACTGACAGCAGCGCCTGGGTTCTAATTGAATCCATTTGCTTGTCTTCCCTGATGGAAAGCCTAGGCGGTAGTGCGGGGGACAGTGTGGTTTGGGCTCCGAAACCAAGTATTTGCGAAGACCTCTCTATGGTTTGTGGAGGTGTTTACACTACATCCCTAACCTGGGAACACCTGTGCCCCCATAAATATCCGTGGAGTCTGTTTCCACACCTCCAGCACACACACGAACACTTGCACAGTTATCCTGAGAGTGGGCAGCCTCCTCCAACTAAGAGCAGGGCCTTGGTTCTTATAAAATCGCTTAACTTGTCTACCCTGTTTGGTTGCCTGATACGGAGTGCTGGGGAAAGTGTGGGTTGGGTTCTAAATCCAAGTATTAGCGAGTGCTTCTCCATGGGATTTGGAGGTTATTAACCAAAACCCCACAACTTGGGAATACCTGTGCTCCTTGAAAAAAGCGTGGACTCTTTATCCCCACCACCAGAACACACATGAAGAAGTTTTCTGCTATCCTCAGTGTGGGCTGGCAATTTCAGGTGACATAAGCGGCTGGGTTCTAATAGAACCCGTTAGCTTGTAATCCCTGATTGTTTCCCTAGGACTGACTCTGAGAGAAACCTGGGGGTTGGGCTTTGAGGCCAAATAGTAGCGAGTGTCCCCGATGGACTGAGGAAGTATTTAGATGAATTCTCCATAAAGGGAAACACCTGAGCACCCATTCATCTGCGTGGAGTGGGGCTTCAAATCTCCCCACCACACAAGGTTGGGTTCCAGGATCCTGAGGGTGGGGTAGTTCCTCCAACTGACATCAGCGTCTTGGTTTGAATAGAATCCCTTTGCTTGTCTTCCCTGATGGTTTGCCTAGGCCAGTGTGTGGTTGAAAGTGGGATTTGGGATCTAAAACTAAGTATTAGCGTGTGCCTCTCCATGGGCAGTGGAGATGTTTAAAATACCACCCACAACTTGGGAATTACTGTGACCCCTGAAAAATTCGTGTTTTTTTTCCCCACGTCCAGCAAACACAGGAAGAAGTGTTCTGGGGTTCTGAGAGTTGGGAGGTTCCTCCAACAGACAGCAGCACCTGGGTTTTAATAGAATCCCTTAGCTTGACTTCCCTAAGTGTTTTCCTAGGCCTAGCAGTAAGCGATGGTGGGGGATGGGCTCTAAAGCCAAGTATTAGCGAGTGCATCTCTGTGGGTAGTGGAGGGTTTTAAACTACTTCCCCAAACTTGGAACACCTGTGCCCCATAAAGATGCGTGGAATCTGTTTCCCCACCTCCAGCACACACACGGAGACGTGCTCAGGTATCCTGATTGTGGGGAGGCTCCTCCAAATGACAGCAGCGCCTGGGTTCTAATAGAATCCCTTAGCTTGCCTTCCCTGATGGCATGCCTAGGCTGGAGTGTGGGGGAAAGTGGGGGTTGGGCTCTAAACCAAGTATTAGCGACAGCCTATCCATGGGATGTGGGTTTTTAACCTACAACCCACAACCATGGAATAAATGTGCCCCTGAAAGATGCTTTGAATTTTTCCCTACATCCAGCACACACGCGAAGAAGTGTTCTGGTATTCTGAGTGTGGGGAAGTTCCTCAAACTGACAGCAGCACCTGGGTTCTATTAGTAGTCCTTAGCATCTGTTCCCTGAGTGTTCTTTTAGGCCAGGCCATGAGGGAAAGCTGGGGGTTGGGCTTGGAGGCCACGTAGAAGTGAGTGCCACCTGATCCATTGAGGATGTACTTAGAGGACTTCTCCCTAAACGGAACACCTTTTCCTCCATTCATCTGGGTGCAGTGGGGCTGCACATCTCTCCCACACCTAAGAATGTGTTCTGGAATTCTGAGTGCAGGGAAGTTCCTCCAACTGACAGCAGCGCCTGGGTTGTAATTGAATCCCTTTGCTTGTCTTCCCTGATGGAAAGCCTAGGCGGGAGTGCGGGGGACAGTGTGGTTTGGGCTCCGAAACCAAGTATTTGCGAAGACCTCTCTATGGTTTGTGGAGGTGTTTACACTTCATCCCTAACCTGGGAACACCTGTGCCCCCATAAAGATCCGTGGAGTCTGTTTGCACACCTCCAGCACACACACGAATACTTGCACAGTTATCCTGAGAGTGGGCAGCCTCCTCCAACTGAGAGCAGGGCCTTGGTTCTTATAAAATCGCTTAACTTGTCTACCCTGTTTGGTTGCCTTATACGGAGTGCTGGGGAAAGGGTGGGTTGGACTCTAAATCCAAGTACTAGCGAGTGCTACTCCATGGGATTTGGAGGTTGTTAACCATAAGCCCACAAAATGGGAATACCTGTGCTCCGTGAAAAAAGCGTGGACTCTGTATCCCCACCACCAGAACACATATGAAGAAGTTTTCTGCTATCCTGAGTGTGGGCAGGCAATTTCAGGTGACAGAAGCGGCTGGGTTCTAATAGAATCAATTAGCTTGTAATCCCTGAGTGTTTCCCTAGGACTGATTCTGAGAGAAACCTGGGGGTTGGGCTTTGAGGCCAAATAGTAGCGAGTGTCCCCGATGGACTGAGGAAGTATTTAGATGAATTCTCCATAAAGGGAAACACCTGAGCACCCATTCATGTGCGTGGAGTGGGGCTTCAAATCTCCCCACCACACAAGGTTGGGTTCCAGTATCCTGAGGGTGGGGTAGTTCCTCCCACTGACATCAGCGTCTTGGTTTTAATAGAATCCATTTGCTTGTCTTCCCTGATGGTTTGCCTAGGCCACTGTGTGGTTGAATGTGGGATTTGGGATCTAAAACTAAGTATTAGCGTGTGGGTCTCCATGGGTAGTGGAGATGTTTAAACTACAACCCACAACTTTGGAATTACTGTGACCCCTGAAAAATGCGTGTGCTCTTTCCCCACGTCCAGCTCACACAGGAAGAAGTTTTATGGGGTTCTCAGTTTGGGGAGATTCCTCCAAAAGACAGCAGCACCTGGGTTTTAATAGAATCCCTTAGCTTGAATTCCCTAAGTATTTTCCTAGGCCTAGCAGTAAGCGATGGTGGGGAATGGGCTCTAAAGCCAAGTATTAGCGAGTGCATCTCTGTTGGTAGTGGAGGGTTTTAAACTACTTCCCCAATCTTGGAACACCTGTGCCCCATAAAGATGCGTGGAATCTGTTTCCCCACCTCCAGCACACACACGGAGACGTGCTCAGGTATCCTGATTGTGGGGAGGCTCCTCCAAATGACAGCAGCGCCTGGGTTCTAAAAGAATCCCTTAGCTTGTCTTCCCTGATGGCATGCCTAGGCTGTAGTGTTGGGGAAAGCGGGGGTTGGGCTCTAAACCAAGTGTAAGCGAGAGCCTATCCATGGGATGTGGGTTTTTAACCTACAACCCACAACCATGGAATAAATGTGCACCCTGAAAGATGCTTTGACTGTTTCCTTACATCCAGCACACACGCGAAGAAGTGTTCTGGTATTCTGAGTGTGGGGAAGTTCCTCCAACTGACAGCAGCACCTGGATTCTATTATTATCCCTTAGCTTCTGTTTCCTGAGTGTTCTTTTAGGCCAGGCCATGAGGGAAAGCTGGGGGTTGGGCTTGGAGGCCACGTAGCAGTGAGTGCCCCCTGATCCATTGAGGAAGTACTTAGAGGACTTCTCCATAACGGAACACCTTTTCCTCCATTCATCTGGGTGCAGTGGGGCTGAACAACTCTCCCACACCTAAGAATGTGTTCTGGAATTCTGAGTGCAGGGAAGTTCGTCGAACTGACAGCAGCGCCTGGGTTCTAATTGAATCCCTTTGCTTGTCTTCCCTGATGGAAAGCCTAGGCGGTAGTGCGGGGGACAGTGTGGTTTGGGCTCCGAAACCAAGTATTTGCGAAGACCTCTCTATGGTTTGTGGAGGTGTTTACACTACATCCCTAACCTGGGAACACCTGTGCACCCATAAAGATGCGTGGAGTCTGTTTCCACACCTCCAGCACACACACGAACACTTGCACAGTTATAATGAGAGTGGGCAGCATCCTCCAACTGAGAGCAGGGCCTTGGTTCTTATAAAATCGCTTAACTTGTCTACCCTGTTTGGTTGCCTGATACGGAGTGCTGGGAAAGGGTGGGTTGGGCTCTAAATCCAAGTATTAACGAGTGCTTCTCCATGGGATTTGGAGGTTATTAACCAAAACCCCACAACATGGGAATACCTGTGCTCCTTGAAAAAAGCGTGGACTCTTTATCCCCACCACCAGAACACACATGAAGAAGTTTTCTGCTATCCTGAGTGTGGGCTGGCAATTTGAGGTGACATAAGCGGCTGGGTTCTAATAGAACCCGTTAGCTTGTAATCCCTGATTGTTTCCCTAGGACTGACTCTGAGAGAAACCTGGGGGTTGGGCTTTGAGGCCAAATAGTAGCGAGTGTCCCCGATGGACTGAGGAAGTATTTAGATGAATTCTCCATAAAGGGAAACACCTGAGCACCCATTCATCTGCGTGGAGTGGGGCTTCAAATCTCCCCACCACACAAGGTTGGGTTCCAGGATCCTGAGGGTGGGGTAGTTCCTCCAACTGACATCAGCGTCTTGGTTTGAATAGAATCCCTTTGCTTGTCTTCCCTGATGGTTTGCCTAGGCCAGTGTGTGGTTGAAAGTGGGATTTGGGATCTAAAACTAAGTATTAGCGTGTGCCTCTCCATGGGCAGTGGAGATGTTTAAAATACCACCCACAACTTGGGAATTACTGTGACCCCTGAAAAATTCGTGTTATGTTTCCCCACGTCCAGCAAACACAGGAAGAAGTGTTCTGGGGTTCTGAGAGTTGGGAGGTTCCTCCAACAGACAGCAGCCCCTGGGTTTTAATAGAATCCCTTAGCTTGACTTCCCTAAGTGTTTTCCTAGGCCTAGCAGTAAGCGATGGTGGGGGATGGGCTCTAAAGCCAAGTATTAGCGAGTGCATCTCTGTGGGTAGTGGAGGGTTTTAAACTACTTCCCCAAACTTGGAACACCTGTGCCCCATAAAGATGCGTGGAATCTGTTTCCCCACCTCCAGCACACACACGGAGACGTGCTCAGGTATCCTGATTGTGGGGAGGCTCCTCCAAATGACAGCAGCGCCTGGGTTCTAATAGAATCCCTTAGCTTGCCTTCCCTGATGGCATGCCTAGGCTGGAGAGTGGGGGAAAGTGAGGGTTGGGCTCTAAACCAAGTATTAGGGACAGCCTATCCATGGGATGTGGGTTTTTAACCTACAACCCACAACCATGGAATAAATGTGCCCCTGAAAGATGCTTTGACTTTTTCCCTACATCCAGCACACACGCGAAGAAGTGTTCTGGTATTCTGAGTGTGGGGAAGTTCCTCAAACTGACAGCAGCACCTGGATTCTATTAGTAGTCCTTAGCATCTGTTCCCTGAGTGTTCTTTTAGGCCAGGCCATGAGGGAAAGCTGGGGGTTGGGCTTGGAGGCCACGTAGAAGTGAGTGCCACCTGATCCATTGAGGAAGTACTTAGAGGACTTCTCCCTAAACGGAACACCTTTTCCTCCATTCATCTGGGTGCAGTGGGGCTGCACAACTCTCCCACACCTAAGAATGTGTTCTGGAATTCTGAGTGCAGGGAAGTTCCTCCAACTGACAGCAGCGCCTGGGTTGTAATTGAATCCCTTTGCTTGCCTTCCCTGATGGAAAGCCTAGGCGGGAGTGCGGGGGACAGTGTGGTTTGGGCTCCGAATCTAAGTATTTGCGAAGACCTCTCTGTGGTTTGTGGAGGTGTTTACATTACATCCCTAACCTGTGAACACCTGTGCCCACATAAAGATCAGTGGAGTCTGTTTCCACACCTCCAGCACACACACGAACACTTGCACAGTTATCCTGAGAGTGGGCAGCCTCCTCCAACAGAGAGCAGGGCCTTGGTTCTTATAAAACCGCTTAACCTCTCTACAATCTTTGGTTGCCTGATACGGAGTGCTGGGGAAAGGGTGGGTTGGGCTCTAAATCCAAGTATTAGCGAGTGCTTCTCCATGGGATTTGGAGGTTATTAACCAAAAGCCCACAACATGGGAATACCTGTGCTCCTTGAAAAAAGCATGGACTCTGTATCCCCACCACCAGAACACACATGAAGAAGTTTTCTGCTATCCTGAGTGTGGGCTGGCAATTTCAGGTGACAGAAGCGGCTGGGTTCTAATAGAATCCCTTAGCTTGTAATCCCTGAGTGTTTCCCTAGGACTGACTCTGAGAGAAACCTGGGGGATGGGCTTTGAGGCCAAACAGTAGCGAGTGTCCCCGATGGACTGAGGAAGTATTTAGATGAATTCTCCATAAAGGGAAACACCTGAGCACCCATTCATCTGCGTAGAGTGGGGCTTAAAATCTCCCCAACACACAAGGTTGTGTTCCAGTGTCCTGAGGGTGGGGTAGTTCCTCCAACTGACATCAGCGTATTGGATTTAATAGAATCCTTTTGCTTGACTTCCCTGATGGTTTGCCTAGGCCAGTGTGTGGTTGAAAGTGTGATTTGGGATCTAAAACTAAGTATTAGCGTGTGGGTCTCCATGGGTAGTGGAGATATTTAAACTGCAACCCACAACTTGGGAATTACTGTGACCCCTGAAAAATGCATGTGCTATTTTCCTACGTCCAGCTCACACAAGAAGAAGTTTTCTGGTGTTCTGAGTGTGGGGAGGTTCCTCCAAAAGACAGCAGCACCTGGGTTTCAATAGAATCCCTTAGCTTGATTTCCCTAAGTGTTTTCCTAGGCGTAGCAGTAAGCGATGGTGTGGGATGGGCTCTTAAGCCAAGTATTAGCGAGTGCATTTCTGTGGGTAGTGGAGGGTTTTAAACTACTTCCCCAACCTTGGAACACCTGTGCCCCATAAAGATGCGTGGAATCTGTTTCCCCACCTCCAGCACACACACGGAGTCGTGCTCAGGTATCCTGATTGTGGGGAGGCTCCTCCAAATGACAGCAGCGCCTGGGTTCTAAAAGAATCCCTTAGCTTGTCTTCCCTGATGGCATTCCTAGGCTGGAGTGTGGGGGAAAGTGGGGGTTGGGCTCTAAACCAAGTATTAGTGAGAGCCTATCCATGGGATGTGGGTTTTTAACCTACAACCCACAACCATGGAATAAATGTGCCCCTGAAAGATGCTTTGACTGTTTCCCTACATCCAGCACACATGCGAAGAAGTGTTCTGGTATTCTGAGTGTGGGGAGGTTACTCAAACTGACAGCAGCTCCTGGGTTCTATTAGTATACCTTACTTTCTGTTCCCTGAGTGTTCTTTTAGGCCAGGCCATGAGGGAAAGCTGGGTGTTGGGCTTGGAGGCCACGTAGCAGTGAGTGCCCCCTGATCCATTGTGGAAGTACTTAGAGGACTTCTCCCTAAACGGAACACCTTTTCCTCCATTCATCTGGGTGCAGTGGGGCTGCACATCTCTCCCACACCTAAGAATGTGTTCTGGAATTCTGAGTGCAGGGAAGTTCCTCCAACTGACAGCAGCGCCTGGGTTCTAATTGAATCCCTTTGCTTGTCTTCCCTGACGGAAATCCTAGGCGGGAGTGCGGGGAACAGTTTGATTTGGGCTCCGAAACCAAGTATTTGCGATGACCTCACTATGGTTCGTGGAGGTGTTTACACTACATCCCTAACCTGGGAACACCTGTGCCCCCATAAAGATCCGTGGAGTCTGTTTCCACACCTCCAGCACACACACGAACACTTGCACAGTTATCCTGAGAGTGGGAAGCCTCCTCCAACTGAGAGCAGGGCCTTGGTTCATATAAAACCGCTTTACTTGTCTACCCTCTTTGGTTGCCTGATACGGAGTGCTGGGGAAAGGGTGGGTTGGGCTCTAAATCCAAGTATTAGCGAGTGCTTCTCCATGGGATTTGGAGGTTATTAAACCAAACCCCACAACATGGGAATACCTGTGCTCCTTGAAAAAAGCGTGGACTCTGTATCCCCACCACCAGAACACACATGAAGAAGTTTTCTGCTGTCCTGAGTGTGGGCTGGCAATTTCAGGTGACAGAAGCGGCTGGGTTGTAATAGAACCCCTTAGCTTGTAATCCCTGAGTGTTTCCCTAGGACTGACTCTGAGTGAAACCTGGGGGTTGGGCTTTGAGGCCAAATAGTAGGGAGTATCCCCGATGGACTGAGGAAGTATTTAGATGAATTCTCCATAAAGGGAAACACCTGAGCACCCATTCATCTGCGTGGAGTGGGGCTTCAAATCTCCCCACCACACAAGGTTGGGTTCCAGCATCCTGAGGGTGGGGTAGTTCCTCCAACTGACATCAGCGTCTTGGTTTTAATAGAATCCCTTTGCTTGTCTTCCGTGATGGTTTGCCTAGGCCAGTGTGTGGTTGAAAGTGGGATTTGGTATCTAAAATTAAGCATTAGCGTGTGCCTCTCCATGGGCAGTGGAGATGTTTAAACTACAACCCACATCTTGGGAATTACTGTGACACCTGAAAAATGCGTGTGCTGTTTCCCCACGTCCAGCAAACACAGGAAGAAGTTTTCTGGGGTTCTGAGAGTTGGGAGGTTCATCCAACAGTCAGCAGCACCTGGGTTTTAATAGAATCCCTTAGCTTGACTTCCCTAAGTGTTTTCCTAGGCCTAGCAGTAAGCGATGGTGGGGGATGGGCTCTAAAGCCAAGTATTAGCAAGTGCATCTCTGTGGGTAGTGGAGGGTTTAAAACTACTTCATCAACCTTGGAAAACAAGTGCCCCATAAAGATTCGTGGAATCTGTTTCCCCACCTCCAGCACACACACGGAGAGGTGCTCAGTTATCCTGATGGTGGGGAGGCTCCTCCAAATGACAGCAGCGCCTGGGTTCTAATTGAATATCTTAGCTTGTCTTCCCTGATTGCATGCCTAGGCTGGAGAGTGGGGGAAAGTGTGGGTTGGGCTCTAAACCAAGTATTAGCGAGAGCCTATCCATGGAATGTGGGTTTTTAACCTACAACCCACAACCATGGAATAAATGTGCCCCCTGAAAGATGCTTTGACTGTTTCCCTACATCTAGCACACACGCGAAGAAGTGTTCTGGTATTCTGAGTGTGGGGAGGTTCCTCAAACTGACAGCAGCACCTGGGTTATACTAGTATCCCTTAGTTTCTTTTCCCTGAGTGTTCTTTTAGGCCAGGCCATTAGTGAAAGCTGGGTGTTGTGCTTGGAGGCCACGTAGCAGTGAGTTCCCCCTGATCCATTGTGGAAGTACTTAGAGGACTACTCCCTAAACGGAACACATTTTCCTCCATTCATCTGGGTGCAGTGGGGCTGCACATCTCTCCCACACCTAAGAATGTGTTCTGGAATTCTGAGTGCAGGGAAGTTCCTCCAACTGACAGCAGCGCCTGGGTTCTAATTGAATCCCTTTGCTTGTCTTCCCTGATGGAAAGCCTAGGCGGGAGTGCGGGGTACAGTGTGGTTTGGGCTCCGAAACCTAGTATTTGCGATGACCTCTCTATGGTTTGTGGAGGTTTTTAAACTACATCCCTAACCTGGGAACTCCTGTGCCCCCATAAAGATCCGTGGGGTCTATTTCCACACCTCCAGCACACACACGAACACTTGCACAGTTATCCTGAGAGTGGGCATCCTCCTCCAACTGAGAGCAGGGCCTTGGTTCTTATAAAACCGCTTAACTTGTCTACCCTGTTTGGTTGCCTGATACGGAGTGCTGGGGAAAGGGTGGGTTGGGCTCTAAATCCAAGTATTAGCGAGTGCTTCTCCATGGGATTTGGAGGTTATTAAACCAAACCCCACAACATGGGAATAATTGTGCTCCTTGAAAAAAGCGTGGACTCTTTATCCCCACCACCAGAACACACATGAAGAAGTTTTCTGCTATCCTGAGTGTGGGCTGGCAATTTCAGGTGACAGAAGCGGCTGGGTTGTAATAGAACCCCTTAGCTTGTAATCCCTGAGTGTTTCCCTAGGACTGACTCTGAGAGAAACCTGGGGTTTGGGCTTTGAGGCCAAATAGAAGCGAGTGTCCCCGATGGACTGAGGAAGTATTTAGATGAATTCTCCATAAAGTGAAACACCTGAGCACCCATTCATCTGCGTGGAGTGGGGCTTCAAATCTCCCCACCACACAAGGTTGGGTTCCAGCATCCTGAGGGTGGGGTAGTTCCTCCAACTGACATCAGCGTCTTGGTCTTAATAGAATCCCTTTGCTTGTCTTCCGTGATGGTTTGCCTAGGCCAGTGTGTGGTTGAAAGTGGGATTTGGTATCTAAAATTAAGTATTAGCGTGTGCCTCTCCATGGGCAGTGGAGATGTTTAAACTACAACCCACAACTTGGGAATTACTGTGACCCCTGAAAAATACGTGTGCTTTTTCCCCACGTCCAGCAAACACAGGAAGAAGTGTTCTGGGGTTCTGAGAGTTGGGAGGTTCATCCAACAGTCAGCAGCACCTGGGTTTTAATAGAATCCCTTAGCTTGACTTCCCTAAGTGTTTTCCTAGGCCTAGCAGTAAGCGATGGTGGGGGATGGGCTCTAAAGCCAAGTATAAGCAAGTGCATCTCTGTGGGTAGTGGAGGGTTTAAAACTACTTCCCCAACCTTGGAACACCTGTGCCCCATAAAGATTCGTGGAATCTGTTTCCCCACCTCCAACACACACACGGAGATGTGCTCAGTAATACTGATGGTGGGGAGGCTCCTCCAAATGACAGCAGCGCCTGGGTTCTAATAGAATATGTTAGCTTGTCTACCCTGATGGCATGCCTAGGCTGGAGAGTGGGGGAAAGTGGGGGTTGGGCTCTAAACCAAGTATTAGCGAGAGCCTATCGATGGGATGTGGGTTTTTAACCTACAACCCACAACCATGGTATAAATGTGCCCCTGAAAGATGCTTTGACTCTTTCCCTACATCCAGCACACACCCGAAGAAGTGTTCTGGTATTCTGAGTGTGGAGAATTTCCTCAAACTGACAGCAGCACCTGGGTTCTATTAGTACCCCTTAGCTTCTGTTCCCTGAGTGTTCTTTTAGGCCAGGCCATGAGGGAAAGCTGCGGGTTGGGCTTGGAGCCCAAGTAGCAGTGAGTGCCCCCTGATCCATTGAGGAAGTACTTAGAGGACTTCTCTCTAAACGGAACACCTTTTCCTCCATTCATCTGGGTGCAGTGGGGCTGCACATCTCTCCCACACCTAAGAATGTGTTCTGGAATTCTGAGTGCAGGGAAGTTAATCCAACTGACAGCAGCGCCTGGGTTCTAATTGAATCCCTTTGCTTGTCTTCACTGATGGAAAGCCTAGGCGGGAGTGCGGGAGACAGTGTGGTTTGGGCTCCGAAACCAAGTATTTGCGATGACCTCTCTATGGTTTGTGGAGGTGTTTAAACTACATCCCTAACCTGGGAACACCTGTGCCCCCATAAAGATCCGTGTGGTCTGTTTCCACACCTCCAGCACACACACGAACACTTGCACAGTTATCCTGAGAGTGGGCAGCCTCCTCCAACTGAGAGCAGGGCCTTGGTTCTTATAAAATCGCTTAACTGTTCTACCCTGATTGGTTGCCTGATACGGAGTGCTGGGGAAAGGGTGGTTTGGGCTCTAAATCCAAGTATTAGCGAGTGCTTCTCCATGGGATTTGGAGGTTATTAACCAAAAACCCACAAATGGGAATACCTGTGCTCCTTGAAGAAAGCGTGGACTCTTTATCCCCACCACCAGAACACACATGACGAAGTTTTCTGCTATCCTGAGTGTGGGATGGCAATTTCAGGTGACAGAAGCGGCTGGGTTCTAATAGAATCCCTTAGCTTTTAATCCCTGAGTGTTTCCCTACGACTGACTCTGAGAGAAACCTGGGGGTTGGGCTTTGAAGCCAAATAGTAGCGAGTGTCCCCGATGGACTGAGGAAGTATTTAGATGAATTCTCCATAAAGGGAAACACCTGAGCACCCATTCATCTGCGTGGAGTGGGGCTTCAAATCTCCCCACCACACAAGGTTGGGTTCCAGCATCCTGAGGGTGGGGTAGTTCCTCCAAATGATATCAGCGCCTTGGTTTGAATAGAATCCCTTTGCTTGTCTTCCCTGATCGTTTGCCTAGGCCAGTGTGTGGTTGAAAGTGGGATTTGGGATCTAAAACTAAGTATTAGCGTGTGCCTCTCCATGGGCAGTGGAGTGGTTTAAACTACAACCCACAACTTGGGAATTACTGTGACACCTGAAAAATGCGTGTGCTGTTTCCCCACGTCCAGCAAACACAGGAAGAAGTGTTCTGGGTTTCTGAGAGTTGGGAGGTTCCTCCAACAGACAGCAGCACCTGGGTTTTAATAGATTCCCTTAGCTTGACTTCCCTAAGTGATTTCCTAGGCCTAGCAGTAAGCGATGGTGGGGGATGGGCTCTAAAGCCAAGTATTAGCAAGTGCATCTCTGTGGGTAGTGGAGGGTTTTAAACTACTTCCCCAACCTTGGAACACCTGTGCCCCATAAAGATGCGTGGAAACTGTTTCCCCACCTCCAGCACACACACGGAGACGTGCTCAGGTATCCTGATTGTGGGGAGGCTCCTCCAAATGACAGCAGTGCCTGGGTTCTAATAGAATCCCTTAGATTCTGTTCCCTGATGGCATGCCTAGGCTGGAGAGTGGGGGAAAGTGGGGGTTGGGCTCTAAACCAAGTATTAGCGAGAGCCTATCAATGGGATGTGGGTTTTTAACCTACAACCCACAACCATGGAATAAACGTGCCCCTGAAAGATGCTTTGACTTTTTCCCTACATCGAGCACACACGCGAAGAAATGTTCTGGTATTCTGAGTGTGGGGAAGTTCCTCAAACTGACAGCAGCACCTGGGTTCTATTAGTATCCCTTAGCTTCTGTTCCCTGAGTGTTCTATTAGGCCAGGCCATGAGGGAAAGCTGGGGGTTGGGCTTGGAGGCCACGTAGCAGTGAGTGCCCCCTGATCCATTGAGGAAGTACTTAGAGGACTTCTCCCTAAACGGAACAACTTTTCCTCCATTCATCTGGTTGGAGTGGGGCTGCACATCTCTTCCACACCTTAGAATGTTTTTTGGAATTCTGAGTGCAGGGAAGTTCCTCCAACTGACAGCAGCACCTGGGTTCTAATTGAATCCCTTTGCTTGTCTTCCCTGATGGAAAGCCTAGGCGGGAGTGCGGGGGAGAGTGTGGTTTGGGCTACGAAACCAAGTATTTGCGAAGTCCTCTCTATGGTTTGTGGAGGTGTTTACACTACATCCCTAACCTGGGAACACCTGTGCCCCCATATAGATCCGTGGAGTCTGTTTCCACACCTCCAGCACACACACGATCACTTGCACAGTTATCCTGAGTGTGGGCAGCCTTCTCCAACTGAGAGCAGGGCCTTGGTTCTTATAAAATCGCTTAACTTGTCTGCACTGTTTGGTTGCCTGATACGGAGTGCTGGAAATAGGGTGGGTTGGGCTCTAAATCCAAGTATTAGCGAGTGCTTCTCCATGGGATTTGGAGGTTATTAACCAAAACCCCACAACATGGGAATACCTGTGCTCCTTGCAAAAAGCATGGACTCGTATCCCCACCACAAGAACACACATGAAGAAGTTTTCTGCTATCCTGAGTGTGGGCTGGCAATTTCAGGTGACAGAAGCGGCTGGGTTCTAATAGAGTCCCTTAGCTTGTAATCCCTGAGTGTTTCCTTAGGACTGACTCTGAGAGAAACCTGGGGGTTGGGCTTTGAGGCCAAATAGTAGTGAGTGTCCCCGATGGACTGAGGAAGTATTTAGATGAATTCTCCATAAAGGGAAACACCTGAGCACCCATTCATCTGCGTGGAGTGGGGCTTCAAATCTCCCCACCACACAAGGTTGTGTTCCTGTATCCTGAGGGTGGGGTAGTTCCTCCAACTGACATCAGCGTCTTGGTTTTAATAGAATCCCTTTGCTTGTCTTCCCTGATGGTTTGCCTAGGCCAGTGTGTTTGAAAGTGGGATTTGGGCTCTAAAACTAAGTATCAGCGTGTGCCTCTCTATGGGTAGTGGAGATGTTTAAACTACAACCGACAACTTGGAAATTTCTGTGACCCCTGAAAAATGCGTGATCTTTGCTTCCCAACCTCCAGCACACACACGAAGTTTTCTGGTATCCTGAGTGTGGGGAGGCTCCTGAAACTGAAAATAGCAGCTGGGATCTAATTGGATCCATTAGATTGACTTCCCTAAGTATTTTCCTTGCCTGGGTTTTGAGCGAAGATATGGGTTGTGCTCTAAAACCAAGAATTAGCAAGTTCCTATCTTTTGGAACTGGAGGTAGTTAAAGTTTATCCCCAACCTGGGAACACCTGTGCCCCCATAAAGATGTGTGGACTCAGTTTCCCTCCTCCCGCACACACACGATATCTGGCTCAGATGTTTTGAGTGTGGGGAGTTTCTTCCCACTAACAGCAGCGCCTGGGTTCTAATACATTTCCTTAACTTGTCTTCCATGATGGATTGAAAGGCCGGTGTGCTAGGGAAAGTTGGGATTTGGCTCTAAACCAAGTATTAGTGAGAGCCTATCCATGGGATGTGGGTGTTTGACCTACAACCCACAAACATGGAATAACTGTGCCCTCTGAAAAATGATTGTGCTATGTTTCCCCACGTCCAGCACACACAGGAAGAAGTGTTCTGGGATTCTGAGTGCGGGGAGGTTCCTCCAACAGACAGCAGCACCTGGGTTTTAATATAATCCCTTAGCTTGGCTTCCCTAAGTGTTTTCCTAGGCCTAGCAGAAAGCGATGGTGGGGGATGGGCTCTAAAGTCAAGTATTAGCGAGTGCATCTCTGTGGGCAGTGGAGGGTTTTAAACTACTTCCCCAACTTTGGAACACCTGTGCCCAATAAAGATGCGTGGAATCTATTTCCCCACCTCCAGCACACAAACGGAGACGTGCTCAGGTATCCTGATTGTGGGGAGGCTCCTCCAAATGACAGCAGCGCCTGGGTTCTAAAAGAATCCCTTAGCTTGTCTTCCCTGATGGCATGCCTAAGCTGGAGAGTGGGGGAAAGTGGGGGTTGGGCTCTAAACCAAGTATTAGCGAGAGCCTATCCATGGGATGTGGGTTTTTAACCTACAACCCACAACCATGGAATAAATGTGCCCCCTGAAAGATGCTTTGACTCTTTCCCTACATCCAGCACACACACGAAGAAGTGTTCTGTTATTCTGAGTTTGGGGAAGTTCCTCAAACTGACAGCAGCTCATGGGTTCTAATACAATACATTTACTTGTCATCAATGATGGCTTGACAACGCGGTGTCGGGGGAAATTGGGGGTTGGGCTGTAAATCCAAGTTTTAGCGAGTGCTTCACCATGGGAAGAGGAAATTATTAACCAAAATTCCACAAACTTGGAATAACTGTGATCCTTGAAAAATGCGTGGACTCTGTTTCCCCACCTCTAGCACACACATGAAGAATTGTTCTGGTATCCTGAGTGTGGGGAGGCACCTCCCACTGACAGCAGCATCTGGGATCTAATAGGCCCCTTAGGTTACCTTCCCAGAGTGTTTTCCAAGGACGGGATGGGAGCGATGGTGGGGGTTGGGCTCTAAAGCCAAAAAATAGCGAGTGCCTCTCTATGGGCAGTGGAGGTGTTTAAAGAACAACCCTCCCTGGGAACACCTGTGCCCCCTTAAAGTTGCGTGGACTAGGTATCTCCAACAACAGCACACACACAAATGCTTGTTCAGGTATCCTGAGTGTGGGGAGTCACCTCTAACTGACAGCAGCGCCTGCGTTCTAATAGAATCCCTTAGCATGTCTTACCTGATGGCATGCCTAGGCTGGAGAGTGGGGGAAAGTGGGGGTTAGTTTGAAGTCCAAGTAGCAACGAGTGCCCCCCGATTTACTGAGGAAGTACTTAGAGGATTTCACGCTAATGTGGAACACCTGTGCCCCATTCAACTCTGTGGATTGTGTATCCACACATCCCCCACACACAAGGCTGGGATCCGGAATCCTGAGTGTGTGGAACATCTTCCAACTGACAGCAGCGCCTGCGTACTAATAGAGTAACTCAGCTTGACTTCCCTAAGTTCTTTCCTAGACCTAGCAGTGAGCGATGGTGTGGAATGGGCTCCAAAGCCAAGAATAAGCGAGTAAATCACTGTGGGCAGTGGAGGATTTGAAACTTCTTCCCCAACCTTGAAACACCTGTGCCCCCATAAAGATGCGTGGACTCTGATTCCCCACCTCCAGCACACACACGGAGATGTGCTCAGGTATCCTGCTTGTGGGGAGGCTCCTCCAAATTACAGCAGCTCCTGGGTTCTAATAGAATCCCTTAGCTTGTCTTCCTTGATGGCATTCCTAGGCTGGAGAGTGGGGGAAAGTGGGGGTTGGGCTCTAAACCAAGTATTAGCGAGAGCCTATCCATGGGATGTGGGTTTTTAACCAACAACCCACAACCATGGAATAATTGTGCCCCCTGAAAAATGCTTTGACTGTTTCCCTACATCCAGCACACACGCGAAAATGTGTTCTTGTATTCTGAGTGTGGGGAGGTTCCTCAAACTGACAGCAGAACCTGGGTTCTATTAGTATCCCTTAGCTTCTTTTCCCTGAGTGTTCCTTTAGGCCAGGCCATGAGGGAAAGCTGGGGGTTGGGCTTGGAGGCCAAGTAGCAGTGAGTGCCCCCTGATCCATTGAGGAAATACTAAGAGGACTTCTCCCTAAACGGAATACCTTTTCCTCCATTCATCTCGGTGGAGTGGGGCTGCACAACTTTCCCACACCTAAGAATGTGTTCTGGAATTCTGAGTGCAGGGAAGTTCCTCCAACTGACAGCAGCGCCTGGGTTCTAATTGAATCCCTTTGCTTGTCTTCCCTGATGGAAAGCCTAGGCGGGAGTGCGCGGGAAAGTGTGGTTTGGGCTCCAAAACCAAGTATTTGCGATGACCTCTCTATGGTTTTTGGAGGAGTTTAAACTACATCCCTAACCTGGGAACACCTGTGCCCCCATAAAGATCCGTGGAGTCTGTTTCCACACCTCCAGCACACACACGAACACTTGCACAGTTATCCTGAGAGTGGGCAGCCTCCTCCAACTGAGACCAGGGCCTTGGTTCTTATATAATCGCTTAACTTGTCTACACTGTTTGGTTGCCTGATACGGAGTGCTGGGGAAAGGGTGGGTTGGGCTCTAATTCCAAGTATTAGCGAGTGCTTCTCCATGGGATTTGGAGGTTATTAACCAAAAACCCACAACTTGGGGATACCTGTGCTCCTTGAAAATTGCGTGGACTCTGTATCCCCACCTCCAGAACACACATGCAGAAGAGTTCTGGTATCCTGAGTGTGGGCTGGCACTTTCAGGTGACAGAAGCGGCTGGGTTCTAATAGAATCCCTTAGCTTGTAATCCCTGAGTGTTTCCCTAGGACTGACTCTGATAGAAAACTGGGATTTGGGCTTTGAGGCCAAAAGGTAGCGAGTGCCCCCCGATTTACTGAGGAAGTACTTAGAAGATTTCACGCTAATGTGGAACACCTGTGCCCCCATTCATCTGCGTGGACTGGGTATCCACACCTCCCCCACACACAAGGCTGGGATCCGGAATCCTGAGTGTGTGGAATATCCTCCAACAGACAGCAGCGCCTGGGTTCTAATAGAATTCCTTAGGTTGTATTCCTTGAGTGTTTCCATAAGCCGGGCTGAGAGGGAAATCTGGGAGTTTGGCTTGGTGGCCAAGTAGCAGCAACTGCCCCCCGATGGAGTATGGATTTATTTAGAGGACTTCTCCCTAATGGGAAACAAGTGTGACCCCATTCATCTACTTGGATTGTGGCTCCACATCTCCCCGCCAAACAAGGTTGGCTTCCGGAATTCTGAAAGTGGGAAAGTTCCTCCAACTGAGATCAGTGCCAGTGTTCTAGTAGAATCTTTAAGCTTCTCTTCCCTGATGGATTGCATAAGCTGGAGTGCGGTTCAAAGTGGGATTTGGGCTCTACATCCAAGTATTAGTGAGTGCCTCTCCATGGGAAGTTGAGGTGTTTAACCAACAACCCCCAACAAGGGAATACCTTTGCCCCCTGGAATATGCGTGGACACTGTTTCTCCACCAACAGCACACACACGAAGAATTTTTCTGGAATCCTGAGCATGGGGAGGCTACTCCAAATGACAGCAGCACCTGGGTTATATTAGCGTCCCTTAGCTTGTGTTCTCTGAGTGTTTATATAGGTCAGGCTTTGATCTAATGTTGGGTTTGTTCTCTATGGCTAGGTTTTTGCGAGTGCCTCTCTATGGGCATGGAGGTTTTTAAAACTACATCCCGAAACTTTAAACACCTGCCCCCCATATAAATGTGTGGACTCTCTTTCCCCACCCCCAGCACACACACGAAGAAGAGTTCTGGTATAATGAGTGTGGGTAGGCACCTTCTAATGACAGCAGCAACTGGGAACTTATAATATCATTTGGCTTGCTTTCCCTGAGTGTTTCCATTGGCCAGGCTGTGAGCGAAGTTGGGTGTTGGGCACAAAAGACAAGTAATAGCGAGTGCCTCTCTCTGGGCAGTGGAGGTGTTTAAAATACATCCCCAAACTTGGAACAACTGTGCCCCACAAAAAATGCGTCGACTCTCTTTCCCCAACTCCAGCACACACACGAAGACGGGTTGAGGTTTCCTGAGTGTGGGGAGGCACCTACAACTGACAGCAGGGCCTGGGTTCCAATCGAATGCATTAACATGTCTACACTGATGGCTAGCCTAGGCGGGAGTGCGGGGGAAAGTGTGGTTTGGGCTCCAGAACCAAGTATTTGCGATGACCTCTCTATGATTTGTGGAGGTGTTTAAACTACATCCCTATCCTGGGAACACCTGTGCCCCCATAAAGATCCCTGGAGTCTGTTTCCACACCTCCAGCACACACACGAACACTTGCACAGTTATCCTGAGAGTGGGCATCCTCCTCCAACTGAGAGCAGGGCCTTTGTTCTTATAAAATCGCTTAACTTGTCTACCCTGTTTGGTTGCCTGATACGGAGTGCTGGAGAAAGGGTGGGTTGGGCTCTAAATCCAAGTATTAGCGAGTGCTTCTCCATGAGATTTGGAGGTTATTAACCAAAAGCCCACAACATGGGAATACCTGTGCTCCTTGAGAAATGCGTGGACTCTGTATCCCCACCTCCAGGACACACATGCAGAAGTGTACTGGGATCCTGAGTGTGGGCTGGCACTTTCAGTTGACAGAAGCGGCTGGGTTCTAATAGAATCCCTTAGCTTGTAATCCCTGAGTGTTTCCCTAGGACTGACTCTGAGAGAAACCTGGGGTTTCTGCTTTGAGGCCAAATAGAAGCGAGTGCCCCCCGATGGACTGAGGAAGTATTTAGATGAATTCTCCATAAAGGGAAACACCTGAGCACTCATTCATCTGCGTGGATTGGGGCTTCAAACCCCCCCACCACACAAGGTTGGGTTCCAGTATCCTGAGGGTGGGGTAGTTCCTCCAACTGACATCAGCCTCTTGGTTTTAATAGAATCCCGTTGCTTGTCTTCCCTGATGGTTTGACTGGGCCAGTGTGTGGTTGAAAGTGGGATTTGCGCTCTAAAACTAAGTATCAGCGTGTGAATCTCCATGGGTATTGGAGATGTTTAAACTACAACCCACAACATGGGAATTACTGTGACACCTGGAAAATGCCGGTTCTTTGTTTCCCCAACTCCAGCACACACAAGAAGTTTTCTGGTATCCTGAGTGTGGGGAGGCTCCTGCAACTGAAAATAGCAGCTGGGATCTAATTGGATTCATTAGATTGACTTCCCTGAGTATTTTCCTTGGGCGGGTTTTGAGCGAAGTTATGGGTTGTGCTCTAAAACCAAGTATTAGCGAGTTCCGATCTTTTGGCAGTGGAGGTGGTTAAAGTATATCCACATCGTGGGAACTCCTGTGCCCCCATAAAGATGTGTGGACTCAATTTCCTTCCTCCAGCACACACACGATATCTGGCTCAGATGTTTTGAGTGTGGGGAGGTTCCTCCAACAAACAGCAGCACCTGAGTTCTAATACAATACATTTACTTGTCTTCAATGATGGCTTGACAAGGGCGGTTTGGGTGGGAAATTGGGGGTTGGGCTGTAAATCCAAGAATTAGCGAGTGCTTCTCCATGGGAAGAGGAAATTTTTCACCAAAATCCCACAACCTGGGAATACCTGTGCTCCTTGAAAAATGCGTGGACTCTGTTTCCCCACCTCCAGCACACACATGAAAAATTGTTCTAGTATCCTGAGTGTGGAGAGGAACCTCCCACTGACAGCAGCATCTGGGATCTAATAGTATCCCTTACGTTATCTTCCCTGAGTGTTTTCCAAGGACGGGGTGGGAGCGAAGGTGGGGTTTGGGCTCTAAAGCCAAGTAATAGCGAGTGCCTCTCTATGGGCAGTGGAGGTGTTTAAAGTACATTCCCTCCCTGGGAACACCTGTGCCCCCTTAAAGTTGCGTGGACAATTTATCTCCAACAACAGCACACACACAAAAACTTGTTCAGGTATCCTGAGTGTGGGGAGTCTCCTCCAGCTGACAGCAGCGCCTGGGTTCTAATAGAATCCCTTAGCTTGTCTTACCTGATGGCATGCCTAGGCTGGAGAGTGGGGGAAAGTGGGGGTTGGGTTTGAAGTCCAAGTAGCAACGAGTGCCCCCCGATTTACTGAGGAAGTACTTAGAGGATTTCACGCTAATTTGGAACACCTGTGCCCCCATTCATCTGTGTGGACTGGGTATCCACACCTCCCCCATACACAAGGCTGGGATCCGGAATCCTGAGTGTGTGGAAGTTCCTCCAACTGACAGCAGCGCCTGCGTTCTAATAGAATAACTCAGCTTGACTTCCCTAAGTTTTTTCCTAGACCTAGCAGTGAGCGATGGTTTGGAATGGGCTCTAAAGCCAAGAATAAGCGAGTGCATCTCTGTGGGCAGTGGAGGATTTGAAACATCTTCCCCAAACTTGGAACACCTGTGAACCCATAAAGATGCGTGGACTCTGATTCCCCAACTCCAGCACACACACGGAGACGTGCTCAGGTATCCTGATTGTGGGGAGGCTCCTCCAAATGACAGCAGCACCTGGGTTCTAATAGAATCCCTTAGCTTGTATTCCTTGACTGTTTCCCTATGCCGGGCTGAGAGGGAAATCTGGGAGTTTGGCTTGGAGGCCAAGTAGCAGCAACTGCCCCCCGATGGAATATGGAATTATTTAGAGGACTTCTCCCTAATGGGAAACAAGTGTGACCTCATTCATCTACTTGGATTGTGGCTCCACATCTCCCTGCCACACAAGGTTGGCTTCCGGAATTCTGAGAGTGGGAAAGTTCCTCCAACTGAGAGCAGTGCCAGTGTTCTAGTAGAATCTTTAAGCTTCTCTTCCCTGATGGATTGCATAAGCTGGAGTGCGGTTCAAAGTGGGATTTGGGCTCTAAATCCAAGTATTAGTGAGTGCCTCTCCATGGGAATTTGAGGTGTTTAACCAACAATCCCCAACAAGGGAATGCCTTTGCCCCCTGGAATATGCGTGGACACTGATTCTCCACCAACAGCACACACACGAAGAATTTTTCTGGAATCCTGAGCATGGGGAGGCTACTCCAAATGACAGCAGCACCTGGGTTCTATTAGAATCCCTTAGCATGTGTTCCCTGAATGTTTACATAGGCCAGGCTTTGATCTAATGTGGGGTTTGGTCTCTATAGCTAGGTTTTAGCGAGTGCCTCTCTATGGGCATGGAGGTTTTTAAAACTACATCCCTAACCTTTAAACACCTGCCCCCCATATAAATGCGTGGTCTCCCCTTCCCCACCTCCTGCACACCCACGAAGAAGAGTTCTGGTATACTGAGTGTGGGTAGGCACCTCCAAATGACAGCAGCAACTGGGAACTTATAATATCATTTGGCTTGCTTTCCCTGAGTGTTTCCATTGGCCAGGCTGTGAGCGAAGTTGGGTGTTGGGCACTAAAATCTAGTAATAGCGAGTGCCACTCTCTGGGCAGTGGAGGTGTTTAAAATACATCCCCAAACTTGAAACAACTGTGCCCCACAAAAATGCGTCGACTCTCTTTCCCCAACTCCAGCACACACATGAAGACGGGTTGAGGTTTCCTGAGTGTGGGGAGGCACCTACAACTGACAGCAGGGCCTTGGTTCCAATCGAATCCATTAACTTGTCTTCACTGATGGCTTGCCTAGTCGGGAGTGCGGGGAAATGTGAGGGTTGGGCTCTAAAACCAAGTATTATTGGGTGTCTCTCCACGGGATTTGAAGTGGTTTAACCTACAACCAAATATTTGGGAATACCTGTACCCACTGAAAGTTGCAAGGACACTTTTTCCCACCTTCAGCACACACACGATGTGGTGTTCTGGTATCCTGAGTGTGGGGAGACTCCTCCAACTGACAGCAGCACCTGGGATCTAATATAATTCGTATGTTTGACATGCTTCAGTGTTTTCCTATCCCGGGCTGTGAGCCTAGGTGGGAGTTGGGCTCTAAAGCCAAGTATTAGCGTGTGCCTCTCTATGTTCCGTGGAGGTGTTTAAACCACATCCAAACCTGGGAACACCTGTGCCCTCATGAAGATGCGTGGACACCATTTCACCAATACCAGCACACACACGAAAGTGTGTTCAGGTATCCTGAGAGTGGGGAAGATCTTCCAAATGACAGCAGTACCTGGGTTCCAATAAAACCCCTTAGCTTGTATTTCCTGTGTGTTTCCCTACGCCGGACTGCGAGGGAAAGCTGGGGGTTGGGATTGGAGGTCAAGTAGCATCGAGTGCCTCCAATGGACTGAGGAAATATTTTGAGGAATTCTCCCTGACGTGGAACACCTGTGCCCCCATTCTTCTGCGTGGGGTGTGTCTCCACACATCCCCCACACTAAAGGCTGGATTCTGGATCGTGAGTGTGGGGAAGATTCTCCAAATGACAACAGCGACTGGGTTCTAATAAAACCCCTAAGTTTGCCTTCCCTGATGAATTGTGTATGCCAGAGTGCGGGGGAATGTGAGGTTCAGCCTCGACAAACAAGTACAATCGAGTGCCCCTCCACGGGATGTGGAGGTCTTTAAACTGCAATCCACAACCTGTGAATACCTGTGCCCCTTGCAAGATGTGTAGATCTGTTTCCCCAACTCCAGCACACACACGAAAAACTCTTCGGCTATCCTAAGTGTGGGGATTCTCCTCAAACTGACGGCAGCACCTGGGATCTAATAGAATCTCTTGGATTGACATCCCTGATTGTTTCCTTTGGCCACGATGTTTGTTAAGGTGGGATTGGGCACTAAACCAAAGTAATAGCGAGTGCCACTCTATGAGCAGTGGAAGTGTTTACCTACATCCCCAACCTGGAAACACCTGTGATCCAATAAATAAACGTGGACTTGGTTTCCCCACCTCCAGGACACACATGAAGAACTCTTCTGGTATCCTGAGTGTGGGGAGGCTCCTCCAACTGCCAGCAGCACCTGAGATCTAATACAATCACTTGGCTTCACTTCCCTGAGTGTTTCCATAGGCCAGGCTCTGAGCCAAGGTGTGTTTGGACACTAAACCAAAGTAATAGCGAGTGCCTCTCTATGAGCAGTGGAAGTGTTTAACTACATCCCCAACCTGGGAACACCTGTGCCCCCAGAAAGATGCGTGGACACTGTTTCATTCCTCCAGCACACACACGGCAATGGGTTCCGATGTCTTCAGTGTGGGGAGGTTCTACCCACTAACAGCAGCGCCTGGGTTCTAATACAATCCCTTAACTTGTCTTCCATGATGGATTGAAAAGGCCGGTGTGCGGGGGAAAGTTGGGATTTGGCTCTAAACCAAGTATTAGCGAGAGCCTATCCATGGGATGTGGGTGTTTGACCTACAACCAACAACCATGGAATAACTATGCCCCCTGAAAAATGCGTGTGCTACGTTTCCCCACATCCAGCACACACAGGAAGAAGTATTCTGGGGTTCTGAGTTTTGGGAGGTTCCTCCAACAGACAGCAGCACCTGGGTTTTAATAGAATCCCTTAGCTTGACTTCCATAAGTGTATTCCTAGGCCTAGCAGTAAGCGACGGTGGGGGATGGGCTCTAAATCCAAGTATTAGCGAGTGCATCTCTGTGGGCAGTGGAGGGTTTTAAACTACTTCCCCAACCTTGGAACACCTGTGCCCCATAAAGATGCGTGGAATCTGTTTCCCCACCTCCAGCACACACATGGAGACGTGCTCATTTATCATGATTGTGGGGAGGCTCCTCCAAATGACAGCAGCGCCTGGGTTCTAATAGTATCCCTTAGCTTGTCTTCCCTGATGGCATAGCTAGGCTGGAGTGTGGAGGAAAATGGAGGTTGGGCTCTTAGACAAGTCTTAGCAAGAGCCTATCCATGGGATGTGGGTTTTTAACCTACAACACACAACCATGGAATAATTGTGCCCCCTGAAAAATGCTAGATTGTTTCCCTACATCCAGCACACACGTGAAGAAGTGTTCTGGTTTTCTGAGTGCGGGGAGGTTCCTCAAACTGACAGCAGCACCTGGGTTCTATTAGTATCCCTTAGCTTCTATTCCCTGAGTGTTCCTTTAGGCCAGGCCATGAGGGAAAGCTGGGGGTTGGGCTTGGAGGCCAAGTAGCCGTGAGTGCCCCCTGATCCATTTAGGAAGTACTTAGAGGCTTTCTCCGTAAACGGAACACCTTTTCCTCCATTCATCTGGGTGCAGTGGGGCTGCACAACTCTCCCACAGCTAAGAATGTTTTCTGGAATTCTGAGTGCAGGGAAGTTCCTCCAACTGACAGCAGCGCCTGGGTTCTAATTGAATCCATTTTCTTGTCTTCCCTGATGGAAAGCCTAGGAGGGAGTGCGGGGAAAGTGTGGTTTGGGTTCCGAAACCAAGTATTTGCGATGACCTCTCTATGGTTTGTGGAGGTGTTTAAACTACATCCCTAACCTGGGAACACCTGTGCCCCTATTGAGATCTGTGGAGTCCGTTTCCACACCTCCAGCACACACACGAACACTTGCACAATTATCCTGAGGGTGGGCAGCCTCCTCCAACTGAGAGCAGGGCCTTGGTTCTTATAAAATCGCTTAACTTGTCTACCCTGTTTGGTTGCCTGATACGGAGTGCTGGAGAAAGGGTGGGTTGGGCTCTAAATCCAAGTATTAGCGAGTGCTTCTCCATGGGATTTGGAGGTTGTAACCAAAAACCCACAAAATGGGAATACCTGTGCTCCTTGGAAAAAGCATGGACTCTGTATCCCCACCACCAGAACACACATGAAGAAGTTTTCTGCTATCCTGAGTGTGGGCTGGCAATTTCAGGTGACAGAAGCGGCTGGGTTCTAATAGAATCCCTTAGCTTGTAATCCCTGAGTGTTTCCCTAGGACTGACTCTGAGAGAAACCTGGGGGTTGGGCTTTGAGGCCAAATAGTAGCGAGTGTCCCCGATGGACTGAGGAATTCTTTAGATGAATTCTCCATAAAGGGAAACACCTGAGCACCCATTCATCTGCGTGGAGTGGGGCTTCAAATCTCCCCACCACACAAGGTTGGGTTCCAGTATCCTGAGGGTGGGGTAGTTCCTCCAACTGACATCAGCGTCTTGGTTTTAATAGAATCCCTTTGCTTGTCTTCCCTGATGGTTTGCCTAGGCCAGTGTGTGGATGAAAGTGGGATTTGGGATCTAAAACTAAGTATTAGCGTGTGCCTCTCCATGGGTAGTGGAGATGTTTAAACTACAACCCACAACTTGGGAATTACTGTGACCCCTGAAAAATGCGTGTGCTATCTTTCCCCACGTCCAGCAAACACAGGAAGAATTGTTCTGGGGTTCTGAGTGTGGGGAGATTCCTCCAACAGTCAGCAGAACCTGGGTTTTAATAGAATCCCTTAGCTTGACTTCCCTAAGTGTATTCCTAGGCCTAGCAGTAAGTGATGGTGGGGGATGGTCTCTAAAGCCAAGTATTAGCGAGTGCATCTCTGTGGGTAGTGGAGGGTTTTAAACTACTTCCCCAACCTTGGAACACCTGTGCCCCATAAAGATGCGTGGAATCTGTTTCCCCACCTCCAGCACACACACGGAGACGTGCTCAGGTATCCTGATTGTGGGGAGGCTCCTCCAAATGACAGCAGCCCCTGGGTTCTAATAGTATCCCTTAGCTTGTCTTCCCTGTTGGCATGCCTATGCTGGAGAGTGGGGGAAAGTGGGGGTTGGGCTCTAAACCAAGTATAAGCGAGAGCCTATCCATGGGATGTGGGTTATTAACCTACAACCCACAAAGATGGAATAATTGTGCCCCCTAAAAGATGCTTAGACTGCTTCCCTACATGCAGCACACACGCGAAGAAGTGTTCTGGTATTCTGAGTGTGGGGAGTTTCCTCAAACTGACAGCAGCACCTGGGTTCTATTAGTATCCCTTAGCTTCTGTTCCATGAGTGTTCCTTTAGGCCAGGCCATGAGGGAAACCTGGGGGTTGGGCTTGGAGGCCACGTAGCAGTGAGTGCCCCCTGATCCACTGAGGAAGTACTTAGAGGTCATCTCCCTAAGCAGAACACCTTTTCCTCCATTCATCCAGGTGAATTGGGGCTGCACAACTCCCCCACACCTAAGAATGTGTTCTGGAATTCTGAGTGCAGAGAAGTTCCTCCAACTGGCAGCATTTCCTGGGTTCTAATTGAATCCCTTTGCTTGTCTTCCCTGAGGTAAAGCCTAGGCGGGAGTGCGGGGGACTGTGTGGCTTGGGCTCCGAAACCAAGTATTTGCGATGACCTCTCTATGGTTTGTGGAGGTGTTTAAACTACATCCCTAACCTGGGAACACCTGTGACCCAATAAAAATCCGTGGAGTATGTTTCCACACCTGCAGCACACACACGAACACTTGCACAGTTATCCTGATGGTGGGCAGCCTCCTCCAACTGAGAGCAGGTCCTTGGTTCTTATAAAATCGCTCAACTTGTCTACCCTGTTTGGTTGCCTGATACGGAGTGCTGGGGAAAGGGTGGGTTGGGCTCTAAATCCAAGTATTAGCGAGTGCTTCTCCATGGGATTTGGAGGTTATTAACCAAAAACCCACAACATGGGAATACCTCTGCTCCTTGAAAAAAGCGTGGACTCTGTATCCCCACCACCAGAACACACATGAAGAAGTTTTCTGCTATCCTGAGTGTGGGCTGGCAATTTCAGGTGACAGAAGCGGCTGGGTTCTAATAGAATCCCTTAGCTTTTAATCCCTGAGTGTTTCCCTAGGACTGACTCTGAGAGAAACCTGGGGGTTGGGCTTTGAGGCCAAATAGTAGCGAGTGTCCCCGATGGACTGAGGAAGTATTTAGATGAATTCTCCATAAAGGGAAACACCTGAGCACCCATTCATCTGCGTGGAGTGGGGCTTCAAATCTCCCCACCACACAAGGTTGGGTTCCAGTATCCTGAGGGTGGGGTAGTTCCTCCAACTGACATCAGCGTCTTGGTTTTAATAGAATGAAGTTGCTTGTCTTCCCTGATGATTTGCCTAGGCCAGTGTGTGGTTCAATGTGGGATTTGGGATCTAAAACTAAGTATTAGCGTGTGCCTCTCCATGGGCAGTGGAGAGGTTTAAACTACAACCCACAACTTGGGAATTACTGTGACCCCTGAAAAATGCGTGTGCTATCTTTCCCCACTTCCAGCACACACAGGAAGTAGTGTTCTGGGGTTCTGAGTGTGGGGAGGTTCCTCCAACAGACAGCAGCACCTGGGTTTTAATAGAATCCCTTAGCTTGACTTCCCTAAGTGTTTTCCTAGGCCTAGCAGTAAGCGATGGTGGGTGATGGGCTCTAAAGCCAAGTATTAGCGAGTGCATCTCTGTGGGGAGTGGAGGGTTTTAAACTACTTCCCCAACCTTGGAACACCTGTGTCCCATAAAGATGCGTGGAATCTGTTTTCCCACATCCAGCACACACACGGAGACCTGCTCAGGTATCCTGATTGTGGGGAGGCTCCTCCAAATGACAGCAGCGCCTGGGTTCTAAAAGAATCCCTTAGCTTGTCTTCCCTGATGGCATGCCTAGGCTGGAGAGTGGGGGAAAGTGGGGGTTGGGCTCTAAACCAAGTATTAGCGAGAGCCTATCCATGGGATTTGGGTTTTTAACCTACAACCCACAATCATGGAATAAATGTGCCCCCTGAAAGATGCTTTGACTGTTTCCCTACATCCAGCACACACACGAAGATGTGTTCTGGTATTCTGAGTGTGGGGAAGTTCGTCAAAGTGACAGCAGCACTTGGATTATATTAGTATCCCTTAGCTTCTGTTCCCTGAGTGTTCTTTTAGGCCAGGACATGAGGGAAAGCTGGGGGTTGGGCTTGGAGGCCACGTTTCAGTGAGTGCCCCCTGATCCATTGAGGAAATACTTAGAGGACATCTCCCTAAACGGAACACCTTTTCCTCCATTCATCTGGGTGCAGTGGGGCTGCACACCTCTCCCACACCTAAGAATGTGTTCTGGAACTCTGAGTGCAGGGAAGTTCCTCCAACTGACAGCAGCGCCTGGGTTCTAATTGAATCCCTTTACTTGTCTTCCCTGATGGAAAGCCTAGGCGGGAGTGCGGGGGACAGTGTGGTTTGGGCTCCGAAACCAAGTATTTGCGATGACCTCTCTATGGTTTGTGGAGCTGTTTAAACTTCATTCCTAACCTGGGAACACCTGTGCCCCTATTAAGAGCCGTGTAGTCCGTATCCACACCTCCAGCACACACACGAACACTTGCACAGTTATCCTGAGGGTGGGCAGCCTCCTCCAACTGAGAGCAGGGCCTTGGTTCTTATAAAATCGCTTAACTTGTCTACCCAGTTTGGTTTCCTGATACGGAGTGCTGGAGAAAGGGTGGGTTGGGCTCTAAATCCAAGTATTAGCGAGTGCTTCTCCATGGGATTTGGAGGTTATTAACCAAAAACCCACAACATGGGAATACCTGTGCTCCTTGAAAAAACATGGACTCTGTATCCCCACCACCAGAACACACATGAAGAAGTTTTCTGCTATCCTGACTGTGGGCTGGCAATTTCAGGTGACAGAAGCGGCTGGGTTCTAATAAAATCCCTTAGCTTGTAATCCCTGAGTGTTTCCCTAGGACAGACTCTGAGAGAAACCTGGGGGTTGGGCTTTGAGGCCAAATGATAGCGAGTGTCCCCGATGGACTGAGGAAGTATTTAGATGAATTCTCCATAAAGGGAAACACCTGAGCACCCATTCATCTGCGTGGAGTGGGGCTTCAAATCTCCCCACCACACAAGGTTGGGTTCCAGTATCCTGAGGGTGGGGTAGTTCCTCCAACTGACATCAGCGTCTTGGTTTTAATAGTATCCCTTTGCTTGTCTTCCCTGATGGTTTGCCTAGGCCAGTGTGTGGTTGAAAGTGGGATTTGGGATCTAAAACTAAGTATTAGCGTGTGCCTCTCCATGGGTAGTGGAGATGTTTAAACTACAACCCACAACTTGGGAATTACTGTGACCCCTGAAAAATGCGTGTGCTATGTTTCCCCACGTCCAGCACACACAGGAAGAAGTGTTCTGGGGTTCTGAGTGTGGGGAGGTTCCTCCAACAGACAGCAGCACCTGGGTGATAATAGAATCCCTTAACATGACTTCCCTAAGTGTATTCCTAGGCCTAGCAGTAAGCGATGGTGGGGGATGGGCTCTAAAGCCAAGTATTAGCGAGTGCATCTCTGTGGGTAGTGGAGGGTTTTAAACTACTTCCCCAACCTTGGAACACCTGTGCCCCATAAAGATGCGTGGAATCTGTTTCCCCACCTCCAGCACACACACGGAGACGTGCTCAGGAATCCTGATTGTGGGGAGGCTCCTCCAAATGACAGCAGCGCCTGGGTTCTAAAAGAATCCCTTAGCTTGTCTTCCCTGATGGCACGCCTAGGCTGGAGAGTGGGGGAAAGTGGGGGTTGGGCTCTAAACCAAGTATTAGCGAGAGCCTATCTATGGGATGTGGGTTTTTAACCTACAACCCACAACCATGGAATAAATGTGCCCCCTGAAAGATGCTTTGACTGTTTCCCTACATCCAGCACACACGCGAAGATGTGTTCTGGTATTCGGAGTGTGGGGAAGTTCCTCACACTGACAGCAGCACCTGGATTCTATTAGTATCCCTTAGCTTCTGTTCCCTGAGTGTTCTTTTAGGCCAGGCCATGAGGGAAAGCTGGGGGTTGGGCTTGGAGGCCACGTAGCAGTGAGTGCCCCCTGATCCACTGAGGAAGTACTTAGAGGACATCTCCCTAAACGGAACACCTTTTCCTCCATTCATCTGGGTGCAATGGGGCTGCACAACTCTCCCACACCTAAGAATGTGTTCTGGAATTCTGAGTGCAGGGAAGTTCCTCCAACTGACAGAAGCGCCTGGGTTCTAATTGAATCCGTTTGCTTGTTTTCCCTGATGCAATGGCTAGGCGGGAGTGCGGGGGACAGTGTGGTTTGGGCTCCGAAACCAAGTATTTGCGATGACCTCTCTATGGTTTGTGGAGTTGTTTAAACTACATCCCTAACATGGGAACACCTGTGCCCCCATAAAAATCCGTGGAGTCTGTTTCCACACCTCCAGCACACACACGAACACTTGCACAGTTATCCTGAGAGTGGGCAGCCTCCTCCAACTGAGAGCAGGGCCTTGGTTCTTATGAAATCGCTTAACTTGTCTACCCTGTTTGGTTGCCTGATACGGAGTCCTGGGGAAAGGGTGTGTTGGGCTCTAAATCCAAGTATTAGCGAGTGCTTCTCCATGGGATTTGGAGTTTATTAACCAAAACCCCACAACATGGGAATACCTGTGCTCCTTGAAAAAAGCGTGGACTCTGTATCCCCACCACCAGAACACACATGAAGAAGTTTTCTGCTATCCTGAGTGTGGGCTGGCAATTTCAGGTGACAGAAGCGGCTGGGTTCTAATAGAATCCCTTAGCTTGTAATCCCTGAGTGTTTCCCTAGGACTGACTCTGAGAGAAACCTGGGGGTTGGGCTATGAGGCCAAATAGTAGCGAGTGTCCCCGATGGACTGAGGAAGTATTTAGATGAATTTTCCATAAAGGGAAACACCTGAGCACCCATTCAACTGCGTGGAGTGGGGCTTCAAATCTCCCCACCACACAAGGTTGGGTTCCAGTATCCTGAGGGTGGGGTAGTTCCTCTAACTGACATCAGCGTTTTGATTTTAATAGAATCCCTTTGCTTGTCTTTCCTGATGGTTTGCCTAGGACAGTGTGTGGTTGAAAGTGGGATTTGCGATCTAAAACTAAGTATTAGCGTGTGCCTCTCCATTTGTAGTGGAGATGTGTAAACTACAACCCACAACTTGGGAATTACTGTGACCCCTGAAAAATGCGTGTGCTATGTTTCCCCACGTCCAGCACACACAGGAAGAAGTGTTCTGGAGTTCTGAGTGTGGGGAGGTTCCTCCAAATGACAGCAGCGCCTGGGTTCTAAAAGAATCCCTTAGCTTGACTTCCCTCATGGCATGCTAAGGCTGGAGAGTGGGGGTATGTGGGGGTTGGGCTCTAAACCAAGTATTAGCGGGAGCCTATCCATGGGATGTGGGTTTTTAACCTACAACCCACAACCATGGAATAAATGTGCCCCCTGAAAAATGCTTTAACTGTTTCCTTACATCCAGCACACACGCGAAGATATTTTCTGGTATTCTGAGTGTGGGGAATTTCCTCAAACAGACAGGAGCACCTGGATTCTATTAGTATCCCTTAGCTTCTGTTCCCTGAGTGTTCTTTTAGGCCAGGCCATGAGGGAAATCTGGGGGTTGGGCTTGGAGGCCACGTAGCGTTGAGTGCCCCTGATCCATTGAGGAAGTACTTAGAGGACTTCTCCCTAAAGGGAACACATTGTCCTCCATTCATCTGTGGGCAGTGGGGCTGCACATCTCTCCCACACCTAAGAATGTGTTCTGGAATTCTGAGTGCAGGGAAGTTCCTCCAACTGACAGCAGCGCCTGGGTTCTAATTGAATCCCTTTGCTTGTCATCCCTGATGGAAAGCCTAGGCGGGAGTGCGGGGGACAGTGTGGTTTGGGCTCCGAATCCAAGTATTTGCGATGACCTCTCTATGGTTTGTGGAGGTGTTTATAATACATCCCTTACCTGGGAACACCTGTGCCCCCATAAAGATCCGTGGAGTCTGTTTCCACACCTCCAGCACACACACGAACACTTGCACAGTTATCCTGAGAGTGGGCAGCCTCCTCCAACTGAGAGCAGGGCCTTGGTTCTTATAAAATCGTTTAACTTGTCAACCCTGTTTGGTAACCTGATACGGAGTCCTGGGGAAAGGGTGGGTTGGGCTCTAAATCCAAGTATTAGCGAGTGCTTCTCCATGGGATTTGGAGGTTATTAACCAAAACCCCACAACATGGGAATACCTGTGCTCCTTGAAAAAAGCGTGGACTCTGTAACCCCACCACCAGAACACACATGAAGAAGTCTTCTGCTATCCTGAGTGTGGGCTGGCAATTTCAGGTGACAGAAGCGGCTGGGTTCTAATAGAATCCCTTAGCTTGTAATCCCTGAGTGTTTCCCTAGGACTGACTCTGAGAGAAACCTGGGGGTTGGGCTTTGAGGCCAAATAGTAGCGAGTGTCCCCGATGGACTGAGGAAGTATTTAGATGAATTCTCCATAAAGGGAAACACCTGAGCACCCATTCATCTGCGTGGAGTGGGGCTTCAAATCTCCCCACCACACAAGGTTGGGTTCCAGTATCCTGAGGGTGGGGTTGTTCCTGCAACTGACATCAGCGTCTTGGTTTTAATAGAATCCCTTTGCTTGTCTTCCCTGATGGTTTGCCTAGGCCAGTGTTTGGTTGAAAGTGTGATTTGGGATCTAAACTAAGTATTAGCGTGTGCCTCTCCATGGGAAATGGAGATGTGTAAACTACAACCCACAACTTGGGAATTACTGTGACCCCTGAAAAATGCGTGTGCTATGTTTCCCCACGTCCAGCACACACAGGAAGAAGTGTTCTGGGGTCCTGAGTGTGGGGAGGTTCCTCCAACAGACAGCAGCACCTGGGTTTTAATAGAATCCATTAGCTTGACTTCCCTAAGTGTTTTCCTAGGCCTAGCATTAAGCGATGGTGGGGGATGGACTCTAAAGCCAAGTATTAGCGAGTGCATCTCTGTGGGTAGTGGAGGGTTTTAAACTACTTCCCCAACCTTGGAACACCTGTGCCCCATAAAGATACGTGGAATCTGTTTCCCCACCACCATCACACACACGGCGACGTGCTCAGGATCCTGATTGTGGGGAGGCTCCTCCAAATGACAGCAGCGCCTGGGTTCTAAAAGAATCCCTTAGCTTGTCTTCCCTGATGGCATTCCTAAGCTGGAGAGTGGGGGAAAGTGGGGGTTGGGCTCTAAACCAAGTATTAGCGAGAGCCTATCCATGGGATGTGGGTTTTTAACCTGCAACCCACAACCATGGAATAAATGTGCCCCCTGAAAGATGCTTTGACTGTTTCCCTACATCCAGCACACACGAGAAGAAGTGTTCTGGTATTCTGAGTGTGGGGAGGTTCCTCAAACTGACAGCAGCACCTGGGTTCTATTAGTATCCCTTAGCTTCTGTTCCCTGAGTGTTCCTTTAGGCCAGGCCATGAGGGAAAGCTGGGGGTTGGGCTTGGAGGCCACGTAGCAGTGAGTGCCCCCTGATCCACTGAGGAAATACTTAGAGGACATCTCCATAAACGGAACACCTTTTCCTCCATTCATATGGGTGCAGTGGGGCTGCACAACTCTCCCACACCTAAGAATGTGTTCTGGAATTCTTAGTGCAGGGAAGTTCCTCCAATTGACCGCAGCGCCTCGGTTCTAATTGAATCCCTTTGCTTGTTTTCCCTGATGCAAAGCCTAGGCGGGAGTGCGGGGAACAGTGTGGTTTGGGCTCCGAAACCAAGTATTTGCGATGACCTCTCTATGGTTTGTGGAGGTATTTATACTACATCCCTAACCTGGGAACTTCTGTGCCCCCATAAAGATCCGTGGAGTCTGTTTCCACACCTCCAGCACACACACGAACACTTGCACAGTTATCCTGAGGGAGGGTAGCCTCCTCCAACTGAGAGCAGGGCCTTGGTTCTTATAAAATCGCTTAACTTGTCTACCCTGTTTGGTTGCCTGATACGGAGTGCTGGGGAAAGGGTGGGTTGGGCTCTAAATCCAAGTATTAGCGAGTGCTACTCCATGGGATTTGGAGGTTACTAACGAAAATCCCACAACATGGGAATACCTGTGCTCCTTGAAAAAAGCGTGGACTCTGTATCCCCACCACCAGAACAAACATGAAGAAGTTTTCTGCTATCCTGAGTGTGGGCTGGCAATTTCAGGTGACAGAAGCGGCTGGGTTCTAATAGAATCCCTTAGCTTGTAATCCCTGAGTGTTTCCCTAGGACTGACTCTGAGAGAAACCTGGGGGTTGGGCTTTGAGGCCAAATAGTAGCGAGTGTCCCCAATGGACTGAGGAAGTATTTAGATGAATTCTCCATAAAGGGAAACACCTGAGCAACCATTCATCTGTGTGGTGTGGGGCTTCAAATCTCCCCACCACACAAGGTTGGGTTCCAGTATCCTGAGGGTGGGGTAGTTCCTCCAACTGACATCAGCGTCTTGGTTTTAATAGAATCCCTTTGCTTGTCTTCCCTGATGGTTTGCCTAGGTCAGTGTGTGGTTCAATGTGGGATTTGGGATCTAAAACTAAGTATTATCGTGTGCCTCTCCATGGGCAGTGGAGAGGTTTAAACTACAACCCACAACATTGGAATTACTGTGACCCCTGAAAAATGCATGTGCTGTTTCCCCACGTCCAGCACACACAGGAAGAATTATTCTGGGGTTCTGAGTGTGGGGAGGTTCCTCCAACAGACAGCTGCACCTGGGTTTTAATAGAATCCCTTAGCTTGACTTCCCTAAGTGATTTCCTTGGCCTAGCAGTAAGCGATGGTGCGGGATGGGCTCTAAAGCCAAGTATTAGCGTGTGCCTCTCTATGTTCAGTGGAGGTGTTTAAACTACATCCAAACCTGGGAAATCCTGTGCCCTCATGAAGATGCGTGGACACTCTTTCACCACCTCCAGCACACACACGAACGTGTGTTCATGTATCCTGAGATTTTGGATGATCTCCCAAATGACAGCAGTGCCTGGGTTCCAATAAAACCCCTTAGCTTGTATTTCCTGTGTGTTTCCCTACGCCGGACTGCGAGGGAAAGTTGGGGGTTGGGATTGGAGGCCAAGTAGCATCGAGTGTCTCCAATGGACTGAGGAAATATTTTGAGGAATTCTCCCTAACGTGGAACACCTGTGCCCCCATTCTTCTGCGTGGGGTGGGTCTCCACACATCCCCCACACTAAAGGCTGGATTCCGGATCCTGAGTGTGGGGAAGATTCTCCAGCTGACAACACCGACTGGGTTCTAATACAATCCCTAAGTTTGCCTTCCCTGATGACTTGTCTATGCCAGAGTGCGGGGGAATGTGGGGTTCAGCCTCGACAAACAAGTACAATCGAGTGCCTCTCCACGGGATGTGGAGGTCTTTAAACTGCAATCCAACCTGTGAATACCTGTGCCCCTTGCAAGATGTGTAGATCTGTTTCCCCAACTCCAGCACACACACGAAAAACTATTCGACTATCCTAAATTTGGGGAGGCTCCTCAAACTGATGGCAGCAACTGGGATCTAATAGAATCTCTTGGATTGATATCCCTGATTGTTTCCTTTGGCCGCGATGTGAGTTAAGGTGGTGTTGGACACTAAACCAAAGTAATAGCGAGTGCCTCTCTATGAGCAGTGGAAGTGTTTACCTACATCCCCAACCTGGGAACACCTGTGATCCAATAAATAAACGTGGACTTTGTTTCCCCACCTCCAGGACACACATGAAGAAATTTTCTGGTATCCTGAGTGTGGGGAGGCTCCTCCAACTGACAGCAGCACCTGAGATCTAATAGAATCACTTGGCATGTCTTCCCTGAGTGTTTCCATAAGCCGGGCTGTGAGCGAAAGTGTGGTTGGACACTAAACCAAAGTAATAACGAGTGCCTATCTATGAGCAGTGGAAGTGTTTAACTACATCCCCAACCTGGGAACACCTGTGCCCCCAGAAAGATGCGTGGACTCTGCTTCCCTCCTCCAGCACACACACGGCATTGGGTTCAGTTGTCTTGAGTGTGGGGAGGTTCTTCCCGCTAACAGCAGCGCCTGGGTTCTAATACAATACCTTAATTTGTCTTCCATGATTGATTGAAAAGGCCGGTGTGCGGGGGAAAGTTGGGATTTGGCTCTAAACCAAGTACTAGCGAGAGCCTATCCATGGGATGTGGGTGATTGACCTACAACCCACAACAGTGGAATAACTGTGCCCCCTTAAAAATGCGTGTGCTATGTTTCCCCACGTCCAGCACACACAGGAAGAAGTGTTCTGGGGTTCTGAGTGTGGGGAGGTTCCTCCAACAGACAGCAGTACCTGGGTTTTAATAGAATCCCTTAGCTTGACTTCTCTAAGTGTTTTCCTAGGCCTAGCAGTAAGCGATGGTGGGGGATGGGCTCTAAAGCCAAGTATTAGCGAGTGCATCTCTGTGGGTAGTGGAGGGTTTTAAACTACTTCCCCAACCTTGGAACACCTGTGCCCCATAAAGATGCGTGGAATCTGTTTCCCCACCTCCAGCACACACACGGAGACGTGCTCAGGTATCCTGATTGTGGGGAGGCTCCTCCAAATGACAGCAGCGCCTGGGTTCTAATAGAATCCCTTAGCTTGTCTTCCCTGATGGCATGCCTAGGCTGGAGAGTGGGGGAAAGTGGGGGTTGGGCTCTAAACCAAGTATTAGCGAGAGCCTATCCATGGGATGTTGGTTTTTAACCTACAACCCAAAACCATGGAATAAATGTGCCCCCTGAAGGATGCTTTGACAGTTTCCCTACATCCAGCACACACGCGAAGAAGTGTTCTGGTATTCTGAGTGTGGGGAGGTTCCTCAAACTGACAGCAGCACCTGGGTTCTATTAGGATCCCTTAGTTTCTGTTCCCTGAGTGTTCCTTTAGGTCAGGCCATGAGGGAAAGCTGGGGGTTGTGCTTGGAGGCCACGTAGCTGTGAGTGCCCCATGATCCACTGCGTAATTACTTAGAGGACTTCTCCCTTAACGGAACACCTTTTCCTCCATTCATCTGGGTGCAGTGGGGCTGCACATCTCTCCCACACCTAAGAATGTGTTCTGGAAGTCTGAGTGCATGGAAGTTCCTCCAACTGACAGCAGCGCCTGGGTTCTAATTGAATCCGTTTGCTTGTCTTCCATGATGGAAAGCCTAGGCGGGAGTGCGGGGGACAGCGTGGTTTGGGCTCTGAAACCAAGTATTTGCGATGACCTCTCTATGGTTTGTGGAGGTGTTTAAAATACATCCCTAAACTGGGAACACCTGTGCCCCCATAAAGATCCGTGGAGTCTGTTTCCACACCTCCAGCACACACACGAACACTTGCACAGTTATCCTGAGAGTGGGCAGCCTCCTCCAACTGAGAGCAGGGCCTTGGTTCTTATAAAATCGCTTAACTTGTGTACCCTATTTGGTTGCCTGATACGGAGTGCTGGGGAAAGGGTGGGTTGGGCTCTAAATCCAAGTATTAGCGAGTGTTTCTCCATGGGATTTGGAGAATATTAACCAAAACCCCACAACATTGGAATACCTGTGCTCCTTGAAAAAGCATGGACTATGTATCCCCACCACCAGAACACACATGAAGAAGTTTTCTGCTATCCTGAGTGTGGGCTGGCAATTTCAGGTGTCAGAAGCGGCTGGGTTCTAATAGAATCCCTTAGCTTGTAATCCCTGAGTGTTTCCCTAGGGCTGACTCTGAGAGAAACCTGGGGGTTGGGCTTTGAGGCCAAATAGAAGCGAGTATCCCCGATGGACTGAGGAAGTATTTAGATGAATTCTCCATAAAGGGAAACACCTGAGCACCCATTTATCTGCGTGGAGTGGGGCTTCAAATCTCCCCACCACACAAGGTTGGGTTCCAGTATCCTGAGGGTGGGGTAGTTCCTCCAACTGACATCAGCGTTTTGGTTTTAATAGAATCCCTTTGCTTGTCTTCCCTGATGGTTTGCCTAGGACAGTGTGTGGTTGAAAGTGGGATTTGCGATCTAAAACTAAGTATTAGCGTGTGCCTCTCCATTTGTAGTGGAGATGTGTAAACTACAACCCACAACTTGGGAATTACTGTGACCCCTGAAAAATGCGTGTGCTATGTTTCCCCACGTCCAGCACACACAGGAAGAAGTGTTCTGGGGTTCTGAGTTTGGGGAGGTTCCTCCAAATGACAGCAGCGCCTGGGTTCTAAAAGAATCCCTTAGCTTGTCTTCCCTGATGGCATGCCTAGGCTGGAGATTGGCGGAATGTGGGGGTTGGGCTCTAAACCAAGTATTAGCGGGAGCCTATCCATGGGATGTGGGTTTTTAACCTACAACCCACAACCATGGAATAAATGTGCCCCCTGAAAAATGCTTTAACTGTTTCCTTACATCCAGCACACACGCGAAGATGTTTTCTGGTATTCTGAGTGTGGGGAAGTTCCTCAAACAGACAGGAGCACCTGGATTCAATTAGTATCCCTTAGCTTCTGTTCCCTGAGTGTTCTTTTAGGCCAGGCCATGAGGGAAAGCTGGGGGTTGGGCTTGGAGGCCACGTAGCGTTGAGTGCCCCTGATCCATTGAGGAAGTACTTAGAGGACTTCTCCCTAAAGGGAACACCTTGTCCTCCATTCATCTGGGTGCAGTGGGGCTGCACATCTCTCCCACACCTAAGAATGTGTTCTGGAATTCTGAGTGCAGGGAAGTTCCTCCAACTGACAGCAGCGCCTGGGTTCTAATTGAATCCCTTTGCTTGTCATCCCTGATGGAAAGCCTAGGCGGGAGTGCGGGGGACAGTGTGGTTTGGGCTCCGAATCCAAGTATTTGCGATGACCTCTCTATGGTTTGTGGAGGTGTTTATAATACATCCCTAACCTGGGAACACCTGTGCCCCCATAAAGATCCGTGGAGTCTGTTTCCACACCTCCAGCACACACACGAACACTTGCACAGTTATCCTGAGAGTGGGCAGCCTCCTCCAACTGAGAGCAGGGCCTTGGTTCTTATAAAATCGCTTAACTTGTCAACCCTGTTTGGTAACCTGATACGGAGTGCTGGGGAAAGGGTGGGTTGGGCTCTAAATCCAAGTATTATCAAGTGCTTCTCCATGGGATTTGGAGGTTATTAACCAAAAGCCCACAACATGTGAATACCTGTGCTCCTTGAAAAAAGCGTGGAATCTGTATCCCCAACACCAGAACACACATGAAGAAGTTTTCTGCTATCCTGAGTGTGGGCTGGCAATTTCAGGTGACAGAAGCGGCTGGGTTCTAATAGAATCCCTTAGCTTGTAATCCCTGAGTGTTTCCCTAGGACTGATTCTGAGAGAAACCTTGGGGTTGGGCTTTGAGGCCAAATAGTAGCGAGTGTCCCCGATGGACTGAGGAAGTATTTAGATGAATTCTCCATAAAGGGAAACACCTGAGCACCCATTCATCTGCGTGGAGTGGGGCTTCAAATCTCCCCACCACACAAGGTTGCGTTCCAGTTTCCTGAGGGTGGGGTAGTTCCTCCAACTGACATCAGCGTCTTTGTTTTAATAGAATCCCTTTGTTTGTCTTCCCTGATGGTTTGCATATGCCAGTGTGTGGTTGAAAGTGGGATTTGGGATCTAAAACTAAGTATTAGCGTGTGCCTCTCCATGGGTAGTGGAGATGTTTAAACTACAACCCACAACTTGGGAATTACTGTGACCCCTGAAAAATGCGTGTGCTATGTTTCCCCACGTCCAGCACACACAGTAAGAATTGTTCTGGGTTTCTGAGTGTGGGGAGGTTCCTCCAACAGACAGCAGCACCTGGCATTTAATAGAATCCCTATGCTTGACTTCCCTAAGTGTTTTCCTAGGCCTAGCAATAAGCGATGGTGGGGGATGGGCTTTAAAGCCAAGTATTAGCGAGTGCATCTCTGTGGGTAGTGGAGGGTTTTAAACAACTTCCCCAACCTTGGAACACCTGTGCCCCATAAAGATGCGTGGAATCTGTTTCCCCACCTCCAGCACACACACGGAGACGTGCTCAGGTATCCTGAGTGTGGGGAGACTCCTCCAACTGACAGCAGCGCCTGGGATCTAATATAATCCCTATGTTTCCCATGCTTCAGTGTTTTCCTAGGCCGGGCTCTGAGCCTAGGTGGGGGTTGGGCTCTAAAGCCAAGTATTAGCGTGTGCCTCTGTATGTTCAGTGGAGGTGTTAAACTACATCCAAACCTGGGAAATCCTGTGCCCTCATGAAAATGCGTGGACACTCTTTCACCACCTCCAGCACACACACGAAATTGTGTTCAGGTATCCTGAGATTTTGGATGATCTTCCAAATGACAGCAGTGCCTGGATTCCAATAAAACCCCTTAGCTTGTATTTCCTGTGTGTTTCCTTATGCCGGACTGCGAGGGAAAGCTGGGGGTTGGGATTGGAGGCCAAGTAGCATCGAGTGCCTCCAATGGACTGAGGAAATATTTTGAGGAATTCTCCCTAGCGTGGAACACCTGTGCCCCCATTCTTCTGCGTGGGGTGGGTCTCCACACATCCCCCAAACTAAAGGCTGGATTCCGGTTCCTGAGTGTGGGGAAGATTCTCCAGCTGACAACACCGACTGGGTTCTAATACAATCCCTAAGTTTGCCTTCCCTGATGACTTGTCTATGCCAGAGTGCGGGGGAATGTGGGGTTCAGCCTCGACAAACAAGTACAATCGAGTGCCTCTCCACGGGATGTGGAGGTCTTTAAACTGCAATCCAACCTGTGAATACCTGTGCCCCTTGCAAGATGTGTAGATCTGTTTCCCCAACTCCAGCACACACACGAAAAACTATTCGACTATCCTAAATTTGGGGAGGCTCCTCAAACTGATGGCAGCAACTGGGATCTAATAGAATCTCTTGGATTGATATCCCTGATTGTTTCCTTTGGCCGCGATGTGAGTTAAGGTGGTGTTGGACACTAAACCAAAGTAATAGCGAGTGCCTCTCTATGAGCAGTGGAAGTGTTTACCTACATCCCCAACCTGGGAACACCTGTGATCCAATAAATAAACGTGGACTTTGTTTCCCCACCTCCAGGACACACATGAAGAAATTTTCTGGTATCCTGAGTGTGGGGAGGCTCCTCCAACTGACAGCAGCACCTGAGATCTAATAGAATCACTTGGCATGTCTTCCCTGAGTGTTTCCATAAGCCGGGCTGTGAGCGAAAGTGTGGTTGGACACTAAACCAAAGTAATAACGAGTGCCTATCTATGAGCAGTGGAAGTGTTTAACTACATCCCCAACCTGGGAACACCTGTGCCCCCAGAAAGATGCGTGGACTCTGCTTCCCTCCTCCAGCACACACACGGCATTGGGTTCAGTTGTCTTGAGTGTGGGGAGGTTCTTCCCGCTAACAGCAGCGCCTGGGTTCTAATACAATACCTTAATTTGTCTTCCATGATTGATTGAAAAGGCCGGTGTGCGGGGGAAAGTTGGGATATGGCTCTAAACCAAGTACTAGCGAGAGCCTATCCATGGGATGTGGGTGTTTGACCTACAACCCACAACAGTGGAATAACTGTGCCCCCTTAAAAATGCGTGTGCTATGTTTCCCCACTTCCAGCACACACAGGAAGAAGTTTTCTTGGGTTCTGAGTGTGGGGAGGTTCCTCCAACAGACAGCAGCACCTGGGTTTTAATAGAATCCCTTAGCTTGACTTCTCTAAGTGTTTTCCTAGGCCTAGCAGTAAGCGATGGTGGGGGATGGGCTCTAAAGCCAAGTATTAGCGAGTGCATCTCTGTGGGTAGTGGAGGGTTTTAAACTACTTCCCCAACCTTGGAACACCTGTGCCCCATAAAGATGCGTGGAATCTGTTTCCCCACCTCCAGCACACACAAGGAGACGTGCTCAGGTATCCTGATTGTGGGGAGGCTCCTCCAAATGACAGCAGCGCCTGGGTTCTAATAGAATCCCTTAGCTTCTCTTCCCTGATGGCATGCCTAGGCTGGAGAGTGGGGGAAAGTGGGGGTTGGGCTCTAAACCAAGTATTAGTGAGAGCCTATCCATGGGATGTGGGTTTTTAACCTACAACCCACAACCATGGAATAAATGTGCCCCCTGAAAGATGCTTTGACTGTTTCCCTACATCCAGCACACACGCGAAGAAGTCTTCTGGTATTCTGAGTGTGGGGAGGTTCCTCAAACTGACAGCAGCACCTGGGTTCTATTAGTATCCCTTAGCTTCTGTTCCCTGAGTGTTCTTTTTGGCCAGGCCATGATTGAAAGCTGGGGATTGGGCTTGGAGGCCACGTAGCAGTGAGTGCCCCCTGATCCATTGAGGAACTACTTAGAGGACTTCTCCCTAAACGGAACACATTTTCCTCCATTCATCTGGGTGCAGTGGGGCTGCACAACTCTCCCACACCTAAGAATGTGTTCTGGAATTCTGAGTGCAGGGAAGTTCCTCCAACTGACAGCAGCGCCTGGGTTCTAATTGAATCCCTTTGCTTGTCTTCCCTGATGGAAAGCCTAGGCGGGAGTGCGGGGGAAAGTGTGGTTTGGGCTCCGAAACCAAGTATTTGCGATGACCTCTCTATGGTTTGTGGAGGTGTTTAAACTACATCCCTAACCTGGGAACACCTGTGCCCCCATAAAGATCCGTGGAGTCTGTTTCCACACCTCCAGCACACACACGAACACTTGCACAGTTATCCTGAGAGTGGGCAGCCTCCTCCAACTGAGAGCAGGGCCTTGGTTCTTATAAAATCTCTTAACTTGTCTACCCTGTTTGGTTGCCTGATACGGAGTGCTGGGGAAAGGGAGGGTTGGGCTCTAATTCCAAGTATTAGCGAGTGCTTCTCCATGAGATTTGGAGGTTATTAACCAAAAACCCACAATATGGGAATACCTGTGCTCCTTGAAAAAAGCGTGGACTCTGTATCCCCACCACCAGAACTCATATGAAGAAGTTTTCTGCTATCCTGAGTGTGGGCTGGCAATTTCAGGTGACAGAGGCGGCTGGGTTCTAATAGAATCCCTTAGCTTGTAATCCCTGAGTGTTTCCCTAGGACTGACTCTGAGAGAAACCTGGGGGTTGGGCTTTGAGGCCAAATAGTAGCGAGTGTCCCCGATGGACTGAGGAAGTATTTAGATGAATTCTCCATAAACGGAAACACCTGAGCACCCATTCATCTGCGTGGAGTTCGGCTTCAAATCTCCCCACCACACGAGGTTGGGTTCCAGTATCCTGAGGGTGGGGTAGTTCCTCCAACTGACATCAGCGTCTTTGTTTTAATAGAATCCCTTTGTTTGTCTTCCCTGATGGTTTGCCTACGCCAGTGTGTGGTTGAAAGTGGGATTTGGGATCTAAAACTAAGTATTAGCGTGTGCCTCTCCATGGGTAGTGGAGATGTTTAAACTACAACCCACAACTTGGGAATTACTGTGACCCCTGAAAAATGCGTGTGCTATGTTTCCCCACGTCCAGCACACACAGTAAGAATTGTTCTGGGGTTCTGAGTGTGGGGAGGTTCCTCCAACAGACAGCAGCACCTGGCATTTAATAGAATCCCTAAGCTTGACTTCCCTAAGTGTTTTCCTAGGCCTAGCAATAAGCGATGGTGGGGGATGGGCTTTAAAGCCAAGTATTAACGAGTGCATCTCTGTGGGTAGTGGAGGGTTTTAAACAACTTCCCCAACCTTGGAACACCTGTGCCCCATAAAGATGCGTGGAATCTGTTTCCCCACCTCCAGCACACACACGGAGACGTGCTCAGGTATCCTGAGTGTGGGGAGACTCCTCCAACTGACAGCAGCGCCTGGGATCTAATATAATCCCTATGTTTCCCATGCTTCAGTGTTTTCCTAGGCCGGGCTCTGAGCCTAGGTGGGGGTTGGGCTCTAAAGCCAAGTATTAGCGTGTGCCTCTGTATGTTCAGTGGAGGTGTTTAAACTACATCCAAACCTGGGAAATCCTGTGCCCTCATGAAAATGCGTGGACACTCTTTCACCACCTCCAGCACACACACGAAAGTGTGTTCAGGTATCCTGAGATTTTGGATGATCTTCCAAATGACAGCAGTGCCTGGATTCCAATAAAACCCCTTAGCTTGTATTTCCTGTGTGTTTCCTTATGCCGGACTGCGAGGGAAAGCTGGGGGTTGGGATTGGAGGCCAAGTAGCATCGAGTGCCTCCAATGGACTGAGGAAATATTTTGAGGAATTCTCCCTAGCGTGGAACACCTGTGCCCCCATTCTTCTGCGTGGGGTGGGTCTCCACACATCCCCCACACTAAAGGCTGGATTCCGGTTCCTGAGTGTGGGGAAGATTCTCCAGCTGACAACAACGACTGGGTTCTAATACAATCCCTAAGTTTGCCTTCCCTGATGACTTGTCTATGCCAGAGTGCGGGGGAATGTGGGGTTCAGCCTCGACAAACAAGTACATTCGAGTGCCTCTCCACGGGATGTGGAGGTCTTTAAACTGCAATCCAACCTGTGAATACCTGTGCCCCTTGCAAGATGTGTAGATCTGTTTCCCCAACTCCAGCACACACACGAAAAACTATTCGACAATCCTATATTTGGGGAGGCTCCTCAAACTGATGGCAGCAACTGGGATCTAATAGAATCTCTTGGATTGATATCCCTGATTGTTTCCTTTGGCCGCGATGTGAGTTAAGGTGGTGTTGGACACTAAACCAAAGTAATAGCGAGTGCCTCTCTATGAGCAGTGGAAGTGTTTACCTACATCCCCAACCTGGGAACACCTGTGATCCAATAAATAAACGTGGACTTTGTTTCCCCACCTCCAGGACACACATGAAGAAATTTTCTGGTATCCTGAGTGTGGGGAGGCTCCTCCAACTGACAGCAGCACCTGAGATCTAATAGAATCACTTGGCATGTCTTCCCTGAGTGTTTCCATAAGCCGGGCTGTGAGCGAAAGTGTGGTTGGACACTAAACCAAAGTAATAACGAGTGCCTATCTATGAGCAGTGGAAGTGTTTAACTACATCCCCAACCTGGGAACACCTGTGCCCCCAGAAAGATGCGTGGACTCTGCTTCCCTCCTCCAGCACACACACGGCATTGGGTTCAGTTGTCTTGAGTGTGGGGAGGTTCTTCCCGCTAACAGCAGCGCCTGGGTTCTAATACAATACCTTAATTTGTCTTCCATGATTGATTGAAAAGGCCGGTGTGCGGGGGAAAGTTGGGATTTGGCTCTAAACCAAGTACTAGCGAGAGCCTATCCATGGGATGTGGGTGTTTGACCTACAACCCACAACAGTGGAATAACTGTGCCCCCTTAAAAATGCGTGTGCTATGTTTCCCCACTTCCAGCACACACAGGAAGAAGTTTTCTTGGGTTCTGAGTGTGGGGAGGTTCCTCCAACAGACAGCAGCACCTGGGTTTTAATAGAATCCCTTAGCTTGACTTCTCTAAGTGTATTCCTAGGCCTAGCAGTAAGCGATGGTGGGGGATGGGCTCTAAAGCCAAGTATTAGCGAGTGCATCTCTGTGGGTAGTGGAGGGTTTTAAACTACTTCCCCAACCTTGGAACACCTGTGCCCCATAAAGATGCGTGGAATCTGTTTCCCCACCTCCAGCACACACACGGAGACGTGCTCAGGTATCCTGATTGTGGGGAGGCTCCTCCAAATGACAGCAGCGCCTGGGTTCTAAAAGAATCCCTTAGCTTCTCTTCCCTGATGGCATGCCTAGGCTGGAGAGTGGGGGAAAGTGGGGGTTGGGCTCTAAACCAAGTATTAGCGAGAGCCTATCCATGGGATGTGGGTTTTTAACCTACAACCCACAACCATGGAATAAATGTGCCCCCTGAAAGATGCTTTGACTGTTTCCCTACATCCAGCACACACGCGAAGAAGTGTTCTGCTATTCTGAGTGTGGGGAGGTTCCTCAAACTGACAGCAGCACCTGGGTTGTATTAGTATCCCTTAGCTTCTGTTCCCTGAGTGTTCCTTTAGACCCGGCCATGAGGGAAAGCTGTGGGTTGGGCTTGGAGGCCAAGTAGCAGTGAGTGCCCCCTGATCCATTGAGGAAGTACTTAGAGGACCTCTCCCGAAACGGAACACATTTTCCTCCATTCATCTGGGTGCAGTGGGGCTGCACAACTCTCCCACACCTAAGAATGTGTTCTGGAATTCTGAGTGCAGGGAAGTTCCTCCAACTGACAGCAGCGCCTGGGTTCTAATTGAATCCCTTTGCTTGTCTTCCCTGATGGAAAGCCTAGGCGGGAGTGCGGGGGAAAGTGTGGTTTGGGCTCCGAAACCAAGTATTTGCGATGACCTCTCTATGGTTTGTGGAGGTGTTTAAACTACATCCCTAACCTGGGAACACCTGTGCCAGCATAAAGATCCGTGGAGTCTGTTTCCACACCTCCAGCACACACACGAACACTTGCACAGTTATCCTGAGAGTGGGCAGCCTCCTCCACCTGAGAGCAGGGCCTTGGTTCTTATAAAATCTCTAAACTTGTCTACCCTGTTTGGTTGCCTGATACGGAGTGCTGGGGAAAGGGAGTGTTGGGCTCTAATTCCAAGTATTAGCGAGTGCTTCTCCATGAGATTTGGAGGTTATTAACCAAAAACCCACAATATGGGAATACTGTGCTCCTTGAAAAAAGCGTGGACTCCGTATCCCCACCACCAGAACTCATATGAAGAAGTTTTCTGCTATCCTGAGTGTGGGCTGGCAATTTCAGGTGACAGAAGCGGCTGGGTTCTAATAGAATCCCTTAGCTTGTAATCCCTGAGTGTTTCCCTAGGACTGACTCTGAGAGAAACCTGGGGGTTGGGCTTTGAGGCCAAATAGTAGCGAGTGTCCCCGATGGACTGAGGAAGTCTTTAGATGAATTCTCCATAAAGGGAAACACCTGAGCACCCATTCTTCTGCGTGGAGTGGGGCTTCAAATCTCCCCACCACACAAGGTTGGCTTCCAGTATCCTGAGGGTGGGGTAGTTCCTCCAACTGACATCAGCGTCTTGGTTTGAATAGAATCCCTTTGCTTGTCTTCCCTGATGGTTTGCCTAGGCCAGTGTGTGGTTGAAAGTGGGATTTGGGATCTAAAACTAAGTATTAGCGTGTGCCTCTCCATGGGTAGTGGAGATGTTTAAACTACAACCCACAACTTGGGAATTACTGTGACCCCTGGAAAATGCGTGTGCTATGTTTCCCCACGTCCAGCACACACAGGAAGATGTGTTCTGGGGTTCTGAGTGTGGGGAGGTTCCTCCAACAGACAGCAGCACCTGGGTTGTAATAGAATCCCTTAGCTTGACTTCCCTAAGTGTTTTCCTAGGCCTAGCAGTAAGCGATGGTGGGGGATGGGCTCTAAAGCCAAGTATTAGCGAGTGCATCTCTGTGGGTAGTGGAGGGTTTTAAACTACTTCCCCAACCTTGGAACACCTGTGCCCCATAAAGATGCGTGGAATCTGTTTCCCCACCTCCAGCACACACACGGAGACGTGCTCAGGTATCCTGATTGTGGGGAGGCTCCTCCAAATGACAGCAGCGCCTGGGTTCTAAAAGAATCCCTTAGCTTGTCTTCCCTGATGGCATGCCTAGGCTGGAGAGTGGGAGAAAGTGGGGGTTGGGCTCTAAACCAAGTATAAGCGAGAGCCTATCCATGGGATGTGGGTTTTTAACCTACAACCCACAACCATGGAATAAATGTGCCCCCTGAAAGATGCTTTGGCTCTTTCCCTACATCCAGCACACACACGAAGATGTGTTCTTGTATTCTGAGTGTGGGGAAGTTCCTCAAACTGACAGCAGCACCTGGATTCTATTAGTATCCCTTAGCTTCTGTTCCCTGAGTGTTCTTTTAATCCAGGCCATGAGGGAAAGCTGGGGGTTGGGCTTGGAGGCCACGTAGCAGTGAGTGCCCCCTGATCCATTGAGGAAGTACTTAGAGGACTTCTCCCTAAAGGGAACACCTTTTCCTGCATTCATCTGGGTGCAGTGGGGCTGCACATCTCTCCCACACCTAAGAATGTGTTCTGGAATTCTGAGTGCAGGGAAGTTCCTCCAACTGACAGCAGCGCCTGGGTTCTAATTGAATCCCTTTGCTTGTCTTCCCTGATGGAAAGCCTAGGCGGGAGTGCGGGGGAAAGTGTGGTTTGGGCTCCAAAACCAAGTATTTGCGATGACCTCTCTATGGCTTGTGGGGGTGTTTAAACTACATCCCTAACCTGGGAACACCTGTGCCCCCATAAAGATCTGTGGAGTCTGTTTCCACACCTCCAGCACACACACGAACACTTGCACAGTTATCCTGAGAGTGGGCAGCCTCCTCCAACTGAGAGCAGGGCCTTGGTTCTTATAAAATCGCTTAACTTGTCTAACCTGTTTGGTTGCCTGATACGGAGTGCTGGGGAAAGGGTGGGTTGGGCTCTAAATCCAAGTATTAGCGAGTGCTTCTCCATGGGATTTGGAGGTTATTAACCAAAAGCCCACAACATGGGAATACCTGTGCTCCTTGAAAAAAGCGTGGACTCTGTATCCCCACCACCAGAACACACATGAAGAAGTTTTCTGCTATCCTGAGTGTGGGCTGGCAATTTCAGGTGACAGAAGCGGCTGGGTTCTAATAGAATCCCTTAGCTTGTAATCCCTGAGTGTTTCCCTAGGACTGACTCTGAGAGAAACCTGGGGGTTGGGCTTTGAGGCCAAATAGTAGCGAGTGTCCCCGATGGACTGAGGAAGTCTTTAGATGAATTCTCCATAAAGGGAAACACCTGAGCACCCATTCATCTGCGTGGAGTGGGGCTTCAAATCTCCCCACCACACAAGGTTGGGTTCCAGTATCCTGAGGGTGGGGTAGTTCCTCCAACTGACATCAGCGTCTTGGTTTGAATAGAATCCCTTTGCTTGTCTTCCCTGATGATTTGCCTAGGCCAGTGTGTGGTTGAAAGTGGGATTTGGGATCTAAAACTAAGTATTAGCGTGTGCCTCTCCATGGGTAGTGGAGATGTTTAAACTACAACCCACAACTTGGGAATTACTGTGACCCCTGAAAAATGCGTGTGCTATGTTTCCCCACGTCCAGCACACACAGGAAGAAGTGTTCTGGGGTTCTGAGTGTGGGGAGGTTCCTCCAACAGACAGCAGCACCTGGGTTGTAATAGAATCCCTTAGCTTGACTTCCCTAAGTGTTTTCCTAGGCCTAGCAGTAAGCGATGGTGGGGGATGGGCTCTAAAGCCAAGTATTAGCGAGTGCATCTCTGTGGGTAGTGGAGGGTTTTAAACTACTTCCCCAACCTTGGAACACCTGTGCCCCATAAAGATGCGTGGAATCTCTTTCCCCACCTACAGCACACACACGGAGACGTGCTCATTTATCCTGATTGTGGGGAGGCTCCTCCAAATGACAGCAGCGCCTGGGTTCTAAAAGAATCCCTTAGCTTGTCTTCCCTGATGGCATGCCTAGGCTGGAGAGTGGGGGAAAGTGGGGGTTGGGCTCTAAACCAAGTATAAGCGAGAGCCTATCCATGGGATGTGGGTTTTTAACCTACAACCCACAACCATGGAATAAATGTGCCCCCTGAAAGATGCTTTGAATGTTTCCCTACATCCAGCACACACACGAAGATGTGTTCTTGTATTCTGAGTGTGGGGAAGTTCCTCAAACTGACAGCAGCACCTGGATTCTATTAGTATCCCTTAGCTTCTGTTCCCTGAGTGTTCTTTTAGGCCAGGCCATGAGGGAAAGCTGGGGGTTGGGCTTGGAGGCCACGTAGCAGTGAGTGCCACCTGATCCATTGAGGAAGTTCTTAGAGGACTTCTCCCTAAAGGGAACATTTTTCCTGCATTCATCTGGGTGCAGTGGGGCTGCACATCTCTCCCACACCTAAGAATGTGTTCTGGAATTCTGAGTGCAGGGAAGTTCCTCCAACTGACAGCAGTGCCTGGGTTCTAATTGAATCCCTTTGCTTGTCTTACATGATGGAAAGCCTAGGCGGGAGTGCGGGGGAATGTGTGGTTTGGGCTCCAAAACCAAGTATTTGCGATGACCTCTCTATGGTTTGTGGAGGTGTTTAAACTTCATCCCTAACCTGGGAACACCTGTGCCCCCATAAAGATCCGTGGAGTCTGTTTCCACACCTCCAGCACACACACGAACACTTGCACAGTTATCCTGAGAGTGGGCAGCCTCCTCCAACTGAGAGCAGGGCCTTGGTTCTTATAAAATCGCTTAACTTGTCTACCCTGTTTGGTTGCCTGATACGGAGTGCTGGGGAAAGGGTGGGTTGGGCTCTAAATCCAAGTATTAGCGAGTGCTTCTCCATGGGATTTGGAGGTTATTAACCAAAAGCCCACAACATGGGAATACCTGTGCTCCTTGAAAAAAGCGTGGACTCTGTATCCCCACCACCAGAACACACATGAAGAAGTTTTCTGCTATCCTGAGTGTGGGCTGGCAATTTCAGGTGACAGAAGCGGCTGGGTTCTAATAGAATCCCTTAGCTTGTAATCCCTGAGTGTTTCCCTAGGACTGACTCTGAGAGAAACCTGGGGGTTGGGCTTTGAGGCCAAATAGTAGTGAGTGTCCCGATGGACTGAGGAAGTCTTTAGATGAATTCTCCATAAAGGGAAACACCTGAGCACCCATTCATCTGCGTGGAGTGGGGCTTCAAATCTCCCCACCACACAAGGTTGGGTTCCAGTATCCTGAGGGTGGGGTAGTTCCTCCAACTGACATCAGCGTCTTGGTTTGAATAGAATCCCTTTGCTTGTCTTCCCTGATGGTTTGCCTAGGCCAGTGTGTGGTTGAAAGTGGGATTTGGGATCTAAAACTAAGTATTAGCGTGTGCCTCTCCATGGGTAGTGGAGATGTTTAAACTACAACCCACAACTTGGGAATTACTGTGACCCCTGAAAAATGCGTGTGCTATGTTTCCCCACGTCCAGCACACACAGGAAGAAGTGTTCTGGGGTTCTGAGTGTGGGGAGGTTCCTCCAACAGACAGCAGCACCTGGGTTGTAATAGAATCCCTTTTCTTGACTTCCCTAAGTGTGTTCCTAGGCCTACCAGTAAGCGATGGTGGGGGATGGGCTCTAAAGCCAAGTATTAGCGAGTGCATCTCTGTGGGTAGTGGAGGGTTTTAAACTACTTCCCCAACCTTGGAACACCTGTGCCCCATAAAGATGCGTGGAATCTCTTTCCCCACCTCCAGCACACACACGGAGACGTGCTCATTTATCCTGATTGTGGGGAGGCTCCTCCAAATGACAGCAGCGCCTGGGTTCTAAAAGAATCCCTTAGCTTGTCTTCCCTGATGGCATGCATAGGCTGGAGAGTGGGGGAAAGTTGGGGTTGGGCTCTAAACCAAGTATAAGCGAGAGCCTATCCATGGGATGTGGGTTTTTAACCTACAACCCACAACCATGGAATAAATGTGCCCCCTGAAAGATGCTTTGAATGTTTCCCTACATCCAGCACACACACGAAGATGTGTTCTTGTATTCTGAGTGTGGGGAAGTTCCTCAAACTGACAGCAGCACCTGGATTCTATTAGTATCCCTTAGCTTCTGTTCCCTGAGTGTTCTTTTAGGCCAGGCCATGAGGGAAAGCTGGGGGTTGGGCTTGGAGGCCACGTAGCAGTGAGTGCCCCCTGATCCATTGAGGAAGTACTTAGAGGACTTCTCCCTAAAGGGAACACCTTTTCCTGCATTCATCTGGGTGCAGTGGGGCTGCACATCTCTCCCACACCTAAGAATGTGTTCTGGAATTCTGAGTGCAGGGAAGTTCCTCCAACTGACAGCAGTGCCTGGGTTCTAATTGAATCCCTTTGCTTGTCTTACATGATGGAAAGCCTAGGCGGGAGTGCGGGGGAATGTGTGGTTTGGGCTCCAAAACCAAGTATTTGCGATGACCTCCCTATGGTTTGTGGAGGTGTTTAAACTACATCCCTAACCTGGGAACACCTGTGCTCCCATAAAGATCCGTGGAGTCTGTTTCCACACCTCCAGCACACACACGAACACTTGCACAGTTATCCTGAGAGTGGGCAGCCTCCTCCAACTGAGAGCAGGGCCTTGGTTCTTATAAAATCGCTTAACTTGTCTACCCTGTTTGGTTGCCTGATACGGAGTGCTGGGGAAAGGGTGGGTTGGGCTCTAAATCCAAGTATTAGCGAGTGCTTCTCCATGGGATTTGGAGGTTATTAACCAAAAGCCCACAACATGGGAATACCTGTGCTCCTTGAAAAAAGCGTGGACTCTGTATCCCCACCACCAGAACACACATGAAGAAGTTTTCTGCTATCCTGAGTGTGGGCTGGCAATTTCAGGTGACAGAAGCGGCTGGGTTCTAATAGAATCCCTTAGCTTGTAATCCCTGAGTGTTTCCCTAGGACTGACTCTGAGAGAAACCTGGGGGTTGGGCTTTGAGGCCAAATAGTAGCGAGTGTCCCCGATGGACTGAGGAAGTATTTAGATGAATTCTCCATAAAGGGAAACACCTGAGCACCCATTCATCTGCGTGGAGTGGGGCTTCAAATCTCCCCACCACACAAGGTTGGGTTCCAGTATCCTGAGGGTGGGGTAGTTCCTCCAACTGACATCAGCGTCTTGGTTTGAATAGAATCCCTTTGCTTGTCTTCCCTGATGGTTTGCCTAGGCCAGTGTGTGGTTGAAAGTGGGATTTGGGATCTAAAACTAAGTATTAGCGTGTGCCTCTCCATGGGTAGTGGAGATGTTTAAACTACAACCCACAACTTGGGAATTACTGTGACCCCTGAAAAATGCGTGTGCTATGTTTCCCCACGTCCAGCACACACAGGAAGAAGTGTTCTGGGGTTCTGAGTGTGGGGAGGTTCCTCCAACAGACAGCAGCACCTGGGTTGTAATAGAATCCCTTAGCTTGACTTCCCTAAGTGTGTTCCTAGGCCTAGCAGTAAGCGATGGTGGGGGATGGGCTCTAAAGCCAAGTATTAGCGCGTGCATCTCTGTGGGTAGTGGAGGGTTTTAAACTACTTCCCCAACCTTGGAACACCTGTGCCCCATAAAGATGCGTGGAATCTGTTTCCCCACCTCCAGCACACACACGGAGACGTGCTCAGGTATCCTGATTGTGGGGAGGCTCCTCCAAATGACAGCAGCGCCTGGGTTCTAAAAGAATCCCTTAGCTTGTCTTCCCTGATGGCATGCCTAGGCTGGAGAGTGGGGGAAAGTGGGGGTTGGGCTCTAAACCAAGTATAAGCGAGAGCCTATCCATGGGATGTGGGTTTTTAACCTACAACCCACAACCATGGAATAAATGTGCCCCCTGAAAGATGCTTTGACTCTTTCCCTACATCCAGCACACACACGAAGATGTGTTCTTGTATTCTGAGTGTGGGGAAGTTCCTCAAACTGACAGCAGCACCTGGATTCTATTAGTATCCCTTAGCTTCTGTTCCCTGAGTGTTCTTTTAGGCCAGGCCATGAGGGAAAGCTGGGGGTTGGGCTTGGAGGCCACGTAGCAGTGAGTGCCACCTGATCCATTGAGGAAGTACTTAGAGGACTTCTCCCTAAAGGGAACAGTTTTTCCTGCATTCATCTGGGTGCAGTGGGGCTGCACATCTCTCCCACACCTAAGAATGTGTTCTGGAATTCTGAGTGCAGGGAATTTCCTCCAACTGACAGCAGTGCCTGGGTTCTAATTGAATCCCTTTGCTTGTCTTACATGATGGAAAGCCTAGGCGGGAGTGCGGGGGAATGTGTGGTTTGGGCTCCAAAACCAAGTATTTTCGATGACCTCTCTATGGTTTGTGGAGGTGTTTAAACTTCATCCCTAACCTGGGAACACCTGTGCTCCCATAAAGATCCGTGGAGTCTGTTTCCACACCTCCAGCACACACACGAACACTTGCACAGTTATCCTGAGAGTGGGCAGCCTCCTCCAACTGAGAGCAGGGCCTTGGTTCTTATAAAATCGCTTAACTTGTCTACCCTGTTTGGTTGCCTGATACGGAGTGCTGGGGAAAGGGTGGGTTGGGCTCTAAATCCAAGTATTAGCGAGTGCTTCTCCATGGGATTTGGAGGTTATTAACCAAAAGCCCACAACATGGGAATACCTGTGCTCCTTGAAAAAAGCGTGGACTCTGTATCCCCACCACCAGAACACACATGAAGAAGTTTTCTGCTATCCTGAGTGTGGGCTGGCAATTTCAGGTGACAGAAGCGGCTGGGTTCTAATAGAATCCCTTAGCTTGTAATCCCTGAGTGTTTCCCTAGGACTGACTCTGAGAGAAACCTGGGGGTTGGGCTTTGAGGCCAAATAGTAGCGAGTGTCCCCGATGGACTGAGGAAGTCTTTAGATGAATTCTCCATAAAGGGAAACACCTGAGCACCCATTCATCTGCGTGGAGTGGGGCTTCAAATCTCCCCACCACACAAGGTTGGGTTCCAGTATCCTGAGGGTGGGGTAGTTCCTCCAACTGACATCAGCGTCTTGGTTTGAATAGAATCCCTTTGCTTGTCTTCCCTGATGGTTTGCCTAGGCCAGTGTGTGGTTGAAAGTGGGATTTGGGATCTAAAACTAAGTATTAGCGTGTGCCTCTCCATGGGTAGTGGAGATGTTTAAACTACAACCCACAACTTGGGAATTACTGTGACCCCTGAAAAATGCGTGTGCTATGTTTCCCCACGTCCAGCACACACAGGAAGAAGTGTTCTGGGGTTCTGAGTGTGGGGAGGTTCCTCCAACAGACAGCAGCACCTGGGTTGTAATAGAATCCCTTAGCTTGACTTCCCTAAGTGTGTTCCTAGGCCTAGCAGTAAGCGATGGTGGGGGATGGGCTCTAAAGCCAAGTATTAGCGAGTGCATCTCTGTGGGTAGTGGAGGGTTTTAAACTACTTCCCCAACCTTGGAACACCTGTGCCCCATAAAGATGCGTGGAATCTGTTTCCCCACCTCCAGCACACACACGGAGACGTGCTCAGGTATCCTGATTGTGGGGAGGCTCCTCCAAATGACAGCAGCGCCTGGGTTCTAAAAGAATCCCTTAGCTTGTCTTCCCTGATGGCATGCCTAGGCTGGAGAGTGGGGGAAAGTGGGGGTTGGGCTCTAAACCAAGTATAAGCGAGAGCCTATCCATGGGATGTGGGTTTTTAACCTACAACCCACAACCATGGAATAAATGTGCCCCCTGAAAGATGCTTTGAATGTTTCCCTACATCCAGCACACACACGAAGATGTGTTCTTGTATTCGGAGTGTGGGGAAGTTCCTCAAACTGACAGCAGCACCTGGATTCTATTAGTATCCCTTAGCTTCTGTTCCCTGAGTGTTCTTTTAGGCCAGGCCATGAGGGAAAGCTGGGGGTTGGGCTTGGAGGCCACGTAGCAGTGAGTGCCCCCTGATCCATTGAGGAAGTACTTAGAGGACTTCTCCCTAAAGGGAACACCTTTTCCTGCATTCATCTGGGTGCAGTGGGGCTGCACATCTCTCCCACACCTAAGAATGTGTTCTGGAATTCTGAGTGCAGGGAAGTTCCTCCAACTGACAGCAGCGCCTGGGTTCTAATTGAATCCCTTTGCTTGTCTTCCCTGATGGAAAGCCTAGGCGGGAGTGCGGGGGAAAGTGTGGTTTGGGCTCCAAAACCAAGTATTTGCGATGACCTCTCTATGGCTTGTGGGGGTGTTTAAACTACATCCCTAACCTGGGAACACCTGTGCCCCCATAAAGATCTGTGGAGTCTGTTTCCACACCTCCAGCACACACACGAACACTTGCACAGTTATCCTGAGAGTGGGCAGCCTCCTCCAACTGAGAGCAGGGCCTTGGTTCTTATAAAATCGCTTAACTTGTCTAACCTGTTTGGTTGCCTGATACGGAGTGCTGGGGAAAGGGTGGGTTGGGCTCTAAATCCAAGTATTAGCGAGTGCTTCTCCATGGGATTTGGAGGTTATTAACCAAAAGCCCACAACATGGGAATACCTGTGCTCCTTGAAAAAAGCGTGGACTCTGTATCCCCACCACCAGAACACACATGAAGAAGTTTTCTGCTATCCTGAGTGTGGGCTGGCAATTTCAGGTGACAGAAGCGGCTGGGTTCTAATAGAATCCCTTAGCTTGTAATCCCTGAGTGTTTCCCTAGGACTGACTCTGAGAGAAACCTGGGGGTTGGGCTTTGAGGCCAAATAGTAGCGAGTGTCCCCGATGGACTGAGGAAGTCTTTAGATGAATTCTCCATAAAGGGAAACACCTGAGCACCCATTCATCTGCGTGGAGTGGGGCTTCAAATCTCCCCACCACACAAGGTTGGGTTCCAGTATCCTGAGGGTGGGGTAGTTCCTCCAACTGACATCAGCGTCTTGGTTTGAATAGAATCCCTTTGCTTGTCTTCCCTGATGATTTGCCTAGGCCAGTGTGTGGTTGAAAGTGGGATTTGGGATCTAAAACTAAGTATTAGCGTGTGCCTCTCCATGGGTAGTGGAGATGTTTAAACTACAACCCACAACTTGGGAATTACTGTGACCCCTGAAAAATGCGTGTGCTATGTTTCCCCACGTCCAGCACACACAGGAAGAAGTGTTCTGGGGTTCTGAGTGTGGGGAGGTTCCTCCAACAGACAGCAGCACCTGGGTTGTAATAGAATCCCTTAGCTTGACTTCCCTAAGTGTTTTCCTAGGCCTAGCAGTAAGCGATGGTGGGGGATGGGCTCTAAAGCCAAGTATTAGCGAGTGCATCTCTGTGGGTAGTGGAGGGTTTTAAACTACTTCCCCAACCTTGGAACACCTGTGCCCCATAAAGATGCGTGGAATCTCTTTCCCCACCTACAGCACACACACGGAGACGTGCTCATTTATCCTGATTGTGGGGAGGCTCCTCCAAATGACAGCAGCGCCTGGGTTCTAAAAGAATCCCTTAGCTTGTCTTCCCTGATGGCATGCCTAGGCTGGAGAGTGGGGGAAAGTGGGGGTTGGGCTCTAAACCAAGTATAAGCGAGAGCCTATCCATGGGATGTGGGTTTTTAACCTACAACCCACAACCATGGAATAAATGTGCCCCCTGAAAGATGCTTTGAATGTTTCCCTACATCCAGCACACACACGAAGATGTGTTCTTGTATTCTGAGTGTGGGGAAGTTCCTCAAACTGACAGCAGCACCTGGATTCTATTAGTATCCCTTAGCTTCTGTTCCCTGAGTGTTCTTTTAGGCCAGGCCATGAGGGAAAGCTGGGGGTTGGGCTTGGAGGCCACGTAGCAGTGAGTGCCACCTGATCCATTGAGGAAGTTCTTAGAGGACTTCTCCCTAAAGGGAACATTTTTCCTGCATTCATCTGGGTGCAGTGGGGCTGCACATCTCTCCCACACCTAAGAATGTGTTCTGGAATTCTGAGTGCAGGGAAGTTCCTCCAACTGACAGCAGTGCCTGGGTTCTAATTGAATCCCTTTGCTTGTCTTACATGATGGAAAGCCTAGGCGGGAGTGCGGGGGAATGTGTGGTTTGGGCTCCAAAACCAAGTATTTGCGATGACCTCTCTATGGTTTGTGGAGGTGTTTAAACTTCATCCCTAACCTGGGAACACCTGTGCCCCCATAAAGATCCGTGGAGTCTGTTTCCACACCTCCAGCACACACACGAACACTTGCACAGTTATCCTGAGAGTGGGCAGCCTCCTCCAACTGAGAGCAGGGCCTTGGTTCTTATAAAATCGCTTAACTTGTCTACCCTGTTTGGTTGCCTGATACGGAGTGCTGGGGAAAGGGTGGGTTGGGCTCTAAATCCAAGTATTAGCGAGTGCTTCTCCATGGGATTTGGAGGTTATTAACCAAAAGCCCACAACATGGGAATACCTGTGCTCCTTGAAAAAAGCGTGGACTCTGTATCCCCACCACCAGAACACACATGAAGAAGTTTTCTGCTATCCTGAGTGTGGGCTGGCAATTTCAGGTGACAGAAGCGGCTGGGTTCTAATAGAATCCCTTAGCTTGTAATCCCTGAGTGTTTCCCTAGGACTGACTCTGAGAGAAACCTGGGGGTTGGGCTTTGAGGCCAAATAGTAGTGAGTGTCCCGATGGACTGAGGAAGTCTTTAGATGAATTCTCCATAAAGGGAAACACCTGAGCACCCATTCATCTGCGTGGAGTGGGGCTTCAAATCTCCCCACCACACAAGGTTGGGTTCCAGTATCCTGAGGGTGGGGTAGTTCCTCCAACTGACATCAGCGTCTTGGTTTGAATAGAATCCCTTTGCTTGTCTTCCCTGATGGTTTGCCTAGGCCAGTGTGTGGTTGAAAGTGGGATTTGGGATCTAAAACTAAGTATTAGCGTGTGCCTCTCCATGGGTAGTGGAGATGTTTAAACTACAACCCACAACTTGGGAATTACTGTGACCCCTGAAAAATGCGTGTGCTATGTTTCCCCACGTCCAGCACACACAGGAAGAAGTGTTCTGGGGTTCTGAGTGTGGGGAGGTTCCTCCAACAGACAGCAGCACCTGGGTTGTAATAGAATCCCTTTTCTTGACTTCCCTAAGTGTGTTCCTAGGCCTACCAGTAAGCGATGGTGGGGGATGGGCTCTAAAGCCAAGTATTAGCGAGTGCATCTCTGTGGGTAGTGGAGGGTTTTAAACTACTTCCCCAACCTTGGAACACCTGTGCCCCATAAAGATGCGTGGAATCTCTTTCCCCACCTCCAGCACACACACGGAGACGTGCTCATTTATCCTGATTGTGGGGAGGCTCCTCCAAATGACAGCAGCGCCTGGGTTCTAAAAGAATCCCTTAGCTTGTCTTCCCTGATGGCATGCATAGGCTGGAGAGTGGGGGAAAGTTGGGGTTGGGCTCTAAACCAAGTATAAGCGAGAGCCTATCCATGGGATGTGGGTTTTTAACCTACAACCCACAACCATGGAATAAATGTGCCCCCTGAAAGATGCTTTGAATGTTTCCCTACATCCAGCACACACACGAAGATGTGTTCTTGTATTCTGAGTGTGGGGAAGTTCCTCAAACTGACAGCAGCACCTGGATTCTATTAGTATCCCTTAGCTTCTGTTCCCTGAGTGTTCTTTTAGGCCAGGCCATGAGGGAAAGCTGGGGGTTGGGCTTGGAGGCCACGTAGCAGTGAGTGCCCCCTGATCCATTGAGGAAGTACTTAGAGGACTTCTCCCTAAAGGGAACACCTTTTCCTGCATTCATCTGGGTGCAGTGGGGCTGCACATCTCTCCCACACCTAAGAATGTGTTCTGGAATTCTGAGTGCAGGGAAGTTCCTCCAACTGACAGCAGTGCCTGGGTTCTAATTGAATCCCTTTGCTTGTCTTACATGATGGAAAGCCTAGGCGGGAGTGCGGGGGAATGTGTGGTTTGGGCTCCAAAACCAAGTATTTGCGATGACCTCCCTATGGTTTGTGGAGGTGTTTAAACTACATCCCTAACCTGGGAACACCTGTGCTCCCATAAAGATCCGTGGAGTCTGTTTCCACACCTCCAGCACACACACGAACACTTGCACAGTTATCCTGAGAGTGGGCAGCCTCCTCCAACTGAGAGCAGGGCCTTGGTTCTTATAAAATCGCTTAACTTGTCTACCCTGTTTGGTTGCCTGATACGGAGTGCTGGGGAAAGGGTGGGTTGGGCTCTAAATCCAAGTATTAGCGAGTGCTTCTCCATGGGATTTGGAGGTTATTAACCAAAAGCCCACAACATGGGAATACCTGTGCTCCTTGAAAAAAGCGTGGACTCTGTATCCCCACCACCAGAACACACATGAAGAAGTTTTCTGCTATCCTGAGTGTGGGCTGGCAATTTCAGGTGACAGAAGCGGCTGGGTTCTAATAGAATCCCTTAGCTTGTAATCCCTGAGTGTTTCCCTAGGACTGACTCTGAGAGAAACCTGGGGGTTGGGCTTTGAGGCCAAATAGTAGCGAGTGTCCCCGATGGACTGAGGAAGTATTTAGATGAATTCTCCATAAAGGGAAACACCTGAGCACCCATTCATCTGCGTGGAGTGGGGCTTCAAATCTCCCCACCACACAAGGTTGGGTTCCAGTATCCTGAGGGTGGGGTAGTTCCTCCAACTGACATCAGCGTCTTGGTTTGAATAGAATCCCTTTGCTTGTCTTCCCTGATGGTTTGCCTAGGCCAGTGTGTGGTTGAAAGTGGGATTTGGGATCTAAAACTAAGTATTAGCGTGTGCCTCTCCATGGGTAGTGGAGATGTTTAAACTACAACCCACAACTTGGGAATTACTGTGACCCCTGAAAAATGCGTGTGCTATGTTTCCCCACGTCCAGCACACACAGGAAGAAGTGTTCTGGGGTTGTGAGTGTGGGGAGGTTCCTCCAACAGACAGCAGCACCTGGGTTGTAATAGAATCCCTTAGCTTGACTTCCCTAAGTGTGTTCCTAGGCCTAGCAGTAAGCGATGGTGGGGGATGGGCTCTAAAGCCAAGTATTAGCGCGTGCATCTCTGTGGGTAGTGGAGGGTTTTAAACTACTTCCCCAACCTTGGAACACCTGTGCCCCATAAAGATGCGTGGAATCTGTTTCCCCACCTCCAGCACACACACGGAGACGTGCTCAGGTATCCTGATTGTGGGGAGGCTCCTCCAAATGACAGCAGCGCCTGGGTTCTAAAAGAATCCCTTAGCTTGTCTTCCCTGATGGCATGCCTAGGCTGGAGAGTGGGGGAAAGTGGGGGTTGGGCTCTAAACCAAGTATAAGCGAGAGCCTATCCATGGGATGTGGGTTTTTAACCTACAACCCACAACCATGGAATAAATGTGCCCCCTGAAAGATGCTTTGACTCTTTCCCTACATCCAGCACACACACGAAGATGTGTTCTTGTATTCTGAGTGTGGGGAAGTTCCTCAAACTGACAGCAGCACCTGGATTCTATTAGTATCCCTTAGCTTCTGTTCCCTGAGTGTTCTTTTAGGCCAGGCCATGAGGGAAAGCTGGGGGTTGGGCTTGGAGGCCACGTAGCAGTGAGTGCCACCTGATCCATTGAGGAAGTACTTAGAGGACTTCTCCCTAAAGGGAACAGTTTTTCCTGCATTCATCTGGGTGCAGTGGGGCTGCACATCTCTCCCACACCTAAGAATGTGTTCTGGAATTCTGAGTGCAGGGAATTTCCTCCAACTGACAGCAGTGCCTGGGTTCTAATTGAATCCCTTTGCTTGTCTTACATGATGGAAAGCCTAGGCGGGAGTGCGGGGGAATGTGTGGTTTGGGCTCCAAAACCAAGTATTTTCGATGACCTCTCTATGGTTTGTGGAGGTGTTTAAACTTCATCCCTAACCTGGGAACACCTGTGCTCCCATAAAGATCCGTGGAGTCTGTTTCCACACCTCCAGCACACACACGAACACTTGCACAGTTATCCTGAGAGTGGGCAGCCTCCTCCAACTGAGAGCAGGGCCTTGGTTCTTATAAAATCGCTTAACTTGTCTACCCTGTTTGGTTGCCTGATACGGAGTGCTGGGGAAAGGGTGGGTTGGGCTCTAAATCCAAGTATTAGCGAGTGCTTCTCCATGGGATTTGGAGGTTATTAACCAAAAGCCCACAACATGGGAATACCTGTGCTCCTTGAAAAAAGCGTGGACTCTGTATCCCCACCACCAGAACACACATGAAGAAGTTTTCTGCTATCCTGAGTGTGGGCTGGCAATTTCAGGTGACAGAAGCGGCTGGGTTCTAATAGAATCCCTTAGCTTGTAATCCCTGAGTGTTTCCCTAGGACTGACTCTGAGAGAAACCTGGGGGTTGGGCTTTGAGGCCAAATAGTAGCGAGTGTCCCCGATGGACTGAGGAAGTCTTTAGATGAATTCTCCATAAAGGGAAACACCTGAGCACCCATTCATCTGCGTGGAGTGGGGCTTCAAATCTCCCCACCACACAAGGTTGGGTTCCAGTATCCTGAGGGTGGGGTAGTTCCTCCAACTGACATCAGCGTCTTGGTTTGAATAGAATCCCTTTGCTTGTCTTCCCTGATGGTTTGCCTAGGCCAGTGTGTGGTTGAAAGTGGGATTTGGGATCTAAAACTAAGTATTAGCGTGTGCCTCTCCATGGGTAGTGGAGATGTTTAAACTACAACCCACAACTTGGGAATTACTGTGACCCCTGAAAAATGCGTGTGCTATGTTTCCCCACGTCCAGCACACACAGGAAGAAGTGTTCTGGGGTTCTGAGTGTGGGGAGGTTCCTCCAACAGACAGCAGCACCTGGGTTGTAATAGAATCCCTTAGCTTGACTTCCCTAAGTGTGTTCCTAGGCCTAGCAGTAAGCGATGGTGGGGGATGGGCTCTAAAGCCAAGTATTAGCGAGTGCATCTCTGTGGGTAGTGGAGGGTTTTAAACTACTTCCCCAACCTTGGAACACCTGTGCCCCATAAAGATGCGTGGAATCTGTTTCCCCACCTCCAGCACACACACGGAGACGTGCTCAGGTATCCTGATTGTGGGGAGGCTCCTCCAAATGACAGCAGCGCCTGGGTTCTAAAAGAATCCCTTAGCTTGTCTTCCCTGATGGCATGCCTAGGCTGGAGAGTGGGGGAAAGTGGGGGTTGGGCTCTAAACCAAGTATAAGCGAGAGCCTATCCATGGGATGTGGGTTTTTAACCTACAACCCACAACCATGGAATAAATGTGCCCCCTGAAAGATGCTTTGAATGTTTCCCTACATCCAGCACACACACGAAGATGTGTTCTTGTATTCGGAGTGTGGGGAAGTTCCTCAAACTGACAGCAGCACCTGGATTCTATTAGTATCCCTTAGCTTCTGTTCCCTGAGTGTTCTTTTAGGCCAGGCCATGAGGGAAAGCTGGGGGTTGGGCTTGGAGGCCACGTAGCAGTGAGTGCCCCCTGATCCATTGAGGAAGTACTTAGAGGACTTCTCCCTAAAGGGAACACCTTTTCCTGCATTCATCTGGGTGCAGTGGGGCTGCACATCTCTCCCACACCTAAGAATGTGTTCTGGAATTCTGAGTGCAGGGAAGTTCCTCCAACTGACAGCAGTGCCTGGGTTCTAATTGAATCCCTTTGCTTGTCTTACATGATGGAAAGCCTAGGCGGGAGTGCGGGGGAATGTGTGGTTTGGGCTCCAAAACCAAGTATTTGCGATGACCTCTCTATGGTTTGTGGAGGTGTTTAAACTACATCCCTAACCTGGGAACACCTGTGCTCCCATAAAGATCCGTGGAGTCTGTTTCCACACCTCCAGCACACACACGAACACTTGCACAGTTATCCTGAGAGTGGGCAGCCTCCTCCAACTGAGAGCAGGGCCTTGGTTCTTATAAAATCGCTTAACTTGTCTACCATGTTTGGTTGCCTGATACGGAGTGCTGGGGAAAGGGTGGGTTGGGCTCTAAATCCAAGTATTAGCGAGTGCTTCTCCATGGGATTTGGAGGTTATTAACCAAAAGCCCACAACATGGGAATACCTGTGCTCCTTCAAAAAAGCGTGGACTCTGTATCTCCACCACCAGAACACACATGAAGAAGTTTTCTGCTATCCTGAGTGTGGGCTGGCAATTTCAGGTGACAGAAGCGGCTGGGTTCTAATAGAATCCCTTAGCTTGTAATCCCTGAGTGTTTCCCTAGGACTGACTCTGAGAGAAACCTGGGGGTTGGGCTTTGAGGCCAAATAGTAGCGAGTGTCCCCGATGGACTGAGGAAGTATTTAGATGAATTCTCCATAAAGGGAAACACCTGAGCACCCATTCATCTGCGTGGAGTGGGGCTTCAAATCTCCCCACCACACAAGGTTGGGTTCCAGTATTCTGAGGGTGGGGTAGTTCCTCCAACTGATATCTGCGTCTTGGTTTGAATAGAATCCCTTTGCTTGTCTTCCCTGATGGTTTGCCTAGGCCAGTGTGTGGTTGAAAGTGGGATTTGGGATCTAAAACTAAGTATTAGCGTGTGCCTCTCCATGGGTAGTGGAGATGTTTAAACTACAACCCACAACTTGGGAATTACTGTGACCCCTGAAAAATGCGTGTGCTATGTTTCCCCATTTTCAGCACACACAGGAAAAAGTGTTCTGGGGTTGTGAGTGTAGGGAGGTTCCTCCAACAGACAGCAGCACCTGGGTTGTAATAGAATCCCTTAGCTTGACTTCCCTAAGTGTGTTCCTAGGCCTAGCAGTAAGCGATGGTGGGGGATGGGCTCTAAAGCCAAGTATTAGCGAGTGCATCTCTGTGGGTAGTGGAGGGTTTTAAACTACTTCCCCAACCTTGGAACACCTGTGCCCCATAAAGATGCGTGGAATCTGTTTCCCCACCTCCAGCACACACACGGAGACGTGCTCAGGTATCCTGATTGTGGGGAGGCTCCTCCAAATGACAGCAGCGCCTGGGTTCTAAAAGAATCCCTTAGCTTGTCTTCCCTGATGGCATGCCTAGGCTGGAGAGTGGGGGAAAGTGGGGGTTGGGCTCTAAACCAAGTATAAGCGAGAGCCTATCCATGGGATGTGGGTTTTTAACCTACAACCCACAACCATGGAATAAATGTGCCCCCTGAAAGATGCTTTGGCTCTTTCCCTACATCCAGCACACACACGAAGATGTGTTCTTGTATTCTGAGTGTGGGGAAGTTCCTCAAACTGACAGCAGCACCTGGATTCTATTAGTATCCATTAGCTTCTGTTCCATGAGTGTTGTTTTAGGCCAGGCCATGAGGGAAAGCTGGGGGTTGGGCTTGGAGGCCACGTAGCAGTGAGTGCCCCCTGATCCATTGAGGAAGTACTTAGAGGACTTCTCCCTAAAGGGAACACCTTTTCCTGCATTCATCTGGGTGCAGTGGGGCTGCACATCTCTCCCACACCTAAGAATGTGTTCTGGAATTCTGAGTGCAGGGAAGTTCCTCCAACTGACAGCAGTGCCTGGGTTCTAAGTGAATCCATTTGCTTGTCTTCCCTGATGGAAAGCCTAGGCGGGAGTGCGGGGGAAAGTGTGGTTTGGGCTCCAAAACCAAGTATTTGCGATGACCTCTCTATGGTTTGTGGAGGTGTTTAAAGTACATCCCTAACCTGGGAACACCTGTGCCCCCATAAAGATCCGTGGAGTCTGTTTCCACACCTCCAGCACACACACGAACACTTGCACAGTTATCCTGAGAGTGGGCAGCCTCCTCCAACTGAGAGCAGTGCCTTGGTTCTTATAAAATCGTTTAACTTGTCTACCCTGTTTGGTTGCCTGATACGGAGTGCTGGGGAAAGGGTGGGTTGGGCTCTAAATCCAAGTATTAGCGAGTGCTTCTCCATGGGATTTGGAGGTTATTAACCAAAAGCCCACAACATGGGAATACCTGTGCTCCTTGAAAAAAGCATGGACTCTGTATCCCCACCACCAGAACACACATGAAGAAATTTTCTGCTATCCTGAGTGTGGGCTGGCAATTTCAGGTGACAGAAGCGGCTGGGTTCTAATAGAATCCCTTAGCTTGTAATCCCTGAGTGTTTCCCTAGGACTGACTCTGAGAGAAACCTGGGGGTTGGGCTTTGAGGCCAAATAGTAGCGAGTGTCCCGATGGACTGAGGAAGTCTTTAGATGAATTCTCCATAAAGGGAAACACCTGAGCACCCATTCATCTGCGTGGAGTGGGGCTTCAAATCTCCCCACCACACAAGGTTGGGTTCCAGTATCCTGAGGGTGGGGTAGTTCCTCCAACTGACATCAGCGTCTTGGTTTGAATAGAATCCCTTTGCTTGTCTTCCCTGATGGTTTGCCTAGGCCAGTGTGTGGTTGAAAGTGGGATTTGGGATCTAAAACTAAGTATTAGCGTGTGCCTCTCCATGGGTAGTGGAGATGTTTAAACTACAACCCACAACTTGGGAATTACTGTGACCCCTGAAAAATGCGTGTGCTATGTTTCCCCACGTCCAGCACACACAGGAAGAAGTGTTCTGGGGTTCTGAGTGTGGGGAGGTTCCTCCAACAGACAGCAGCACCTGGGTTGTAATAGAATCCCTTAGCTTGACTTCCCTAAGTGTTTTCCTAGGCCTAGCAGTAAGCGATGGTGGGGGATGGGCTCTAAAGCCAAGTAATAGCGAGTGCATCTCTGTGGGTAGTGGAGGGTTTTAAACTACTTCCCCAACCTTGGAACACCTCTGCCCCATAAAGATGCGTGGAATCTGTTTCCCCACCTCCAGCACACACACGGAGACGTGCTCAGGTATCCTGATTGTGGGGAGGCTCCTCCAAATGACAGCAGCGCCTGGGTTCTAAAAGAATCCCTTAGCTTGTCTTCCCTGATGGCATGCCTAGGCTGGAGAGTGGGGGAAAGTGGGGGTTGGGCTCTAAACCAAGTATAAGCGAGAGCCTATCCATGGGATGTGGGTTTTTAACCTACAACCCACAACCATGGTATAAATGTGCCCCCTGAAAAATGCTTTGACTGTTTCCCTACATCCAGCACACACACGAAGATGTGTTCTTGTATTCTGAGTGTGGGGAAGTTCCTCAAACTGACAGCAGCACCTGGATTCTATTAGTATCCCTTAGCTTCTGTTCCCTGAGTGTTCTTTTAGGCCAGGCCATGAGGGAAAGCTGGGGGTTGGGCTTGGAGGCCACGTAGCAGTGAGTGCCACCTGATCCATTGAGGAAGTACTTAGAGGACTTCTCCCTAAAGGGAACACTTTTTCCTGCATTCATCTGGGTGCAGTGGGGCTGCACATCTCTCCCACACCTAAGAATGTGTTCTGGAATTCTGAGTGCAGGGAAGTTCCTCCAACTGACAGCAGTGCCTGGGTTCTAATTGAATCCCTTTGCTTGTCTTACATGATGGAAAGCCTAGGCGGGAGTGCGGGGGAATGTGTGGTTTGGGCTCCAAAACCAAGTATTTGCGATGACCTCTCTATGGTTTGTGGAGGTGTTTAAACTTCATCCCTAACCTGGGAACACCTGTGCTCCCATAAAAATCCGTGGAGTCTGTTTCCACACCTCCAGCACACACACGAACACTTGCACAGTTATCCTGAGAGTGGGCAGCCTCCTCCAACTGAGAGCAGGGCCTTGGTTCTTATAAAATCGCTTAACATGTCTACCCTGTTTGGTTGCCTGATACGGAGTGCTGGGGAAAGGGTGGGTTGGGCTCTAAATCCAAGTATTAGCGAGTGCTTCTCCATGGGATTTGGAGGTTATTAACCAAAAGCCCACAACATGGGAATACCTGTGCTCCTTGAAAAAAGCATGGACTCTGTATCCCCACCACCAGAACACACATGAAGAAATTTTCTGCTATCCTGAGTGTGGGCTGGCAATTTCAGGTGACAGAAGCGGCTGGGTTCTAATAGAATCCCTTAGCTTGTAATCCCTGAGTGTTTCCCTAGGACTGACTCTGAGAGAAACCTGGGGGTTGGGCTTTGAGGCCAAATAGTAGCGAGTGTCCCCGATGGACTGAGGAAGTCTTTAGATGAATTCTCCATAAAGGGAAACACCTGAGCACCCATTCATCTGCGTGGAGTGGGGCTTCAAATCTCCCCACCACACAAGGTTGGGTTCCAGTATCCTGAGGGTGGGGTAGTTCCTCCAACTGACATCAGCGTCTTGGTTTGAATAGAATCCCTTTGCTTGTCTTCCCTGATGGTTTGCCTAGGCCAGTGTGTGGTTGAAAGTGGGATTTGGGATCTAAAACTAAGTATTAGCGTGTGCCTCTCCATGGGTAGTGGAGATGTTTAAACTACAACCCACAACTTGGGAATTACTGTGACCCCTGAAAAATGCGTGTGCTATGTTTCCCCACGTCCAGCACACACAGGAAGAAGTGTTCTGGGGTTCTGAGTGTGGGGAGGTTCCTCCAACAGACAGCAGCACCTGGGTTGTAATAGAATCCCTTAGCTTGACTTCCCTAAGTGTTTTCCTAGGCCTAGCAGTAAGCGATGGTGGGGGATGGGCTCTAAAGCCAAGTAATAGCGAGTGCATCTCTGTGGGTAGTGGAGGGTTTTAAACTACTTCCCCAACCTTGGAACACCTCTGCCCCATAAAGATGCGTGGAATCTGTTTCCCCACCTCCAGCACACACACGGAGACGTGCTCAGGTATCCTGATTGTGGGGAGGCTCCTCCAAATGACAGCAGCGCCTGGGTTCTAAAAGAATCCCTTAGCTTGTCTTCCCTGATGGCATGCCTAGGCTGGAGAGTGGGGGAAAGTGGGGGTTGGGCTCTAAACCAAGTATAAGCGAGAGCCTATCCATGGGATGTGGGTTTTTAACCTACAACCCACAACCATGGTATAAATGTGCCCCCTGAAAAATGCTTTGACTGTTTCCCTACATCCAGCACACACACGAAGATGTGTTCTTGTATTCTGAGTGTGGGGAAGTTCCTCAAACTGACAGCAGCACCTGGATTCTATTAGTATCCCTTAGCTTCTGTTCCCTGAGTGTTCTTTTAGGCCAGGCCATGAGGGAAAGCTGGGGGTTGGGCTTGGAGGCCACGTAGCAGTGAGTGCCACCTGATCCATTGAGGAAGTACTTAGAGGACTTCTCCCTAAAGGGAACACTTTTTCCTGCATTCATCTGGGTGCAGTGGGGCTGCACATCTCTCCCACACCTAAGAATGTGTTCTGGAATTCTGAGTGCAGGGAAGTTCCTCCAACTGACAGCAGTGCCTGGGTTCTAATTGAATCCCTTTGCTTGTCTTACATGATGGAAAGCCTAGGCGGGAGTGCGGGGGAATGTGTGGTTTGGGCTCCAAAACCAAGTATTTGCGATGACCTCTCTATGGTTTGTGGAGGTGTTTAAACTTCATCCCTAACCTGGGAACACCTGTGCTCCCATAAAAATCCGTGGAGTCTGTTTCCACACCTCCAGCACACACACGAACACTTGCACAGTTATCCTGAGAGTGGGCAGCCTCCTCCAACTGAGAGCAGGGCCTTGGTTCTTATAAAATCGCTTAACATGTCTACCCTGTTTGGTTGCCTGATACGGAGTGCTGGGGAAAGGGTGGGTTGGGCTCTAAATCCAAGTATTAGCGAGTGCTTCTCCATGGGATTTGGAGGTTATTAACCAAAAGCCCACAACATGGGAATACCTGTGCTCCTTGAAAAAAGCGTGGATTCTGTATCCCCACCACCAGAACACACATGAAGAAGTTTTCTGCTATCCTGAGTGTGGGCTGGCAATTTCAGGTGACAGAAGCGGCTGGGTTCTAATAGAATCCCTTAGCTTGTAATCCCTGAGTGTTTCCCTAGGACTGACTCTGAGAGAAACCTGGGGGTTGGGCTTTGAGGCCAAATAGTAGCGAGTGTCCCCGATGGACTGAGGAAGTCTTTAGATGAATTCTCCATAAAGGGAAACACCTGAGCACCCATTCATCTGCGTGAAGTGGGGCTTCAAATCTCCCCACCACACAAGGTTGGCTTCCAGTATCCTGAGGGTGGGGTAGTTCCTCCAACTGACATCAGCGTCTTGGTTTGAATAGAATCCCTTTGCTTGTCTTCCCTGATGGTTTGCCTAGGCCAGTGTGTGGTTGAAAGTGGGATTTGGGATCTAAAACTAAGTATTAGCGTGTGCCTCTCCATGGGTAGTGGAGATGTTTAAACTACAACCCACAACTTGGGAATTACTGTGACCCCTGAAAAATGCGTGTGCTATGTTTCCCCACGTCCAGCACACACAGGAAGAAGTGTTCTGGGGTTCTGAGTGTGGGGAGGTTCCTCCAACAGACAGCAGCACCTGGGTTGTAATAGAATCCCTTAGCTTGACTTCCCTAAGTGTTTTCCTAGGCCTAGCAGTAAGCGATGGTGGGGGATGGGCTCTAAAGCCAAGTATTAGCGAGTGCATCTCTGTGGGTAGTGGAGGGTTTTAAACTACTTCCCCAACCTTGGAACACCTGTGCCCCATAAAGATGCGTGGAATCTCTTTCCCCACCTACAGCACACACACGGAGACGTGCTCATTTATCCTGATTGTGGGGAGGCTCCTCCAAATGACAGCAGCGCCTGGGTTCTAAAAGAATCCCTTAGCTTGTCTTCCCTGATGGCATGCCTAGGCTGGAGAGTGGGGGAAAGTGGGGGTTGGGCTCTAAACCAAGTATAAGCGAGAGCCTATCCATGGGATGTGGGTTTTTAACCTACAACCCACAACCATGGAATAAATGTGCCCCCTGAAAGATGCTTTGAATGTTTCCCTACATCCAGCACACACACGAAGATGTGTTCTTGTATTCTGAGTGTGGGGAAGTTCCTCAAACTGACAGCAGCACCTGGATTCTATTAGTATCCCTTAGCTTCTGTTCCCTGAGTGTTCTTTTAGGCCAGGCCATGAGGGAAAGCTGGGGGTTGGGCTTGGAGGCCACGTAGCAGTGAGTGCCACCTGATCCATTGAGGAAGTTCTTAGAGGACTTCTCCCTAAAGGGAACATTTTTCCTGCATTCATCTGGGTGCAGTGGGGCTGCACATCTCTCCCACACCTAAGAATGTGTTCTGGAATTCTGAGTGCAGGGAAGTTCCTCCAACTGACAGCAGTGCCTGGGTTCTAATTGAATCCCTTTGCTTGTCTTACATGATGGAAAGCCTAGGCGGGAGTGCGGGGGAATGTGTGGTTTGGGCTCCAAAACCAAGTAATTGCGATGACCTCTCTATGGTTTGTGGAGGTGTTTAAACTTCATCCCTAACCTGGGAACAACTGTGCCCCCATAAAGATCCGTGGAGTCTGTTTCCACACCTCCAGCACACACACGAACACTTGCACAGTTATCCTGAGAGTGGGCAGCCTCCTCCAACTGAGAGCAGGGCCTTGGTTCTTATAAAATCGCTTAACTTGTCTACCCTGTTTGGTTGCCTGATACGGAGTGCTGGGGAAAGGGTGGGTTGGGCTCTAAATCCAAGTATTAGCGAGTGCTTCTCCATGGGATTTGGAGGTTATTAACCAAAAGCCCACAACATGGGAATACCTGTGCTCCTTGAAAAAAGCGTGGACTCTGTATCCCCACGACCAGAACACACATGAAGAAGTTTTCTGCTATCCTGAGTGTGGGCTGGCAATTTCAGGTGACAGAAGCGGCTGGGTTCTAATAGAATCCCTTAGCTTGTAATCCCTGAGTGTTTCCCTAGGACTGACTCTGAGAGAAACCTGGGGGTTGGGCTTTGAGGCCAAATAGTAGTGAGTGTCCCGATGGACTGAGGAAGTCTTTAGATGAATTCTCCATAAAGGGAAACACCTGAGCACCCATTCATCTGCGTGGAGTGGGGCTTCAAATCTCCCCACCACACAAGGTTGGGTTCCAGTATCCTGAGGGTGGGGTAGTTCCTCCAACTGACATCAGCGTCTTGGTTTGAATAGAATCCCTTTGCTTGTCTTCCCTGATGGTTTGCCTAGGCCAGTGTGTGGTTGAAAGTGGGATTTGGGATCTAAAACTAAGTATTAGCGTGTGCCTCTCCATGGGTAGTGGAGATGTTTAAACTACAACCCACAACTTGGGAATTACTGTGACCCCTGAAAAATGCGTGTGCTATGTTTCCCCACGTCCAGCACACACAGGAAGAAGTGTTCTGGGGTTCTGAGTGTGGGGAGGTTCCTCCAACAGACAGCAGCACCTGGGTTGTAATAGAATCCCTTTTCTTGACTTCCCTAAGTGTGTTCCTAGGCCTACCAGTAAGCGATGGTGGGGGATGGGCTCTAAAGCCAAGTATTAGCGAGTGCATCTCTGTGGGTAGTGGAGGGTTTTAAACTACTTCCCCAACCTTGGAACACCTGTGCCCCATAAAGATGCGTGGAATCTCTTTCCCCACCTCCAGCACACACACGGAGACGTGCTCATTTATCCTGATTGTGGGGAGGCTCCTCCAAATGACAGCAGCGCCTGGGTTCTAAAAGAATCCCTTAGCTTGTCTTCCCTGATGGCATGCATAGGCTGGAGAGTGGGGGAAAGTTGGGGTTGGGCTCTAAACCAAGTATAAGCGAGAGCCTATCCATGGGATGTGGGTTTTTAACCTACAACCCACAACCATGGAATAAATGTGCCCCCTGAAAGATGCTTTGAATGTTTCCCTACATCCAGCACACACACGAAGATGTGTTCTTGTATTCTGAGTGTGGGGAAGTTCCTCAAACTGACAGCAGCACCTGGATTCTATTAGTATCCCTTAGCTTCTGTTCCCTGAGTGTTCTTTTAGGCCAGGCCATGAGGGAAAGCTGGGGGTTGGGCTTGGAGGCCACGTAGCAGTGAGTGCCCCCTGATCCATTGAGGAAGTACTTAGAGGACTTCTCCCTAAAGGGAACACCTTTTCCTGCATTCATCTGGGTGCAGTGGGGCTGCACATCTCTCCCACACCTAAGAATTTGTTCTGGAATTCTGAGTGCAGGGAAGTTCCTCCAACTGACAGCAGTGCCTGGGTTCTAATTGAATCCCTTTGCTTGTCTTACATGATGGAAAGCCTAGGCGGGAGTGCGGGGGAATGTGTGGTTTGGGCTCCAAAACCAAGTATTTGCGATGACCTCTCTATGGTTTGTGGAGGTGTTTAAACTACATCCCTAACCTGGGAACACCTGTGCTCCCATAAAGATCCGTGGAGTCTGTTTCCACACCTCCAGCACACACACGAACACTTGCACAGTTATCCTGAGAGTGGGCAGCCTCCTCCAACTGAGAGCAGGGCCTTGGTTCTTATAAAATCGCTTAACTTGTCTACCCTGTTTGGTTGCCTGATACGGAGTGCTGGGGAAAGGGTGGGTTGGGCTCTAAATCCAAGTATTAGCGAGTGCTTCTCCATGGGATTTGGAGGTTATTAACCGAAAGCCCACAACATGGGAATACCTGTGCTCCTTGAAAAAAGCGTGGACTCTGTATCCCCACCACCAGAACACACATGAAGGAGTTTTCTGCTATCCTGAGTGTGGGCTGGCAATTTCAGGTGACAGAAGCGGCTGGGTTCTAATAGAATCCCTTAGCTTGTAATCCCTGAGTGTTTCCCTAGGACTGACTCTGAGAGAAACCTGGGGGTTGGGCTTTGAGGCCAAATAGTAGCGAGTGTCCCCGATGGACTGAGGAAGTCTTTAGATGAATTCTCCATAAAGGGAAACACCTGAGCACCCATTCATCTGCGTGGAGTGGGGCTTCAAATCTCCCCACCACACAAGGTTGGGTTCCAGTATCCTGAGGGTGGGGTAGTTCCTCCAACTGACATCAGCGTCTTGGTTTGAATAGAATCCCTTTGCTTGTCTTCCCTGATGGTTTGCCTAGGCCAGTGTGTGGTTGAAAGTGGGATTTGGGATCTAAAACTAAGTATTAGCGTGTGCCTCTCCATGGGTAGTGGAGATGTTTAAACTACAACCCACAACTTGGGAATTACTGTGACCCCTGAAAAATGCGTGTGCTATGTTTCCCCACGTCCAGCACACACAGGAAGAAGTGTTCTGGGGTTCTGAGTGTGGGGAGGTTCCTCCAACAGACAGCAGCACCTGGGTTGTAATAGAATCCCTTAGCTTGACTTCCCTAAGTGTGTTCCTAGGCCTAGCAGTAAGCGATGGTGGGGGATGGGCTCTAAAGCCAAGTATTAGCGAGTGCATCTCTGTGGGTAGTGGAGGGTTTTAAACTACTTCCCCAACCTTGGAACACCTGTGCCCCATAAAGATGCGTGGAATCTCTTTCCCCACCTCCAGCACACACACGGAGACGTGCTCATTTATCCTGATTGTGGGGAGGCTCCTCCAAATGACAGCAGCGCCTGGGTTCTAAAAGAATCCCTTAGCTTGTCTTCCCTGATGGCATGCATAGGCTGGAGAGTGGGGGAAAGTTGGGGTTGGGCTCTAAACCAAGTATAAGCGAGAGCCTATCCATGGGATGTGGGTTTTTAACCTACAACCCACAACCATGGAATAAATGTGCCCCCTGAAAGATGCTTTGAATGTTTCCCTACATCCAGCACACACACGAAGATGTGTTCTTGTATTCTGAGTGTGGGGAAGTTCCTCAAACTGACAGCAGCACCTGGATTCTATTAGTATCCCTTAGCTTCTGTTCCCTGAGTGTTCTTTTAGGCCAGGCCATGAGGGAAAGCTGGGGGTTGGGCTTGGAGGCCACGTAGCAGTGAGTGCCCCCTGATCCATTGAGGAAGTACTTAGAGGACTTCTCCCTAAAGGGAACACCTTTTCCTGCATTCATCTGGGTGCAGTGGGGCTGCACATCTCTCCCACACCTAAGAATGTGTTCTGGAATTCTGAGTGCAGGGAAGTTCCTCCAACTGACAGCAGTGCCTGGGTTCTAATTGAATCCCTTTGCTTGTCTTACATGATGGAAAGCCTAGGCGGGAGTGCGGGGGAATGTGTGGTTTGGGCTCCAAAACCAAGTATTTGCGATGACCTCTCTATGGTTTGTGGAGGTGTTTAAACTACATCCCTAACCTGGGAACACCTGTGCTCCCATAAAGATCCGTGGAGTCTGTTTCCACACCTCCAGCACACACACGAACACTTGCACAGTTATCCTGAGAGTGGGCAGCCTCCTCCAACTGAGAGCAGGGCCTTGGTTCTTATAAAATCGCTTAACTTGTCTACCATGTTTGGTTGCCTGATACGGAGTGCTGGGGAAAGGGTGGGTTGGGCTCTAAATCCAAGTATTAGCGAGTGCTTCTCCATGGGATTTGGAGGTTATTAACCAAAAGCCCACAACATGGGAATACCTGTGCTCCTTCAAAAAAGCGTGGACTCTGTATCTCCACCACCAGAACACACATGAAGAAGTTTTCTGCTATCCTGAGTGTGGGCTGGCAATTTCAGGTGACAGAAGCGGCTGGGTTCTAATAGAATCCCTTAGCTTGTAATCCCTGAGTGTTTCCCTAGGACTGACTCTGAGAGAAACCTGGGGGTTGGGCTTTGAGGCCAAATAGTAGCGAGTGTCCCCGATGGACTGAGGAAGTATTTAGATGAATTCTCCATAAAGGGAAACACCTGAGCACCCATTCATCTGCGTGGAGTGGGGCTTCAAATCTCCCCACCACACAAGGTTGGGTTCCAGTATTCTGAGGGTGGGGTAGTTCCTCCAACTGATATCTGCGTCTTGGTTTGAATAGAATCCCTTTGCTTGTCTTCCCTGATGGTTTGCCTAGGCCAGTGTGTGGTTGAAAGTGGGATTTGGGATCTAAAACTAAGTATTAGCGTGTGCCTCTCCATGGGTAGTGGAGATGTTTAAACTACAACCCACAACTTGGGAATTACTGTGACCCCTGAAAAATGCGTGTGCTATGTTTCCCCATTTTCAGCACACACAGGAAAAAGTGTTCTGGGGTTGTGAGTGTAGGGAGGTTCCTCCAACAGACAGCAGCACCTGGGTTGTAATAGAATCCCTTAGCTTGACTTCCCTAAGTGTGTTCCTAGGCCTAGCAGTAAGCGATGGTGGGGGATGGGCTCTAAAGCCAAGTATTAGCGAGTGCATCTCTGTGGGTAGTGGAGGGTTTTAAACTTCTTCCCCAACCTTGGAACACCTGTGCCCCATAAAGATGCGTGGAATCTGTTTCCCCACCTCCAGCACACACACGGAGACGTGCTCAGGTATCCTGATTGTGGGGAGGCTCCTCCAAATGACAGCAGCGCCTGGGTTCTAAAAGAATCCCTTAGCTTGTCTTCCCTGATGGCATGCCTAGGCTGGAGAGTGGGGGAAAGTGGGGGTTGGGCTCTAAACCAAGTATAAGCGAGAGCCTATCCATGGGATGTGGGTTTTTAACCTACAACCCACAACCATGGAATAAATGTGCCCCCTGAAAGATGCTTTGGCTCTTTCCCTACATCCAGCACACACACGAAGATGTGTTCTTGTATTCTGAGTGTGGGGAAGTTCCTCAAACTGACAGCAGCACCTGGATTCTATTAGTATCCATTAGCTTCTGTTCCATGAGTGTTGTTTTAGGCCAGGCCATGAGGGAAAGCTGGGGGTTGGGCTTGGAGGCCACGTAGCAGTGAGTGCCCCCTGATCCATTGAGGAAGTACTTAGAGGACTTCTCCCTAAAGGGAACACCTTTTCCTGCATTCATCTGGGTGCAGTGGGGCTGCACATCTCTCCCACACCTAAGAATGTGTTCTGGAATTCTGAGTGCAGGGAAGTTCCTCCAACTGACAGCAGTGCCTGGGTTCTAAGTGAATCCATTTGCTTGTCTTCCCTGATGGAAAGCCTAGGCGGGAGTGCGGGGGAAAGTGTGGTTTGGGCTCCAAAACCAAGTATTTGCGATGACCTCTCTATGGTTTGTGGAGGTGTTTAAACTACATCCCTAACCTGGGAACACCTGTGCCCCCATAAAGATCCGTGGAGTCTGTTTCCACACCTCCAGCACACACACGAACACTTGCACAGTTATCCTGAGAGTGGGCAGCCTCCTCCAACTGAGAGCAGGGCCTTGGTTCTTATAAAATCGTTTAACTTGTCTACACTGTTTGGTTGCCTGATACGGAGTGCTGGGGAAAGGGTGGGTTGGGCTCTAAATCCAAGTATTAGCGAGTGCTTCTCCATGGGATTTGGAGGTTATTAACCAAAAGCCCACAACATGGGAATACCTGTGCTCCTTGAAAAAAGCATGGACTCTGTATCCCCACCACCAGAACACACATGAAGAAATTTTCTGCTATCCTGAGTGTGGGCTGGCAATTTCAGGTGACAGAAGCGGCTGGGTTCTAATAGAATCCCTTAGCTTGTAATCCCTGAGTGTTTCCCTAGGACTGACTCTGAGAGAAACCTGGGGGTTGGGCTTTGAGGCCAAATAGTAGCGAGTGTCCCCGATGGACTGAGGAAGTCTTTAGATGAATTCTCCATAAAGGGAAACACCTGAGCACCCATTCATCTGCGTGGAGTGGGGCTTCAAATCTCCCCACCACACAAGGTTGGGTTCCAGTATCCTGAGGGTGGGGTAGTTCCTCCAACTGACATCAGCGTCTTGGTTTGAATAGAATCCCTTTGCTTGTCTTCCCTGATGGTTTGCCTAGGCCAGTGTGTGGTTGAAAGTGGGATTTGGGATCTAAAACTAAGTATTAGCGTGTGCCTCTCCATGGGTAGTGGAGATGTTTAAACTACAACCCACAACTTGGGAATTACTGTGACCCCTGAAAAATGCGTGTGCTATGTTTCCCCACGTCCAGCACACACAGGAAGAAGTGTTCTGGGGTTCTGAGTGTGGGGAGGTTCCTCCAACAGACAGCAGCACCTGGGTTGTAATAGAATCCCTTAGCTTGACTTCCCTAAGTGTTTTCCTAGGCCTAGCAGTAAGCGATGGTGGGGGATGGGCTCTAAAGCCAAGTAATAGCGAGTGCATCTCTGTGGGTAGTGGAGGGTTTTAAACTACTTCCCCAACCTTGGAACACCTCTGCCCCATAAAGATGCGTGGAATCTGTTTCCCCACCTCCAGCACACACACGGAGACGTGCTCAGGTATCCTGATTGTGGGGAGGCTCCTCCAAATGACAGCAGCGCCTGGGTTCTAAAAGAATCCCTTAGCTTGTCTTCCCTGATGGCATGCCTAGGCTGGAGAGTGGGGGAAAGTGGGGGTTGGGCTCTAAACCAAGTATAAGCGAGAGCCTATCCATGGGATGTGGGTTTTTAACCTACAACCCACAACCATGGTATAAATGTGCCCCCTGAAAAATGCTTTGACTGTTTCCCTACATCCAGCACACACACGAAGATGTGTTCTTGTATTCTGAGTGTGGGGAAGTTCCTCAAACTGACAGCAGCACCTGGATTCTATTAGTATCCCTTAGCTTCTGTTCCCTGAGTGTTCTTTTAGGCCAGGCCATGAGGGAAAGCTGGGGGTTGGGCTTGGAGGCCACGTAGCAGTGAGTGCCACCTGATCCATTGAGGAAGTACTTAGAGGACTTCTCCCTAAAGGGAACACTTTTTCCTGCATTCATCTGGGTGCAGTGGGGCTGCACATCTCTCCCACACCTAAGAATGTGTTCTGGAATTCTGAGTGCAGGGAAGTTCCTCCAACTGACAGCAGTGCCTGGGTTCTAATTGAATCCCTTTGCTTGTCTTACATGATGGAAAGCCTAGGCGGGAGTGCGGGGGAATGTGTGGTTTGGGCTCCAAAACCAAGTATTTGCGATGACCTCTCTATGGTTTGTGGAGGTGTTTAAACTTCATCCCTAACCTGGGAACACCTGTGCTCCCATAAAGATCCGTGGAGTCTGTTTCCACACCTCCAGCACACACACGAACACTTGCACAGTTATCCTGAGAGTGGGCAGCCTCCTCCAACTGAGAGCAGGGCCTTGGTTCTTATAGAATCGCTTAACATGTCTACCCTGTTTGGTTGCCTGATACGGAGTGCTGGGGAAAGGGTGGGTTGGGCTCTAAATCCAAGTATTAGCGAGTGCTTCTCCATGGGATTTGGAGGTTATTAACCAAAAGCCCACAACATGGGAATACCTGTGCTCCTTGAAAAAAGCGTGGATTCTGTATCCCCACCACCAGAACACACATGAAGAAGTTTTCTGCTATCCTGAGTGTGGGCTGGCAATTTCAGGTGACAGAAGCGGCTGGGTTCTAATAGAATCCCTTAGCTTGTAATCCCTGAGTGTTTCCCTAGGACTGACTCTGAGAGAAACCTGGGGGTTGGGCTTTGAGGCCAAATAGTAGCGAGTGTCCCCGATGGACTGAGGAAGTCTTTAGATGAATTCTCCATAAAGGGAAACACCTGAGCACCCATTCATCTGCGTGAAGTGGGGCTTCAAATCTCCCCACCACACAAGGTTGGCTTCCAGTATCCTGAGGGTGGGGTAGTTCCTCCAACTGACATCAGCGTCTTGGTTTGAATAGAATCCCTTTGCTTGTCTTCCCTGATGGTTTGCCTAGGCCAGTGTGTGGTTGAAAGTGGGATTTGGGATCTAAAACTAAGTATTAGCGTGTGCCTCTCCATGGGTAGTGGAGATGTTTAAACTACAACCCACAACTTGGGAATTACTGTGACCCCTGAAAAATGCGTGTGCTATGTTTCCCCACGTCCAGCACACACAGGAAGAAGTGTTCTGGGGTTCTGAGTGTGGGGAGGTTCCTCCAACAGACAGCAGCACCTGGGTTGTAATAGAATCCCTTAGCTTGACTTCCCTAAGTGTTTTCCTAGGCCTAGCAGTAAGCGATGGTGGGGGATGGGCTCTAAAGCCAAGTATTAGCGAGTGCATCTCTGTGGGTAGTGGAGGGTTTTAAACTACTTCCCCAACCTTGGAACACCTGTGCCCCATAAAGATGCGTGGAATCTCTTTCCCCACCTACAGCACACACACGGAGACGTGCTCATTTATCCTGATTGTGGGGAGGCTCCTCCAAATGACAGCAGCGCCTGGGTTCTAAAAGAATCCCTTAGCTTGTCTTCCCTGATGGCATGCCTAGGCTGGAGAGTGGGGGAAAGTGGGGGTTGGGCTCTAAACCAAGTATAAGCGAGAGCCTATCCATGGGATGTGGGTTTTTAACCTACAACCCACAACCATGGAATAAATGTGCCCCCTGAAAGATGCTTTGAATGTTTCCCTACATCCAGCACACACACGAAGATGTGTTCTTGTATTCTGAGTGTGGGGAAGTTCCTCAAACTGACAGCAGCACCTGGATTCTATTAGTATCCCTTAGCTTCTGTTCCCTGAGTGTTCTTTTAGGCCAGGCCATGAGGGAAAGCTGGGGGTTGGGCTTGGAGGCCACGTAGCAGTGAGTGCCCCCTGATCCATTGAGGAAGTACTTAGAGGACTTCTCCCTAAAGGGAACACCTTTTCCTGCATTCATCTGGGTGCAGTGGGGCTGCACATCTCTCCCACACCTAAGAATGTGTTCTGGAATTCTGAGTGCAGGGAAGTTCCTCCAACTGACAGCAGTGCCTGGGTTCTAATTGAATCCCTTTGCTTGTCTTACATGATGGAAAGCCTAGGCGGGAGTGCGGGGGAATGTGTGGTTTGGGCTCCAAAACCAAGTATTTGCGATGACCTCTCTATGGTTTGTGGAGGTGTTTAAACTACATCCCTAACCTGGGAACACCTGTGCTCCCATAAAGATCCGTGGAGTCTGTTTCCACACCTCCAGCACACACACGAACACTTGCACAGTTATCCTGAGAGTGGGCAGCCTCCTCCAACTGAGAGCAGGGCCTTGGTTCTTATAAAATCGCTTAACTTGTCTACCCTGTTTGGTTGCCTGATACGGAGTGCTGGGGAAAGGGTGGGTTGGGCTCTAAATCCAAGTATTAGCGAGTGCTTCTCCATGGGATTTGGAGGTTATTAACCAAAAGCCCACAACATGGGAATACCTGTGCTCCTTCAAAAAAGCGTGGACTCTGTATCTCCACCACCAGAACACACATGAAGAAGTTTTCTGCTATCCTGAGTGTGGGCTGGCAATTTCAGGTGACAGAAGCGGCTGGGTTCTAATAGAATCCCTTAGCTTGTAATCCCTGAGTGTTTCCCTAGGACTGACTCTGAGAGAAACCTGGGGGTTGGGCTTTGAGGCCAAATAGTAGCGAGTGTCCCCGATGGACTGAGGAAGTATTTAGATGAATTCTCCATAAAGGGAAACACCTGAGCACCCATTCATCTGCGTGGAGTGGGGCTTCAAATCTCCCCACCACACAAGGTTGGGTTCCAGTATTCTGAGGGTGGGGTAGTTCCTCCAACTGATATCTGCGTCTTGGTTTGAATAGAATCCCTTTGCTTGTCTTCCCTGATGGTTTGCCTAGGCCAGTGTGTGGTTGAAAGTGGGATTTGGGATCTAAAACTAAGTATTAGCGTGTGCCTCTCCATGGGTAGTGGAGATGTTTAAACTACAACCCACAACTTGGGAATTACTGTGACCCCTGAAAAATGCGTGTGCTATGTTTCCCCATTTTCAGCACACACAGGAAAAAGTGTTCTGGGGTTGTGAGTGTAGGGAGGTTCCTCCAACAGACAGCAGCACCTGGGTTGTAATAGAATCCCTTAGCTTGACTTCCCTAAGTGTGTTCCTAGGCCTAGCAGTAAGCGATGGTGGGGGATGGGCTCTAAAGCCAAGTATTAGCGAGTGCATCTCTGTGGGTAGTGGAGGGTTTTAAACTACTTCCCCAACCTTGGAACACCTGTGCCCCATAAAGATGCGTGGAATCTGTTTCCCCACCTCCAGCACACACACGGAGACGTGCTCAGGTATCCTGATTGTGGGGAGGCTCCTCCAAATGACAGCAGCGCCTGGGTTCTAAAAGAATCCCTTAGCTTGTCTTCCCTGATGGCATGCCTAGGCTGGAGAGTGGGGGAAAGTGGGGGTTGGGCTCTAAACCAAGTATAAGCCAGAGCCTATCCATGGGATGTGGGTTTTTAACCTACAACCCACAACCATGAAATAAATGTGCCCCCTGAAAGATGCTTTGGCTCTTTCCCTACATCCAGCACACACACGAAGATGTGTTCTTGTATTCTGAGTGTGGGGAAGTTCCTCAAACTGACAGCAGCACCTGGATTCTATTAGTATCCCTTAGCTTCTGTTCCATGAGTGTTGTTTTAGGCCAGGCCATGAGGGAAAGCTGGGGGTTGGGCTTGGAGGCCACGTAGCAGTGAGTGCCCCCTGATCCATTGAGGAAGTACTTAGAGGACTTCTCCCTAAAGGGAACACCTTTTCCTGCATTCATCTGGGTGCAGTGGGGCTGCACATCTCTCCCACACCTAAGAATGTGTTCTGGAATTCTGAGTGCAGGGAAGTTCCTCCAACTGACAGCAGTGCCTGGGTTCTAAGTGAATCCATTTGCTTGTCTTCCCTGATGGAAAGCCTAGGCGGGAGTGTGGGGGAAAGTGTGGTTTGGGCTCCAAAACCAAGTATTTGCGATGACCTCTCTATGGTTTGTGGAGGTGTTTAAACTACATCCCTAACCTGGGAACACCTGTGCCCCCATAAAGATCCGTGGAGTCTGTTTCCACACCTCCAGCACACACACGAACACTTGCACAGTTATCTTGAGAGTGGGCAGCCTCCTCCAACTGAGAGCAGGGCCTTGGTTCTTATAAAATCGTTTAACTTGTCTACCCTGTTTGGTTGCCTGATACGGAGTGCTGGGGAAAGGGTGGGTTGGGCTCTAAATCCAAGTATTAGCGAGTGCTTCTCCATGGGATTTGGAGGTTATTAACCAAAAGCCCACAACATGGGAATACCTGTGCTCCTTGAAAAAAGCATGGACTCTGTATCCCCACCACCAGAACACACATGAAGAAATTTTCTGCTATCCTGAGTGTGGGCTGGCAATTTCAGGTGACAGAAGCGGCTGGGTTCTAATAGAATCCCTTAGCTTGTAATCCCTGAGTGTTTCCCTAGGACTGACTCTGAGAGAAACCTGGGGGTTGGGCTTTGAGGCCAAATAGTAGCGAGTGTCCCCGATGGACTGAGGAAGTCTTTAGATGAATTCTCCATAAAGGGAAACACCTGAGCACCCATTCATCTGCGTGGAGTGGGGCTTCAAATCTCCCCACCACACAAGGTTGGGTTCCAGTATCCTGAGGGTGGGGTAGTTCCTCCAACTGACATCAGCGTCTTGGTTTGAATAGAATCCCTTTGCTTGTCTTCCCTGATGGTTTGCCTAGGCCAGTGTGTGGTTGAAAGTGGGATTTGGGATCTAAAACTAAGTATTAGCGTGTGCCTCTCCATGGGTAGTGGAGATGTTTAAACTACAACCCACAACTTGGGAATTACTGTGACCCCTGAAAAATGCGTGTGCTATGTTTCCCCACGTCCAGCACACAGAGGAAGAAGTGTTCTGGGGTTCTGAGTGTGGGGAGGTTCCTCCAACAGACAGCAGCACCTGGGTTGTAATAGAATCCCTTAGCTTGACTTCCCTAAGTGTTTTCCTAGGCCTAGCAGTAAGCGATGGTGGGGGATGGGCTCTAAATCCAAGTAATAGCGAGTGCATCTCTGTGGGTAGTGGAGGGTTTTAAACTACTTCCCCAACCTTGGAACACCTGTGCCCCATAAAGATGCGTGGAATCTGTTTCCCCACCTCCAGCACACACACGGAGACGTGCTCAGGTATCCTGATTGTGGGGAGGCTCCTGCAAATGACAGCAGCGCCTGGGTTCTAAAAGAATCCCTTAGCTTGTCTTCCCTGATGGCATGCCTAGGCTGGAGAGTGGGGGAAAGTGGGGGTTGGGCTCTAAACCAAGTATAAGCGAGAGCCTATCCATGGGATGTGGGTTTTTAACCTACAACCCACAACCATGGTATAAATGTGCCCCCTGAAAATGCTTTGACTGTTTCCCTACATCCAGCACACACACGAAGGTGTGTTCTTGTATTCTGAGTGTGGGGAAGTTCCTCAAACTGACAGCAGCACTTGGATTCTATTAGTATCCCTTAGCTTCTGTTCCCTGAGTGTTCTTTTAGGCCAGGCCATGAGGGAAAGCTGGGGGTTGGGCTTGGAGGCCACGTAGCAGTGAGTGCCCCCTGATCCATTGAGGAAGTACTTAGAGGACTTCTCCCTAAAGGGAACACTTTTTCCTGCATTCATCTGGGTGCAGTGGGGCTGCACATCTCTCCCACACCTAAGAATGTGTTCTGGAATTCTGAGTGCAGGGAAGTTCCTCCAACTGACAGCAGTGCCTGGGTTCTAATTGAATCCCTTTGCTTGTCTTACATGATGGAAAGCCTAGGCGGGAGTGCGGGGGAATGTGTGGTTTGGGCTCCAAAACCAAGTATTTGCGATGACCTCTCTATGGTTTGTGGAGGTGTTTAAACTTCATCCCTAACCTGGGAACACCTGTGCTCCCATAAAGATCCGTGGAGTCTGTTTCCACACCTCCAGCACACACACGAACACTTGCACAGTTATCCTGAGAGTGGGCAGCCTCCTCCAACTGAGAGCAGGGCCTTGGTTCTTATAAAATCGCTTAACTTGTCTACCCTGTTTGGTTGCCTGATACGGAGTGCTGGGGAAAGGGTGGGTTGGGCTCTAAATCCAAGTATTAGCGAGTGCTTCTCCATGGGATTTGGAGGTTATTAACCAAAAGCCCACAACATGGGAATACCTGTGCTCCTTGAAAAAAGCGTGGACTCTGTATCCCCACCACCAGAACACACATGAAGAAGTTTTCTGCTATCCTGAGTGTGGGCTGGCAATTTCAGGTGACAGAAGCGGCTGGGTTCTAATAGAATCCCTTAGCTTGTAATCCCTGAGTGTTTCCCTAGGACTGACTCTGAGAGAAACCTGGGGGTTGGGCTTTGAGGCCAAATAGTAGCGAGTGTCCCCGATGGACTGAGGAAGTCTTTAGATGAATTCTCCATAAAGGGAAACACCTGAGCACCCATTCATCTGCGTGGAGTGGGGCTTCAAATCTCCCCACCACACAAGGTTGGGTTCCAGTATCCTGAGGGTGGGGTAGTTCCTCCAACTGACATCAGCGTCTTGGTTTGAATAGAATCCCTTTGCTTGTCTTCCCTGATGGTTTGCCTAGGCCAGTGTGTGGTTGAAAGTGGGATTTGGGATCTAAAACTAAGTATTAGCGTGTGCCTCTCCATGGGTAGTGGAGATGTTTAAACTACAACCCACAACTTGGGAATTACTGTGACCCCTGAAAAATGCGTGTGCTATGTTTCCCCACGTCCAGCACACACAGGAAGAAGTGTTCTGGGGTTCTGAGTGTGGGGAGGTTCCTCCAACAGACAGCAGCACCTGGGTTGTAATAGAATCCCTTAGCTTGACTTCCCTAAGTGTTTTCCAAGGCCTAGCAGTAAGCGATGGTGGGGGATGGGCTCTAAAGCCAAGTATTAGCGAGTGCATCTCTGTGGGTAGTGGAGGGTTTTAAACAACTTCCCCAACCTTGGAACACCTGTGTCCCATAAAGATGCGTGGATTCTGTTTCCCCATCTCCAGCACATACACGGAGACGTGCTCAGGTATCCTGATTGTGGGGAGGCTCCTCCAAATGACAGCAGCGCCTGGGTTCTAAAAGAATCCCTAAGCTTGTCTTCCCTGATGTCATGCCTAGGCTGGAGAGTGGGGGAAAGTTGGGGTTGGGCTCTAAACCAAGTATAAGCGAGAGCCTATCCATGGGATGTGGGTTTTTAACCTACAACCCACAACCATGGAATAAATGTGCCCCCTGAAAGATGCTTTGACTCTTTCCCTACATCCAGCACACACACGAAGATGTGTTCTTGTATTCTGAGTGTGGGGAAGTTCCTCAAACTGACAGCAGCACCTGGATTCTATTAGTATCCCTTAGCTTCTGTTCCCTGAGTGTTCTTTTAGGCCAGGCCATGAGGGAAAGCTGGGGGTTGGGCTTGGAGGCCACGTAGCAGTGAGTGCCCCCTGATCCATTGAGGAAGTACTTAGAGGACTTCTCCCTAAAGGGAACACCTTTTCCTGCATTCATCTGGGTGCAGTGGGGCTGCACAACTCTCCCACACCTAAGAATGTGTTCTGGAATTCTGAGTGCAGGGAAGTTCCTCCAACTGACAGCAGCGCCTGGGTTCTAATTGAATCCCTTTGCTTGTCTTCCCTGTTGGAAAGCCTAGGCGGGAGTGCGGGGGAAAGTGTGGTTTGGGCTCCAAAACCAAGTATTTGCGATGACCTCTCTATGGTTTGTGGAGGTGTTTAAACTACATCCCTAACCTGGGAACACCTGTGCCCCCATGAAGATCCGTGGAGTCTGTTTCGACACCTCCAGCACACACACGAACACTTGCACAGTTATCCCGAGAGTGGGCAGCCTCCTCCAACTGAGAGCAGGGCCTTGGTTCTTATAAAATCGCTTAACTTGTCTACCCTGTTTGGTTGCCTGATACGGAGTGCTGGGGAAAGGGTGGGTTGGGCTCTAAATCCAAGTATTAGCGAGTGCTTCTCCATGGGATTTGGAGGTTATTAACCAAAAGCCCGGAACATGGGAATACCTGTGCTCCTTGAAAAAAGCGTGGACTCTGTATCCCCACCACCAGAACACACATGAAGAAGTTTTCTGCTATCCTGAGTGTGGGCTGGCAATTTCAGGTGACAGAAGCGGCTGGGTTCTAATAGAATCCCTTAGCTTGTAATCCCTGAGTGTTTCCCTAGGACTGACTCTGAGAGAAACCTGGGGGTTGGGCTTTGAGGCCAAATAGTAGCGAGTGTCCCCGATGGACTGAGGAAGTATTTAGATGAATTCTCCATAAAGGGAAACACCTGAGCACCCATTCATCTGCGTGGAGTGGGGCTTCAAATCTCCCCACCACACAAGGTTGGCTTCCAGTATCCTGAGGGTGGGGTAGTTCCTCCAACTGACATCAGCGTCTTGGTTTTAATAAAATCCTTTTGCTTGTCTTCCCTGATGGTTTGCCTAGGCCAGTGTGTGGTTGAAAGTGGGATTTGGGATCTAAAACTAAGTATTAACGTGTGCCTCTCCATGGGTAGTGGAGATGTTTAAACTACAACCCAGAACTTGGGAATTACTGTGACCCCTGAAAAATGAGTGTGCTATATTTCCCCACGTCCAGCACACACAGGAAGAAGTGTTCTGGGGTTCTGAGAGTGGGGAGGTTCCTCCAACAGACAGCAGCACCTGGGTTGTAATAGAATCCCTTAGCTTGACTTCCCTAAGTGTTTTCCTAGGCCTAGCAGTAAGCGATGGTGGGGGATGTGCTCTAAAGCCAAGTATTAGCGAGTGCATCTCTGTGGGTAGTGGAGGGTTTTAAACTACTTCCCCAACCTTGGAACACCTGTGCCCCATAAAGATGCGTGGAATCTGTTTCCCCACCTCCAGCACACACACGGAGATGTGCTCAGGTATCCTGATTGTGGGGAGGCTCCTCCAAATGACAGCAGCGCCTGGGTTCTAAAAGAATCCCTTAGCTTGTCTTCCCTGATGGCATGCCTAGGCTGGAGAGTGGGGGAAAGTGGGGGTTGGGCTCTAAACCAAGTATAAGCCAGAGCCTATCCATGGGATGTGAGTTTTTAACCTACAACCCACAACCATGGAATAAATGTGCCCCCTGAAAGATGCTTTGACTTTTTCCCTACATCCAGCACACACACGAAGATGTGTTCTTGTATTCTGAGTGTGGGGAAGTTCCTCAAACTGACAGCAGCACCTGGATTCTATTAGTATCCCTTAGCTTCTGTTCCCTGAGTGTTCTTTTAGGCCAGGCCATGAGGGAAAGCTGGGGGTTGGTCTTGGAGGCCACGTAGCAGTGAGTGCCCCCTGATCCATTGAGGAAGTACTTACAGGACTTCTCCCTAATGTGAACACTTTTCCTGCATTCATCTGGGTGCAGTGGGGCTGCACAACTCTCCCACACCTAAGAATGTGTTCTGGAATTCTGAGTGCAGGGAAGTTCCTCCAACTGACAGCAGCGCCTGGGTTCTAATTGAATCCCTTTGCTTGTCTTCCCTGATGGAAAGCCTAGGCGGGAGTGCGGGGAAAATGTGGTTTGGGCTCCAAAACCAAGTATTTGCGATGACCTCTCTATGGTTTGTGGAGGTGTTTAAACTACATCCCTAACCTGGGAACACCTGTGCCCCCATAAAGATCCGTGGAGTCTGTTTCCACACCTCCAGCACACACACGAACACTTGCACAGTTATCCTGAGAGTGGGCAGCCTCCTCCAACTGAGAGCAGGGCCTTGGTTCTTATAAAATCGCTTAACTTGTCTACCCTGTTTGGTTGCCTGATACGGAGTGCTGGGGAAAGGGTGGGTTGGGCTCTAAATCCAAGTATTAGCGAGTGCTTCTCCATGGGATTTGGAGGTTATTAACCAAAAGCCCACAAAATGGGAATACCTGTGCTCCTTGAAAAAAGCGTGGACTCTCTATCCCCACCACCAGAACACACATGAAGGAGTTTTCTGTTATCCTGAGTGTGGGCTGGCAATTTCAGGTGACAGAAGCGGCTGGGTTCTAATAGAATCCCTTAGCTTGTAATCCCTGACTGTTTCCCTAGGACTGACTCTGAGAGAAACCTGGGGGTTGGGCTTTGAGGCCAAATAGTAGCGAGTGTCCCCGATGGACTGAGGAAGTATTTAGATGAATTCTCCATAAAGGGAAACACCTGAGCACCCATTCATCTGCGTGGAGTGGGGCTTCAAATCTCCCCACCACACAAGGTTGGGTTCCAGTATCCTGAGGGTGGGGTAGTTCCTCCAACTGACATCAGCCTCTTGGTTTGAATAGAATCCCTTTGCTTGTCTTCCCTGATGGTTTGCCTAGGCCAGTGTGTGGTTGAAAGTGGGATTTGGGATCTCAAACTAAGTATTAGCGTGTGCCTCTCCATGGGTAGTGGAGATGTTTAACCTACAACCCACAACTTGGGAATTACTGTGACCCCTGAAAAATGAGTGTGCTATGTTTCCCCACGTCCAGCACACACAGGAAGAAGTGTTCTGGGGTTCTGAGAGTGGGGAGGTTCCTCCAACAGACAGCAGCACCTGGGTTGTAATAGAATCCCTTAGCTTGACTTCCCTAAGTGTTTTCCTAGGCCTAGCAGTAAGCGATGGTGGGGGATGTGCTCTAAAGCCAAGTATTAGCGAGTGCATCTCTGTGGGTAGTGGAGGGTTTTAAACTACTTCCCCAACCTTGGAACACCTGTGCCCCATAAAGATGCGTGGAATCTGTTTCCCCACCTCCAGCACACACACGGAGTTGTGCTCAGGTATCCTGATTGTGGGGAGGCTCCTCCAAATGACAGCAGCGCCTGGGTTCTAAAAGAATCCCTTATCTTGTCTTCCCTGATGGCATGCCTAGGCTGGAGAGTGGGGGAAAGTGGGGGTTGGGCTCTAAACCAAATATAAGCGAGAGCCTATCCATGGTATGTGGTTTTTTAACCTACAACCCACAACCATGGAATAAATGTGCCCCCTGAAAGATGCTTTGACTGTTTCCCTACATCCAGCACACACACGAAGATGTGTTCTTGTATTCTGAGTGTGGGGAAGTTCCTCAAATTGACAGCAGCACCTGGATTCTATTAGTATCCCTTAGCTTCTGTTCCCTGAGTGTTCTTTTAGGCCAGGCCATGAGGGAAAGCTGGGGGTTGGGCTTGGAGGCCACGTAGCAGTGAGTGCCCCCTGATCCATTGAGGAAGTACTTAAAGGACTTCTCCCTAAAGGGAACACCTTTTCCTGCATTCATCTGGGTGCAGTGGGGCTGCACAACTCTCCCACACCTAAGAATGTGTTCTGGAATTCTGAGTGCAGGGAAGTTCCTCCAACTGACAGCAGCGCCTGGGTTCTAATTGAATCCCTTTGCTTGTCTTCCCTGATGGAAAGCCTAGGCGGGAGTGCGGGGGAAAGTGTGGCTTGGGCTCCAAAACCAAGTATTTGCGATGACCTCTCTATGGTTTGTGGAGGTGTTTAAACTACATCCCTAACCTGGGAACACCTGTGCCCCCATGAAGATCCGTGGAGTCTGTTTCCACACCTCCAGCACACACACGAACACTTGCACAGTTATCCTGAGAGTGGGCAGCCTCCTCCAACTGAGAGCAGGGCCTTGGTTCTTATAAAATCGCTTAACTTGTCTACCCTGTTTGGTTGCCTGATACGGAGTGCTAGGGAAAGTGTGGGTTGTGCTCTAAATCCAAGTATTAGCGTGTGCTTCTCCATGGGATTTGGAGGTTATTAACCAAAAGCCCACAACATGGGAATACCTGTGCTCCTTGAAAAAAGCGTGGACTCTGTATCCCCACCACCAGAACACACATGAAGAAGTTTTCTGCTATCCTGAGTGTGGGCTGGCAATTTCAGGTGACAGAAGCGGCTGGGTTCTAATAGAATCCCTTAGCTTGCAATCCCTGAGTGTTTCCCTAGGACTGACTCTGAGAGAAACCTGGGGGTTGGGCTTTGAGGCCAAATAGTAGCGAGTGTCCCCGATGGACTGAGGAAGTATTTAGATGAATTCTCCATAAAGGGAAACACCTGAGCACCCATTCATCTGCGTGGAGTGGGGCTTCAAATCTCCCCACCACTCAAGGTTGGGTTCCAGTATCCTGAGGGTGGGGTAGTTCCTCCAACTGACATCAGCGTCTTGGTTTGAATAGAATCCCTTTGCTTGTCTTCCCTGATGGTTTGCCTAGGCCAGTGTGTGGTTGAAAGTGGGATTTGGGATCTAAAACTAAGTATTAGCGTGTGCCTCTCCATGGGTAGTGGAGATGTTTAAACTACAACCCACAACTTGGGAATTACTGTGACCCCTGAAAAATGCGTGTGCTATGTTTCCCCACGTCCAGCACACACAGGAAGAAGTGTTCTGGGGTTCTGAGTGTGGGGAGGTTCCTCCAACAGACAGCAGCACCTGGGTTGTAATAGAATCCCTTAGCTTGACTTCCCTAAGTGTTTTCCTAGGCCTAGCAGTAAGCGATGGTGGGGGATGGGCTCTAAAGCCAAGTATTAGCGAGTGCATCTCTGTGGGTAGTGGAGGGTTTTAAACTACTTCCCCAACCTTGGAACACCTGTGCCCCATAAAGATGCGTGGAATCTGTTTCCCCACCTCCAGCACACACACGGAGACGTGCTCAGGTATCCTGATTGTGGGGAGGCTCCTGCAAATGACAGCAGCGCCTGGGTTCTAAAAGAATCCCTTAGCTTGTCTTCCCTGATGGCATGCCTAGGCTGGAGAGTGGGGGAAAGTGGGGGTTGGGCTCTAAACCAAGTATAAGCGAGAGCCTATCCATGGGATGTGGGTTTTTAACCTACAACCCACAACCATGGTATAAATGTGCCCCCTGAAAAATGCTTTGACTGTTTCCCTACATCCAGCACACACACGAAGATGTGTTCTTGTATTCTGAGTGTGGGGAAGTTCCTCAAACTGACAGCAGCACCTGGATTCTATTAGTATCCCTTAGCTTCTGTTCCCTGAGTGTTCTTTTAGGCCAGGCCATGAGGGAAAGCTGGGGGTTGGGCTTGGAGGCCACGTAGCAGTGAGTGCCACCTGATCCATTGAGGAAGTACTTAGAGGACTTCTCCCTAAAGGGAACGCTTTTTCCTGCATTCATCTGGGTGCAGTGGGGCTGCACATCTCTCCCACACCTAAGAATGTGTTCTGGAATTCTGAGTGCAGGGAAGTTCCTCCAACTGACAGCAGTGCCTGGGTTCTAATTGAATCCCTTTGCTTGTCTTACAAGATGGAAAGCCTAGGCGGGAGTGCGGGGGAATGTGTGGTTTGGGCTCCAAAACCAAGTATTTGCGATGACCTCTCTATGGTTTGTGGAGGTGTTTAAACTTCATCCCTAACCTGGGAACACCTGTGCTCCCATAAAGATCCGTGGAGTCTGTTTCCACACCTCCAGCACACACACGAACACTTGCACAGTTATCCTGAGAGTGGGCAGCCTCCTCCAACTGAGAGCAGGGCCTTGGTTCTTATAAAATCGCTTAACTTGTCTACCCTGTTTGGTTGCCTGATACGGAGTGCTGGGGAAAGGGTGGGTTGGGCTCTAAATCCAAGTATTAGCGAGTGCTTCTCCATGGGATTTGGAGGTTATTAACCAAAAGCCCACAACATGGGAATACCTGTGCTCCTTGAAAAAAGCGTGGACTCTGTATCCCCACCACCAGAACACACATGAAGAAGTTTTCTGCTATCCTGAGTGTGGGCTGGCAATTTCAGGTGACAGAAGCGGCTGGGTTCTAATAGAATCCCTTAGCTTGTAATCCCTGAGTGTTTCCCTAGGACTGACTCTGAGAGAAACCTGGGGGTTGGGCTTTGAGGCCAAATAGTAGCGAGTGTCCCCGATGGACTGAGGAAGTCTTTAGATGAATTCTCCATAAAGGGAAACACCTGAGCACCCATTCATCTGCGTGGAGTGGGGCTTCAAATCTCCCCACCACACAAGGTTGTCTTCCAGTATCCTGAGGGTGGGGTAGTTCCTCCAACTGACATCAGCGTCTTGGTTTGAATAGAATCCCTTTGCTTGTCTTCCCTGATGGTTTGCCTAGGCCAGTGTGTGGTTGAAAGTGGGATTTGGGATCTAAAACTAAGTATTAGCGTGTGCCTCTCCATGGGTAGTGGAGATGTTTAAACTACAACCCACAACTTGGGAATTACTGTGACCCCTGAAAAATGCGTGTGCTATGTTTCCCCACGTCCAGCACACACAGGAAGAAGTGTTCTGGGGTTCTGAGTGTGGGGAGGTTCCTCCAACAGACAGCAGCACCTGGGTTGTAATAGAATCCCTTAGCTTGACTTCCCTAAGTGTTTTCCTAGGCCTAGCAGTAAGCGATGGTGGGGGATGGGCTCTAAAGCCAAGTATTAGCGAGTGCATCTCTGTGGGTAGTGGAGGGTTTTAAACTACTTCCCCAACCTTGGAACACCTGTGCCCCATAAAGATGCGTGGAATCTCTTTCCCCACCTCCAGCACACACACGGAGACGTGCTCATTTATCCTGATTGTGGGGAGGCTCCTCCAAATGACAGCAGCGCCTGGGTTCTAAAAGAATCCCTTAGCTTGTCTTCCCTGATGGCATGCCTAGGCTGGAGAGTGGGGGAAAGTGGGGGTTGGGCTCTAAACCAAGTATAAGCGAGAGCCTATCCATGGGATGTGGGTTTTTAACCTACAACCCACAACCATGGAATAAATGTGCCCCCTGAAAGATGCTTTGACTCTTTCCCTACATCCAGCACACACACGAAGATGTGTTCTTGTATTCTGAGTATGGGGAAGTTCCTCAAACTGACAGCAGCACCTGGATTCTATTAGTATCCCTTAGCTTCTGTTCCCTGAGTGTTCTTTTAGGCCAGGCCATGAGGGAAAGCTGGGGGTTGGGCTTGGAGGCCACGTAGCAGTGAGTGCCCCCTGATCCATTGAGGAAGTACTTAGAGGACTTCTCCCTAAAGGGAACACCTTTTCCTGCATTCATCTGGGTGCAGTGGGGCTGCACATCTCTCCCACACCTAAGAATGTGTTCTGGAATTCTGAGTGCAGGGAAGTTCCTCCAACTGACAGCAGTGCCTGGGTTCTAATTGAATCCCTTTGCTTGTCTTACATGATGGAAAGCCTAGGCGGGAGTGCGGGGGAATGTGTGGTTTGGGCTCCAAAACCAAGTATTTGCGATGACCTCTCTATGGTTTGTGGAGGTGTTTAAACTACATCCCTAACCTGGGAACACCTGTGCTCCCATAAAGATCCGTGGAGTCTGTTTCCACACCTCCAGCACACACACGAACACTTGCACAGTTATCCTGAGAGTGGGCAGCCTCCTCCAACTGAGAGCAGGGCCTTGGTTCTTATAAAATCGCTTAACTTGTCTACCATGTTTGGTTGCCTGATACGGAGTGCAGGGGAAAGGTTGGGTTGGGCTCTAAATCCAAGTATTAGCGAGTGCTTCTCCATGGGATTTGGAGGTTATTAACCAAAAGCCCACAACATGGGAATACCTGTGCTCCTTCAAAAAAGCGTGGACTCTGTATCTCCACCACCAGAACACACATGAAGAAGTTTTCTGCTATCCTGAGTGTGGGCTGGCAATTTCAGGTGACAGAAGCGGCTGGGTTCTAATAGAATCCCTTAGCTTGTAATCCCTGAGTGTTTCCCTAGGACTGACTCTGAGAGAAACCTGGGGGTTGGGCTTTGAGGCCAAATAGTAGCGAGTGTCCCCGATGGACTGAGGAAGTCTTTAGATGAATTCTCCATAAAGGGAAACACCTGAGCACCCATTCATCTGCGTGGAGTGGGGCTTCAAATCTCCCCACCACACAAGGTTGGGTTCCAGTATTCTGAGGGTGGGGTAGTTCCTCCAACTGATATCTGCGTCTTGGTTTGAATAGAATCCCTTTGCTTGTCTTCCCTGATGGTTTGCCTAGGCCAGTGTGTGGTTGAAAGTGGGATTTGGGATCTAAAACTAAGTATTAGCGTGTGCCTCTCCATGGGTAGTGGAGATGTTTAAACTACAACCCACATCTTGGGAATTACTGTGACCCCTGAAAAATGCGTGTGCTATGTTTCCCCATTTTCAGCACACACAGGAAGAAGTGTTCTGGGGTTCTGAGTGTGGGGAGGTTCCTCCAACAGACAGCAGCACCTGGGTTGTAATAGAATCCCTTAGCTTGACTTCCCTAAGTGTTTTCCTAGGCCTAGCAGTAAGCGATGGTGGGGGATGGGCTCTAAAGCCAAGTATTAGCGAGTGCATCTCTGTGGGTAGTGGAGGGTTTTAAACTACTTCCCCAACCTTGGAACACCTGTGCCCCATAAAGATGCGTGGAATCTGTTTCCCCACCTCCAGCACACACACGGAGATGTGCTCAAGTATCCTGATTGTGGGGAGGCTCCTCCAAATGACAGCAGCTCCTGGGTTCTAAAAGAATCCCTTAGCTTGTCTTCCCTGAAGGCATGCCTAGGCTGGAGAGTGGGGGAAAGTGGGGGTTGGGCTCTAAACCAAGTATAAGCGAGAGCCTATCCATGGGATGTGGGTTTTTAACCTACAACCCACAACCATGGAATAAATGTGCCCCCTGAAAGATGCTTTGAATGTTTCCCTACATCCAGCACACACACGAAGATGTGTTCTTGTATTCTGAGTGTGGGGAAGTTCCTCAAACTGACAGCAGCACCTGGATTGTATTAGTATCCCTTAGCTTCTGTTCCCTGAGTGTTCTTTTAGGCCAGGCCATGAGGGAAAGCTGGGGGTTGGGCTTGGAGGCCACGTAGCAGTGAGTGCCCCCTGATCCATTGAGGAAGTACTTAGAGGACTTCTCCCTAAAGGGAACACTTTTTCCTGCATTCATCTGGGTGCAGTGGGGCTGCACATCTCTCCCACACCTAAGAATGTGTTCTGGAATTCTGAGTGCAGGGAAGTTCCTCCAACTGACAGCAGTGCCTGGGTTCTAATTGAATCCCTTTGCTTGTCTTACAAGATGGAAAGCCTAGGCGGGAGTGCGGGGGAATGTGTGGTTTGGGCTCCAAAACCAAGTATTTGCGATGACCTCTCTATGGTTTGTGGAGGTGTTTAAACTACATCCCTAACCTGGGAACACCTGTGCTCCCATAAAGATCCGTGGAGTCTGTTTCCACACCTCCAGCACACACACGAACACTTGCACAGTTATCCTGAGAGTGGGCAGCCTCCTCCAACTGAGAGCAGGGCCTTGGTTCTTATAAAATCGCTTAACTTGCTACCATGTTTGGTTGCCTGATACGGAGTGCTGGGGAAAGGGTGGGTTGGGCTCTAAATCCAAGTATTAGCGAGTGCTTCTCCATGGGATTTGGAGGTTATTAACCAAAAGCCCACAACATGGGAATACCTGTGCTCCTTCAAAAAAGCGTGGACTCTGTATCTCCACCACCAGAACACACATGAAGAAGTTTTCTGCTATCCTGAGTGTGGGCTGGCAATTTCAGGTGACAGAAGCGGCTGGGTTCTAATAGAATCCCTTAGCTTGTAATCCCTGAGTGTTTCCCTAGGACTGACTCTGAGAGAAACCTGGGGGTTGGGCTTTGAGGCCAAATAGTAGCGAGTGTCCCCGATGGACTGAGGAAGTATTTAGATGAATTCTCCATAAAGGGAAACACCTGAGCACCCATTCATCTGCGTGGAGTGGGGCTTCAAAACTCCCCACCACACAAGGTTGGGTTCCAGTATTCTGAGGGTGTGGTAGTTCCTCCAACTGATATCTGCGTCTTGGTTTGAATAGAATCCCTTTGCTTGTCTTCCCTGATGGTTTGCCTAGGCCAGTGTGTGGTTGAAAGTGGGATTTGGGATCTAAAACTAAGTATTAGCGTGTGCCTCTCCATGGGTAGTGGAGATGTTTAAACTACAACCCACAACTTGGGAATTACTGTGACCCCTGAAAAATGCGTGTGCTATGTTTCCCCATTTTCAGCACACACAGGAAGAAGTGTTCTGGGGTTCTGAGTGTGGGGAGGTTCCTCCAACAGACAGCAGCACCTGGGTTGTAATAGAATCCCTTAGCTTGACTTCCCTAAGTGTTTTCCTAGGCCTAGCAGTAAGCGATGGTGGGGGATGGGCTCTAAAGCCAAGTATTAGCGAGTGCACCTCTGTGGGTAGTGGAGGGTTTTAAACTACTTCCCCAACCTTGGAACACCTGTGCCCCATAAAGATGCGTGGAATCTGTTTCCCCACCTCCAGCACACACACGGAGATGTGCTCAGGTATCCTGATTGTGGGGAGGCTCCTCCAAATGACAGCAGCGCCTGGGTTCTAAAAGAATCCCTTAGCTTGTCTTCCCTGAAGGCATGCCTAGGCTGGAGAGTGGGGGAAAGTGGGGGTTGGGCTCTAAACCAAGTATAAGCGAGAGCCTATCCATGGGATGTGGGTTTTTAACCTACAACCCACAACCATGGAATAAATGTGCCCCCTGAAAGATGCTTTGACTCTTTCCCTACATCCAGCACACACACGAAGATGTGTTCTTGTATTCTGAGTGTGGGGAAGTTCCTCAAACTGACAGCAGCACCCGGATTCTATTAGTATCCCTTAGCTTCTGTTCCCTGAGTGTTCTTTTAGGCCAGGCCATGAGGGAAAGCTGGGGGTTGGGCTTGGAGGCCACGTAGCAGTGAGTGCCCCCTGATCCATTGAGGAAGTACTTAGAGGACTTCTCCCTAAACGGAACACTTTTCCTGCATTCATCTGGGTGCAGTGGGGCTGCACAACTCTCCCACACCTAAGAATGTGTTCTGGAATTCTGAGTGCAGGGAAGTTCCTCCAACTGACAGCAGCGCCTGGGTTCTAATTGAATCCCTTTGCTTGTCTTCCCTGATGGAAAGCCTAGGCGGGAGTGCGGGGAAAATGTGGTTTGGGCTCCAAAACCAAGTATTTGCGATGACCTCTCTATGGTTTGTGGAGGTGTTTAAACTACATCCCTAACCTGGGAACACCTGTGCCCCCATGAAGATCCGTGGAGTCTGTTTCCACACCTCCAGCACACACACGAACACTTGCACAGTTATCCTGAGAGTGGGCAGCCTCCTCCAACTGAGAGCAGGGCCTTGGTTCTTATAAAATCGCTTAACTTGTCTACCCTGTTTGGTTGCCTGATACGGAGTGCTGGGGAAAGGGTGGGTTGGGCTCTAAATCCAAGTATTAGCGAGTGCTTCTCCATGGGATTTGGAGGTTATTAACCAAAAGCCCGGAACATGGGAATACCTGTGCTCCTTGAAAAAAGCGTGGACTCTGTATCCCCACCACCAGAACACACATGAAGAAGTTTTCTGCTATCCTGAGTGTGGGCTGGCAATTTCAGGTGACAGAAGCGGCTGGGTTCTAATAGAATCCCTTAGCTTGTAATCCCTGAGTGTTTCCCTAGGACTGACTCTGAGAGAAACCTGGGGGTTGGGCTTTGAGGCCAAATAGTAGCGAGTGTCCCCGATGGACTGAGGAAGTATTTAGATGAATTCTCCATAAAGGGAAACACCTGAGCACCCATTCATCTGCGTGGAGTGGGGCTTCAAATCTCCCCACCACACAAGGTTGGGTTCCAGTATCCTGAGGGTGGGGTAGTTCCTCCAACTGACATCAGCGTCTTGGTTTGAATAGAATCCCTTTGCTTGTCTTCCCTGATGGTTTGCCTAGGCCAGTGTGTGGTTGAAAGTGGGATTTGGGATCTAAAACTAAGTATTAGCGTGTGCCTCTCCATGGGTAGTGGAGATGTTTAAACTACAACCCACAACTTGGGAATTACTGTGACCCCTGAAAAATGCGTGTGCTATGTTTCCCCACGTCCAGCACACACAGGAAGAAGTGTTCTGGGGTTCTGAGTGTGGGGAGGTTCCTCCAACAGACAGCAGCACCTGGGTTGTAATAGAATCCCTTAGCTTGACTTCCCTAAGTGTTTTCCTAGGCCTAGCAGTAAGCGATGGTGGGGGATGGGCTCTAAAGCCAAGTATTAGCGAGTGCATCTCTGTGGGTAGTGGAGGGTTTTAAACAACTTCCCCAACCTTGGAACACCTGTGTCCCATAAAGATGCGTGGATTCTGTTTCCCCATCTCCAGCACATACACGGAGACGTGCTCAGGTATCCTGATTGTGGGGAGGCTCCTCCAAATGACAGCAGCGCCTGGGTTCTAAAAGTATCCCTTAGCTTGTCTTCCCTGATGTCATGCCTAGGCTGGAGAGTGGGGGAAAGTGGGGGTTGGGCTCTAAACCAAGTATAAGCGAGAGCCTATCCATGGGATGTGGGTTTTTAACCTACAACCCACAACCATGGAATAAATGTGCCCCCTGAAAGATGCTTTGACTCTTTCCCTACATCCAGCACACACACGAAGATGTGTTCTTGTATTCTGAGTGTGGGGAAGTTCCTCAAACTGACAGCAGCACCTGGATTCTATTAGTATCCCTTAGCTTCTGTTCCCTGAGTGTTCTTTTAGGCCAGGCCATGAGGGAAAGCTGGGGGTTGGGCTTGGAGGCCACGTAGCAGTGAGTGCCCCCTGATCCATTGAGGAAGTACTTAGAGGACTTCTCCCTAAAGGGAACACCTTTTCCTGCATTCATCTGGGTGCAGTGGGGCTGCACAACTCTCCCACACCTAAGAATGTGTTCTGGAATTCTGAGTGCAGGGAAGTTCCTCCAACTGACAGCAGCGCCTGGGTTCTAATTGAATCCCTTTGCTTGTCTTCCCTGTTGGAAAGCCTAGGCGGGAGTGCGGGGGAAAGTGTGGCTTGGGCTCCAAAACCAAGTATTTGCGATGACCTCTCTATGGTTTGTGGAGGTGTTTAAACTACATCCCTAACCTGGGAACACCTGTGCCCCCATGAAGATCCGTGGAGTCTGTTTCCACACCTCCAGCACACACACGAACACTTGCACAGTTGTCCCGAGAGTGGGCAGCCTCCTCCAACTGAGAGCAGGGCCTTGGTTCTTATAAAATCGCTTAACTTGTCTACCCTGTTTGGTTGCCTGATACGGAGTGCTGGGGAAAGGGTGGGTTGGGCTCTAAATCCAAGTATTAGCGAGTGCTTCTCCATGGGATTTGGAGGTTATTAACCAAAAGCCCACAACATGGGAATACCTGTGCTCCTTGAAAAAAGCGTGGACTCTGTATCCCCACCACCAGAACACACATGAAGAAGTTTTCTGCTATCCTGAGTGTGGGCTGGCAATTTCAGGTGACAGAAGCGGCTGGGTTCTAATAGAATCCCTTAGCTTGTAATCCCTGAGTGTTTCCCTAGGACTGACTCTGAGAGAAACCTGGGGGTTGGGCTTTGAGGCCAAATAGTAGCGAGTGTCCCCGATGGACTGAGGAAGTATTTAGATGAATTCTCCATAAAGGGAAACACCTGATCACCCATTCATCTGCGTGGAGTGGGGCTTCAAATCTCCCCACCACACAAGGTTGGCCTCCAGTATCCTGAGGGTGGGGTAGTTCCTCCAACTGACATCAGCGTCTTGGTTTGAATAGAATCCCTTTGCTTGTCTTCCCTGATGGTTTGCCTAGGCCAGTGTGTGGTTGAAAGTGGGATTTGGGATCTAAAACTAAGTATTAGCGTGTGCCTCTCCATGGGTAGTGGAGATGTTTAAACTACAACCCACAACTTGGGAATTACTGTGACCCCTGAAATATGAGTGTGCTATGTTTCCCCACGTCCAGCACACACAGGAAGAAGTGTTCTGGGGTTCTGAGAGTGGGGAGGTTCCTCCAACAGACAGCAGCACCTGGGTTGTAATAGAATCCCTTAGCTTGACTTCCCTAAGTGTTTTCCTAGGCCTAGCAGTAAGCGATGGTGGGGGATGTGCTCTAAAGCCAAGTATTAGCGAGTGCATCTCTGTGGGTAGTGGAGGGTTTTAAACTACTTCCCCAACCTTGGAACACCTGTGCCCCATAAAGATGCGTGGAATCTGTTTCCCCACCTCCAGCACACACACGGAGATGTGCTCAGGTATCCTGATTGTGGGGAGGCTCCTCCAAATGACAGCAGCGCCTGGGTTCTAAAAGAATCCCTTAGCTTGTCTTCACTGATGGCATGCCTAGGCTGGAGAGTGGGGGAAAGTGGGGGTTGGGCTCTAAACCAAGTATAAGCGAGAGCCTATCCATGGTATGTGGTTTTTTAACTTACAACCCACAACCATGGAATAAATGTGCCCCCTGAATAATGCTTTGACTGTTTCCCTACATCCAGCACACACACGAAGAAGTGTTCTTGTATTCTGAGTGTGGGGAAGTTCCTCAAATTGACAGCAGCACCTGGATTCTATTAGTATCCCTTAGCTTCTGTTCCCTGAGTGTTCTTTTAGGCCAGGCCATGAGGGAAAGCTGGGGGTTGGGCTTGGAGGCCACGTAGCAGTGAGTGCCCCCTGATCCAATGAGGAAGTACTTAAAGGACTTCTCCCTTAAGGGAACACCTTTTCCTGCATTCATCTGGGTGCAGTGGGGCTGCACAACTCTCCCACACCTAAGAATGTGTTCTGGAATTCTGAGTGCAGGGAAGTTCCTCCAACTGACAGCAGCGCCTGGGTTCTAATTGAATCCCTTTGCTTGTCTTCCCTGATGGAAAGCCTAGGCGGGAGTGCGGGGGAAAGTGTGGCTTGGGCTCCAAAACCAAGTATTTGCGATGACCTCTCTATGGTTTGTGGAGGTGTTTAAACTACATCCCTAACCTGGGAACACCTGTGCCCCCATGAAGATCCGTGGAGTCTGTTTCCACACCTCCAGCACACACACGAACACTTGCACAGTTATCCTGAGAGTGGGCAGCCTCCTCCAACTGAGAGCAGGGCCTTGGTTCTTATAAAATCGCTTAACTTGTCTACCCTGTTTGGTTGCCTGATACGGAGTGCTGGGGAAAGGGTGGGTTGGGCTCTAAATCCAAGTATTAGCGAGTGCTTCTCCATGGGATTTGGAGGTTATTAACCAAAAGCCCACAACATGGGAATACCTGTGCTCCTTGAAAAAAGCGTGGACTCTGTATCCCCACCACCAGAACACACATGAAGAAGTTTTCTGCTCTCCTGAGTGTGGGCTGGCAATTTCAGGTGACAGAAGCGGCTGGGTTCTAATAGAATCCCTTAGCTTGTAATCCCTGAGTGTTTCCCTAGGACTGACTCTGAGAGAAACCTGGGGGTTGGGCTTTGAGGCCAAATAGTAGCGAGTGTCCCCGATGGACTGAGGAAGTCTTTAGATGAATTCTCCATAAAGGGAAACACCTGAGCACCCATTCATCTGCGTGGAGTGGGGCTTCAAATCTCCCCACCACACAAGGTTGGGTTCCAGTATCCTGAGGGTGGGGTAGTTCCTCCAACTGACATCAGCGTCTTGGTTTGAATAGAATCCCTTTGCTTGTCTTCCCTGATGGTTTGCCTAGGCCAGTGTGTAGTTGAAAGTGGGATTTGGGATCTAAAACTAAGTATTAGCGTGTGCCTCTCCATGGGTAGTGGAGATGTTTAAACTACAACCCACAACTTGGGAATTACTGTGACCCCTGAAAAATGCGTGTGCTAGGTTTCCCCACGTCCAGCACACACAGGAAGAAGTGTTCTGGGGTTCTGAGTGTGGGGAGGTTCCTCCAACAGACAGCAGCACCTGGGTTGTAATAGAATCCCTTAGCTTGACTTCCCTAAGTGTTTTCCTAGGCCTAGCAGTAAGCGATGGTTGGGGATGGGCTCTAAAGCCAAGTTTTAGCGAGTGCATCTCTGTGGGTAGTGGAGGGTTTTAAACAACTTCCCCAACCTTGGAACACCTGTGTCCCATAAAGATGCGTGGAATCTGTTTCCCCACCTCCAGCACACACACGGAGACGTGCTCAGGTATCCTGATTGTGGGGAGGCTCCTCCAAATGACAGCAGCACCTGGGTTCTAAAAGAATCCCTTAGCTTGTCTTCCCTGATGGCATGCCTAGGCTGGAGAGTGGGAGAAAGTGGGGGTTGGGCTCTAAACCAAGTATAAGCGAGAGCCTATCCATGGGATGTGGGTTTTTAACCTACAACCCACAACCATGGAATAAATGTGCCCCCTGAAAGATGCTTTGACTCTTTCCCTACATCCAGCACACACACGAAGATGTGTTCTTGTATTCTGAGTGTGGGGAAGTTCCTCAAACTGACAGCAGCACCTGGATTCTATTAGTATCCCTTAGCTTCTGTTCCCTGAGTGTTCTTTTAGGCCAGGCCATGAGGGAAAGATGGGGGTTGGGCTTGGAGGCCACGTAGCAGTGAGTGCCCCCTGATCCATTGAGGAAGTACTTAGAGGACTTGTCCCTAAAGGGAACACCTTTTCCTGCATTCATCTGGGTGCAGTGGGGCTGCACAACTCTCCCACACCTAAGAATGTGTTCTGGAATTCTGAGTGCAGGGAAGTTCCTCCAACTGACAGCAGCGCCTGGGTTCTAATTGAATCCCTTTGCTTGTCTTCCCTGATGGAAAGCCTAGGCGGGAGTGCGGGGGAAAGTGTGGTTTGGGCTCCAAAACCAAGTATTTGCGATGACCTCTCTATGGTTTGTGGAGGTGTTTAAACTACATCCCTAACCTGGGAACACCTGTGCCCCCATAAAGATCCGTGGAGTCTGTTTCCACACCTCCAGCACACACACGAACACTTGCACAGTTATCCTGAGAGTGGGCAGCCTCCTCCAACTGAGAGCAGGGCCTTGGTTCTTATAAAATCGCTTAACTTGTCTACCCTGTTTGGTTGCCTGATACGGAGTGCTGGGGAAAGGGTGGGTTGGGCTCTAAATCCAAGTATTAGCGAGTGCTTCTCCATGGGATTTGGAGGTTATTAACCAAAAGCCCACAACATGGGAATACCTGTGCTCCTTGAAAAAAGCGTGGACTCTGTATCCCCACCACCAGAACACACATGAAGAAGTTTTCTGCTATCCTGAGTGTGGGCTGGCAATTTCAGGTGACAGAAGCGGCTGGGTTCTAATAGAATCCCTTAGCTTGTAATCCCTGAGTGTTTCCCTAGGACTGACTCTGAGAGAAACCTGGGGGTTGGGCTTTGAGGCCAAATAGTAGCGAGTGTCCCCGATGGACTGAGGAAGTATTTAGATGAATTCTCCATAAAGGGAAACACCTGAGCACCCATTCATCTGCGTGGAGTGGGGCTTCAAATCTCCCCACCACACAAGGTTGGGTTCCAGTATCCTGAGGTTGGGGTAGTTCCTCCAACTGACATCAGCGTCTTGGTTTGAATAGAATCCCTTTGCTTGTCTTCCCTGATGGTTTGCCTAGGCCAGTGTGTAGTTGAAAGTGGGATTTGGGATCTAAAACTAAGTATTAGCGTGTGCCTCTCCATGGGTAGTGGAGATGTTTAAACTACAACCCACAACTTGGGAATTACTGTGACCCCTGAAAAATGCGTGTGCTAAGTTTCCCCACGTCCAGCACACACAGGAAGAAGTGTTCTGGGGTTCTGAGTGTGGGGAGGTTCCTCCAACAGACAGCAGCACCTGGGTTGTAATAGAATCCCTTAGCTTGACTTCCCTAAGTGTTTTCCTAGGCCTAGCAGTAAGCAATGGTTGGGGATGGGCTCTAAAGCCAAGTATTAGCGGGTGCATCTCTGTGGGTAGTGGAGGGTTTTAAACAACTTCCCCAACCTTGGAACACCTGTGTCCCATAAAGATGCGTGGAATCTGTTTCCCCACCTCCAGCACACACACGGAGACGTGCTCAGGTATCCTGATTGTGGGGAGGCTCCTCCAAATGACAGCAGCGCCTGGGTTCTAAAAGAATCCCTTAGCTTGTCTTCCCTGATGGCATGCCTACCCTGGAGAGTGGGAGAAAGTGGGGGTTGGGCTCTAAACCAAGTATAAGCGAGAGCCTATCCATGGGATGTGGGTTTTTAACCTACAACCCACAACCATGGAATAAATGTGCCCCCTGAAAGATGCTTTGACTCTTTCCCTACATCCAGCACACACACGAAGATGTGTTCTTGTATTCTGAGTGTGGGGAAGTTCCTCAAACTGACAGCAGCACCTGGATTCTATTAGTATCCCTTAGCTTCTGTTCCCTGAGTGTTCTTTTAGGCCAGGCCATGAGGGAAAGCTGGGGGTTGGGCTTGGAGGCCACGTAGCAGTGAGTGCCCCCTGATCCTTTGAGGAAGTACTTAGAGGACTTCTCCCTAAAGGGAACACCTTTTCCTGCATTCATCTGGGTGCAGTGGGGCTGCACAACTCTCCCACACCTAAGAATGTGTTCTGGAATTCTGAGTGCAGGGAAGTTCCTCCAACTGACAGCAGCGCCTGGGTTCTAATTGAATCCCTTTGCAGGTCTTCCCTGATGGAAAGCCTAGGCGGGAGTGCGGGGGAAAGTGTGGCTTGGGCTCCAAAATGAAGTATTTGCGATGACCTCTCTATGGTTTGTGGAGGTGTTTAAACTACATCCCTAACCTGGGAACACCTGTGCACCCATAAATATCCGTGGAGTCTGTTTCCACACCTCCAGCACACACACGAACACTTGCACAGTTATCCTGAGAGTGGACAGACTCCTCCAACTGAGAGCAGGGCTTTGGTTCTTATAAAATCGCTCAACTTGTCTACCCTGTTTGGTTGCCTGATACGGAGTGCTGGGGAAAGGGTGGGTTGGGCTCTAAATCCAAGTATTAGCGAGTGCTTCTCCATGGGATTTGGAGGTTATTAACCAAAAGCCCACAATATGGGAATACCTGTGCTCCTTGAAAAAAGCGTGGACTCTGTATCCCCACCACCAGAACACACATGAAGAAGTTTTCTGCTATCCTGAGTGTGGGCTGGCAATTTCAGGTGACAGCAGCGCCTGGGTTCTAAAAGAATCCCTTAGCTAATCTTCCCTGATGGCATGCCTAGGCTGGAGAGTGGGGGAAAGTGGGGGTTGGGCTCTAAACCAAGTATAAGCGAGAGCCTATCCATGGGATGTGTGTTTTTAACATACAACCCACAACCATGGAATAAATATGCCCCCTGAAAGATGCTTTGACTGTTTCCCTACATCCAGCACACACACGAAGATGTGTTCTTGTATTCTGAGTGTGGGGAAGTTCCTCAAACTGTCAGCAGCACCTGTATTCAATTAGTATCCCTTATCTTCTGTTCCCTGAGTGTTCTCTTAGACCAGGCCATGAGGGAAAGCTGGGGGTTGGGCTTGGAGGCCACGTAGCAGTGAGTGCCCCCTGATCCATTGAGGAAGTACTTAGAGGACTTCTCCCTAAACGGAACACCTTTTCCTCCATTTATCAGAGTGCAGTTGGGCTGCACAACTCTCCCACACCTAAGAATGTGTTCTGGAATTCTGAGTGCAGGGAAGTTCCTCCAACTGACAGCAGCGCCTGGGTTCTAATTGAATCCCTTTGCTTGTCTTCCCTGATGGAAAGCCTAGGCGGGAGTGCGGGGGAAAGTGTGGTTTGGGCTCCAAAACCAAGTATTTGCGATGACCTCTCTATGGTTTGTGGAGGTGTTTAAACTACATCCCTAACCTGGGAACACCTGTGCCCCCATAAAGATCCGTGGAGTCTGTTTCCACACCTCCAGCACACACACGAACACTTGCACAGTTATCCTGAGAGTGGGCAGCCTCCTCCAACTGAGAGCAGGGCCTTGGTTCTTATAAAATCGCTTAACTTGTCTACCCTGTTTGGTTGCCTGATACGGAGTGCTGGGGAAAGGGTGGGTTGGGCTCTAAATCCAAGTATTAGCGAGTGCTTCTCCATGGGATTTGGAGGTTATTAACCAAAAGCCCACAACATGGGAATACCTGTGCTCCTTGAGAAAAGCGTGGACTCTGTATCCCCACCACCAGAACACACATGAAGAAGTTTTCTGCTATCCTGAGTGTGGGCTGGCAATTTCAGGTGACAGAAGCGGCTGGGTTCTAATAGAATCCCTTAGCTTGTAATCCCTGAGTGTTTCCCTAGGACTGACTCTGAGAGAAACCTGGGGGTTGGGCTTTGAGGCCAAATAGTAGCGAGTGTCCCCGATGGACTGAGGAAGTCTTTAGATGAATTCTCCATAAAGGGAAACACCTGAGCAACCATTCATCTGCGTGGAGTGGGGCTTCAAATCTCCCCACCACACAAGGTTGGGTTCCAGTATCCTGAGGGTGGGGTAGTTCCTCCAACTGACATCAGCGTCTTGGTTTGAATAGAATCCCTTTGCTTGTCTTCCCTGATGGTTTGCCTAGGCCAGTGTGTGGTTGAAAGGGGGATTTGGGATCTAAAACTAAGTATTAGCGTGTGCCTCTCCATGGGTAGTGGAGATGTTTAAACTACAACCCACAACTTGGGAATTACTGTGACCCCTGAAAAATGCGTGTGCTATGTTTCCCCACGTCCAGCACACCCAGGAAGAAGTGTTCTGGGGTTCTGAGTGTGGGGAGGTTCCTCCAACAGACAGCAGCACCTGGGTTGTAATAGAATCCCTTAGCTTGACTTCCCTAAGTGTTTTCCTAGGCCTAGCAGTAAGCGATGGTTGGGGATGGGCTCTAAAGCCAAGTATTAGCGAGTGCATCTCTGTGGGTAGTGGAGGGTTTTAAACAACTTCCCCAACCTTGGAACACCTGTGTCCCATAAAGATGCGTGGAATCTGTTTCCCCACCTCCAGCACACACACGGAGACGTGCTCAGGTATCCTGATTGTGGGGAGGCTCCTCCAAATGACAGCAGCGCCTGGGTTCTAAAAGAATCCCTTAGCTTGTCTTCCCTGATGGCATGCCTAGGCTGGAGAGTGGGGGAAAGTGGGGGTTGGGCTCTAAACCAAGTATAAGCGAGAGCCTATCCATGGGATGTGGGTTTTTAACCTACAACCCACAACCATGGAATAAATGTGCCCCCTGAAAGATGCTTTGACTCTTTCCCTACATCCAGCACACACACGAAGATGTGTTCTGGTATTCTGAGTGTGGGGAAGTTCCTCAAACTGACAGCAGCACCTGGATTCTATTAGTATCCCTTAGCTTCTGTTCCCTGAGTGTTCTTTTAGGCCAGGCCATGAGGGAAAGATGGGGGTTGGGCTTGGAGGACACGTAGCAGTGAGTGCCCCCTGATCCATTGAGGAAGTACTTAGAGGACTTCTCCCTAAAGGGAACACCTTTTCCTGCATTCATCTGGGTGCAGTGGGGCTGCACAACTCTCCCACACCTAAGAATGTGTTCTGGAATTCTGAGTGCAGGGAAGTTCCTCCAACTGACAGCAGCGCCTGGGTTCTAATTGAATCCCTTTGCTTGTCTTCCCTGATGGAAAGCCTAGGCGGGAGTGCGGGGGAAAGTGTGGTTTGGGCTCCAAAACCAAGTATTTGCGATGACCTCTCTATGGTTTGTGGAGGTGTTTAAACTACATCCCTAACCTGGGAACACCTGTGCCCCCATAAAGATCCGTGGAGTCTGTTTCCACACCTCCAGCACACACACGAACACTTGCACAGTTATCCTGATAGTGGGCAGCCTCCTCCAACTGAGAGCAGGGCCTTGGTTCTTATAAAATCGCTTAACTTGTCTACCCTGTTTGGTTGCCTGATACGGAGTGCTGGGGAAAGGGTGGGTTGGGCTCTAAATCCAAGTATTAGCGAGTGCTTCTCCATGGGATTTGGAGGTTATTAACCAAAAGCCCACAACATGGGAATACCTGTGCTCCTTGAAAAAAGCGTGGACTCTGTATCCCCACCACCAGAACACACATGAAGAAGTTTTCTGCTATCCTGAGTGTGGGCTGGCAATTTCAGGTGACAGAAGCGGCTGGGTTCTAATAGAATCCCTTAGCTTGTAATCCCTGAGTGTTTCCCTAGGACTGACTCTGAGAGAAACCTGGGGGTTGGGCTTTGAGGCCAAATAGTAGCGAGTGTCCCCGATGGACTGAGGAAGTCTTTAGATGAATTCTCCATAAAGGGAAACACCTGAGCACCCATTCATCTGCGTGGAGTGGGGCTTCAAATCTCCCCACCACACAAGGTTGGGTTCCAGTATCCTGAGGGTGGGGTAGTTCCTCCAACTGACATCAGCGTCTTGGTTTGAATAGAATCCCTTTGCTTGTCTTCCCTGATGGTTTGCCTAGGCCAGTGTGTGGTTGAAAGTGGGATTTGGGATCTAAAACTAAGTATCAGCGTGTGCCTCTCCATGGGTAGTGGAGATGTTTAAACTACAACCCACAACTTGGGAATTACTGTGACCCCTGAAAAATGCGTGTGCTATGTTTCCCCACGTCCAGCACACACAGGAAGGAGTGTTCTGGGGTTCTGAGAGTGGGGAGGTTCCTCCAACAGACAGCAGCACCTGGGTTGTAATAGAATCCCTTAGCTTGACTTCCCTAAGTGTTTTCCTAGGCCTAGCAGTAAGCGATGGTTGGGGATGGGCTCTAAAGCCAAGTATTAGCGGGTGCATCTCTGTGGGTAGTGGAGGGTTTTAAACAACTTCCCCAACCTTGGAACACCTGTGTCCCATAAAGATGCGTGGAATCTGTTTCCCCACCTCCAGCACACACACGGAGACGTGCTCAGGTATCCTGATTGTGGGGAGGCTCCTCCAAATGACAGCAGCGCCTGGGTTCTAAAAGAATCCCTTAGCTTGTCTTCCCTGATGGCATGCCTACCCTGGAGAGTGGGAGAAAGTGGGGGTTGGGCTCTAAACCAAGTATAAGCGAGAGCCTATCCATGGGATGTGGGTTTTTAACCTACAACCCACAACCATGGAATAAATGTGCCCCCTGAAAGATGCTTTGACTCTTTCCCTACATCCAGCACACACACGAAGATGTGTTCTTGTATTCTGAGTGTGGGGAAGTTCCTCAAACTGACAGCAGCACCTGGATTCTATTAGTATCCCTTAGCTTCTGTTCCCTGAGTGTTCTTTTAGGCCAGGCCATGAGGGAAAGCTGGGGGTTGGGCTTGGAGGCCACGTAGCAGTGAGTGCCCCCTGATCCTTTGAGGAAGTACTTAGAGGACTTCTCCCTAAAGGGAACACCTTTTCCTGCATTCATCTGGGTGCAGTGGGGCTGCACAACTCTCCCACACCTAAGAATGTGTTCTGGAATTCTGAGTGCAGGGAAGTTCCTCCAACTGACAGCAGCGCCTGGGTTCTAATTGAATCCCTTTGCTTGTCTTCCCTGATGGAAAGCCTAGGCGGGAGTGCGGGGGAAAGTGTGGCTTGGGCTCCAAAATGAAGTATTTGCGATGACCTCTCTATGGTTTGTGGAGGTGTTTAAACTACATCCCTAACCTGGGAACACCTGTGCACCCATAAATATCCGTGGAGTCTGTTTCCACACCTCCAGCACACACACGAACACTTGCACAGTTATCCTGAGAGTGGACAGACTCCTCCAACTGAGAGCAGGGCTTTGGTTCTTATAAAATCGCTCAACTTGTCTACCCTGTTTGGTTGCCTGATACGGAGTGCTGGGGAAAGGGTGGGTTGGGCTCTAAATCCAAGTATTAGCGAGTGCTTCTCCATGGGATTTGGAGGTTATTAACCAAAAGCCCACAATATGGGAATACCTGTGCTCCTTGAAAAAAGCGTGGACTCTGTATCCCCACCACCAGAACACACATGAAGAAGTTTTCTGCTATCCTGAGTGTGGGCTGGCAATTTCAGGTGACAGCAGCGCCTGGGTTCTAAAAGAATCCCTTAGCTAATCTTCCCTGATGGCATGCCTAGGCTGGAGAGTGGGGGAAAGTGGGGGTTGGGCTCTAAACCAAGTATAAGCGAGAGCCTATCCATGGGATGTGGGTTTTTAACATACAACCCACAACCATGGAATAAATATGCCCCCTGAAAGATGCTTTGACTGTTTCCCTACATCCAGCACACACACGAAGATGTGTTCTTGTATTCTGAGTGTGGGGAAGTTCCTCAAACTGTCAGCAGCACCTGGATTCAATTAGTATCCCTTATCTTCTGTTCCCTGAGTGTTCTCTTAGACCAGGCCATGAGGGAAAGCTGGGGGTTGGGCTTGGAGGCCACGTAGCAGTGAGTGCCCCCTGATCCATTGAGGAAGTACTTAGAGGACTTCTCCCTAAACGGAACACCTTTTCCTCCATTTATCAGAGTGCAGTTGGGCTGCACAACTCTCCCACACCTAAGAATGTGTTCTGGAATTCTGAGTGCAGGGAAGTTCCTCCAACTGACAGCAGCGCCTGGGTTCTAATTGAATCCCTTTGCTTGTCTTCCCTGATGGAAAGCCTAGGCGGGAGTGCGGGGGAAAGTGTGGTTTGGGCTCCAAAACCAAGTATTTGCGATGACCTCTCTATGGTTTGTGGAGGTGTTTAAACTACATCCCTAACCTGGGAACACCTGTGCCCCCATAAAGATCCGTGGAGTCTGTTTCCACACCTCCAGCACACACACGAACACTTGCACAGTTATCCTGAGAGTGGGCAGCCTCCTCCAACTGAGAGCAGGGCCTTGGTTCTTATAAAATCGCTTAACTTGTCTACCCTGTTTGGTTGCCTGATACGGAGTGCTGGGGAAAGGGTGGGTTGGGCTCTAAATCCAAGTATTAGCGAGTGCTTCTCCATGGGATTTGGAGGTTATTAACCAAAAGCCCACAACATGGGAATACCTGTGCTCCTTGAAAAAAGCGTGGACTCTGTATCCCCACCACCAGAACACACATGAAGAAGTTTTCTGCTATCCTGAGTGTGGGCTGGCAATTTCAGGTGACAGAAGCGGCTGGGTTCTAATAGAATCCCTTAGCTTGTAATCCCTGAGTGTTTCCCTAGGACTGACTCTGAGAGAAACCTGGGGGTTGGGCTTTGAGGCCAAATAGTAGCGAGTGTCCCCGATGGACTGAGGAAGTCTTTAGATGAATTCTCCATAAAGGGAAACACCTGAGCAACCATTCATCTGCGTGGAGTGGGGCTTCAAATCTCCCCACCACACAAGGTTGGGTTCCAGTATCCTGAGGGTGGGGTAGTTCCTCCAACTGACATCAGCGTCTTGGTTTGAATAGAATCCCTTTGCTTGTCTTCCCTGATGGTTTGCCTAGGCCAGTGTGTGGTTGAAAGGGGGATTTGGGATCTAAAACTAAGTATTAGCGTGTGCCTCTCCATGGGTAGTGGAGATGTTTAAACTACAACCCACAACTTGGGAATTACTGTGACCCCTGAAAAATGCGTGTGCTATGTTTCCCCACGTCCAGCACACCCAGGAAGAAGTGTTCTGGGGTTCTGAGTGTGGGGAGGTTCCTCCAACAGACAGCAGCACCTGGGTTGTAATAGAATCCCTTAGCTTGACTTCCCTAAGTGTTTTCCTAGGCCTAGCAGTAAGCGATGGTTGGGGATGGGCTCTAAAGCCAAGTATTAGCGAGTGCATCTCTGTGGGTAGTGGAGGGTTTTAAACAACTTCCCCAACCTTGGAACACCTGTGTCCCATAAAGATGCGTGGAATCTGTTTCCCCACCTCCAGCACACACACGGAGACGTGCTCAGGTATCCTGATTGTGGGGAGGCTCCTCCAAATGACAGCAGCGCCTGGGTTCTAAAAGAATCCCTTAGCTTGTCTTCCCTGATGGCATGCCTAGGCTGGAGAGTGGGGGAAAGTGGGGGTTGGGCTCTAAACCAAGTATAAGCGAGAGCCTATCCATGGGATGTGGGTTTTTAACCTACAACCCACAACCATGGAATAAATGTGCCCCCTGAAAGATGCTTTGACTCTTTCCCTACATCCAGCACACACACGAAGATGTGTTCTGGTATTCTGAGTGTGGGGAAGTTCCTCAAACTGACAGCAGCACCTGGATTCTATTAGTATCCCTTAGCTTCTGTTCCCTGAGTGTTCTTTTAGGCCAGGCCATGAGGGAAAGATGGGGGTTGGGCTTGGAGGACACGTAGCAGTGAGTGCCCCCTGATCCATTGAGGAAGTACTTAGAGGACTTCTCCCTAAAGGGAACACCTTTTCCTGCATTCATCTGGGTGCAGTGGGGCTGCACAACTCTCCCACACCTAAGAATGTGTTCTGGAATTCTGAGTGCAGGGAAGTTCCTCCAACTGACAGCAGCGCCTGGGTTCTAATTGAATCCCTTTGCTTGTCTTCCCTGATGGAAAGCCTAGGCGGGAGTGCGGGGGAAAGTGTGGTTTGGGCTCCAAAACCAAGTATTTGCGATGACCTCTCTATGGTTTGTGGAGGTGTTTAAACTACATCCCTAACCTGGGAACACCTGTGCCCCCATAAAGATCCGTGGAGTCTGTTTCCACACCTCCAGCACACACACGAACACTTGCACAGTTATCCTGATAGTGGGCAGCCTCCTCCAACTGAGAGCAGGGCCTTGGTTCTTATAAAATCGCTTAACTTGTCTACCCTGTTTGGTTGCCTGATACGGAGTGCTGGGGAAAGGGTGGGTTGGGCTCTAAATCCAAGTATTAGCGAGTGCTTCTCCATGGGATTTGGAGGTTATTAACCAAAAGCCCACAACATGGGAATACCTGTGCTCCTTGAAAAAAGCGTGGACTCTGTATCCCCACCACCAGAACACACATGAAGAAGTTTTCTGCTATCCTGAGTGTGGGCTGGCAATTTCAGGTGACAGAAGCGGCTGGGTTCTAATAGAATCCCTTAGCTTGTAATCCCTGAGTGTTTCCCTAGGACTGACTCTGAGAGAAACCTGGGGGTTGGGCTTTGAGGCCAAATAGTAGCGAGTGTCCCCGATGGACTGAGGAAGTCTTTAGATGAATTCTCCATAAAGGGAAACACCTGAGCACCCATTCATCTGCGTGGAGTGGGGCTTCAAATCTCCCCACCACACAAGGTTGGGTTCCAGTATCCTGAGGGTGGGGTAGTTCCTCCAACTGACATCAGCGTCTTGGTTTGAATAGAATCCCTTTGCTTGTCTTCCCTGATGGTTTGCCTAGGCCAGTGTGTGGTTGAAAGTGGGATTTGGGATCTAAAACTAAGTATCAGCGTGTGCCTCTCCATGGGTAGTGGAGATGTTTAAACTACAACCCACAACTTGGGAATTACTGTGACCCCTGAAAAATGCGTGTGCTATGTTTCCCCACGTCCAGCACACACAGGAAGGAGTGTTCTGGGGTTCTGAGAGTGGGGAGGTTCCTCCAACAGACAGCAGCACCTGGGTTGTAATAGAATCCCTTAGCTTGACTTCCCTAAGTGTTTTCCTAGGCCTAGCAGTAAGCGATGGTGGGGGATGGGCTCTAAAGCCAAGTATTAGCGAGTGCAACTCTGTGGGTAGTGGAGGGTTTTAAACTACTTCCCCATCCTTGGAACACCTGTGCCCCATAAAGATGAGTGTAATCTGTTTCCCCACCTCCAGCACACACACGGAGACGTGCTCAGGTATCCTGATTGTGGGGAGGCTCCTCCAAATTACAGCAGCGCCTGGGTTCTGAAAGAATCCCTTAGATTGTCTTCCCTGATGGCATGCCTAGGCTGGAGAGTGGGGGAAAGTGGGGGTAGGGCTCAAAACCAAGTAAAGGCCAGAGCCTATCCATGGGATGTGGGTTTTTAACCTACAACACACAACCATGGAATAAATGTGCCCCCTGAATGATGCTTTGATTCTTTCCCTACATCCAGCACACACACGAAGATGTGTTCTTGTATTCTGAGTGTGGGGAAGTTCCTCAAACTGTCAGCAGCACCTGGATTCCATTAGTATCCCTTAGCTTCTGTTCCCTGAGTGTTCTCTTAGACCAGGCCATGAGGGAAAGCTGGGTGTTGGGCTTCGAGGCCACGTAGCAGTGAGTGCCCCCTGATCCATTGAGGAAGTACTTAGAGGACTTCTCCCTAAACGGAACACATTTTCCTCCATTTATCAGGGTGCAGTTGGGCTGCACAACTCTCCCACACCTAAGAATGTGTTCTGGAATTCTGAGTGCAGGGAAGTTCCTCCAACTGACAGCAGCGCCTGGGTTCTAATTGAATCCCTTTGCTTGTCTTCCCTGATGGAAAGCCTAGGCGGGAGTGCGGGGGAAAGTGTGGTTTGGGCTCCAAAACCAAGTATTTGCGATGACCTCTCTATGGTTTGTGGAGGTGTTTAAACTACATCCCTAACCTGGGAACACCTGTGCCCCCATAAAGATCCGTGGAGTCTGTTTCCACACCTCCAGCACACACACGAACACTTGCACAGTTATCCTGAGAGTGGGCAGCCTCCTCCAACTGAGAGCAGGGCCTTGGTTCTTATAAAATCGCTTAACTTGTCTACCCTGTTTGGTTGCCTGATACGGAGTGCTGGGGAAAGGGTGGGTTGGGCTCTAAATCCAAGTATTAGCGAGTGCTTCTCCATGGGATTTGGAGGTTATTAACCAAAAGCCCACAACATGGGAATACCTGTGCTCCTTGAAAAAAGCGTGGACTCTGTATCCCCACCACCAGAACACACATGAAGAAGTTTTCTGCTATCCTGAGTGTGGGCTGGCAATTTCAGGTGACAGAAGCGGCTGGGTTCTAATAGAATCCCTTAGCTTGTAATCCCTGAGTGTTTCCCTAGGACTGACTCTGAGAGAAACCTGGGGGTTGGGCTTTGAGGCCAAATAGTAGCGAGTGTCCCCGATGGACTGAGGAAGTCTTTAGATGAATTCTCCATAAAGGGAAACACCTGAGCACCCATTCATCTGCGTGGAGTGGGGCTTCAAATCTCCCCACCACACAAGGTTGGGTTCCAGTATCCTGAGGGTGGGGTAGTTCCTCCAACTGACATCAGCGTCTTGGTTTGAATAGAATCCCTTTGCTTGTCTTCCCTGATGGTTTGCCTAGGCCAGTGTGTGGTTGAAAGTGGGATTTGGGATCTAAAACTAAGTATCAGCGTGTGCCTCTCCATGGGTAGTGGAGATGTTTAAACTACAACCCACAACTTGGGAATTACTGTGACCCCTGAAAAATGCGTGTGCTATGTTTCCCCACGTCCAGCACACACAGGAAGGAGTGTTCTGGGGTTCTGAGAGTGGGGAGGTTCCTCCAACAGACAGCAGCACCTGGGTTGTAATAGAATCCCTTAGCTTGACTTCCCTAAGTGTTTTCCTAGGCCTAGCAGTAAGCGATGGTTGGGGATGGGCTCTAAAGCCAAGTATTAGCGGGTGCATCTCTGTGGGTAGTGGAGGGTTTTAAACAACTTCCCCAACCTTGGAACACCTGTGTCCCATAAAGATGCGTGGAATCTGTTTCCCCACCTCCAGCACACACACGGAGACGTGCTCAGGTATCCTGATTGTGGGGAGGCTCCTCCAAATGACAGCAGCGCCTGGGTTCTAAAAGAATCCCTTAGCTTGTCTTCCCTGATGGCATGCCTACCCTGGAGAGTGGGAGAAAGTGGGGGTTGGGCTCTAAACCAAGTATAAGCGAGAGCCTATCCATGGGATGTGGGTTTTTAACCTACAACCCACAACCATGGAATAAATGTGCCCCCTGAAAGATGCTTTGACTCTTTCCCTACATCCAGCACACACACGAAGATGTGTTCTTGTATTCTGAGTGTGGGGAAGTTCCTCAAACTGACAGCAGCACCTGGATTCTATTAGTATCCCTTAGCTTCTGTTCCCTGAGTGTTCTTTTAGGCCAGGCCATGAGGGAAAGCTGGGGGTTGGGCTTGGAGGCCACGTAGCAGTGAGTGCCCCCTGATCCTTTGAGGAAGTACTTAGAGGACTTCTCCCTAAAGGGAACACCTTTTCCTGCATTCATCTGGGTGCAGTGGGGCTGCACAACTCTCCCACACCTAAGAATGTGTTCTGGAATTCTGAGTGCAGGGAAGTTCCTCCAACTGACAGCAGCGCCTGGGTTCTAATTGAATCCCTTTGCTTGTCTTCCCTGATGGAAAGCCTAGGCGGGAGTGCGGGGGAAAGTGTGGCTTGGGCTCCAAAATGAAGTATTTGCGATGACCTCTCTATGGTTTGTGGAGGTGTTTAAACTACATCCCTAACCTGGGAACACCTGTGCACCCATAAATATCCGTGGAGTCTGTTTCCACACCTCCAGCACACACACGAACACTTGCACAGTTATCCTGAGAGTGGACAGACTCCTCCAACTGAGAGCAGGGCTTTGGTTCTTATAAAATCGCTCAACTTGTCTACCCTGTTTGGTTGCCTGATACGGAGTGCTGGGGAAAGGGTGGGTTGGGCTCTAAATCCAAGTATTAGCGAGTGCTTCTCCATGGGATTTGGAGGTTATTAACCAAAAGCCCACAATATGGGAATACCTGTGCTCCTTGAAAAAAGCGTGGACTCTGTATCCCCACCACCAGAACACACATGAAGAAGTTTTCTGCTATCCTGAGTGTGGGCTGGCAATTTCAGGTGACAGCAGCGCCTGGGTTCTAAAAGAATCCCTTAGCTAATCTTCCCTGATGGCATGCCTAGGCTGGAGAGTGGGGGAAAGTGGGGGTTGGGCTCTAAACCAAGTATAAGCGAGAGCCTATCCATGGGATGTGGGTTTTTAACATACAACCCACAACCATGGAATAAATATGCCCCCTGAAAGATGCTTTGACTGTTTCCCTACATCCAGCACACACACGAAGATGTGTTCTTGTATTCTGAGTGTGGGGAAGTTCCTCAAACTGTCAGCAGCACCTGGATTCAATTAGTATCCCTTATCTTCTGTTCCCTGAGTGTTCTCTTAGACCAGGCCATGAGGGAAAGCTGGGGGTTGGGCTTGGAGGCCACGTAGCAGTGAGTGCCCCCTGATCCATTGAGGAAGTACTTAGAGGACTTCTCCCTAAACGGAACACCTTTTCCTCCATTTATCAGAGTGCAGTTGGGCTGCACAACTCTCCCACACCTAAGAATGTGTTCTGGAATTCTGAGTGCAGGGAAGTTCCTCCAACTGACAGCAGCGCCTGGGTTCTAATTGAATCCCTTTGCTTGTCTTCCCTGATGGAAAGCCTAGGCGGGAGTGCGGGGGAAAGTGTGGTTTGGGCTCCAAAACCAAGTATTTGCGATGACCTCTCTATGGTTTGTGGAGGTGTTTAAACTACATCCCTAACCTGGGAACACCTGTGCCCCCATAAAGATCCGTGGAGTCTGTTTCCACACCTCCAGCACACACACGAACACTTGCACAGTTATCCTGAGAGTGGGCAGCCTCCTCCAACTGAGAGCAGGGCCTTGGTTCTTATAAAATCGCTTAACTTGTCTACCCTGTTTGGTTGCCTGATACGGAGTGCTGGGGAAAGGGTGGGTTGGGCTCTAAATCCAAGTATTAGCGAGTGCTTCTCCATGGGATTTGGAGGTTATTAACCAAAAGCCCACAACATGGGAATACCTGTGCTCCTTGAGAAAAGCGTGGACTCTGTATCCCCACCACCAGAACACACATGAAGAAGTTTTCTGCTATCCTGAGTGTGGGCTGGCAATTTCAGGTGACAGAAGCGGCTGGGTTCTAATAGAATCCCTTAGCTTGTAATCCCTGAGTGTTTCCCTAGGACTGACTCTGAGAGAAACCTGGGGGTTGGGCTTTGAGGCCAAATAGTAGCGAGTGTCCCCGATGGACTGAGGAAGTCTTTAGATGAATTCTCCATAAAGGGAAACACCTGAGCAACCATTCATCTGCGTGGAGTGGGGCTTCAAATCTCCCCACCACACAAGGTTGGGTTCCAGTATCCTGAGGGTGGGGTAGTTCCTCCAACTGACATCAGCGTCTTGGTTTGAATAGAATCCCTTTGCTTGTCTTCCCTGATGGTTTGCCTAGGCCAGTGTGTGGTTGAAAGGGGGATTTGGGATCTAAAACTAAGTATTAGCGTGTGCCTCTCCATGGGTAGTGGAGATGTTTAAACTACAACCCACAACTTGGGAATTACTGTGACCCCTGAAAAATGCGTGTGCTATGTTTCCCCACGTCCAGCACACCCAGGAAGAAGTGTTCTGGGGTTCTGAGTGTGGGGAGGTTCCTCCAACAGACAGCAGCACCTGGGTTGTAATAGAATCCCTTAGCTTGACTTCCCTAAGTGTTTTCCTAGGCCTAGCAGTAAGCGATGGTTGGGGATGGGCTCTAAAGCCAAGTATTAGCGAGTGCATCTCTGTGGGTAGTGGAGGGTTTTAAACAACTTCCCCAACCTTGGAACACCTGTGTCCCATAAAGATGCGTGGAATCTGTTTCCCCACCTCCAGCACACACACGGAGACGTGCTCAGGTATCCTGATTGTGGGGAGGCTCCTCCAAATGACAGCAGCGCCTGGGTTCTAAAAGAATCCCTTAGCTTGTCTTCCCTGATGGCATGCCTAGGCTGGAGAGTGGGGGAAAGTGGGGGTTGGGCTCTAAACCAAGTATAAGCGAGAGCCTATCCATGGGATGTGGGTTTTTAACCTACAACCCACAACCATGGAATAAATGTGCCCCCTGAAAGATGCTTTGACTCTTTCCCTACATCCAGCACACACACGAAGATGTGTTCTGGTATTCTGAGTGTGGGGAAGTTCCTCAAACTGACAGCAGCACCTGGATTCTATTAGTATCCCTTAGCTTCTGTTCCCTGAGTGTTCTTTTAGGCCAGGCCATGAGGGAAAGATGGGGGTTGGGCTTGGAGGACACGTAGCAGTGAGTGCCCCCTGATCCATTGAGGAAGTACTTAGAGGACTTCTCCCTAAAGGGAACACCTTTTCCTGCATTCATCTGGGTGCAGTGGGGCTGCACAACTCTCCCACACCTAAGAATGTGTTCTGGAATTCTGAGTGCAGGGAAGTTCCTCCAACTGACAGCAGCGCCTGGGTTCTAATTGAATCCCTTTGCTTGTCTTCCCTGATGGAAAGCCTAGGCGGGAGTGCGGGGGAAAGTGTGGTTTGGGCTCCAAAACCAAGTATTTGCGATGACCTCTCTATGGTTTGTGGAGGTGTTTAAACTACATCCCTAACCTGGGAACACCTGTGCCCCCATAAAGATCCGTGGAGTCTGTTTCCACACCTCCAGCACACACACGAACACTTGCACAGTTATCCTGATAGTGGGCAGCCTCCTCCAACTGAGAGCAGGGCCTTGGTTCTTATAAAATCGCTTAACTTGTCTACCCTGTTTGGTTGCCTGATACGGAGTGCTGGGGAAAGGGTGGGTTGGGCTCTAAATCCAAGTATTAGCGAGTGCTTCTCCATGGGATTTGGAGGTTATTAACCAAAAGCCCACAACATGGGAATACCTGTGCTCCTTGAAAAAAGCGTGGACTCTGTATCCCCACCACCAGAACACACATGAAGAAGTTTTCTGCTATCCTGAGTGTGGGCTGGCAATTTCAGGTGACAGAAGCGGCTGGGTTCTAATAGAATCCCTTAGCTTGTAATCCCTGAGTGTTTCCCTAGGACTGACTCTGAGAGAAACCTGGGGGTTGGGCTTTGAGGCCAAATAGTAGCGAGTGTCCCCGATGGACTGAGGAAGTCTTTAGATGAATTCTCCATAAAGGGAAACACCTGAGCACCCATTCATCTGCGTGGAGTGGGGCTTCAAATCTCCCCACCACACAAGGTTGGGTTCCAGTATCCTGAGGGTGGGGTAGTTCCTCCAACTGACATCAGCGTCTTGGTTTGAATAGAATCCCTTTGCTTGTCTTCCCTGATGGTTTGCCTAGGCCAGTGTGTGGTTGAAAGTGGGATTTGGGATCTAAAACTAAGTATCAGCGTGTGCCTCTCCATGGGTAGTGGAGATGTTTAAACTACAACCCACAACTTGGGAATTACTGTGACCCCTGAAAAATGCGTGTGCTATGTTTCCCCACGTCCAGCACACACAGGAAGGAGTGTTCTGGGGTTCTGAGAGTGGGGAGGTTCCTCCAACAGACAGCAGCACCTGGGTTGTAATAGAATCCCTTAGCTTGACTTCCCTAAGTGTTTTCCTAGGCCTAGCAGTAAGCGATGGTGGGGGATGGGCTCTAAAGCCAAGTATTAGCGAGTGCAACTCTGTGGGTAGTGGAGGGTTTTAAACTACTTCCCCATCCTTGGAACACCTGTGCCCCATAAAGATGAGTGTAATCTGTTTCCCCACCTCCAGCACACACACGGAGACGTGCTCAGGTATCCTGATTGTGGGGAGGCTCCTCCAAATTACAGCAGCGCCTGGGTTCTGAAAGAATCCCTTAGATTGTCTTCCCTGATGGCATGCCTAGGCTGGAGAGTGGGGGAAAGTGGGGGTAGGGCTCAAAACCAAGTAAAGGCCAGAGCCTATCCATGGGATGTGGGTTTTTAACCTACAACACACAACCATGGAATAAATGTGCCCCCTGAATGATGCTTTGATTCTTTCCCTACATCCAGCACACACACGAAGATGTGTTCTTGTATTCTGAGTGTGGGGAAGTTCCTCAAACTGTCAGCAGCACCTGGATTCCATTAGTATCCCTTAGCTTCTGTTCCCTGAGTGTTCTCTTAGACCAGGCCATGAGGGAAAGCTGGGTGTTGGGCTTCGAGGCCACGTAGCAGTGAGTGCCCCCTGATCCATTGAGGAAGTACTTAGAGGACTTCTCCCTAAACGGAACACATTTTCCTCCATTTATCAGGGTGCAGTTGGGCTGCACAACTCTCCCACACCTAAGAATGTGTTCTGGAATTCTGAGTGCAGGGAAGTTCCTCCAACTGACAGCAGCGCCTGGGTTCTAATTGAATCCCTTTGCTTGTCTTCCCTGATGGAAAGCCTAGGCGGGAGTGCGGGGGAAAGTGTGGTTTGGGCTCCAAAACCAAGTATTTGCGATGACCTCTCTATGGTTTGTGGAGGTGTTTAAACTACATCCCTAACCTGGGAACACCTGTGCCCCCATAAAGATCCGTGGAGTCTGTTTCCACACCTCCAGCACACACACGAACACTTGCACAGTTATCCTGAGAGTGGGCAGCCTCCTCCAACTGAGAGCAGGGCCTTGGTTCTTATAAAATCGCTTAACTTGTCTACCCTGTTTGGTTGCCTGATACGGAGTGCTGGGGAAAGGGTGGGTTGGGCTCTAAATCCAAGTATTAGCGAGTGCTTCTCCATGGGATTTGGAGGTTATTAACCAAAAGCCCACAACATGGGAATACCTGTGCTCCTTGAAAAAAGCGTGGACTCTGTATCCCCACCACCAGAACACACATGAAGAAGTTTTCTGCTATCCTGAGTGTGGGCTGGCAATTTCAGGTGACAGAAGCGGCTGGGTTCTAATAGAATCCCTTAGCTTGTAATCCCTGAGGGTTTCCCTAGGACTGAATCTGAGAGAAACCTGGGGGTTGGGCTTTGAGGCCAAATAGTAGCGAGTGTCCCCGATGGACTGAGGAAGTATTTAGATGAATTCTCCATAAAGGGAAACACCTGAGCACCCATTCATCTGCGTGGAGTGGGGCTTCAAATCTCCCCACCACACAAGGTTGGGTTCCAGTATCCTGAGGGTGGGGTAGTTCCTCCAACTGACATCAGCGTCTTGGTTTGAATAGAATCCCTTTGCTTGTCTTCCCTGATGGTTTGCCTAGGCCAGTGTGTGGTTGAAAGTGGGATTTGGGATCTAAAACTAAGTATTAGCGTGTGCCTCTCCATGGGTAGTGGAGATGTTTAAACTACAACCCACAACTTGGGAATTACTGTGACCCCTGAAAAATGCGTGTGCTAGGTTTCCCCACGTCCAGCACACACAGGAAGAAGTGTTCTGGGGTTCTGAGTGTGGGGAGGTTCCTCCAACAGACAGCAGCACCTGGGTTGTAATAGAATCCCTTAGCTTGACTTCCCTAAGTGTTTTCCTAGGCCTAGCAGTAAGCGATGGTGGGGGATGGGCTCTAAAGCCAAGTATTAGCGAGTGCATCTCTGTGGGTAGTGGAGGGTTTTAAACAACTTCCCCAACCTTGGAACACCTGTGTCCCATAAAGATGCGTGGAATCTGTTTCCCCACCTCCAGCACACACACGGAGACGTGCTCAGGTATCCTGATTGTGGGGAGGCTCCTCCAAATGACAGCAGCGCCTGGGTTCTAAAAGAATCCCTTAGCTTGTCTTCCCTGATGGCATGCCTAGGCTGGAGAGTGGGGGAAAGTGGGGGTTGGGCTCTAAACCAAGTATAAGCGAGAGCCTATCCATGGGATGTGGGTTTTTAACCTACAACCCACAACCATGGAATAAATGTGCCCCCTGAAAGATGCTTTGACTCTTTCCCTACATCCAGCACACACACGAAGATGTGTTCTTGTATTCTGAGTGTGGGGAAGTTCCTCAAACTGACAGCAGCACCTGGATTCTATTAGTATCCCTTAGCTTCTGTTCCCTGAGTGTTCTTTTAGGCCAGGCCATGAGGGAAAGCTGGGGGTTGGGCTTGGAGGCCACGTAGCAGTGAGTGCCCCCTGATCCATTGAGGAAGTACTTAGAGGACTTCTCCCTAAAGGGAACACCTTTTCCTGCATTCATCTGGGTGCAGTGGGGCTGCACAACTCTCCCACACCTAAGAATGTGTTCTGGAATTCTGAGTGCAGGGAAGTTCCTCCAACTGACAGCAGCGCCTGGGTTCTAATTGAATCCCTTTGCTTGTCTTCCCTGATGGAAAGCCTAGGCGGGAGTGCGGGGGAAAGTGTGGCTTGGGCTCCAAAATGAAGTATTTGCGATGACCTCTCTATGGTTTGTGGAGGTGTTTAAACTACATCCCTAACCTGGGAACACCTGTGCACCCATAAAGATCCGTGGAGTCTGTTTCCACACCTCCAGCACACACACGAACACTTGCACAGTTATCCTGAGAGTGGACAGACTCCTCCAACTGAGAGCAGGGCTTTGGTTCTTATAAAATCGCTTAACTTGTCTACCCTGTTTGGTTGCCTGATACGGAGTGCTGGGGAAAGGGTGGGTTGGGCTCTAAATCCAAGTATTAGCGAGTGCTTCTCCATGGGATTTGGAGGTTATTAACCAAAAGCCCACAATATGGGAATACCTGTGCTCCTTGAAAAAAGCGTGGACTCTGTATCCCCACCACCAGAACACACATGAAGAAATTTTCTGCTATCCTGAGTGTGGGCTGGCAATTTCAGGTGACAGCAGCGCCTGGGTTCTAAAAGAATCCCTTAGCTAATCTTCCCTGATGGCATGCCTAGGCTGGAGAGTGGGGGAAAGTGGGGGTTGGGCTCTAAACCAAGTATAAGCGAGAGCCTATCCATGGGATGTGGGTTTTTAACATACAACCCACAACCATGGAATAAATATGCCCCCTGAAAGATGCTTTGACTGTTTCCCTACATCCAGCACACACACGAAGATGTGTTCTTGTATTCTGAGTGTGGGGAAGTTCCTCAAACTGTCAGCAGCACCTGGATTCCATTAGTATCCCTTAGCTTCTGTTCCCTGAGTGTTCTCTTAGACCAGGCCATGAGGGAAAGCTGGGGGTTGGGCTTGGAGGCCACGTAGCAGTGAGTGCCCCCTGATCCTTTGAGGAAGTACTTAGAGGACTTCTCCCTAAACGGAACACCTTTTCCTCCATTTATCAGAGTGCAGTTGGGCTGCACAACTCTCCCACACCTAAGAATGTGTTCTGGAATTCTGAGTGCAGGGAAGTTCCTCCAACTGACAGCAGCGCCTGGGTTCTAATTGAATCCCTTTGCTTGTCTTCCCTGATGGAAAGCCTAGGCGGGAGTGCGGGGGAAAGTGTGGTTTGGGCTCCAAAACCAAGTATTTGCGATGACCTCTCTATGGTTTGTGGAGGTGTTTAAACTACATCCCTAACCTGGGAACACCTGTGCCCCCATAAAGATCCGTGGAGTCTGTTTCCACACCTCCAGCACACACACGAACACTTGCACAGTTATCCTGAGAGTGGGCAGCCTCCTCCAACTGAGAGCAGGGCCTTGGTTCTTATAAAATCGCTTAACTTGTCTACCCTGTTTGGTTGCCTGATACGGAGTGCTGGGGAAAGGGTGGGTTGGGCTCTAAATCCAAGTATTAGCGAGTGCTTCTCCATGGGATTTGGAGGTTATTAACCAAAAGCCCACAACATGGGAATACCTGTGCTCCTTGAAAAAAGCGTGGACTCTGTATCCCCACCACCAGAACACACATGAAGAAGTTTTCTGCTATCCTGAGTGTGGGCTGGCAATTTCAGGTGACAGAAGCGGCTGGGTTCTAATAGAATCCCTTAGCTTGTAATCCCTGAGTGTTTCCCTAGGACTGACTCTGAGAGAAACCTGGGGGTTGGGCTTTGAGGCCAAATAGTAGCGAGTGTCCCCGATGGACTGAGGAAGTCTTTAGATGAATTCTCCATAAAGGGAAACACCTGAGCAACCATTCATCTGCGTGGAGTGGGGCTTCAAATCTCCCCACCACACAAGGTTGGGTTCCAGTATCCTGAGGGTGGGGTAGTTCCTCCAACTGACATCAGCGTCTTGGTTTGAATAGAATCCCTTTGCTTGTCTTCCCTGATGGTTTGCCTAGGCCAGTGTGTGGTTGAAAGGGGGATTTGGGATCTAAAACTAAGTATTAGCGTGTGCCTCTCCATGGGTAGTGGAGATGTTTAAACTACAACCCACAACTTGGGAATTACTGTGACCCCTGAAAAATGCGTGTGCTATGTTTCCCCACGTCCAACACACACAGGAAGAAGTGTTCTGGGGTTCTGAGTGTGGGGAGGTTCCTCCAACAGACAGCAGCACCTGGGTTGTAATAGAATCCCTTAGCTTGACTTCCCTAAGTGTTTTCCTAGGCCTAGCAGTAAGCGATGGTTGGGGATGGGCTCTAAAGCCAAGTATTAGCGAGTGCATCTCTGTGGGTAGTGGAGGGTTTTAAACAACTTCCCCAACCTTGGAACACCTGTGTCCCATAAAGATGCGTGGAATCTGTTTCCCCACCTCCAGCACACACACGGAGACGTGCTCAGGTATCCTGATTGTGGGGAGGCTCCTCCAAATGACAGCAGCGCCTGGGTTCTAAAAGAATCCCTTAGCTTGTCTTCCCTGATGGCATGCCTAGGCTGGAGAGTGGGGGAAAGTGGGGCTTGGGCTCTAAACCAAGTATAAGCGAGAGCCTATCCATGGGATGTGGGTTTTTAACCTACAACCCACAACCATGGAATAAATGTGCCCCCTGAAAGATGCTTTGACTCTTTCCCTACATCCAGCACACACACGAAGATGTGTTCTTGTATTCTGAGTGTGGGGAAGTTCCTCAAACTGACAGCAGCACCTGGATTCTATTAGTATCCCTTAGCTTCTGTTCCCTGAGTGTTCTTTTAGGCCAGGCCATGAGGGAAAGCTGGGGGTTGGGCTTGGAGGCCACGTAGCAGTGAGTGCCCCCTGATCCATTGAGGAAGTACTTAGAGGACTTCTCCCTAAAGGGAACACCTTTTCCTGCATTCATCTGGGTGCAGTGGGGCTGCACAACTCTCCCACACCTAAGAATGTGTTCTGGAATTCTGAGTGCAGGGAAGTTCCTCCAACTGACAGCAGCGCCTGGGTTCTAATTGAATCCCTTTGCTTGTCTTCCCTGATGGAAAGCCTAGGCGGGAGTGCGGGGGAAAGTGTGGTTTGGGCTCCAAAACCAAGTATTTGCGATGACCTCTCTATGGTTTGTGGAGGTGTATAAACTACATCCCTAAACTGGGAACACCTGTGCCCCCATAAAGATCCGTGGAGTCTGTTTCCACACCTCCAGCACACACACGAACACTTGCACAGTTATCCTGAGAGTGGGCAGCCTCCTCCAACTGAGAGCAGGGCCTTGGTTCTTATAAAATCGCTTAACTTGTCTACCCTGTTTGGTTGCCTGATACGGAGTGCTGGGGAAAGGGTGGGTTGGGCTCTAAATCCAAGTATTAGCGAGTGCTTCTCCATGGGATTTGGAGGTTATTAACCAAAAGCCCACAACATGGGAATACCTGTGCTCCTTGAAAAAAGCGTGGACTCTGTATCCCCACCACCAGAACACACATGAAGAAGTTTTCTGCTATCCTGAGTGTGGGCTGGCAATTTCAGGTGACAGAAGCGGCTGGGTTCTAAGAGAATCCCTTAGCTTGTAATCCCTGAGTGTTTCCCTAGGACTGACTCTGAGAGAAACCTGGGGGTTGGGCTTTGAGGCCAAATAGTAGCGAGTGTCCCAGATGGACTGAGGAAGTCTTTAGATGAATTCTCCATAAAGGGAAACACCTGAGCACCCATTCATCTGCGTGGAGTGGGGCTTCAAATCTCCCCACCACACAAGGTTGGGTTCCAGTATCCTGAGCGTGGGGTAGTTCCTCCAACTGACATCAGCGTCTTGGTTTGAATAGAATCCCTTTGCTTGTCTTCCCTGATGGTTTGCCTAGGCCAGTGTGTGGTTGAAAGTGGGATTTGGGATCTAAAACTAAGTATTAGCGTGTGCCTCTCCATGGGTAGTGGAGATGTTTAAACTACAACCCACAACTTGGGAATTACTGTGACCCCTGAAAAATGCGTGTGCTATGTTTCCCCACGTCCAGCACACACAGGAAGGAGTGTTCTGGGGTTCTGAGTGTGGGGAGGTTCCTCCAACAGACAGCAGCACCTGGGTTGTAATAGAATCCCTTAGCTTGACTCCCCTATGTGTTTTCCTAGGCCTAGCAGTAAGCGATGGTGGGGGATGGGCTCTAAAGCCAAGTATTAGCGAGTGCATCTCTGTGGGTAGTGGAGGGTTTTAAACTACTTCCCCATCCTTGGAACACCTGTGCCCCATAAAGATGAGTGTAATCTGTTTCCCCACCTCCAGCACACACACGGAGACGTGCTCAGGTATCCTGATTGTGGGGAGGCTCCTCCAAATGACAGCAGCGCCTGGGTTCTAAAAGAATCCCTTAGCTTGTCTTCCCTGATGGCATGCCTAGGCTGGAGAGTGGGGGAAAGTGGGGGTTGGGCTCTAAACCAAGTATAAGCGAGAGCCTATCCATGGGATGTGGGTTTTTAACCTACAACCCACAACCATGGAATAAATGTGCCCCCTGAAAGATGCTTTGACTCTTTCCCTACATCCAGCACACACACGAAGATGTGTTCTTGTATTCTGAGTGTGGGGAAGTTCCTCAAACTGACAGCAGCACCTGGATTCTATTAGTATCCCTTAGCTTCTGTTCCCTGAGTGTTCTTTTAGGCCAGGCCATGAGGGAAAGCTGGGGGTTGGGCTTGGAGGCCACGTAGCAGTGAGTGCCCCCTGATCCATTGAGGAAGTACTTAGAGGACTTCTCCCTAAAGGGAACACCTTTTCCTGCATTCATCTGGGTGCAGTGGGGCTGCACAACTCTCCCACACCTAAGAATGTGTTCTGGAATTCTGAGTGCAGGGAAGTTCCTCCAACTGACAGCAGCGCCTGGGTTCTAATTGAATCCCTTTGCTTGTCTTCCCTGATGGAAAGCCTAGGCGGGAGTGCGGGGGAAAGTGTGGCTTGGGCTCCAAAATGAAGTATTTGCGATGACCTCTCTATGGTTTGTGGAGGTGTTTAAACTACATCCCTAACCTGGGAACACCTGTGCACCCATAAAGATCCGTGGAGTCTGTTTCCACACCTCCAGCACACACACGAACACTTGCACAGTTATCCTGAGAGTGGACAGACTCCTCCAACTGAGAGCAGGGCTTTGGTTCTTATAAAATCGCTCAACTTGTCTACCCTGTTTGGTTGCCTGATACGGAGTGCTGGGGAAAGGGTGGGTTGGGCTCTAAATCCAAGTATTAGCGAGTGCTTCTCCATGGGATTTGGAGGTTATTAACCAAAAGCCCACAATATGGGAATACCTGTGCTCCTTGAAAAAAGCGTGGACTCTGTATCCCCACCACCAGAACACACATGAAGAAATTTTCTGCTATCCTGAGTGTGGGCTGGCAATTTCAGGTGACAGCAGCGCCTGGGTTCTAAAAGAATCCCTTAGCTAATCTTCCCTGATGGCATGCCTAGGCTGGAGAGTGGGGGAAAGTGGGGGTTGGGCTCTAAACCAAGTATAAGCGAGAGCCTATCCATGGGATGTGGGTTTTTAACATACAACCCACAACCATGGAATAAATATGCCCCCTGAAAGATGCTTTGACTGTTTCCCTACATCCAGCACACACACGAAGATGTGTTCTTGTATTCTGAGTGTGGGGAAGTTCCTCAAACTGTCAGCAGCACCTGGATTCCATTAGTATCCCTTAGCTTCTGTTCCCTGAGTGTTCTCTTAGACCAGGCCATGAGGGAAAGCTGGGGGTTGGGCTTGGAGGCCACGTAGCAGTGAGTGCCCCCTGATCCTTTGAGGAAGTACTTAGAGGACTTCTCCCTAAACGGAACACCTTTTCCTCCATTTATCAGAGTGCAGTTGGGCTGCACAACTCTCCCACACCTAAGAATGTGTTCTGGAATTCTGAGTGCAGGGAAGTTCCTCCAACTGACAGCAGCGCCTGGGTTCTAATTGAATCCCTTTGCTTGTCTTCCCTGATGGAAAGCCTAGGCGGGAGTGCGGGGGAAAGTGTGGTTTGGGCTCCAAAACCAAGTATTTGCGATGACCTCTCTATGGTTTGTGGAGGTGTTTAAACTACATCCCTAACCTGGGAACACCTGTGCCCCCATAAAGATCCGTGGAGTCTGTTTCCACACCTCCAGCACACACACGAACACTTGCACAGTTATCCTGAGAGTGGGCAGCCTCCTCCAACTGAGAGCAGGGCCTTGGTTCTTATAAAATCGCTTAACTTGTCTACCCTGTTTGGTTGCCTGATACGGAGTGCTGGGGAAAGGGTGGGTTGGGCTCTAAATCCAAGTATTAGCGAGTGCTTCTCCATGGGATTTGGAGGTTATTAACCAAAAGCCCACAACATGGGAATACCTGTGCTCCTTGAAAAAAGCGTGGACTCTGTATCCCCACCACCAGAACACACATGAAGAAGTTTTCTGCTATCCTGAGTGTGGGCTGGCAATTTCAGGTGACAGAAGCGGCTGGGTTCTAATAGAATCCCTTAGCTTGTAATCCCTGAGTGTTTCCCTAGGACTGACTCTGAGAGAAACCTGGGGGTTGGGCTTTGAGGCCAAATAGTAGCGAGTGTCCCCGATGGACTGAGGAAGTCTTTAGATGAATTCTCCATAAAGGGAAACACCTGAGCAACCATTCATCTGCGTGGAGTGGGGCTTCAAATCTCCCCACCACACAAGGTTGGGTTCCAGTATCCTGAGGGTGGGGTAGTTCCTCCAACTGACATCAGCGTCTTGGTTTGAATAGAATCCCTTTGCTTGTCTTCCCTGATGGTTTGCCTAGGCCAGTGTGTGGTTGAAAGGGGGATTTGGGATCTAAAACTAAGTATTAGCGTGTGCCTCTCCATGGGTAGTGGAGATGTTTAAACTACAACCCACAACTTGGGAATTACTGTGACCCCTGAAAAATGCGTGTGCTATGCTTCCCCACGTCCAACACACACAGGAAGAAGTGTTCTGGGGTTCTGAGTGTGGGGAGGTTCCTCCAACAGACAGCAGCACCTGGGTTGTAATAGAATCCCTTAGCTTGACTTCCCTAAGTGTTTTCCTAGGCCTAGCAGTAAGCGATGGTGGGGGATGGGCTCTAAAGCCAAGTATTAGCGAGTGCATCTCTGTGGGTAGTGGAGGGTTTTAAACAACTTCCCCAACCTTGGAACACCTGTGTCCCATAAAGATGCGTGGAATCTGTTTCCCCACCTCCAGCACACACACGGAGACGTGCTCAGGTATCCTGATTGTGGGGAGGCTCCTCCAAATGACAGCAGCGCCTGGGTTCTAAAAGAATCCCTTAGCTTGTCTTCCCTGATGGCATGCCTAGGCTGGAGAGTGGGGGAAAGTGGGGGTTGGGCTCTAAACCAAGTATAAGCGAGAGCCTATCCATGGGATGTGGGTTTTTAACCTACAACCCACAACCATGGAATAAATGTGCCCCCTGAAAGATGCTTTGACTCTTTCCCTACATCCAGCACACACACGAAGATGTGTTCTTGTATTCTGAGTGTGGGGAAGTTCCTCAAACTGACAGCAGCACCTGGATTCTATTAGTATCCCTTAGCTTCTGTTCCCTGAGTGTTCTTTTAGGCCAGGCCATGAGGGAAAGCTGGTGGTTGGGCTTGGAGGCCACGTAGCAGTGAGTGCCCCCTGATCCATTGAGGAAGTACTTAGAGGACTTCTCCCTAAAGGGAACACCTTTTCCTGCATTCATCTGGGTGCAGTGGGGCTGCACAACTCTCCCACACCTAAGAATGTGTTCTGGAATTCTGAGTGCAGGGAAGTTCCTCCAACTGACAGCAGCGCCTGGGTTCTAATTGAATCCCTTTGCTTGTCTTCCCTGATGGAAAGCCTAGGCGGGAGTGCGGGGGAAAGTGTGGTTTGGGCTCCAAAACCAAGTATTTGCGATGACCTCTCTATGGTTTGTGGAGGTGTTTAAACTACATCCCTAACCTGGGAACACCTGTGCCCCCATAAAGATCCGTGGAGTCTGTTTCCACACCTCCAGCACACACACGAACACTTGCACAGTTATCCTGAGAGTGGGCAGCCTCCTCCAACTGAGAGCAGGGCCTTGGTTCTTATAAAATCGCTTAACTTGTCTACCCTGTTTGGTTGCCTGATACGGAGTGCTGGGGAAAGGGTGGGTTGGGCTCTAAATCCAAGTATTAGCGAGTGCTTCTCCATGGGATTTGGAGGTTATTAACCAAAAGCCCACAACATGGGAATACCTGTGCTCCTTGAAAAAAGCGTGGACTCTGTATCCCCACCACCAGAACACACATGAAGAAGTTTTCTGCTATCCTGAGTGTGGGCTGGCAATTTCAGGTGACAGAAGCGGCTGGGTTCTAAGAGAATCCCTTAGCTTGTAATCCCTGAGTGTTTCCCTAGGACTGACTCTGAGAGAAACCTGGGGGTTGGGCTTTGAGGCCAAATAGTAGCGAGTGTCCCCGATGGACTGAGGAAGTCTTTAGATGAATTCTCCATAAAGGGAAACACCTGAGCACCCATTCATCTGCGTGGAGTGGGGCTTCAAATCTCCCCACCACACAAGGTTGGGTTCCAGTATCCTGAGCGTGGGGTAGTTCCTCCAACTGACATCAGCGTCTTGGTTTGAATAGAATCCCTTTGCTTGTCTTCCCTGATGGTTTGCCTAGGCCAGTGTGTGGTTGAAAGTGGGATTTGGGATCTAAAACTAAGTATTAGCGTGTGCCTCTCCATGGGTAGTGGAGATGTTTAAACTACAACCCACAACTTGGGAATTACTGTGACCCCTGAAAAATGCGTGTGCTATGCTTCCCCACGTCCAGCACACACAGGAAGAAGTGTTCTGGGGTTCTGAGTGTGGGGAGGTTCCTCCAACAGACAGCAGCACCTGGGTTGTAATAGAATCCCTTAGCTTGACTTCCCTAAGTGTTTCATAGGCCTAGCAGTAAGCGATGGTTGGGGATGGGCTCTAAAGCCAAGTATTAGCGAGTGCATCTCTGTGGGTAGTGGAGGGTTTTAAACAACTTCCCCAACCTTGGAACACCTGTGTCCCATAAAGATGCGTGGAATCTGTTTCCCCACCTCCAGCACACACACGGAGACGTGCTCAGGTATCCTGATTGTGGGGAGGCTCCTCCAAATGACAGCAGCGCCTGGGTTCTAAAAGAATCCCTTAGCTTGTCTTCCCTGATGGCATGCCTAGGCTGGAGAGTGGGGGAAAGTGGGGGTTGGGCTCTAAACCAAGTATAAGCGAGAGCCTATCCATGGGATGTGGGTTTTTAACCTACAACCCACAACCATGGAATAAATGTGCCCCCTGAATGATGCTTTGACTCTTTCCCTACATCCAGCACACACACGAAGATGTGTTCTTGTATTCTGAGTGTGGGGAAGTTCCTCAAATTGACAGCAGCACCTGGATTGTATTAGTATCCCTTAGCTTCTGTTTCCTGAGTGTTCTCTTAGACCAGGCTATGAGGGAAAGCTGGGGGTTGGGCTTGGAGGCCACGTAACAGTGAGCGCCCCCTGATCCATTGAGGAAGTACTTAGAGGACTTCTCCCTAAAGGGAACACCTTTTCCTGCATTCATCTGGGTACAGTGGTGCTGCACAACTCTCCCACACCTAAGAATGTGTTCTGGAATTCTGAGTGCAGGGAAGTTCCTCCAACTGACAGCAGCGCCTGGGTTCTAATTGAATCCCTTTGCTTGTCTTCCCTGATGGAAAGCCTAGGCGGGAGTGCGGGGGACAGTGTGGTTTGGGCTCCGAAACCAAGTATTTGCGATGACCTCTCTATGGTTTGTGGAGGTGTTTAAACTACATCCCTAACCTGGGAACACCTGTGCCCCCATAAAGATCCGTGGAGTTTGTTTCCACACCTCCAGCACACACACGAACACTTGCACAGTTATCCTGAGAGTGGGCAGCCTCCTCTAACTGAGAGCAGGGCCTTGGTTCTTATAAAATCGCTTAACTTGTCTACCCTGTTTGGTTGCCTGATACGGAGTGCTGGGGAAAGGGTGGGTTGGGCTCTAAATCCAAGTATTAGCGAGTGCTTCTCCATGGGATTTGGAGGTTATTAACCAAAAGCCCACAACATGGGAATACCTGTGCTCCTTGAAAAAAGCGTGGACTCTGTATCCCCACCACCAGAACACACATGAAGAAGTTTTCTGCTATCCTGAGTGTGGGCTGGCAATTTCAGGTGACAGAAGCGGCTGGGTTCTAATAGAATCCCTTAGCTTGTAATCCCTGGGTGTTTCCCTAGGACTGACTCTGAGAGAAACCTGGGGGTTGGGCTTTGAGGCCAAATAGTAGCGAGTGTCCCCGATGGACTGAGGAAGTCTTTAGATGAATTCTCCATAAAGGGAAACACCTGAGCACCCATTCATCTGCGTGGAGTGGGGCTTCAAATCTCCCCACCACACAAGGTTGGGTTCCAGTATCCTGAGGGTGGGGTAGTTCCTCCAACTTACATCAGCATCTTGGTTTGAATAGAATCCCTTTGCTTGTCTTCCCTGATGGTTTGACAAGGCCAGTGTGTGGTTGAAAGTGGGATTTGGGATCTAAAACTAAGTATTAGCGTGTGCCTCTCCATGGGTAGTGGAGATGTTTAAACTACAACCCACAACTTGGGAATTACTGTGACCCCTGAAAAATGCGTGTGCTATGTTTCCCCACGTCCAGCACACACAGGAAGAAGTGTTCTGGGGTTCTGAGAGTGGGGAGGATCCTCCAACAGACAGTAGCACCTGGGTTGTAATAGAATCCCTTAGCTTGACTTCCCTAAGTGTATTCCTAGGCCTAGCAGTAAGCGATGGTGGGGGATGGGCTCTAAAGCCAAGTATTAGCGAGTGCATCTCTGTGGGTAGTGGAGGGTTTTAAACTACTTCCCCAACCTTGGAACACCTGTGCCCCATAAAGATGCGTGGAATCTGTTTCCCCACCTCCAGCACACACACGGAGACGTGCTCAGGTATCCTGATTGTGGGGAGGCTCCTCCAAATGACAGCAGCGCCTGGGTTCTAAAAGAATCCCTTAGCTTGTCTTCCCTGATGGCATGCCTAGGCTGGAGAGTGGGGGAAAGTGGGGGTTGGGCTCTAAACCAAGTATAAGCGAGAGCCTATCCATGGGATGTGGGTTTTTAACCTACAACCCACAACCATGGAATAAATGTGCCCCCTGAAAGATGCTTTGACTGTTTCCCTACATCCAGCACACACACGAAGATGTGTTCTTGTATTCTGAGTGTGGGGAAGTTCCTCAAACTGACAGCAGCACCTGGATTCTATTAGTATCCCTTAGCTTCTGTTCCCTGATTGTTCTTTTAGGCCAGGCCATGAGGGAAAGCTGGGGGTTGGGCTTGGAGGCCACGTAGCAGTGAGTGCCCCCTGATCCATTGAGGAAGTACTTAGAGGACTTCTCCCTAAAGGGAACACCTTTTCCTGCATTCATCTGGGTGCAGTGGGGCTGCACAACTCTCCCACACCTAAGAATGTGTTCTGGAATTCTGAGTGCAGGGAAGTTCCTCCAACTGACAGCAGCGCCTGGGTTCTAATTGAATCCCTTTGCTTGTCTTCCCTGATGGAAAGCCTAGGCGGGAGTGCGGGGGAAAGTGTGGTTTGGGCTCCAAAACCAAGTATTTGCGATGACCTCTCTATGGTTTGTGGAGGTGTTTAAACTACATCCCTAACCTGGGAACACCTGTGCCCCCATAAAGATCCATGGTGTCTGTTTCCACACCTCCAGCACACACACGAACACTTGCACAGTTATCCTGAGAGTGGGCAGCCTCCTCCAACTGAGAGCAGGGCCTTGGTTCTTATAAAATCGCTTAACTTGTCTACCCTGTTTGGTTGCCTGATACGGAGTGCTGGAGAAAGGATGGGTTGGGCTCTAAAACCAAGTATTAGTGAGTGCTTCCCCATGGGATTTGGAGGTTATTAACCAAAAGCCCACAACATGGGAATACCTGTGCTCCTTGAAAAAAGCGTGGACTCTGTATCCCCACCACCAGAACACACATGAAGAAGTTTTCTGCTATCTTGAGTGTGGGCTGGCAAATTCAGGTGACAGAATCGGCTGGGTTCTAATAGAATCCCTTAGCTTGTAATCCCTGAGTGTTTCCCTAGGACTGACTCTGAGAGAAACCTGGGGGTTGGGCTTTGAGGCCAAATAGTAGCGAGTGTCCCCGATGGACTGAGGAAGTATTTAGATGAATTCTCCATAAAGGGAAACACCTGAGCACCCATTCATCTGCGTGGAGTGGGGCTTCAAATCTCCCCACCACACAAGGTTGGGTTCCAGTATCCTGAGGGTGGGGTAGTTCCTCCAACTGACATCAGCGTCTTGGTTTGAATAGAATCACTTTGCTTGTCTTCCCTGTTGGTTTGCCTAGGCCAGTGTGTGGTTGAAAGTGGGATTTGGGATCTAAAACTAAGTATTAGCGTGTGCCTCTCCATGGGTAGTGGAGATGTTTAAACTACAACCCACAACTTGGGAATTACTTTGACTCCTGAAAAATGCATGAGCTATGTTTCCCCACGTCCAGCACACACAGGAAGAAGTGTTCTGGGGTTCTGAGTGTGGGGAGGTTCCTCCAACAGACAGCAGCACCTGGGTTGTAATAGAATCCCTTAGCTTGACTTCCCTAAGTGTTTTCCTAGGCCTAGCAGTAAGCGATGGTGGGGGATGGGCTCTAAAGCCAAGTATTAGCGAGTGCATCTCTGTGGGTAGTGGAGGGTTTTAAACTACTTCCCCAACCTTGGAACACCTGTGCCCCATAAAGATGCGTGGAATCTGTTTCCCCACCTCCAGCACACACACGGAGACGTGCTCAGGTATCCTGATTGTGGGGAGGCTCCTCCAAATGACAGCAGCGCCTGGGTTCTAAAAGAATCCCTTAGCTTGTCTTCCCTGATGGCATGCCTAGGCTGGAGAGTGGGGGAAAGTGGGGGTTGGGCTCTAAACCAAGTATAAGCGAGAGCCTATCCATGGGATGTGGGTTTTTAACCTACAACCCACAACCATGGAATAAATGTGCCCCCTGAAAGATGCTTTGACTGTTTCCCTACATCCAGCACACACACGAAGATGTGTTCTTGTATTCTGAGTGTGGGGAAGTTCCTCAAACTGACAGCAGCACCTGGATTCTATTAGTATCCCTTAGCTTCTGTTCCCTGAGTGTTCTTTTAGGCCAGGCCATGAGGGAAAGCTGGGGGTTGGGCTTGGAGGCCACGAAGCAGTGAGTGCCCCCTGATCCATTGAGGAAGTACTTAGAGGACTTGTCCCTAAAGGGAACACCTTTTCCTGCATTCATCTGGGTGCAGTGGGGCTGCACAACTCTCCCACACCTAAGAATGTGTTCTGGAATTCTGAGGGCAGGGAAGTTCCTCCAACTGACAGCAGCGCCTGGGTTCTAATTGAATCCCTTTGCTTGTCTTCCCTGATGGAAACCTAGGCGGGAGTGCGGGGGAAAGTGTGGTTTGGGCTCCAAAACCAAGTATTTGCGATGACCTCTCTATGGTTTGTGGAGGTGTTTAAACTACATCCCTAACCTGGGAACACCTGTGCCCCCATAAAGATCCATGGTGTCTGTTTCCACACCTCCAGCACACACACGAACACTTGCACAGTTATCCTGAGAGTGGGCAGCCTCCTCCAACTGAGAGCAGGGCCTTGGTTCTTATAAAATCGCTTAACTTGTCTACCCTGTTTGGTTGCCTGATACGGAGTGCTGGAGAAAGGATGGGTTGGGCTCTAAAACCAAGTATTAGTGAGTGCTTCCCCATGGGATTTGGAGGTTATTAACCAAAAGCCCACAACATGGGAATACCTGTGCTCCTTGAAAAAGCGTGGACTCTGTATCCCCACCACCAGAACACACATGAAGAAGTTTTCTGCTATCTTGAGTGTGGGCTGGCAAATTCAGGTGACAGAATCGGCTGGGTTCTAATAGAATCCCTTAGCTTGTAATCCCTGAGTGTTTCCCTAGGACTGACTCTGAGAGAAACCTGGGGGTTGGGCTTTGAGGCCAAATAGTAGCGAGTGTCCCCGATGGACTGAGGAAGTATTTAGATGAATTCTCCATAAAGGGAAACACCTGAGCACCCATTCATCTGCGTGGAGTGGGGCTTCAAATCTCCCCACCACACAAGGTTGGGTTCCAGTATCCTGAGGGTGGGGTAGTTCCTCCAACTGACATCAGCGTCTTGGTTTGAATAGAATCACTTTGCTTGTCTTCCCTGTTGGTTTGCCTAGGCCAGTGTGTGGTTGAAAGTGGGATTTGGGATCTAAAACTAAGTATTAGCGTGTGCCTCTCCATGGGTAGTGGAGATGTTTAAACTACAACCCACAACTTGGGAATTACTGTGACCCCTGAAAAATGCATGAGCTATGTTTCCCCACGTCCAGCACACACAGGAAGAAGTGTTCTGGGGTTCTGAGTGTGGGGAGGTTCCTCCAACAGACAGCAGCACCTGGGTTGTAATAGAATCCCTTAGCTTGACTTCCCTAAGTGTTTTCCTAGGCCTAGCAGTAAGCGATGGTGGGGGATGGGCTCTAAAGCCAAGTATTAGCGAGTGCATCTCTGTGGGTAGTGGAGGGTTTTAAACTACTTCCCCAACCTTGGAACACCTGTGCCCCATAAAGATGCGTGGAATCTTTTTCCCCACCTCCAGCACACACACGGAGACGTGCTCAGGTATCCTGATTGTGGGGAGGCTCCTCCAAATGACAGCAGCGCCTGGGTTCTAAAAGAATCCCTTAGCTTGTCTTCCCTGATGGCATGCCTAGGCTGGAGAGTGGGGGAAAGTGGGGGTTGGGCTCTAAACCAAGTATAAGCGAGAGCCTATCCATGGGATGTGGGTTTTTAACCTACAACCCACAACCATGGAATAAATGTGCCACCTGAAAGATGCTTTGACTGTTTCCCTACATCCAGCACACACACGAAGATGTGTTCTTGTATTCTGAGTGTGGGGAAGTTCCTCAAACTGACAGCAGCACCTGGATTCTATTAGTATCCCTTAGCTTCTGTTCCCTGAGTGTTCTTTTAGGCCAGGCCATGAGGGAAAGCTGGGGCTTGGGCTTGGAGGCCACGTAGCAGTGAGTGCCCCCTGATCCATTGAGGAAGTACTTAGAGGACTTGTCCCTAAAGGGAACACCTTTTCCTGCATTCATCTGGGTGCAGTGGGGCTGCACAACTCTCCCACACCTAAGAATGTGTTCTGGAATTCTGAGTGCAGGGAAGTTCCTCCAACTGACAGCAGCGCCTGGGTTCTAATTGAATCCCTTTGCTTGTCTTCCCTGATGGAAAGCCTAGGCGGGAGTGCGGGGGAAAGTGTGGTTTGGGCTCCAAAACCAAGTATTTGCGATGACCTCTCTATGGTTTGTGGAGGTGTTTAAACTACATCCCTAACCTGGGAACACCTGTGCCCCCATAAAGATCCATGGTGTCTGTTTCCACACCTCCAGCACACACACGAACACTTGCACAGTTATCCTGAGAGTGGGCAGCCTCCTCCAACTGAGAGCAGGGCCTTGGTTCTTATAAAATTGCTTAACTTGTCTACCCTGTTTGGTTGCCTGATACGGAGTGCTGGAGAAAGGATGGGTTGGGCTCTAAAACCAAGTATTAGTGAGTGCTTCCCCATGGGATTTGGAGGTTATTAACCAAAAGCCCACAACATGGGAATACCTGTGCTCCTTGAAAAAAGCGTGGACTCTGTATCCCCACCACCAGAACACACATGAAGAAGTTTTCTGCTATCCTGAGTGTGGGCTGGCAATTTCAGGTGACAGAAGCGGCTGGGTTCTAATAGAATCCCTTAGCTTGTAATCCCTGAGTGTTTCCCTAGGACTGATTCTGAGAGAAACCTGGGGGTTGGGCTTTGAGGCCAAATAGTAGCGAGTGTCCCCGATGGACTGAGGAAGTATTTAGATGAATTCTCCATAAAGGGAAACACCTGAGCACCCATTCATCTGCGTGGAGTGGGGCTTCAAATCTCCCCACCACACTAGGTTGGGTTCCAGTATCCTGAGTGTGGGGTAGTTCCTCCAACTGACATCAGCGTCTTGGTTTTAATAGAATCACTTTGCTTGTCTTCCCTGTTGGTTTGCCTAGGCCAGTGTGTGGTTGAAAGTGGGATTTGGGATCTAAAACTAAGTATTAGCGTGTGCCTCTCCATGGGTAGTGGAGATGTTTAAACTACAACCCACAACTTGGGAATTACTGTGACCCCTGAAAAATGCATGTGCTATGTTTCCCCACGTCCAGCACACACAGGAAGAAGTGTTCTGGGGTTCTGAGTGTGGGGAGGTTCCTCCAACAGACAGCAGCACCTGGGTTGTAATAGAATCCCTTAGCTTGACTTCCCTAAGTGTTTTCCTAGGCCTAGCAGTAAGCGATGGTGGGGGATGGGCTCTAAAGCCAAGTATTAGCGAGTGCATCTCTGTGGGTAGTGGAGGGTTTTAAACTACTTCCCCAACCTTGGAACACCTGTGCCCCATAAAGATGCGTGGAATCTGTTTCCCCACCTCCAGCACACACACGGAGACGTGCTCAGGTATCCTGATTGTGGGGAGGCTCCTCCAAATGACAGCAGCGCCTGGGTTCTAAAAGAATCCCTTAGCTTGTCTTCCCTGATGGCATGCCTAGGCTGGAGAGTGGGGGAAAGTGGGGGTTGGGCTCTAAACCAAGTATAAGCGAGAGCCTATCCATGGGATGTGGGTTTTTAACCTACAACCCACAACCATGGAATAAATGTGCCACCTGAAAGATGCTTTGACTGTTTCCCTACATCCAGCACACACACGAAGATGTGTTCTTGTATTCTGAGTGTGGGGAAGTTCCTCAAACTGACAGCAGCACCTGGATTCTATTAGTATCCCTTAGCTTCTGTTCCCTGAGTGTTCTTTTAGGCCAGGCCATGAGGGAAAGCTGGGGGTTGGGCTTGGAGGCCACGTAGCAGTGAGTGCCCCCTGATCCATTGAGGAAGTACTTAGAGGACTTGTCCCTAAAGGGAACACCTTTTCCTGCATTCATCTGGGTGCAGTGGGGCTGCACAACTCTCCCACACCTAAGAATGTGTTCTGGAATTCTGAGTGCAGGGAAGTTCCTCCAACTGACAGCAGCGCCTGGGTTCTAATTGAATCCCTTTGCTTGTCTTCCCTGATGGAAAGCCTAGGCGGGAGTGCGGGGGAAAGTGTGGTTTGGGCTCCAAAACCAAGTATTTGCGATGACCTCTCTATGGTTTGTGGAGGTGTTTAAACTACATCCCTAACCTGGGAACACCTGTGCCCCCATAAAGATCCATGGTGTCTGTTTCCACACCTCCAGCACACACACGAACACTTGCACAGTTATCCTGAGAGTGGGCAGCCTCCTCCAACTGAGAGCAGGGCCTTGGTTCTTATAAAATCGCTTAACTTGTCTACCCTGTTTGGTTGCCTGATACGGAGTGCTGGAGAAAGGATGGGTTGGGCTGTAAAACCAAGTATTAGTGAGTGCTTCCCCATGGGATTTGGAGGTTATTAACCAAAAGCCCACAACATGGGAATACCTGTGCTCCTTGAAAAAAGCGTGGACTCTGTATCCCCACCACCAGAACACACATGAAGAAGTTTTCTGCTATCCTGAGTGTGGGCTGGCAATTTCAGGTGACAGAAGCGGCTGGGTTCTAATAGAATCCCTTAGCTTGTAATCCCTGAGTGTTTCCCTAGGACTGACTCTGAGAGAAACCTGGGGGTTGGGCTTTGAGGCCAAATAGTAGCGAGTGTCCCCGATGGACTGAGGAAGTATTTAGATGAATTCTCCATAAAGGGAAACACCTGAGCACCCATTCATCTGCGTGGAGTGGGGCTTCAAATCTCCCCACCACACAAGGTTGGGTTCCAGTATCCTGAGGGTGGGGTAGTTCCTCCAAATGACATCAGCGTCTTGGTTTGAATAGAATCACTTTGCTTGTCTTCCCTGTTGGTTTGCCTAGGCCAGTGTGTGGTTGAAAGTGGGATTTGGGATCTAAAACTAAGTATTAGCGTGTGCCTCTCCATGGGTAGTGGAGATGTTTAAACTACAACCCACAACTTGGGAATTACTGTGACCCCTGAAAAATGCATGTGCTATGTTTCCCCACGTCCAGCACACACAGGAAGAAGTGTTCTGGGGTTCTGAGTGTGGGGAGGTTCCTCCAACAGACAGCAGCACCTGGGTTGTAATAGAATCCCTTAGCTTGACTTCCCTAAGTGTTTTCCTAGGCCTAGCAGTAAGCGATGGTGGGGGATGGGCTCTAAAGCCAAGTATTAGCGAGTGCATCTCTGTGGGTAGTGGAGGGTTTTAAACTACTTCCCCAACCTTGGAACACCTGTGCCCCATAAAGATGCGTGGAATCTGTTTCCCCACCTCCAGCACACACACGGAGACGTGCTCAGGTATCCTGATTGTGGGGAGGCTCCTCCAAATGACAGCAGCGCCTGGGTTCTAAAAGAATCCCTTAGCTTGTCTTCCCTGATGGCATGCCTAGGCTGGAGAGTGGGGGAAAGTGGGGGTTGGGCTCTAAACCAAGTATAAGCGAGAGCCTATCCATGGGATGTGGGTTTTTAACCTACAACCCACAACCATGGAATAAATGTGCCCCCTGAAAGATGCTTTGACTGTTTCCCTACATCCAGCACACACACGAAGATGTGTTCTTGTATTCTGAGTGTGGGGAAGTTCCTCAAACTGACAGCAGCACCTGGATTCTATTAGTATCCCTTAGCTTCTGTTCCCTGAGTGTTCTTTTAGGCCAGGCCATGAGGGAAAGCTGGGGGTTGGGCTTGGAGGCCACGAAGCAGTGAGTGCCCCCTGATCCATTGAGGAAGTACTTAGAGGACTTGTCCCTAAAGGGAACACCTTTTCCTGCATTCATCTGGGTGCAGTGGGGCTGCACAACTCTCCCACACCTAAGAATGTGTTCTGGAATTCTGAGGGCAGGGAAGTTCCTCCAACTGACAGCAGCGCCTGGGTTCTAATTGAATCCCTTTGCTTGTCTTCCCTGATGGAAACCTAGGCGGGAGTGCGGGGGAAAGTGTGGTTTGGGCTCCAAAACCAAGTATTTGCGATGACCTCTCTATGGTTTGTGGAGGTGTTTAAACTACATCCCTAACCTGGGAACACCTGTGCCCCCATAAAGATCCATGGTGTCTGTTTCCACACCTCCAGCACACACACGAACACTTGCACAGTTATCCTGAGAGTGGGCAGCCTCCTCCAACTGAGAGCAGGGCCTTGGTTCTTATAAAATCGCTTAACTTGTCTACCCTGTTTGGTTGCCTGATACGGAGTGCTGGAGAAAGGATGGGTTGGGCTCTAAAACCAAGTATTAGTGAGTGCTTCCCCATGGGATTTGGAGGTTATTAACCAAAAGCCCACAACATGGGAATACCTGTGCTCCTTGAAAAAGCGTGGACTCTGTATCCCCACCACCAGAACACACATGAAGAAGTTTTCTGCTATCTTGAGTGTGGGCTGGCAAATTCAGGTGACAGAATCGGCTGGGTTCTAATAGAATCCCTTAGCTTGTAATCCCTGAGTGTTTCCCTAGGACTGACTCTGAGAGAAACCTGGGGGTTGGGCTTTGAGGCCAAATAGTAGCGAGTGTCCCCGATGGACTGAGGAAGTATTTAGATGAATTCTCCATAAAGGGAAACACCTGAGCACCCATTCATCTGCGTGGAGTGGGGCTTCAAATCTCCCCACCACACAAGGTTGGGTTCCAGTATCCTGAGGGTGGGGTAGTTCCTCCAACTGACATCAGCGTCTTGGTTTGAATAGAATCACTTTGCTTGTCTTCCCTGTTGGTTTGCCTAGGCCAGTGTGTGGTTGAAAGTGGGATTTGGGATCTAAAACTAAGTATTAGCGTGTGCCTCTCCATGGGTAGTGGAGATGTTTAAACTACAACCCACAACTTGGGAATTACTGTGACCCCTGAAAAATGCATGAGCTATGTTTCCCCACGTCCAGCACACACAGGAAGAAGTGTTCTGGGGTTCTGAGTGTGGGGAGGTTCCTCCAACAGACAGCAGCACCTGGGTTGTAATAGAATCCCTTAGCTTGACTTCCCTAAGTGTTTTCCTAGGCCTAGCAGTAAGCGATGGTGGGGGATGGGCTCTAAAGCCAAGTATTAGCGAGTGCATCTCTGTGGGTAGTGGAGGGTTTTAAACTACTTCCCCAACCTTGGAACACCTGTGCCCCATAAAGATGCGTGGAATCTTTTTCCCCACCTCCAGCACACACACGGAGACGTGCTCAGGTATCCTGATTGTGGGGAGGCTCCTCCAAATGACAGCAGCGCCTGGGTTCTAAAAGAATCCCTTAGCTTGTCTTCCCTGATGGCATGCCTAGGCTGGAGAGTGGGGGAAAGTGGGGGTTGGGCTCTAAACCAAGTATAAGCGAGAGCCTATCCATGGGATGTGGGTTTTTAACCTACAACCCACAACCATGGAATAAATGTGCCACCTGAAAGATGCTTTGACTGTTTCCCTACATCCAGCACACACACGAAGATGTGTTCTTGTATTCTGAGTGTGGGGAAGTTCCTCAAACTGACAGCAGCACCTGGATTCTATTAGTATCCCTTAGCTTCTGTTCCCTGAGTGTTCTTTTAGGCCAGGCCATGAGGGAAAGCTGGGGCTTGGGCTTGGAGGCCACGTAGCAGTGAGTGCCCCCTGATCCATTGAGGAAGTACTTAGAGGACTTGTCCCTAAAGGGAACACCTTTTCCTGCATTCATCTGGGTGCAGTGGGGCTGCACAACTCTCCCACACCTAAGAATGTGTTCTGGAATTCTGAGTGCAGGGAAGTTCCTCCAACTGACAGCAGCGCCTGGGTTCTAATTGAATCCCTTTGCTTGTCTTCCCTGATGGAAAGCCTAGGCGGGAGTGCGGGGGAAAGTGTGGTTTGGGCTCCAAAACCAAGTATTTGCGATGACCTCTCTATGGTTTGTGGAGGTGTTTAAACTACATCCCTAACCTGGGAACACCTGTGCCCCCATAAAGATCCATGGTGTCTGTTTCCACACCTCCAGCACACACACGAACACTTGCACAGTTATCCTGAGAGTGGGCAGCCTCCTCCAACTGAGAGCAGGGCCTTGGTTCTTATAAAATTGCTTAACTTGTCTACCCTGTTTGGTTGCCTGATACGGAGTGCTGGAGAAAGGATGGGTTGGGCTCTAAAACCAAGTATTAGTGAGTGCTTCCCCATGGGATTTGGAGGTTATTAACCAAAAGCCCACAACATGGGAATACCTGTGCTCCTTGAAAAAAGCGTGGACTCTGTATCCCCACCACCAGAACACACATGAAGAAGTTTTCTGCTATCCTGAGTGTGGGCTGGCAATTTCAGGTGACAGAAGCGGCTGGGTTCTAATAGAATCCCTTAGCTTGTAATCCCTGAGTGTTTCCCTAGGACTGATTCTGAGAGAAACCTGGGGGTTGGGCTTTGAGGCCAAATAGTAGCGAGTGTCCCCGATGGACTGAGGAAGTATTTAGATGAATTCTCCATAAAGGGAAACACCTGAGCACCCATTCATCTGCGTGGAGTGGGGCTTCAAATCTCCCCACCACACTAGGTTGGGTTCCAGTATCCTGAGTGTGGGGTAGTTCCTCCAACTGACATCAGCGTCTTGGTTTTAATAGAATCACTTTGCTTGTCTTCCCTGTTGGTTTGCCTAGGCCAGTGTGTGGTTGAAAGTGGGATTTGGGATCTAAAACTAAGTATTAGCGTGTGCCTCTCCATGGGTAGTGGAGATGTTTAAACTACAACCCACAACTTGGGAATTACTGTGACCCCTGAAAAATGCATGTGCTATGTTTCCCCACGTCCAGCACACACAGGAAGAAGTGTTCTGGGGTTCTGAGTGTGGGGAGGTTCCTCCAACAGACAGCAGCACCTGGGTTGTAATAGAATCCCTTAGCTTGACTTCCCTAAGTGTTTTCCTAGGCCTAGCAGTAAGCGATGGTGGGGGATGGGCTCTAAAGCCAAGTATTAGCGAGTGCATCTCTGTGGGTAGTGGAGGGTTTTAAACTACTTCCCCAACCTTGGAACACCTGTGCCCCATAAAGATGCGTGGAATCTGTTTCCCCACCTCCAGCACACACACGGAGACGTGCTCAGGTATCCTGATTGTGGGGAGGCTCCTCCAAATGACAGCAGCGCCTGGGTTCTAAAAGAATCCCTTAGCTTGTCTTCCCTGATGGCATGCCTAGGCTGGAGAGTGGGGGAAAGTGGGGGTTGGGCTCTAAACCAAGTATAAGCGAGAGCCTATCCATGGGATGTGGGTTTTTAACCTACAACCCACAACCATGGAATAAATGTGCCACCTGAAAGATGCTTTGACTGTTTCCCTACATCCAGCACACACACGAAGATGTGTTCTTGTATTCTGAGTGTGGGGAAGTTCCTCAAACTGACAGCAGCACCTGGATTCTATTAGTATCCCTTAGCTTCTGTTCCCTGAGTGTTCTTTTAGGCCAGGCCATGAGGGAAAGCTGGGGCTTGGGCTTGGAGGCCACGTAGCAGTGAGTGCCCCCTGATCCATTGAGGAAGTACTTAGAGGACTTGTCCCTAAAGGGAACACCTTTTCCTGCATTCATCTGGGTGCAGTGGGGCTGCACAACTCTCCCACACCTAAGAATGTGTTCTGGAATTCTGAGTGCAGGGAAGTTCCTCCAACTGACAGCAGCGCCTGGGTTCTAATTGAATCCCTTTGCTTGTCTTCCCTGATGGAAAGCCTAGGCGGGAGTGCGGGGGAAAGTGTGGTTTGGGCTCCAAAACCAAGTATTTGCGATGACCTCTCTATGGTTTGTGGAGGTGTTTAAACTACATCCCTAACCTGGGAACACCTGTGCCCCCATAAAGATCCATGGTGTCTGTTTCCACACCTCCAGCACACACACGAACACTTGCACAGTTATCCTGAGAGTGGGCAGCCTCCTCCAACTGAGAGCAGGGCCTTGGTTCTTATAAAATCGCTTAACTTGTCTACCCTGTTTGGTTGCCTGATACGGAGTGCTGGTGAAAGGATGGGTTGGGCTGTAAAACCAAGTATTAGTGAGTGCTTCCCCATGGGATTTGGAGGTTATTAACCAAAAGCCCACAACATGGGAATACCTGTGCTCCTTGAAAAAAGCGTGGACTCTGTATCCCCACCACCAGAACACACATGAAGAAGTTTTCTGCTATCCTGAGTGTGGGCTGGCAATTTCAGGTGACAGAAGCGGCTGGGTTCTAATAGAATCCCTTAGCTTGTAATCCCTGAGTGTTTCCCTAGGACTGACTCTGAGAGAAACCTGGGGGTTGGGCTTTGAGGCCAAATAGTAGCGAGTGTCCCCGATGGACTGAGGAAGTCTTTAGATGAATTCTCCATAAAGGGAAACACCTGAGCACCCATTCATCTGCGTGGAGTGGGGCTTCAAATCTCCCCACCACACAAGGTTGGGTTCCAGTATCCTGAGGGTGGGGTAGTTCCTCCAAATGACATCAGCGTCTTGGTTTGAATAGAATCACTTTGCTTGTCTTCCCTGTTGGTTTGCCTAGGCCAGTGTGTGGTTGAAAGTGGGATTTGGGATCTAAAACTAAGTATTAGCGTGTGCCTCTCCATGGGTAGTGGAGATGTTTAAACTACAACCCACAACTTGGGAATTACTGTGACCCCTGAAAAATGCATGTGCTATGTTTCCCCACGTCCAGCACACACAGGAAGAAGTGTTCTGGGGTTCTGAGTGTGGGGAGGTTCCTCCAACAGACAGCAGCACCTGGGTTGTAATAGAATCCCTTAGCTTGACTTCCCTAAGTGATTTCCTAGGCCTAGCAGTAAGCGATGGTGGGGGATGGGCTCTAAAGCCAAGTATTAGCGAGTGCATCTCTGTGGGTAGTGGAGGGTTTTAAACTACTTCCCCAACCTTGGAACACCTGTGCCCCATAAAGATGCGTGGAATCTGTTTCCCCACCTCCAGCACACACACGGAGACGTGCTCAGGTATCCTGATTGTGGGGAGGCTCCTCCAAATGACAGCAGCGCCTGGGTTCTAAAAGAATCCCTTAGCTTGTCTTCCCTGATGGCATGCCTAGGCTGGAGAGTGGGGGAAAGTGGGGGTTGGGCTCTAAACCAAGTATAAGCGAGAGCCTATCCATGGGATGTGGGTTTTTAACCTACAACCCACAACCATGGAATAAATGTGCCCCCTGAAAGATGCTTTGACTGTTTCCCTACATCCAGCACACACACGAAGATGTGTTCTTGTATTCTGAGTGTGGGGAAGTTCCTCAAACTGACAGCAGCACCTGGATTCTATTAGTATCCCTTAGCTTCTGTTCCCTGAGTGTTCTTTTAGGCCAGGCCATGAGGGAAAGCTGGGGGTTGGGCTTGGAGGCCACGTAGCAGTGAGTGCCCCCTGATCCATTGAGGAAGTACTTAGAGGACTTCTCCCTAAAGGGAACACCTTTTCCTGCATTCATCTGGGTGCAGTGGGGCTGCACATCTCTCCCACACCTAAGAATGTGTTCTGGAATTCTGAGGGCAGGGAAGTTCCTCCAACTGACAGCAGCGCCTGGGTTCTAATTGAATCCCTCTGCTTGTATTCCCTGATGGAAAGCCTAGGCGGGAGTGCGGGGAAAAGTGTGGTTTGGGCTCGAAAACCAAGTATTTGCGATGACCTCTCTATGGTTTGTGGAGCTGTTTAAACTACATCCCTAACCTGGGAACACCTGTGCCCCCATAAAGATCAATGGAGTCTGTTTCCACACCTCCAGCACACACACGAACACTTGCACAGTTATCCCGAGAGTGGGCAGCCTCCTCCAACTGAGAGCAGGGCCTTGGTTCTTATAAAATCGCTTAACTTGTCTACCCTGTTTGGTTGCCTGATACGGAGTGCTGGGGAAAGGGTGGGTTGGGCTCTAAATCCAAGTATTAGCGAGTGCTTCTCCATGGGATTTGGAGGTTATTAACCAAAAGCCCACAACATGGGAATACCTGTGCTCCTTGAAAAAAGCGTGGACTCTGTATCCCCACCACCAGAACACACATGAAGAAGTTTTCTGCTATCCTGAGTGTGGGCTGGCAATTTCAGGTGACAGAAGCGGCTGGGTTCTAATAGAATCCCTTAGCTTGTAATCCCTGAGTGTTTCCCTAGGACTGACTCTGAGAGAAACCTGGGGGTTGGGCTTTGAGGCCAAATTGTAGCGAGTGTCCCCGATGGACTGAGGAAGTCTTTAGATGAATTCTCCATAAAGGGAAACACCTGAGCACCCATTCATCTGCGTGGAGTGGGGCTTCAAATCTCCCCACCACACAAGGTTGGGTTCCAGTATCCTGAGGGTGGGGTAGTTCCTCCAACTTACATCAGCATCTTGGTTTGAATAGAATCCCTTTGCTTGTCTTCCCTGATGGTTTGCCTAGGCCAGTGTGTGGTTGAAAGTGGGATTTGGGATCTAAAACTAAGTATTAGCGTGTGCCTCTCCATGGGTAGTGGAGATGTTTAAACTACAACCCACAACTTGGGAATTACTGTGACCCCTGAAAAATGCGTGTGCTATGTTTCCCCACGTCCAGCACACACAGGAAGAAGTGTTCTGGGGTTCTGAGTGTGGGGAGGTTCCTCCAACAGACAGCAGCACCTGGGTTGTAATAGAATCCCTTAGCTTGACTTCCCTAAGTGTTTTCCTAGGCCTAGCAGTAAGCGATGGTGGGGGATGGGCTCTAAAGCCAAGTATTAGCGAGTGCATCTCTGTGGGTAGTGGAGGGTTTTAAACTACTTCCCCAACCTTGGAACACCTGTGCCCCATAAAGATGCGTGGAATCTTTTTCCCCACCTCCAGCACACACACGGAGACGTGCTCAGGTATCCTGATTGTGGGGAGGCTCCTCCAAATGACAGCAGCGCCTGGGTTCTAAAAGAATCCCTTAGCTTGTCTTCCCTGATGGCATGCCTAGGCTGGAGAGTGGGGGAAAGTGGGGGTTGGGCTCTAAACCAAGTATAAGCGAGAGCCTATCCATGGGATGTGGGTTTTTAACCTACAACCCACAACCATGGAATAAATGTGCCCCCTGAAAGATGCTTTGACTGTTTCCCTACATCCAGCACACACACGAAGATGTGTTCTTGTATTCTGAGTGTGGGGAAGTTCCTCAAACTGACAGCAGCACCTGGATTCTATTAGTATCCCTTAGCTTCTGTTCCCTGAGTGTTCTTTTAGGCCAGGCCATGAGGGAAAGCTGGGGGTTGGGCTTGGAGGCCACGTAGCAGTGAGTGCCCCCTGATCCATTGAGGAAGTACTTAGAGGACTTCTCCCTAAATGGAACACCTTTTCCTGCATTCATCTGGGTGCAGTGGGGCTGCACATCTCTCCCACACCTAAGAATGTGTTCTGGAATTCTGAGTGCAGGGAAGTTCCTCCAACTGACAGCAGCGCCTGGGTTCTAATTGAATCCCTTTGCTTGTATTCCCTGATGGAAAGCCTAGGCGGGAGTGCGGGGAAAAGTGTGGTTTGGGCTCGAAAACCAAGTATTTGCGATGACCTCTCTATGGTTTGTGGAGCTGTTTAAACTACATCCCTAACCTGGGAACACCTGTGCCCCCATAAAGATCCGTGGAGTCTGTTTCCACACCTCCAGCACACACACGAACACTTGCACAGTTATCCCGAGAGTGGGCAGCCTCCTCCAACTGAGAGCAGGGCCTTGGTTCTTATAAAATCGCTTAACTTGTATACCCTGTTTGGTTGCCTGATACGGAGTGCTGGGGAAAGGGTGGGTTGGGCTCTAAATCCAAGTATTAGCGAGTGCTTCTCCATGGGATTTGGAGGTTATTAACCAAAAGCCCACAACATGGGAATACCTGTGCTCCTTGAAAAAAGCGTGGACTCTGTATCCCCACCACCAGAACACACATGAAGAAGTTTTCTGCTATCCTGAGTGTGGGCTGGCAATTTCAGGTGACAGAAGCGGCTGGGTTCTAATAGAATCCCTTAGCTTGTAATCCCTGAGTGTTTCCCTAGGACTGACTCTGAGAGAAACCTGGGGGTTGGGCTTTGAGGCCAAATAGTAGCGAGTGTCCCCGATGGACTGAGGAAGTCTTTAGATGAATTCTCCATAAAGGGAAACACCTGAGCACCCATTCATCTGCGTGGAGTGGGGCTTCAAATCTCCCCACCACACAAGGTTGGGTTCCAGTATCCTGAGGGTGGGGTAGTTCCTCCAACTTACATCAGCATCTTGGTTTGAATAGAATCCCTTTGCTTGTCTTCCCTGATGGTTTGCCTAGGCCAGTGTGTGGTTGAAAGTGGGATTTGGGATCTAAAACTAAGTATTAGCGTGTGCCTCTCCATGGGTAGTGGAGATGTTTAAACTACAACCCACAACTTGGGAATTACTGTGACCCCTGAAAAATGCGTGTGCTATGTTTCCCCACGTCCAGCACACACAGGAAGAAGTGTTCTGGGGTTCTGAGTGTGCGGAGGTTCCTCCAACAGACAGCAGCACCTGGGTTGTAATAGAATCCCTTAGCTTGACTTCCCTAAGTGTTTTCCTAGGCCTAGCAGTAAGCGATGGTGGGGGATGGGCTCTAAAGCCAAGTATTAGCGAGTGCATCTCTGTGGGTAGTGGAGGGTTTTAAACTACTTCCCCAACCTTGGAACACCTGTGCCCCATAAAGATGCGTGGAATCTTTTTCCCCACCTCCAGCACACACACGGAGACGTGCTCAGGTATCCTGATTGTGGGGAGGCTCCTCCAAATGACAGCAGCGCCTGGGTTCTAAAAGAATCCCTTAGCTTGTCTTCCCTGATGGCATGCCTAGGCTGGAGAGTGGGGGAAAGTGGGGGTTGGGCTCTAAACCAAGTATAAGCGAGAGCCTATCCATGGGATGTGGGTTTTTAACCTACAACCCACAACCATGGAATAAATGTGCCCCCTGAAAGATGCTTTGACTGTTTCCCTACATCCAGCACACACACGAAGATGTGTTCTTGTATTCTGAGTGTGGGGAAGTTCCTCAAACTGACAGAAGCACCTGGATTCTATTAGTATCCCTTAGCTTCTGTTCCCTGAGTGTTCTTTTAGGCCAGGCCATGAGGGAAAGCTGGTTGTTGGGCTTGGAGGCCACGTAGCAGTGAGTGCCCCCAGATCCATTGAGGAAGTACTTAGAGGACTTCTCCCTAAAGGGAACACCTTTTCCTGCATTCATCTGGGTGCAGTGGGGCTGCACATCTCTCCCACACCTAAGAATGTGTTCTGGAATTCTGAGTGCAGGGAAGTTCCTCCAACTGACAGCAGCGCCTGGGTTCTAATTGAATCCCTTTGCTTGTCTTCCCTGATGGAAAGCCTAGGCGGGAGTGCGGGGGAAAGTGTGGTTTGGGCTCCAAAACCAAGTATTTGCGATGACCTCTCCATGGTTTGTGGAGGTGTTTAAACTACATCCCTAACCTGGGAACACCTGTGCCCCCATAAAGATCCGTGGAGTCTGTTTCCACACCTCCAGCACACACACGAACACTTGCACAGTTATCCCGAGAGTGGGCAGCCTCCTCCCACTGAGAGCAGGGCCTTGGTTCTTATAAAATCGCTTAACTTGTCTACCCTGTTTGGTTGCCTGATACGGAGTGCTGGGGAAAGGGTGGGTTGGGCTCTAAATCCAAGTATTAGCGAGTGCTTCTCCATGGGATTTGGAGGTTATTAACCAAAAGCCCACAACATGGGAATACCTGTGCTCCTTGAAAAAAGCGTGGACTCTGTATCCCCACCACCAGAACACACATGAAGAAGTTTTCTGCTATCCTGAGTGTGGGCTGGCAATTTCAGGTGACAGAAGCGGCTGGGTTCTAATAGAATCCCTTAGCTTGTAATCCCTGAGTGTTTCCCTAGGACTGACTCTGAGAGAAACCTGGGGGTTGGGCTTTGAGGCCAAATAGTAGCGAGTGTCCCCGATGGACTGAGGAAGTATTTAGATGAATTCTCCATAAAGGGAAACACCTGAGCACCCATTCATCTGCGTGGAGTGGGGCTTCAAATCTCCCCACCACACAAGGTTGGGTTCCAGTATCCTGAGGGTGGGGTAGTTCCTCCAACTTACATCAGCATCTTGGATTGAATAGAATCCCTTTGCTTGTCTTCCCTGATGGTTTGCCTAGGCCAGTGTGTGGTTGAAAGTGGGATTTGGGATCTAAAACTAAGTATTAGCGTGTGCCTCTCCATGGGTAGTGGAGATGTTTAAACTACAACCCACAACTTGGGAATTACTGTGACCCATGAAAAATGCGTGTGCTATGTTTCCTCACGTCCAACACACACAGGAAGAAGTGTTCTGGTGTTCTGAGTGTGGGGAGGTTCCTCCAAAAGACAGCAGCACCTGGGTTGTAATAGAATCCCTTACCTTGACTTCCCTAAGTGTTTTCCTAGGCCTAGCAGTAAGCGATGGTGGGGGATGGGCTCTAAAGCCAAGTATTAGCGAGTGCATCTCTGTGGGTAGTGGAGGGTTTTAAACTACTTCCCCAACCTTGGAACACCTGTGCCCCATAAAGATGCATGGAATCTGTTTCCCCACCTCCAGCACACACACGGAGACGTGCTCAGGTATCCTGATTGTGGGGAGGCTCCTCCAAATGACAGCAGCGCCTGGGTTCTAAAAGAATCCCTTAGCTTGTCTTCCCTGATGGCATGCCTAGGCTGGAGAGTGGGGGAAAGTGGGGGTTGGGCTCTAAACCAAGTATAAGCGAGAGCCTATCCATGGGATATGGGTTTTTAACCTACAACCCACAACCATGGAATAAATGTGCCCCCTGAAAGATGCTTTGACTGTTTCCCTACATCCAGCACACACACGAAGATGTGTTCTTGTATTCTGAGTGTGGGGAAGTTCCTCAAACTGACAGCAGCACCTGGATTCTATTAGTATCCCTTAGCTTCTGTTCCCTGAGTGTTCTTTTAGGCCAGGCCATGAGGGAAAGCTGGGGGTTGGGCTTGGAGGCCACGAAGCAGTGGGTGCCCCCTGATCCATTGAGGATGTACTTAGAGTACATCTCCCTAAAGGGAACACCTTTTCCTGCATTCATCTGGGTGCAGTGGGGCTGCACAACTCTCCCACACCTAAGAATGTGTTCTGGAATTCTGAGGGCAGGGAAGTTCCTCCAACTGACAGCAGCGCCTGGGTTCTAATTGAATCCCTTTGCTTGTCTTCCCTGATGGAAAGCCTAGGCGGGAGTGCGGGGGAAAGTGTGGTTTGGGCTCCAAAACCAAGTATTTGCGATGACCTCTCTATGGTTTGTGGAGGTGTTTAAACTACATCCCTTACCTGGGAACACCTGTGTCCCCATAAATATCCGTGGAGTCTGTTTCCACACCTCCAGCACACACACGAACACTTGCACAGTTATCCTGAGAGTGGGCAGCCTCCTCCAACTGAGAGCAGGGCCTTGGTTCTTATAAAATCGCTTAACTTGTCTACCCTGTTTGGTTGCCTGGTACGGAGTGCTGGGGAAAGGGTGGGTTGGGCTCTAAATCCAAGTATTAGCGAGTGCTTCTCCATGGGATTTGGAGGTTATTAACCAAAAGCCCACAACATGGGAATACCTGTGCTCCTTGAAAAAAGCGTGGACTCTGTATCCCCACCACCAGAACACACATGAAGAAGTTTTCTGCTATCCTGAGTGTGGGCTGGCAATTTCAGGTGACAGAAGCGGCTGGGTTCTAATAGAATCCCTTAGCTTGTAATCCCTGAGTGTTTCCCTAGGACTGACTCTGAGAGAAACCTGGGGGTTGGGCTTTGAGGCCAAATAGTAGCGAGTGTCCCCGATGGACTGAGGAAGTCTTTAGATGAATTCTCCATAAAGGGAAACACCTGAGCACCCATTCATCTGCGTGGAGTGGGGCTTCAAATCTCCCCACCACTCAAGGTTGGGTTCCAGTATCCTGAGGGTGGGGTAGTTCCTCCAACTGACATCAGCGTCTTGGTTTGAATAGAATCCCTTTGCTTGTCTTCCCTGATGGTTTGCCTAGGCCAGTGTGTGGTTGAAAGTGGGATTTGGGATCTAAAACTAAGTATTAGCGTGTGCCTCTCCATGGGTAGTGGAGATGTTTAAACTACAACGCACAACTTGGGAATTACTGTGACCCCTGAAAAATGCGTGTGCTATGTTTCCCCACGTCCAGCACACACAGGAAGAAGTGTTCTGGGGTTCTGAGAGTGGGGAGGTTCCTCCAACAGACAGCAGCACATGGGTTGTAATAGAATCCCTTAGCTTGACTTCCCTAAGTGTTTTCCTAGGCCTAGCAGTAAGCGATGGTGGGGGATGGGCTCTAAAGCCAAGTATTAGCGAGTGCATCTCTGTGGGTAGTGGAGGGTTTTAAACTACTTCCCCAACCTTGGAACACCTGTGCCCCATAAAGATGCGTGGAATCTGTTTCCCCACCTCCAGCACACACACGGAGACGTGCTCAGGTATCCTGATTGTGGGGAGGCTCCTCCAAATGACAGCAGCGCCTGGGTTCTAAAAGAATCCCTTAGCTTGTCTTCCCTGATGGCATGCCTAGGCTGGAGAGTGGGGGAAAGTGGGGGTTGGGCTCTAAACCAAGTATAAGCGAGAGCCTATCCATGGGATGTGGGTTTTTAACCTACAACCCACAACCATGGAATAAATGTGCCCCCTGAAAGATGCTTTGACTGTTTCCCTACATCCAGCACACACACGAAGATGTGTTCTTGAATTCTGATTGTGGGGAAGTTCCTCAAACTGACAGCAGCACCTGGATTCTATTAGTATCCCTTAGCTTCTGTTCCCTGAGTGTTCTTTTAGGCCAGGCCATGAGGGAAAGCTGGGGGTTGGGCTTGGAGGCCACGTAGCAGTGAGTGCCCCCTGATCCATTGAGGAAGTACTTAGAGGACTTCTCCCTAAAGGGAACACCTTTTCCTGCATTCATCTGGGTGCAGTGGGGCTGCACAACTCTCCCACACCTAAGAATGTGTTCTGGAATTCTGAGTGCAGGGAAGTTCCTCCAACTGACAGCAGCGCCTGGGTTCTAATTGAATCCCTTTGCTTGTCTTCCCTGATGGAAAGCCTAGGCGGGAGTGCGGGGGAAAGTGTGGTTTGGGCTCCAAAACCAAGTATTTGCGATGACCTCTCTATGGTTTGTGGAGGTGTTTAAACTACATCCCTAACCTGGGAACACCTGTGCCCCCATAAAGATCCGTGGAGTCTGTTTCCACACCTCCAGCACACACACGAACACTTGCACAGTTATCCCGAGAGTGGGCAGCCTCCTCCAACTGAGAGCAGGGCCTTGGTTCTTATAAAATCGCTTAACTTGTCTACCCTGTTTGGTTGCCTGATACGGAGTGCTGGGGAAAGTGTGGGTTGGGCTCTAAATCCAAGTATTAGCGAGTGCTTCTCCATGGGATTTGGAGGTTATTAACCAAAAGCCCACAACATGGGAATACCTGTGCTCCTTGAAAAAAGCGTGGACTCTGTATCCCCACCACCAGAACACACATGAAGAAGTTTTCTGCTATCCTGAGTGTGGGCTGGCAATTTCAGGTGACAGAAGCGGCTGGGTTCTAATAGAATCCCTTAGCTTGTAATCCGTGAGTGTTTCCCTAGGACTGACTCTGAGAGAAACCTGGGGGTTGGGCTTTGAGGCCAAATAGTAGCGAGTGTCCCCGATGGACTGAGGAAGTATTTAGATGAATTCTCCATAAAGGGAAACACCTGAGCACCCATTCATCTGCGTGGAGTGGGGCTTCAAATCTCCCCACCACACAAGGTTGGGTTCCAGTATCCTGAGGGTGGGGTAGTTCCTCCAACTTACATCAGCATCTTGGTTTCAATAGAATCCCTTTGCTTGTCTTCCCTGATGGTTTGCCTAGGCCAGTGTGTGGTTGAAAGTGGGATTTGGGATCTAAATCTAAGTATTAGCGTGTGCCTCTCCATGGGTAGTGGAGATGTTTAAACTACAACGCACAACTTGGGAATTACTGTGACCCCTGGAAAATGCGTGTGCTATGTTTCCCCACGTCCAGCACACACAGGAAGAAGTGTTCTGGGGTTCTGAGTGTGGGGAGGTTCCTCCAACAGACAGCAGCACCTGGGTTGTAATAGAATCCCTTAGCTTGACTTCCCTAAGTGTTTTCCTAGGCCTAGCAGTAAGCGATGGTGGGGGATGGGCTCTAAAGCCAAGTATTAGCGAGTGCATCTCTGTGGGTAGTGGAGGGTTTTAAACTACTTCCCCAACCTTGGAACACCTGTGCCCCATAAAGATGCATGGAATCTGTTTCCCCACCTCCAGCACACACACGGAGACGTGCTCAGGTATCCTGATTGTGGGGAGGCTCCTCCAAATGACAGCAGCGCCTGGGTTCTAAAAGAATCCCTTAGCTTGTCTTCCCTGATGGCATGCCTAGGCTGGAGAGTGGGGGAAAGTGGGGGTTGGGCTCTAAACCAAGTATAAGCGAGAGCCTATCCATGGGATATGGGTTTTTAAACTACAACCCACAACCATGGAATAAATGTGCCCCCTGAAAGATGCTTTGACTGTTTCCCTACATCCAGCACACACACGAAGATGTGTTCTTGTATTCTGAGTGTGGGGAAGTTCCTCAAACTGACAGCAGCACCTGGATTCTATTAGTATCCCTTAGCTTCTGTTCCCTGAGTGTTCTTTTAGGCCAGGCCATGAGGGAAAGCTGGGGGTTGGGCTTGGAGGCCACGAAGCAGTGAGTGCCCCCTGATCCATTGAGGATGTACTTAGAGTACATCTCCCTAAAGGGAACACCTTTTCCTGCATTCATCTGGGTGCAGTGGGGCTGCACAACTCTCCCACACCTAAGAATGTGTTCTGGAATTCTGAGGGCAGGGAAGTTCCTCCAACTGACAGCAGCGCCTGGGTTCTAATTGAATCCGTTTGCTTGTCTTCCCTGATGGAAAGCCTAGGCGGGAGTGCGTGGGAAAGTGTGGTTTGGGCTCCAAAACCAAGTATTTGCGATGACCTCTCTATGGTTTGTTGAGGTGTTTAAACTACATCCCTTACCTGGGAACACCTGTGCCCCCATAAAGATCCGTGGAGTCTGTTTCCACACCTCCTGCACACACACGAACACTTGCACAGTTATCCTGAGAGTGGGCAGCCTCCTCCAACTGAGAGCAGGGCCTTGGTTCTTATAAAATCGCTTAACTTGTCTACCCTGTTTGGTTGCCTGATACGGAGTGCTGGGGAAAGGGTGGGTTGGGCTCTAAATCCAAGTATTAGCGAGTGCTTCTCCATGGGATTTGGAGGTTATTAACCAAAAGCCCACAACATGGGAATACCTGTGCTCCTTGAAAAAAGTGTGGACTCTGTATCCCCACCACCAGAACACACATGAAGAAGTTTTCTGCTATCCTGAGTGTGGGCTGGCAATTTCAGGTGACAGAAGCGGCTGGGTTCTAATCGAATCCCTTAGCTTGTAATCCCTGAGTGTTTCCCTAGGACTGACTCTGAGAGAAACCTGGGGGTTGGTCTTTCAGGCCAAATAGTAGCGAGTGTCCCCGATGGACTGAGGAAGTATTTAGATGAATTCTCCATAAAGGGAAACACCTGAGCACCCATTCATCTGCGTGGAGTGGGGCTTCAAATCTACCCACCACTCAAGGTTGGGTTCCAGTATCCTGAGGGTGGGGTAGTTCCTCCAACTGACATCAGCGTCTTGGTTTGAATAGAATCCCTTTGCTTGTCTTCCCTGATGGTTTGCCTAGGCCAGTGTGTGGTTGAAAGTGGGATTTGGGATCTAAAACTAAGTATTAGCGTGTGCCTCTCCATGGGTAGTGGAGATGTTTAAACTACAACCCACAACTTGGGAATTACTGTGACCCCTGAAAAATGCGTGTGCTATGTTTCCCCACGTCCAGCACACACAGGAAGAAGTGTTCTGGGGTTCTGAGAATGGGGAGGTTCCTCCAACAGACAGCAGCACCTGGGTTGTAATAGAATCCCTTAGCTTGACTTCCCTAAGTGTTTTCCTAGGCCTAGCAGTAAGCGATGGTGGGGGATGGGCTCTAAAGCCAAGTATTAGCGAGTGCATCTCTGTGGGTAGTGGAGGGTTTTAAACTACTTCCCCAACCTTGGAACACCTGTGCCCCATAAAGATGCATGGAATCTGTTTCCCCACCTCCAGCACACACACGGAGACGTGCTCAGGTATCCTGATTGTGGGGAGGCTCCTCCAAATGACAGCAGCGCCTGGGTTCTAAAAGAATCCCTTAGCTTGTCTTCCCTGATGGCATGCCTAGGCTGGAGAGTGGGGGAAAGTGGGGGTTGGGCTCTAAACCAAGTATAAGCGAGAGCCTATCCATGGGATGTGGGTTTTTAACCTACAACCCACAACCATGGAATAAATGTGCCCCCTGAAAGATGCTTTGACTGTTTCCCTACATGCAGCACACACACGAAGATGTGTTCTTGTATTCTGAGTGTGGGGAAGTTCCTCAAACTGACAGCAGCACCTGGATTCTATTAGTATCCCTTAGCTTCTGTTCCCTGAGTGTTCTTTTAGGCCAGGCCATGAGGGAAAGCTGGGGGTTGGGCTTGGAGGCCACGTAGCAGTGAGTGCCCCCTGATCCATTGAGGATGTACTTAGAGTACATCTCCCTAAAGGGAACACCTTTTCCTGCATTCATCTGGGTGCAGTGGGGCTGCACAACTCTCCCACACCTAAGAATGTGTTCTGGAATTCTGAGTGCAGGGAAGTTCCTCCAACTGACAGCAGCGCCTGGGTTCTAATTGAATCCCTTTGCTTGTCTTCCCTGATGGAAAGCCTAGGCGGGAGTGCGGGGGAAAATGTGGTTTGGGCTCCAAAACCAAGTATTTGCGATGAGCTCTCTTTGGTTTGTGGAGGTGTTTAAACTACATCCCTTACCTGGGAACACCTGTGCCCCCATAAAGATCCGTGGAGTCTGTTTCCACACCTCCAGCACACACACGAACACTTGCACAGTTATCCTGAGAGTGGGCAGCCTCCTCCAACTGAGAGCAGGGCCTTGGTTCTTATAAAATCGCTTAACTTGTCTACCCTGTTTGGTTGCCTGATACGGAGTGCTGGGGAAAGGGTGGGTTGGGCTCTAAATCCAAGTATTAGCGAGTGCTTCTCCATGGGATTTGGAGGTTATTAACCAAAAGCCCACAACATGGGAATACCTGTGCTCCTTGAAAAAAGCGTGGACTCTGTATCCCCACCACCAGAACACACATGAAGAAGTTTTCTGCTATCCTGAGTGTGGGCTGGCAATTTCAGGTGACAGAAGCGGCTGGGTTCTAATAGAATCCCTTAGCTTGTAATCCCTGAGTGTTTCCCTAGGACTGACTCTGAGAGAATCCTGGGGGTTGGGCTTTGAGGCCAAATAGTAGCGAGTGTCCCCGATGGACTGAGGAAGTATTTAGATGAATTCTCCATAAAGGGAAACACCTGAGCACCCATTCATCTGCGTGGAGTGGGGCTTCAAATCTCCCCACCACACAAGGTTGGGTTCCAGTATCCTGAGGGTGGGGTAGTTCCTCCAACTGACATCAGCGTCTTGGTTTGAATAGAATCCCTTTGCTTGTCTTCCCTGATGGTTTGCCTAGGCCAGTGTGTGGTTGAAAGTGGGATTTGGGATCTAAAACTAAGTATTAGCGTGTGCCTCTCCATGGGTAGTGGAGATGTTTAAACTACAACCCACAACTTGGGAATTACTGTGACCCCTGAAAAATGCGTGTGCTATGTTTCCCCACGTCCAGCACACACAGGAAGAAGTGTTCTGGGGTTCTGAGAGTGGGTAGGTTCCTCCAACAGACAGCAGCACCTGGGTTGTAATAGAATCCCTTAGCTTGACTTCCCTAAGTGTTTTCCTAGGCCTAGCAGTAAGCGATGGTGGGGGATGGGCTCTAAAGCCAAGTATTAGCGAGTGCATCTCTGTGGGTAGTGGAGGGTTTTAAACTACTTCCCCAAACTTGGAACACCTGTGCCCCATAAAGATGCGTGGAATCTGTTTCCCCACCTCCAGCACACACACGGAGACGTGCTCAGGTATCCTGATTGTGGGGAGGCTCCTCCAAATGACAGCAGCGCCTGGGTTCTAAAAGAATCCCTTAGCTTGACTTCCCTGATGGCATGCCTAGGCTGGAGAGTGGGGGAAAGTGGGGGTTGGGCTCTAAACCAAGTATAAGCGAGAGCCTATCCATGGGATGTGGGTTTTTAACCTACAACCCACAACCATGGAATAAATGTGCCCCCTGAAAGATGCTTTGACTGTTTCCCTACATCCAGCACACACACGAAGATGTGCTCTTGTATTCTGAGTGTGGGGATGTTCCTCAAACTGACAGCAGCACCTGGATTCTATTAGTATCCCTTAGCTTCTGTTCCCTGAGGGTTTTTTATACCAGGCCATGAGGGACAGCTGGGGGTTGGACTTGGAGGCCACGTAGCAGTGAGTGCCCCCTGATCCATTGAGGAAGTACTTAGAGGACTTCTCCCTAAAGGGAACACCTTTTCCTGCATTCATCTGGGTGCATTGGGGCTGCACATCTCTCCCACACCTAAGAATGTGTTCTGGAATTCTGAGTGCAGGGAAGTTCCTCCAACTGACAGCAGCGCCTGGGTTCTAATTGAATCCCTTTGCTTGTCTTCCCTGATGGAAAGCCTAGGCGGGAGTGCGGGGGATAGTGTGGTTTGGGCTCCAAAACCAAGTATTTGGGATGACCTCTCTATGGTTTGTGGAGGTGTTTAAACTACATCCCTAACCTGGGAACTCCTGTGCCCCCATGAAGATCCGTGGAGTCTGTTTCCACACCTCCAGCACACACACGAACACTTGCACAGTTATCCTGAGAGTGGGCAGCCTCCTCCAACTGAGAGCAGGGCCTTGGTTCTTATAAAATCGCTTAACTTGTCTACCCTGTTTGGTTGCCTGATACGGAGTGCTGGGGAAAGGGTGGGTTGGGCTCTAAATCCAAGTATTAGCGAGTGCTTCTCCATGGGATTTGGAGGTTATTAACCAAAAGCCCACAACATGGGAATACCTGTGCTCCTTGAAAAAAGCGTGGACTCTGTATCCCCACCACCAGAACACACATGAAGAAGTTTTCTGCTATCCTGAGTGTGGGCTGGCAATTTCAGGTGACAGAAGCGGCTGGGTTCTAATCGAATCCCTTAGCTTGTAATCCCTGAGTGTTTCCCTAGGACTGACTCTGAGAGAAACCTGGGGGTTGGTCTTTCAGGCCAAATAGTAGCGAGTGTCCCCGATGGACTGAGGAAGTATTTAGATGAATTCTCCATAAAGGGAAACACCTGAGCACCCATTCATCTGCGTGGAGTGGGGCTTCAAATCTCCCCACCACTCAAGGTTGGGTTCCAGTATCCTGAGGGTGGGGTAGTTCCTCCAACTGACATCAGCGTCTTGGTTTGAATAGAATCCCTTTGCTTGTCTTCCCTGATGGTTTGCCTAGGCCAGTGTGTGGTTGAAAGTGGGATTTGGGATCTAAAACTAAGTATTAGCGTGTGCCTCTCCATGGGTAGTGGAGATGTTTAAACTACAACCCACAACTTGGGAATTACTGTGACCCCTGAAAAATGCGTGTGCTATGTTTCCCCACGTCCAGCACACACAGGAAGAAGTGTTCTGGGGTTCTGAGAATGGGGAGGTTCCTCCAACAGACAGCAGCACCTGGGTTGTAATAGAATCCCTTAGCTTGACTTCCCTAAGTGTTTTCCTAGGCCTAGCAGTAAGCGATGGTGGGGGATGGGCTCTAAAGCCAAGTATTAGCGAGTGCATCTCTGTGGGTAGTGGAGGGTTTTAAACTACTTCCCCAACCTTGGAACACCTGTGCCCCATAAAGATGCGTGGAATCTGTTTCCCCACCTCCAGCACACACACGGAGACGTGCTCAGGTATCCTGATTGTGGGGAGGCTCCTCCAAATGACAGCAGCGCCTGGGTTCTAAAAGAATCCCTTAGCTTGTCTTCCCTGATGGCATGCCTAGGCTGGAGAGTGGGGGAAAGTGGGGGTTGGGCTCTAAACCAAGTATAAGCGAGAGCCTATCCATGGGATGTGGGTTTTTAACCTACAACACACAACCATGGAATAAATGTGCCCCCTGAAAGATGCTTTGACTGTTTCCCTACATGCAGCACACACACGAAGATGTGTTCTTGTATTCTGAGTGTGGGGAAGTTCCTCAAACTGACAGCAGCACCTGGATTCTATTAGTATCCCTTAGCTTCTGTTCCCTGAGGGTTTTTTATACCAGGCCATGAGGGAGAGCTGGGGGTTGGGCTTGGAGGCCACGTAGCAGTGAGTGCCCCCTGATCCATTGAGGAAGTACTTAGAGGACTTCTCCCTAAAGGGAACACTTTTCCTGCATTCATCTGGGTGCATTGGGGCTGCACATCTCTCCCACACCTAAGAATGTGTTCTGGAATTCTGAGTGCAGGGAAGTTCCTCCAACTGACAGCAGCGCCTGGGTTCTAATTGAATCCCTTTGCTTGTCTTCCCTGATGGAAAGCCTAGGCGGGAGTGCGGGGGATAGTGTGGTTTGGGCTCCAAAACCAAGTATTTGCGATGACCTCTCTATGGTTTGTGGAGGTGTTTAAACTACATCCCTAACCTGGGAACACCTGTGCCCCCATGAAGATCCGTGGAGTCTGTTTCCACACCTCCAGCACACACACGAACACTTGCACAGTTATCCTGAGAGTGGGCAGCCTCCTCCAACTGAGAGCAGGGCCTTGGTTCTTATAAAATCGCTTAACTTGTCTACCCTGTTTGGTTGCCTGATACGGAGTGCTGGGGAAAGGGTGGGTTGGGCTCTAAATCCAAGTATTAGCGAGTGCTTCTCCATGGGATTTGGAGGTTATTATCCAAAAGCCCACAACATGGGAATACCTGTGCTCCTTGAAAAAAGCGTGGACTCTGTATCCCCACCACCAGAACACACATGAAGAAGTTTTCTGCTATCCTGAGTGTGGGCTGGCAATTTCAGGTGACAGAAGCGGCTGGGTTCTAATAGAATCCCTTAGCTTGTAATCCCTGAGTGTTTCCCTAGGACTGACTCTGAGAGAAACCTGGGGGTTGGTCTTTCAGGCCAAATAGTAGCGAGTGTCCCCGATGGACTGAGGAAGTATTTAGATGAATTCTCCATAAAGGGAAACACCTGAGCACCCATTCATCTGCGTGGAGTGGGGCTTCAAATCTCCCCACCACTCAAGGTTGGGTTCCAGTATCCTGAGGGTGGGGTAGTTCCTCCAACTGACATCAGCGTCTTGGTTTGAATAGAATCCCTTTGCTTGTCTTCCCTGATGGTTTGCCTAGGCCAGTGTGTGGTTGAAAGTGGGATTTGGGATCTAAAACTAAGTATTAGCGTGTGCCTCTCCATGGGTAGTGGAGATGTTTAAACTACAACCCACAACTTGGGAATTACTGTGACCCCTGAAAAATGCGTGTGCTATGTTTCCCCACGTCCAGCACACACAGGAAGAAGTGTTCTGGGGTTCTGAGAATGGGGAGGTTCCTCCAACAGACAGCAGCACCTGGGTTGTAATAGAATCCCTTAGCTTGACTTCCCTAAGTGTTTTCCTAGGCCTAGCAGTAAGCGATGGTGGGGGATGGGCTCTAAAGCCAAGTATTAGCGAGTGCATCTCTGTGGGTAGTGGAGGGTTTTAAACTACTTCCCCAACCTTGGAACACCTGTGCCCCATAAAGATGCATGGAATCTGTTTCCCCACCTCCAGCACACACACGGAGACGTGCTCAGGTATCCTGATTGTGGGGAGGCTCCTCCAAATGACAGCAGCGCCTGGGTTCTAAAAGAATCCCTTAGCTTGTCTTCCCTGATGGCATGCCTAGGCTGGAGAGTGGGGGAAAGTGGGGGTTGGGCTCTAAACCAAGTATAAGCGAGAGCCTATCCATGGGATGTGGGTTTTTAACCTACAACCCACAACCATGGAATAAATGTGCCCCCTGAAAGATGCTTTGACTGTTTCCCTACATGCAGCACACACACGAAGATGTGTTCTTGTATTCTGAGTGTGGGGAAGTTCCTCAAACTGACAGCAGCACCTGGATTCTATTAGTATCCCTTAGCTTCTGTTCCCTGAGTGTTCTTTTAGGCCAGGCCATGAGGGAAAGCTGGGGGTTGGGCTTGGAGGCCACGTAGCAGTGAGTGCCCCCTGATCCATTGAGGATGTACTTAGAGTACATCTCCCTAAAGGGAACACCTTTTCCTGCATTCATCTGGGTGCAGTGGGGCTGCACAACTCTCCCACACCTAAGAATGTGTTCTGGAATTCTGAGTGCAGGGAAGTTCCTCCAACTGACAGCAGCGCCTGGGTTCTAATTGAATCCCTTTGCTTGTCTTCCCTGATGGAAAGCCTAGGCGGGAGTGCGGGGGAAAATGTGGTTTGGGCTCCAAAACCAAGTATTTGCGATGAGCTCTCTTTGGTTTGTGGAGGTGTTTAAACTACATCCCTTACCTGGGAACACCTGTGCCCCCATAAAGATCCGTGGAGTCTGTTTCCACACCTCCAGCACACACACGAACACTTGCACAGTTATCCTGAGAGTGGGCAGCCTCCTCCAACTGAGAGCAGGGCCTTGGTTCTTATAAAATCGCTTAACTTGTCTACCCTGTTTGGTTGCCTGATACGGAGTGCTGGGGAAAGGGTGGGTTGGGCTCTAAATCCAAGTATTAGCGAGTGCTTCTCCATGGGATTTGGAGGTTATTAACCAAAAGCCCACAACATGGGAATACCTGTGCTCCTTGAAAAAAGCGTGGACTCTGTATCCCCACCACCAGAACACACATGAAGAAGTTTTCTGCTATCCTGAGTGTGGGCTGGCAATTTCAGGTGACAGAAGCGGCTGGGTTCTAATAGAATCCCTTAGCTTGTAATCCCTGAGTGTTTCCCTAGGACTGACTCTGAGAGAATCCTGGGGGTTGGGCTTTGAGGCCAAATAGTAGCGAGTGTCCCCGATGGACTGAGGAAGTATTTAGATGAATTCTCCATAAAGGGAAACACCTGAGCACCCATTCATCTGCGTGGAGTGGGGCTTCAAATCTCCCCACCACACAAGGTTGGGTTCCAGTATCCTGAGGGTGGGGTAGTTCCTCCAACTGACATCAGCGTCTTGGTTTGAATAGAATCCCTTTGCTTGTCTTCCCTGATGGTTTGCCTAGGCCAGTGTGTGGTTGAAAGTGGGATTTGGGATCTAAAACTAAGTATTAGCGTGTGCCTCTCCATGGGTAGTGGAGATGTTTAAACTACAACCCACAACTTGGGAATTACTGTGACCCCTGAAAAATGCGTGTGCTATGTTTCCCCACGTCCAGCACACACAGGAAGTAGTGTTCTGGGGTTCTGAGAGTGGGTAGGTTCCTCCAACAGACAGCAGCACCTCGGTTGTAATAGAATCCCTTAGCTTGACTTCCCTAAGTGTTTTCCTAGGCCTAGCAGTAAGCGATGGTGGGGGATGGGCTCTAAAGCCAAGTATTAGCGAGTGCATCTCTGTGGGTAGTGGAGGGTTTTAAACTACTTCCCCAACCTTGGAACACCTGTGCCCCATAAAGATGCGTGGAATCTGTTTCCCCACCTCCAGCACACACACGGAGACGTGCTCAGGTATCCTGATTGTGGGGAGGCTCCTCCAAATGACAGCAGCGCCTGGGTTCTAAAAGAATCCCTTAGCTTGACTTCCCTGATGGCATGCCTAGGCTGGAGAGTGGGGGAAAGTGGGGGTTGGGCTCTAAACCAAGTATAAGCGAGAGCCTATCCATGGGATGTGGGTTTTTAACCTACAACACACAACCATGGAATAAATGTGCCCCCTGAAAGATGCTTTGACTGTTTCCCTACATCCAGCACACACACGAAGATGTGCTCTTGTATTCTGAGTGTGGGGATGTTCCTCAAACTGACAGCAGCACCTGGATTCTATTAGTATCCCTTAGCTTCTGTTCCCTGAGGGTTTTTTATACCAGGCCATGAGGGACAGCTGGGGGTTGGACTTGGAGGCCACGTAGCAGTGAGTGCCCCCTGATCCATTGAGGAAGTACTTAGAGGACTTCTCCCTAAAGGGAACACCTTTTCCTGCATTCATCTGGGTGCATTGGGGCTGCACATCTCTCCCACACCTAAGAATGTGTTCTGGAATTCTGAGTGCAGGGAAGTTCCTCCAACTGACAGCAGCGCCTGGGTTCTAATTGAATCCCTTTGCTTGTCTTCCCTGATGGAAAGCCTAGGCGGGAGTGCGGGGGATAGTGTGGTTTGGGCTCCAAAACCAAGTATTTGCGATGACCTCTCTATGGTTTGTGGAGGTGTTTAAACTACATCCCTAACCTGGGAACACCTGTGCCCCCATGAAGATCCGTGGAGTCTGTTTCCACACCTCCAGCACACACACAAACACTTGCACAGTTATCCTGAGAGTGGGCAGCCTCCTCCAACTGAGAGCAGGGCCTTGGTTCTTATAAAATCGCTTAACTTGTCTACCCTGTTTGGTTGCCTGATACGGAGTGCTGGGGAAAGGGTGGGTTGGGCTCTAAATCCAAGTATTAGCGAGTGCTTCTCCATGGGATTTGGAGGTTATTAACCAAAAGCCCACAACATGGGAATACCTGTGCTCCTTGAAAAAAGCGTGGACTCTGTATCCCCACCACCAGAACACACATGAAGAAGTTTTCTGCTATCCTGAGTGTGGGCTGGCAATTTCAGGTGACAGAAGCGGCTGGGTTCTAATAGAATCCCTTAGCTTGTAATCCCTGAGTGTTTCCCTAGGACTGACTCTGAGAGAAACCTGGGGGTTGGGCTTTGAGGCCAAATAGTAGCGAGTGTCCCTGATGGACTGAGGAAGTATTTAGATGAATTCTCCATAAAGGGAAACACCTAAGCACCCATTCATCTGCGTGGAGTGGGGCTTCAAATCTCCCCACCACTCAAGGTTGGGTTCCAGTATCCTGAGGGTGGGGTAGTTCCTCCAACTGACATCAGCGTCTTGGTTTGAATAGAATCCCTTTGCTTGTCTTCCCTGATGGTTTGCCTAGGCCAGTGTGTGGTTGAAAGTGGGATTTGGGATCTAAAACTAAGTATTAGCGTGTGCCTCTCCATGGGTATTGGAGATGTTTAAACTACAACCCACAACTTGGGAATTACTGTGACCCCTGAAAAATGCGTGTGCTATGTATCCCCACGTCCAGCACACACAGGAAGAAGTGTTCTGGGGTTCTGAGAATGGGGAGGTTCCTCCAACAGACAGCAGCACCTGGGTTGTAATAGAATCCCTTAGCTTGACTTCCCTAAGTGTTTTCCTAGGCCTAGCAGTAAGCGATGGTGGGGGATGGGCTCTAAAGCCAATTATTAGCGAGTGAATCTCTGTGGGTAGTGGAGGGTTTTAAACTACTTCCCCAACCTTGGAACACCTGTGCCCCATAAAGATGCGTGGAATCTGTTTCCCCACCTCCAGCACACACACGGAGACGTGCTCAGGTATCCTGATTGTGGGGAGGCTCCTCCAAATGACAGCAGCGCCTGGGTTCTAAAAGAATCCCTTAGCTTGTCTTCCCTGATGGCATGCCTAGGCTGGAGAGTGGGGGAAAGTGGGGGTTGGGCTCTAAACCAAGTATAAGCGAGAGCCTATCCATGGGATGTGGGTTTTTAACCTACAACCCACAACCATGGAATAAATGTGCCCCCTGAAAGATGCTTTGACTGTTTCCCTACATGCAGCACACACACGAAGATGTGTTCTTGTATTCTGAGTGTGGGGAAGTTCCTCAAACTGACAGCAGCACCTGGATTCTATTAGTATCCCTTAGCTTCTGTTCCCTGAGTGTTCTTTTAGGCCAGGCCATGAGGGAAAGCTGGGGGTTGGGCTTGGAGGCCACGTAGCAGTGAGTGCCCCCTGATCCATTGAGGATGTACTTAGAGTACATCTCCCTAAAGGGAACACCTTTTCCTGCATTCATCTGGGTGCAATGGGGCTGCACAACTCTCCCACACCTAAGAATGTGTTCTGGAATTCTGAGTGCAGGGAAGTTCCTCCAACTGACAGCAGCGCCTGGGTTCTAATTGAATCCCTTTGCTTGTCTTCCCTGATGGAAAGCCTAGGCGGGAGTGCGGGGGAAAGTGTGGTTTGGGCTCCAAAACCAAGTATTTGCGATGACCTCTCTTTGGTTTGTGGAGGTGTTTAAACTACATCCCTTACCTGGGAACACCTGTGCCCCCATAAAGATCCGTGGAGTCTGTTTCCACACCTCCAGCACACACACGAACACTTGCACAGTTATCCTGAGAGTGGGCAGCCTCCTCCAACTGAGAGCAGGGCCTTGGTTCTTATAAAATCGCTTAACTTGTCTACCCTGTTTGGTTGCCTGATACGGAGTGCTGGGGAAAGGGTGGGTTGGGCTCTAAATCCAAGTATTAGCGAGTGCTTCTCCATTGGATTTGGAGGTTATTAACCAAAAGCCCACAACATGGGAATACCTGTGCTCCTTGAAAAAAGCGTGGACTCTGTATCCCCACCACCAGAACACACATGAAGAAGTTTTCTGCTATCCTGAGTGTGGGCTGGCAATTTCAGGTGACAGAAGCGGCTGGGTTCTAATAGAATCCCTTAGCTTGTAATCCCTGAGTGTTTCCCTAGGACTGACTCTGAGAGAATCCTGGGGGTTGGGCTTTGAGGCCAAATAGTAGCGAGTGTCCCCGATGGACTGAGGAAGTATTTAGATGAATTCTCCATAAAGGGAAACACCTGAGCACCCATTCATCTGCGTGGAGTGGGGCTTCAAATCTCCCCACCACACAAGGTTGGGTTCCAGTATCCTGAGGGTGGGGTAGTTCCTCCAACTGACATCAGCGTCTTGGTTTGAATAGAATCCCTTTGCTTGTCTTCCCTGATGGTTTGCCTAGGCCAGTGTGTGGTTGAAAGTGGGATTTGGGATCTAAAACTAAGTATTAGCGTGTGCCTCTCCATGGGTAGTGGAGATGTTTAAACTACAACCCACAACTTGGGAATTACTGTGACCCCTGAAAAATGCGTGTGCTATGTTTCCCCACGTCCAGCACACACAGGAAGAAGTGTTCTGGGGTTCTGAGAGTGGGGAGGTTCCTCCAACAGACAGCAGCACCTGGGTTGTAATAGAATCCCTTAGCTTGACTTCCCTAAGTGTTTTCCTAGGCCTAGCAGTAAGCGATGGTGGGGGATGGGCTCTAAAGCCAAGTATTAGCGAGTGCATCTCTGTGGGTAGTGGAGGGTTTTAAACTACTTCCCCAACCTTGGAACACCTGTGCCCCATAAAGATGCGTGGAATCTGTTTCCCCACCTCCAGCACACACACGGAGACGTGCTCAGGTATCCTGATTGTGGGGAGGCTCCTCCAAATGACAGCAGCGCCTGGGTTCTAAAAGAATCCCTTAGCTTGACTTCCCTGATGGCATGCCTAGGCTGGAGAGTGGGGGAAAGTGGGGGTTGGGCTCTAAACCAAGTATAAGCGAGAGCCTATCCATGGGATGTGGGTTTTTAACCTACAACCCACAACCATGGAATAAATGTGCCCCCTGAAAGATGCTTTGACTGTTTCCCTACATCCAGCACACACACGAAGATGTGCTCTTGTATTCTGAGTGTGGGGATGTTCCTCAAACTGACAGCAGCACCTGGATTCTATTAGTATCCCTTAGCTTCTGTTCCCTGAGGGTTTTTTATACCAGGCCATGAGGGACAGCTGGGGGTTGGACTTGGAGGCCACGTAGCAGTGAGTGCCCCCTGATCCATTGAGGAAGTACTTAGAGGACTTCTCCCTAAAGGGAACACCTTTTCCTGCATTCATCTGGGTGCATTGGGGCTGCACATCTCTCCCACACCTAAGAATGTGTTCTGGAATTCTGAGTGCAGGGAAGTTCCTCCAACTGACAGCAGCGCCTGGGTTCTAATTGAATCCCTTTGCTTGTCTTCCCTGATGGAAAGCCTAGGCGGGAGTGCGGGGGATAGTGTGGTTTGGGCTCCAAAACCAAGTATTTGCGATGACCTCTCTATGGTTTGTGGAGGTGTTTAAACTACATCCCTAACCTGGGAACACCTGTGCCCCCATGAAGATCCGTGGAGTCTGTTTCCACACCTCCAGCACACACACGAACACTTGCACAGTTATCCTGAGAGTGGGCAGCCTCCTCCAACTGAGAGCAGGGCCTTGGTTCTTATAAAATCGCTTAACTTGTCTACCCTGTTTGGTTGCCTGATACGGAGTGCTGGGGAAAGGGTGGGTTGGGCTCTAAATCCAAGTATTAGCGAGTGCTTCTCCATGGGATTTGGAGGTTATTAACCAAAAGCCCACAACATGGGAATACCTGTGCTCCTTGAAAAAAGCGTGGACTCTGTATCCCCACCACCAGAACACACATGAAGAAGTTTTCTGCTATCCTGAGTGTGGGCTGGCAATTTCAGGTGACAGAAGCGGCTGGGTTCTAATAGAATCCCTTAGCTTGTAATCCCTGAGTGTTTCCCTAGGACTGACTCTGAGAGAAACCTGGGGGTTGGGCTTTGAGGCCAAATAGTAGCGAGTGTCCCCGATGGACTGAGGAAGTATTTAGATGAATTCTCCATAAAGGGAAACACCTGAGCACCCATTCATCTGCGTGGGGTGGGGCTTCAAATCTCCCCACCACACAAGGTTGGGTTCCAGTATCCTGAGGGTGGGGTAGTTCCTCCAACTTACATCAGCATCTTGGTTTGAATAGAATCCCTTTGCTTGTCTTCCCTGATGGTTTGCCTAGGCCAGTGTGTGGTTGAAAGTGGGATTTGGGATCTAAAACTAAGTATTAGCGTGTGCCTCTCCATGGGTAGTGGAGATGTTTAAACTACAACCCACAACTTGGGAATTACTGTGACCCCTGAAAAATGCGTGTGCTATGTTTCCCCACGTCCAACACACACAGGAAGAAGTATTCTGGTGTTCTGAGTGTGGGGAGGTTCCTCCAACAGACAGCAGCACCTGGGTTGTAATAGAATCCCTTAGCTTGACTTCCCTAAGTGTTTTCCTAGGCCTAGCAGTAAGCGATGGTGGGGGATGGGCTCTAAAGCCAAGTATTAGCGAGTGCATCTCTGTGGGTAGTGGAGGGTTTTAAACTACTTCCCCAACCTTGGAACACCTGTGCCCCATAAAGATGCATGGAATCTGTTTCCCCACCTCCAGCACACACACGGAGACGTGCTCAGGTATCCTGATTGTGGGGAGGCTCCTCCAAATGACAGCAGCGCCTGGGTTCTAAAAGAATCCCTTAGCTTGTCTTCCCTGATGGCATGCCTAGGCTGGAGAGTGGGGGAAAGTGGGGGTTGGGCTCTAAACCAAGTATAAGCGATAGCCTATCCATGGGATATGGGTTTTTAACCTACAACCCACAAACATGGAATAAATGTGCCCCCTGAAAGATGCTTTGACTGTTTCCCTACATGCAGCACACACACGAAGATGTGTTCTTGTATTCTGAGTGTGGGGAACTTCCTCAAACTGACAGCAGCACCTGGATTCTATTAGTATCCCTTAGCTTCTGTTCCCTGAGTGTTCTTTTAGGCCAGGCCATGAGGGAAAGCTGGGGGTTGGGCTTGGAGGCCACGAAGCAGTGAGTGCCCCCTGATCCATTGAGGATGTACTTAGAGTACATCTCCCTAAAGGGAACACATTTTCCTGCATTCATCTGGGTGCAGTGGGGCTGCACAACTCTCCCACACCTAAGAATGTGTTCTGGAATTCTGAGTGCAGGGAAGTTCCTCCAACTGACAGTAGCGCCTGGGTTCTAATTGAATCCCTTTGCTTGTCTTCCCTGATGGAAAGCCTAGGCGGGAGTGCGGGGGAAAGTGTGGTTTGGGCTCCAAAACCAAGTATTTGCGATGACCTCTCTATGGTTTGTGGAGGTGTTTAAACTACATCCCTTACCTGGGAACACCTGTGCCCCCATAAAGATCCGTGGAGTCTGTTTCCACACCTCCAGCACACACACGAACACTTGCACAGTTATCCTGAGAGTGGGCAGCCTCCTCCAACTGAGAGCAGGGCCTTGGTTCTTATAAAATCGCTTAACTTGTCTACCCTGTTTGGTTGCCTGATACGGAGTGCTGGGGAAAGGGTGGGTTGGGCTCTAAATCCAAGTATTAGCGAGTGCTTCTCCATGGGATTTGGAGGTTATTAACCAAAAGCCCACAACATGGGAATACCTGTGCTCCTTGAAAAAAGCGTGGACTATGTATCCCCACCACCAGAACACACATGAAGAAGTTTTCTGCTATCCTGAGTGTGGGCTGGCAATTTCAGGTGACAGAAGCGGCTGGGTTCTAATAGAATCCCTTAGCTTGTAATCCCTGAGTGTTTCCCTAGGACTGACTCTGAGAGAAACCTGGGGGTTGGGCTTTGAGGCCAAATAGTAGCGAGTGTCCCCGATGGACTGAGGAAGTATTTAGATGAATTCTCCATAAAGGGAAACACCTGAGCACCCATTCATCTGCGTGGAGTGGGGCTTCAAATCTCCCCACCACACAAGGTTGGGTTCCAGTATCCTGAGGGTGGGGTAGTTCCTCCAACTGACATCAGCGTCTTGGTTTGAATAGAATCCCTTTGCTTGTCTTCCCTGATGGTTTGCCTAGGCCAGTGTGTGGTTGAAAGTGGGATTTGGGATCTAAAACTAAGTATTAGCGTGTGCCTCTCCATGGGTAGTGGAGATGTTTAAACTACAACCCACAACTTGGGAATTACTGTGACCCCTGAAAAATGCGTGTGCTATGTTTCCCCACGTCCAGCACACACAGGAAGAAGTGTTCTGGGGTTCTGAGTGTGGGGAGGTTCCTCCAACAGACAGCAGCACCTGGGTTGTAATAGAATCCCTTAGCTTGACTTCCCTAAGTGTTTTCCTAGGCCTAGCAGTAAGCGATGGTGGGGGATGGGCTCTAAAGCCAAGTATTAGCGAGTGCATCTCTGTGGGTAGTGGAGGGTTTTAAACTACTTCCCCAACCTTGGAACACCTGTGCCCCATAAAGATGCGTGGAATCTGTTTCCCCACCTCCAGCACACACACGGAGACGTGCTCAGGTATCCTGATTGTGGGGAGGCTCCTCCAAATGACAGCAGCGCCTGGGTTCTAAAAGAATCCCTTAGCTTGTCTTCCCTGATGGCATGCCTAGGCTGGAGAGTGGGGGAAAGTGGGGGTTGGGCTCTAAACCAAGTATAAGCGAGAGCCTATCCATGGGATGTGGGTTTTTAACCTACAACCCACAACCATGGAATAAATGTGCCCCCTGAAAGATGCTTTGACTGTTTCCCTACATCCAGCACACACACGAAGATGTGTTCTTGTATTCTGAGTGTGGGGAAGTTCCTCAAACTGACAGCAGCACCTGGATTCTATTAGTATCCCTTAGCTTCTGTTCCCTGAGTGTTCTTTTAGGCCAGGCCATGAGGGAAAGCTGGGGGTTGGCTTGGAGGCCACGAAGCAGTGAGTGCCCCCTGATCCATTGAGGATGTACTTAGAGTACATCTCCCTAAAGGGAACACATTTCCTGCATTCATCTGGGTGCAGTGGGGCTGCACAACTCTCCCACACCTAAGAATGTGTTCTGGAATTCTGAGTGCAGGGAAGTTCCTCCAACTGACAGCAGCGCCTGGGTTCTAATTGAATCCCTTTGCTTGTCTTCCCTGATGGAAAGCCTAGGCGGGAGTGCGGGGGAAAGTGTGGTTTGGGCTCCAAAACCAAGTATTTGCGATGACCTCTCTATGGTTTGTGGAGGTGTTTAAACTACATCCCTTACCTGGGAACACCTGTGCCCCCATAAAGATCCGTGGAGTTTGTTTCCACACATCCAGCACACACACGAACACTTGCACAGTTATCCTGAGAGTGGGCAGCCTCCTCCAACTGAGAGCAGGGCCTTGGTTCTTATAAAATCGCTTAACTTGTCTACCCTGTTTGGTTGCCTGATACGGAGTGCTGGGGAAAGGGTGGGTTGGGCTCTAAATCCAAGTATTAGCGAGTGCTTCTCCATGGGATTTGGAGGTTATTAACCAAAAGCCCACAACATGGGAATACCTGTGCTCCTTGAAAAAAGCGTGGACTCTGTATCCCCACCACCAGAACACACATGAAGAAGTTTTCTGCTATCCTGAGTGTGGGCTGGCAATTTCAGGTGACAGAAGCGGCTGGGTTCTAATAGAATCCCTTAGCTTGTAATCCCTGAGTGTTTCCCTAGGACTGACTCTGAGAGAAACCTGGGGGTTGGGCTTTGAGGCCAAATAGTAGCGAGTGTCCCCGATGGACTGAGGAAGTCTTAAGATGAATTCTCCATAAAGGGAAACACCTGAGCACCCATTCATCTACGTGGAGTGGGGCTTCAAATCTCCCCACCACACAAGGTTGGGTTCCAGTATCCTGAGGGTGGGGTAGTTCCTCCAACTGACATCAGCGTCTTGGTTTGAATAGAATCCCTTTGCTTGTCTTCCCTGATGGTTTGCCTAGGCCAGTGTGTGGTTGAAAGTGGGATTTGGGATCTAAAACTAAGTATTAGCGTGTGCCTCTCCATGGGTAGTGGAGATGTTTAAACTACAACCCACAACTTGGGAATTACTGTGACCCCTGAAAAATGCGTGTGCTATGTTTCCCCACGTCCAGCACACACAGGAAGAAGTGTTCTGGGGTTCTGAGAGTGGGGAGGTTCCTCCAACAGACAGCAGCACCTGGGTTGTAATAGAATCCCTTAGCTTGACTTCCCTAAGTGTTTTCCTAGGCCTAGCAGTAAGCGATGGTGGGGGATGGGCTCTAAAGCCAAGTATTAGCGAGTGCATCTCTGTGGGTAGTGGAGGGTTTTAAACTACTTCCCCAACCTTGGAACACCTGTGCCCCATAAAGATGCGTGGAATCTGTTTCCCCACCTCCAGCACACACACGGAGACGTGCTCAGGTATCCTGATTGTGGGGAGGCTCCTCCAAATGACAGCAGCGCCTGGGTTCTAAAAGAATCCCTTAGCTTGACTTCCCTGATGGCATGCCTAGGCTGGAGAGTGGGGGAAAGTGGGGGTTGGGCTCTAAACCAAGTATAAGCGAGAGCCTATCCATGGGATGTGGGTTTTTAAACTACAACCCACAACCATGGAATAAATGTGCCCCCTGAAAGATGCTTTGACTGTTTCCCTACATCCAGCACACACACGAAGTTGTGCTCTTGTATACTGAGTGTGGGGATGTTCCTCAAACTGACAGCAGCACCTGGATTCTATTAGTATCCCTTAGCTTCTGTTCCCTGAGTGTTTTTTATGCCAGGCCATGAGGGAAAGCTGGGGGTTGGGCTTGGAGGCCACGTAGCAGTGAGTGCCCCCTGATCCATTGAGGAAGTACTTAGAGGACTTCTCCCTAAAGGGAACACCTTTTCCTGCATTCATCTGGGTGCAGTGGGGCTGCACAACTCTCCCACACCTAAGAATGTGTTCTGGAATTCTGAGTGCAGGGAAGTTCCTCCAACTGACAGCAGCGCCTGGGTTCTAATTGAATCCCTTTGCTTGTATTCCCTGATGGAAAGCCTAGGCGGGAGTGCGGGGAAAAGTGTGGTTTGGGCTCGAAAACCAAGTATTTGCGATGACCTCTCTATGGTTTGTGGAGGTGTTTAAACTACATCCCTAACCTGGGAACACCTGTGCCCCCATAAAGATCCGTGGAGTCTGTTTCCACACCTCCAGCACACACACGAACACTTGCACAGTTATCCCGAGAGTGGGCAGCCTCCTCCAACTGAGAGCAGGGCCTTGGTTCTTATAAAATCGCTTAACTTGTCTACCCTGTTTGGTTGCCTGATACGGAGTGCTGGGGAAAGGGTGGGTTGGGCTCTAAATCCAAGTATTAGCGAGTGCTTCTCCATGGGATTTGGAGGTTATTAACCAAAAGCCCACAACATGGGAATACCTGTGCTCCTTGAAAAAAGCGTGGATTCTGTATCCCCACCACCAGAACACACATGAAGAAGTTTTCTGCTATCCTGAGTGTGGGCTGGCAATTTCAGGTGACAGAAGCGGCTGGGTTCTAATAGAATCCCTTAGCTTGTAATCCCTGAGTGTTTCCCTAGGACTGACTCTGAGAGAAACCTGGGGGTTGGGCTTTGAGGCCAAATAGTAGCGAGTGTCCCCGATGGACTGAGGAAGTATTTAGATGAATTCTCCATAAAGGGAAACACCTGAGCACCCATTCATCTGCGTGGGGTGGGGCTTCAAATCTCCCCACCACACAAGGTTGGGTTCCAGTATCCTGAGGGTGGGGTAGTTCCTCCAACTTACATCAGCATCTTGGTTTGAATAGAATCCCTTTGCTTGTCTTCCCTGATGGTTTGCCTAGGCCAGTGTGTGGTTGAAAGTGGGATTTGGGATCTAAAACTAAGTATTAGCGTGTGCCTCTCCATGGGTAGTGGAGATGTTTAAACTACAACCCACAACTTGGGAATTACTGTGACCCCTGAAAAATGCGTGTGCTATGTTTCCCCACGTCCAACACACACAGAAAGAAGTGTTCTGGTGTTCTGAGTGTGGGGAGGTTCCTCCAACAGACAGCAGCACCTGGGTTGTAATAGAATCCCTTAGCTTGACTTCCCTAAGTGTTTTCCTAGGCCTAGCAGTAAGCGATGGTGGGGGATGGGCTCTAAAGCCAAGTATTAGCGAGTGCATCTCTGTGGGTAGTGGAGGGTTTTAAACTACTTCCCCAACCTTGGAACACCTGTGCCCCATAAAGATGCGTGGAATCTGTTTCCCCACCTCCAGCACACACACGGAGACGTGCTCAGGTATCCTGATTGTGGGGAGGCTCCTCCAAATGACAGCAGCGCCTGGGTTCTAAAAGAATCCCTTAGCTTGTCTTCCCTGATGGCATGCCTAGGCTGGAGAGTGGGGGAAAGTGGGGGTTGGGCTCTAAACCAAGTATAAGCGAGAGCCTATCCATGGGATGTGGGTTTTTAACCTACAACCCACAACCATGGAATAAATGTGCCCCCTGAAAGATGCTTTGACTGTTTCCCTACATCCAGCACACACACGAAGATGTGTTCTTGTATTCTGAGTGTGGGGAAGTTCCTCAAACTGACAGCAGCACCTGGATTCTATTAGTATCCCTTAGCTTCTGTTCCCTGAGTGTTCTTTTAGGCCAGGCCATGAGGGAAAGCTGGGGGTTGGCTTGGAGGCCACGAAGCAGTGAGTGCCCCCTGATCCATTGAGGATGTACTTAGAGTACATCTCCCTAAAGGGAACACATTTCCTGCATTCATCTGGGTGCAGTGGGGCTGCACAACTCTCCCACACCTAAGAATGTGTTCTGGAATTCTGAGTGCAGGGAAGTTCCTCCAACTGACAGCAGCGCCTGGGTTCTAATTGAATCCCTTTGCTTGTCTTCCCTGATGGAAAGCCTAGGCGGGAGTGCGGGGGAAAGTGTGGTTTGGGCTCCAAAACCAAGTATTTGCGATGACCTCTCTATGGTTTGTGGAGGTGTTTAAACTACATCCCTTACCTGGGAACACCTGTGCCCCCATAAAGATCCGTGGAGTCTGTTTCCACACATCCAGCACACACACGAACACTTGCACAGTTATCCTGAGAGTGGGCAGCCTCCTCCAACTGAGAGCAGGGCCTTGGTTCTTATAAAATCGCTTAACTTGTCTACCCTGTTTGATTGCCTGATACGGAGTGCTGGGGAAAGGGTGGGTTGGGCTCTAAATCCAAGTATTAGCGAGTGCTTCTCCATGGGATTTGGAGGTTATTAACCAAAAGCCCACAACATGGGAATACCTGTGCTCCTTGAAAAAAGCGTGGACTCTGTATCCCCACCACCAGAACACACATGAAGAAGTTTTCTGCTATCCTGAGTGTGGGCTGGCAATTTCAGGTGACAGAAGCGGCTGGGTTCTAATAGAATCCCTTAGCTTGTAATCCCTGAGTGTTTCCCTAGGACTGACTCTGAGAGAAACCTGGGGGTTGGGCTTTGAGGCCAAATAGTAGCGAGTGTCCCCGATGGACTGAGGAAGTCTTTAGATGAATTCTCCATAAAGGGAAACACCTGAGCACCCATTCATCTGCGTGGAGTGGGGCTTCAAATCTCCCCACCACACAAGGTTGGGTTCCAGTATCCTGAGGGTGGGGTAGTTCCTCCAACTGACATCAGTGTCTTGGTTTGAATAGAATCCCTTTGCTTGTCTTCCCTGATGGTTTGCCTAGGCCAGTGTGTGGTTGAAAGTGGGATTTGGGATCTAAAACTAAGTATTAGCGTGTGCCTCTCCATGGGTAGTGGAGATGTTTAAACTACAACCCACAACTTGGGAATTACTGTGACCCCTGAAAAATGCGTGTGCTATGTTTCCCCACGTCCAGCACACACAGGAAGAAGTGTTCTGGGGTTCTGAGAGTGGGGAGGTTCCTCCAACAGACAGCAGCACCTGGGTTGTAATAGAATCCCTTAGCTTGACTTCCCTAAGTGTTTTCCTAGGCCTAGCAGTAAGCGATGGTGGGGGATGGGCTCTAAAGCCAAGTATTAGCGAGTGCATCTCTGTGGGTAGTGGAGGGTTTTAAACTACTTCCCCAACCTTGGAACACCTGTGCCCCATAAAGATGCATGGAATCTGTTTCCCCACCTCCAGCACACACACGGAGACGTGCTCAGGTATCCTGATTGTGGGGAGGCTCCTCCAAATGACAGCAGCACCTGGGTTCTAAAAGAATCCCTTAGCTTGACTTCCCTGATGGCATGCCTAGGCTGGAGAGTGGGGGAAAGTGGGGGTTGGGCTCTAAACCAAGTATAAGCGAGAGCCTATCCATGGGATGTGGGTTTTTAAACTACAACCCACAACCATGGAATAAATGTGCCCCCTGAAAGATGCTTTGACTGTTTCCCTACATCCAGCACACACACGAAGTTGTGCTCTTGTATACTGAGTGTGGGGATGTTCCTCAAACTGACAGCAGCACCTTGATTCTATTAGTATCCCTTAGCTTCTGTTCCCTGAGTGTTCTTTTAGGCCAGGCCATGAGGGAAAGCTGGGGGTTGGGCTTGGAGGCCACGTAGCAGTGAGTGCCCCCTGATCCATTGAGGAAGTACTTAGAGGACTTCTCCCTAAAGGGAACACCTTTTCCTGCATTCATCTGGGTGCAGTGGGGCTGCACAACTCTCCCACACCTAAGAATGTGTTCTGGAATTCTGAGTGCAGGGAAGTTCCTCCAACTGACAGCAGCGCCTGGGTTCTAATTGAATCCCTTTGCTTGTATTCCCTGATGGAAAGCCTAGGCGGGAGTGCGGGGAAAAGTGTGGTTTGGGCTCGAAAACCAAGTATTTGCGATGACCTCTCTATGGTTTGTGGAGGTGTTTAAACTACATCCCTAACCTGGGAACACCTGTGCCCCCATAAAGATCCGTGGAGTCTGTTTCCACACCTCCAGCACGCACACGAACACTTGCACAGTTATCCCGAGAGTGGGCAGCCTCCTCCAACTGAGAGCAGGGCCTTGGTTCTTATAAAATCGCTTAACTTGTCTACCCTGTTTGGTTGCCTGATACGGAGTGCTGGGGAAAGGGTGGGTTGGGCTCTAAATCCAAGTATTAGCGAGTGCTTCTCCATGGGATTTGGAGGTTATTAACCAAAAGCCCACAACATGGGAATACCTGTGCTCCTTGAAAAAAGCGTGGATTCTGTATCCCCACCACCAGAACACACATGAAGAAGTTTTCTGCTATCCTGAGTGTGGGCTGGCAATTTCAGGTGACAGAAGCGGCTGGGTTCTAATAGAATCCCTTAGCTTGTAATCCCTGAGTGTTTCCCTAGGACTGACTCTGAGAGAAACCTGGGGGTTGGGCTTTGAGGCCAAATAGTAGCGAGTGTCCCCGATGGACTGAGGAAGTATTTAGATGAATTCTCCATAAAGGGAAACACCTGAGCACCCATTCATCTGCGTGGGGTGGGGCTTCAAATCTCCCCACCACACAAGGTTGGGTTCCAGTATCCTGAGGGTGGGGTAGTTCCTCCAACTTACATCAGCATCTTGGTTTGAATAGAATCCCTTTGCTTGTCTTCCCTGATGGTTTGCCTAGGCCAGTGTGTGGTTGAAAGTGGGATTTGGGATCTAAAACTAAGTATTAGCGTGTGCCTCTCCATGGGTAGTGGAGATGTTTAAACTACAACCCACAACTTGGGAATTACTGTGACCCCTGAAAAATGCGTGTGCTATGTTTCCCCACGTCCAACACACACAGGAAGAAGTGTTCTGGTGTTCTGAGTGTGGGGAGGTTCCTCCAACAGACAGCAGCACCTGGGTTGTAATAGAATCCCTTAGCTTGACTTCCCTAAGTGTTTTCCTAGGCCTAGCAGTAAGCGATGGTGGGGGATGGGCTCTAAAGCCAAGTATTAGCGAGTGCATCTCTGTGGGTAGTGGAGGGTTTTAAACTACTTCCCCAACCTTGGAACACCTGTGCCCCATAAAGATGCATGGAATCTGTTTCCCCACCTCCAGCACACACACGGAGACGTGCTCAGGTATCCTGATTGTGGGGAGGCTCCTCCAAATGACAGCAGCGCCTGGGTTCTAAAAGAATCCCTTAGCTTGTCTTCCCTGATGGCATGCCTAGGCTGGAGAGTGGGGGAAAGTGGGGGTTGGGCTCTAAACCAAGTATAAGCGAGAGCCTATCCATGGGATATGGGTTTTTAACCTACAACCCACAAACATGGAATAAATGTGCCCCCTGAAAGATGCTTTGACTGTTTCCCTACATGCAGCACACACACGAAGATGTGTTCTTGTATTCTGAGTGTGGGGAAGTTCCTCAAACTGACAGCAGCACCTGGATTCTATTAGTATCCCTTAGCTTCTGTTCCCTGAGTGTTCTTTTAGGCCAGGCCATGAGGGAAAGCTGGGGGTTGGGCTTGGAGGCCACGAAGCAGTGAGTGCCCCCTGATCCATTGAGGATGTACTTAGAGTACATCTCCCTAAAGGGAACACATTTTCCTGCATTCATCTGGGTGCAGTGGGGCTGCACAACTCTCCCACACCTAAGAATGTGTTCTGGAATTCTGAGTGCAGGGAAGTTCCTCCAACTGACAGCAGCGCCTGGGTTCTAATTGAATCCCTTTGCTTGTCTTCCCTGATGGAAAGCCTAGGCGGGAGTGCGGGGGAAAGTGTGGTTTGGGCTCCAAAACCAAGTATTTGCGATGACCTCTCTATGGTTTGTGGAGGTGTTTAAACTACATCCCTTACCTGGGAACACCTGTGCCCCCATAAAGATCCGTGGAGTCTGTTTCCACACCTCCAGCACACACACGAACACTTGCACAGTTATCCTGAGAGTGGGCAGCCTCCTCCAACTGAGAGCAGGGCCTTGGTTCTTATAAAATCGCTTAACTTGTCTACCCTGTTTGGTTGCCTGATACGGAGTGCTGGGGAAAGGGTGGGTTGGGCTCTAAATCCAAGTATTAGCGAGTGCTTCTCCATGGGATTTGGAGGTTATTAACCAAAAGCCCACAACATGGGAATACCTGTGCTCCTTGAAAAAAGCGTGGACTCTGTATCCCCACCACCAGAACACACATGAAGAAGTTTTCTGCTATCCTGAGTGTGGGCTGGCAATTTCAGGTGACAGAAGCGGCTGGGTTCTAATAGAATCCCTTAGCTTGTAATCCCTGAGTGTTTCCCTAGGACTGACTCTGAGAGAAACCTGGGGGTTGGGCTTTGAGGCCAAATAGTAGCGAGTGTCCCCGATGGACTGAGGAAGTATTTAGATGAATTCTCCATAAAGGGAAACACCTGAGCACCCATTCATCTGCGTGGAGTGGGGCTTCAAATCTCCCCACCACACAAGGTTGGGTTCCAGTATCCTGAGGGTGGGGTAGTTCCTCCAACTGACATCAGCGTCTTTGTTTGAATAGAATCCCTTTGCTTGTCTTCCCTGATGGTTTGCCTAGGCCAGTGTGTGGTTGAAAGTGGGATTTGGGATCTAAAACTAAGTATTAGCGTGTGCCTCTCCATGGGTAGTGGAGATGTTTAAACTACAACCCACAACTTGGGAATTACTGTGACCCCTGAAAAATGCGTGTGCTATGTTTCCCCACGTCCAGCACACACAGGAAGAAGTGTTCTGGTGTTCTGAGTGTGGGGAGGTTCCTCCAACAGACAGCAGCACCTGGGTTGTAATAGAATCCCTTAGCTTGACTTCCCTAAGTGTTTTCCTAGGCCTAGCAGTAAGCGATGGTGGGGGATGGGCTCTAAAGCCAAGTATTAGCGAGTGCATCTCTGTGGGTAGTGGAGGGTTTTAAACTACTTCCCCAACCTTGGAACACCTGTGCCCCATAAAGATGCGTGGAATCTGTTTCCCCACCTCCAGCACACACACGGAGACGTGCTCAGGTATCCTGATTGTGGGGAGGCTCCTCCAAATGACAGCAGCGCCTGGGTTCTAAAAGAATCCCTTAGCTTGTCTTCCCTGATGGCATGCCTAGGCTGGAGAGTGGGGGAAAGTGGGGGTTGGGCTCTAAACCAAGTATAAGCGAGAGCCTATCCATGGGATGTGGGTTTTTAACCTACAACCCACAACCATGGAATAAATGTGCCCCCTGAAAGATGCTTTGACTGTTTCCCTACATCCAGCACACACACGAAGATGTGTTCTTGTATTCTGAGTGTGGGGAAGTTCCTCAAACTGACAGCAGCACCTGGATTCTATTAGTATCCCTTAGCTTCTGTTCCCTGAGTGTTCTTTTAGGCCAGGCCATGAGGGAAAGCTGGGGGTTGGCTTGGAGGCCACGAAGCAGTGAGTGCCCCCTGATCCATTGAGGATGTACTTAGAGTACATCTCCCTAAAGGGAACACATTTCCTGCATTCATCTGGGTGCAGTGGGGCTGCACAACTCTCCCACACCTAAGAATGTGTTCTGGAATTCTGAGTGCAGGGAAGTTCCTCCAACTGACAGCAGCGCCTGGGTTCTAATTGAATCCCTTTGCTTGTCTTCCCTGATGGAAAGCCTAGGCGGGAGTGCGGGGGAAAGTGTGGTTTGGGCTCGAAAACCAAGTATTTGCGATGACCTCTCTATGGTTTGTGGAGGTGTTTAAACTACATCCCTAACCTGGGAACACCTGTGCCCCCATAAAGATCCGTGGAGTCTGTTTCCACACCTCCAGCACACACACGAACACTTGCACAGTTATCCCGAGAGTGGGCAGCCTCCTCCAACTGAGAGCAGGGCCTTGGTTCTTATAAAATCGCTTAACTTGTCTACCCTGTTTGGTTGCCTGATACGGAGTGCTGGGGAAAGGGTGGGTTGGGCTCTAAATCCAAGTATTAGCGAGTGCTTCTCCATGGGATTTGGAGGTTATTAACCAAAAGCCCACAACATGGGAATACCTGTGCTCCTTGAAAAAAGCGTGGATTCTGTATCCCCACCACCAGAACACACATGAAGAAGTTTTCTGCTATCCTGAGTGTGGGCTGGCAATTTCAGGTGACAGAAGCGGCTGGGTTCTAATAGAATCCCTTAGCTTGTAATCCCTGAGTGTTTCCCTAGGACTGACTCTGAGAGAAACCTGGGGGTTGGGCTTTGAGGCCAAATAGTAGCGAGTGTCCCCGATGGACTGAGGAAGTATTTAGATGAATTCTCCATAAAGGGAAACACCTGAGCACCCATTCATCTGCGTGGGGTGGGGCTTCAAATCTCCCCACCACACAAGGTTGGGTTCCAGTATCCTGAGGGTGGGGTAGTTCCTCCAACTTACATCAGCATCTTGGTTTGAATAGAATCCCTTTGCTTGTCTTCCCTGATGGTTTGCCTAGGCCAGTGTGTGGTTGAAAGTGGGATTTGGGATCTAAAACTAAGTATTAGCGTGTGCCTCTCCATGGGTAGTGGAGATGTTTAAACTACAACCCACAACTTGGGAATTACTGTGACCCCTGAAAAATGCGTGTGCTATGTTTCCCCACGTCCAACACACACAGGAAGAAGTGTTCTGGTGTTCTGAGTGTGGGGAGGTTCCTCCAACAGGCAGCAGCACCTGGGTTGTAATAGAATCCCTTAGCTTGACTTCCCTAAGTGTTTTCCTAGGCCTAGCAGTAAGCGATGGTGGGGGATGGGCTCTAAAGCCAAGTATTAGCGAGTGCATCTCTGTGGGTAGTGGAGGGTTTTAAACTACTTCCCCAACCTTGGAACACCTGTGCCCCATAAAGATGCATGGAATCTGTTTCCCCACCTCCAGCACACACACGGAGACGTGCTCAGGTATCCTGATTGTGGGGAGGCTCCTCCAAATGACAGCAGCGCCTGGGTTCTAAAAGAATCCCTTAGCTTGTCTTCCCTGATGGCATGCCTAGGCTGGAGAGTGGGGGAAAGTGGGGGTTGGGCTCTAAACCAAGTATAAGCGAGAGCCTATCCATGGGATATGGGTTTTTAACCTACAACCCACAAACATGGAATAAATGTGCCCCCTGAAAGATGCTTTGACTGTTTCCCTACATGCAGCACACACACGAAGATGTGTTCTTGTATTCTGAGTGTGGGGAAGTTCCTCAAACTGACAGCAGCACCTGGATTCTATTAGTATCCCTTAGCTTCTGTTCCCTGAGTGTTCTTTTAGGCCAGGCCATGAGGGAAAGCTGGGGGTTGGGCTTGGAGGCCACGAAGCAGTGAGTGCCCCCTGATCCATTGAGGATGTACTTAGAGTACATCTCCCTAAAGGGAACACGTTTTCCTGCATTCATCTGGGTGCAGTGGGGCTGCACAACTCTCCCACACCTAAGAATGTGTTCTGGAATTCTGAGTGCAGGGAAGTTCCTCCAACTGACAGCAGCGCCTGGGTTCTAATTGAATCCCTTTGCTTGTCTTCCCTGATGGAAAGCCTAGGCGGGAGTGCGGGGGAAAGTGTGGTTTGGGCTCCAAAACCAAGTATTTGCGATGACCTCTCTATGGTTTGTGGAGGTGTTTAAACTACATCCCTTACCTGGGAACACCTGTGCCCCCATAAAGATCCGTGGAGTCTGTTTCCACACCTCCAGCACACACACGAACACTTGCACAGTTATCCTGAGAGTGGGCAGCCTCCTCCAACTGAGAGCAGGGCCTTGGTTCTTATAAAATCCCTTAACTTGTCTACCCTGTTTGGTTGCCTGATACGGAGTGCTGGGGAAAGGGTGGGTTTGGCTCTAAATCCAAGTATTAGCGAGTGCTTCTCCATGGGATTTGGAGGTTATTAACCAAAAGCCCACAACATGGGAATACCTGTGCTCCTTGAAAAAAGCGTGGACTGTGTATCCCCACCACCAGAACACACATGAAGAAGTTTTCTGCTATCCTGAGTGTGGGCTGGCAATTTCAGGTGACAGAAGCGGCTGGGTTCTAATAGAATCCCTTAGCTTGTAATCCCTGAGTGTTTCCCTAGGACTGACTCTGAGAGAAACCTGGGGGTTGGGCTTTGAGGCCAAATAGTAGCGAGTGTCCCCGATGGACTGAGGAAGTATTTAGATGAATTCTCCATAAAGGGAAACACCTGAGCACCCATTCATCTGCGTGGAGTGGGGCTTCAAATCTCCCCACCACACAAGGTTGGGTTCCAGTATCCTGAGGGTGGGGTAGTTCCTCCAACTGACATCAGCGTCTTGGTTTGAATAGAATCCCTTTGCTTGTCTTCCCTGATGGTTTGCCTAGGCCAGTGTGTGGTTGAAAGTGGGATTTGGGATCTAAAACTAAGTATTAGCGTGTGCCTCTCCATGGGTAGTGGAGATGTTTAAACTACAACCCACAACTTGGGAATTACTGTGACCCCTGAAAAATGCGTGTGCTATGTTTCCCCACGTCCAGCACACACAGGAAGAAGTGTTCTGGGGTTCTGAGTGTGGGGAGGTTCCTCCAACAGACAGCAGCACCTGGGTTGTAATAGAATCCCTTAGCTTGACTTCCCTAAGTGTTTTCCTAGGCCTAGCAGTAAGCGATGGTGGGGGATGGGCTCTAAAGCCAAGTATTAGCGAGTGCATCTCTGTGGGTAGTGGAGGGTTTTAAACTACTTCCCCAACCTTGGAACACCTGTGCCCCATAAAGATGCGTGGAATCTGTTTCCCCACCTCCAGCACACACACGGAGACGTGCTCAGGTATCCTGATTGTGGGGAGGCTCCTCCAAATGACAGCAGCGCCTGGGTTCTAAAAGAATCCCTTAGCTTGACTTCCCTGATGGCATGCCTAGGCTGGAGAGTGGGGGAAAGTGGGGGTTGGGCTCTAAACCAAGTATAAGCGAGAGCCTATCCATGGGATGTGGGTTTTTAAACTACAACCCACAACCATGGAATAAATGTGCCCCCTGAAAGATTCTTTGACTGTTTCCCTACATCCAGCACACACACGAAGTTGTGCTCTTGTATTCTGAGTGTGGGGATGTTCCTCAAACTGACAGCAGCACCTGGATTCTATTAGTATCCCTTAGCTTCTGTTCCCTGAGTGTTTTTTATGCCAGGCCATGAGGGAAAGCTGGGGGTTGGGCTTGGAGGCCACGTAGCAGTGAGTGCCCCCTGATCCATTGAGGAAGTACTTAGAGGACTTCTCCCTAAAGGGAACACCTTTTCCGGCATTCATCTGGGTGCATTGGGGCTGCACATCTCTCCCACACCTAAGAATGTGTTCTGGAATTCTGAGTGCAGGGAAGTTCCTCCAACTGACAGCAGCGCCTGGGTTCTAATTGAATCCCTTTGCTTGTCTTCCCTGATGGAAAGCCTAGGCGGGAGTGCGGGGGAATGTGTGGTTTGGGCTCCAAAACCAAGTATTTGCGATGACCTCTCTATGGTTTGTGGAGGTGTTTAAACTACATCCCTAACCTGGGAACACCTGTGCCCCCATGAAGATCCGTGGTGTCTGTTTCCACACCTCCAGCACACACACGAACACTTGCACAGTTATCCCGAGAGTGGGCAGCCTCCTCCAACTGAGAGCAGGGCCTTGGTTCTTATAAAATCGCTTAACTTGTCTACCCTGTTTGGTTGCCTGATACGGAGTGCTGGGGAAAGGGTGGGTTGGGCTCTAAATCCAAGTATTAGCGAGTGCTTCTCCATGGGATTTGGAGGTTATTAACCAAAAGCCCACAAAATGGGAATACCTGTGCTCCTTGAAAAAAGCATGGACTCTGTATCCCCACCACCAGAACACACATGAAGAAGTTTTCTGCTATCCTGAGTGTGGGCTGGCAATTTCAGGTGACAGAAGCGGCTGGGTTCTAATAGAATCCCTTAGCTTGTAATCCCTGAGTGTTTCCCTAGGACTGACTCTGAGAGAAACCTGGGGGTTGGGCTTTGAGGCCAAATAGTAGCGAGTGTCCCCGATGGACTGAGGAAGTATTTAGATGAATTCTCCATAAAGGGAAACACCTGAGCACCCATTCATCTGCGTGGAGTGTGGCTTCAAATCTCCCCACCACACAAGGTTGGGTTCCAGTATCCTGAGGGTGGGGTAGTTCCTCCAACTTACATCAGCGTCTTGGTTTGAATAGAATCACTTTGCTTGTCTTCCCTGTTGGTTGGCCTAGGCCAGTGTGTGGTTGAAAGTTGGATTTGGGATCTAAAACTAAGTATTAGCGTGTGCCTCTCCATGGGTAGTGGAGATGTTTAAACTACAACCCACAACTTGGGAATTACTGTGACCCCTGAAAAATGCGTGTGCTATGTTTCCCCACGTCCAGCACACACAGGAAGAAGTGTTCTGGGGTTCTGAGAGTGGGGAGGTTCCTCCAACAGACAGCAGCACCTGGGCTGTAATAGAATCCCTTAGCTTGACTTCCCTAAGTGTTTTCCTAGGCCTAGCAGTAAGCGATGGTGGGGGATGGGCTCTAAAGCCAAGTATTAGCGAGTGCATCTCTGTGGGTAGTGGAGGGTTTTAAACTACTTCCCCAACCTTGGAACACCTGTGCCCCATAAAGATGCGTGGAATCTGTTTCCCCACCTCCAGCACACACACGGAGACGTGCTCAGGTATCCTGATTGTGGGGAGGCTCCTCCAAATGACAGCAGCGCCTGGGTTCTAAAAGAATCCCTTAGCTTGTCTTCCCTGATGGCATGCCTAGGCTGGAGAGTGGGGGAAAGTGGGGGTTGGGCTCTAAACCAAGTATAAGCGAGAGCCTATCCATGGGATGTGGGTTTTTAACCTACAACCCACAACCATGGAATAAATGTGCCCCCTGAAAGATGCTTTGACTGTTTCCCTACATCCAGCACACACACGAAGATGTGTTCTTGTATTCTGAGTGTGGGGAAGTTCCTCAAACTGACAGCAGCACCTGGATTCTATTAGTATCCCTTAGCTTCTGTTCCCTGAGTGTTCTTTTAGGCCAGGCCATGAGGGAAAGCTGGGGGTTGTGCTTGGAGGCCACGTAGCAGTGAGTGCCCCCTGATCCATTGAGGAAGTACTTAGAGGACTTCTCCCTAAAGGGAACACCTTTTCCTGCATTCATCTGGGTGCAGTGGGGCTGCACAACTCTCCCACACCTAAGAATGTGTTCTGGAATTCTGAGTGCAGGGAAGTTCCTCCAACTGACAGCAGCGCCTGGGTTCTAATTGAATCCCTTTGCTTGTCTTCCCTGATGGAAAGCCTAGGCGGGAGTGCGGGGGAAAGTGTGGTTTGGGCTCCAAAACCAAGTATTTGCGATGACCTCTCTATGGTTTGTGGAGGTGTTTAAACTACATCCCTTACCTGGGAACACCTGTGCCCCCATAAAGATCCGTGGAGTCTGTTTCCACAACTCCAGCACACACACGAACACTTGCACAGTTATCCTGAGAGTGGGCAGCCTCCTCCAACTGAGAGCAGGGCCTTGGTTCTTATAAAATCGCTTAACTTGTCTACCCTGTTTGGTTGCCTGATACGGAGTGCTGGGGAAAGGGTGGGTTGGGCTCTAAATCCAAGTATTAGCGAGTGCTTCTCCATGGGATTTGGAGGTTATTAACCAAAAGCCCACAAAATGGGAATACCTGTGCTCCTTGAAAAAAGCGTGGACTCTGTATCCCCACCACCAGAACACACATGAAGAAGTTTTCTGCTATCCTGAGTGTGGGCTGGCAATTTCAGGTGACAGAAGCGGCTGGGTTCTAATAGAATCCCTTAGCTTGTAATCCCTGAGTGTTTCCCTAGGACTGACTCTGAGAGAAACCTGGGGGTTGGGCTTTGAGGCCAAATAGTAGCGAGTGTCCCCGATGGACTGAGGAAGTATTTAGATGAATTCTCCATAAAGGGAAACACCTGAGCACCCATTCATCTGCGTGGAGTGGGGCTTCAAATCTCCCCACCACACAAGGTTGGGTTCCAGTATCCTGAGGGTGGGGTAGTTCCTCCAACTGACATCAGCGTCTTGGTTTGAATAGAATCCCTTTGCTTGTCTTCCCTGATGGTTTGCCTAGGCCAGTGTGTGGTTGAAAGTGGGATTTGGGATCTAAAACTAAGTATTAGCGTGTGCCTCTCCATGGGTAGTGGAGATGTTTAAACTACAACCCACAACTTGGGAATTACTGTGACCCCTGAAAAATGCGTGTGCTATGTTTCCCCACGTCCAGCACACACAGGAAGAAGTGTTCTGGGGTTCTGAGAGTGGGGAGGTTCCTCCAACAGACAGCAGCACCTGGGTTGTAATAGAATCCCTTAGCTTGACTTCCCTAAGTGTTTTCCTAGGCCTAGCAGTAAGCGATGGTGGGGGATGGGCTCTAAAGCCAAGTATTAGCGAGTGCATCTCTGTGGGTAGTGGAGGGTTTTAAACTACTTCCCCAACCTTGGAACACCTGTGCCCCATAAAGATGCGTGGAATCTGTTTCCCCACCTCCAGCACACACACGGAGACGTGCTCAGGTATCCTGATTGTGGGGAGGCTCCGCCAAATGACAGCAGCGCCTGGGTTCTAAAAGAATCCCTTAGCTTGACTTCCCTGATGGCATGCCTAGGCTGGAGAGTGGGGGAAAGTGGGGGTTGGGCTCTAAACCAAGTATAAGCGAGAGCCTATCCATGGGATGTGGGTTTTTAACCTACAACCCACAACCATGGAATAAATGTGCCCCCTGAAAGATGCTTTGACTGTTTCCCTACATCCAGCACACCCACGAAGTTGTGCTCTTGTATTCTGAGTGTGGGGATGTTCCTCAAACTGACAGCAGCACCTGGATTCTATTAGTATCCCTTAGGTTCTGTTCCCTGAGTGTTTTTTATGCCAGGCCATGAGGGAAAGCTGGGGGTTGGGCTTGGAGACCACGTAGCAGTGAGTGCCCCCTGATCTATTGAGGAAGTACTTAGAGGACTTCTCCCTAAAGGGAACACCTTTTCCTGCATTCATCTGGGTGCAGTGGGGCTGCACAACTCTCCCACACCTAAGAATGTGTTCTGGAATTCTGAGTGCAGGGAAGTTCCTCCAACTGACAGCAGCCCCTGGGTTCTAATTGAATCCCTTTGCTTGTATTCCCTGATGGAAAACCTAGGCGGGAGTGCGGGGAAAAGTGTGGTTTGGGCTCGAAAACCAAGTATTTGCGATGACCTCTCTATGGTTTGTGGAGGTGTTTAAACTACATCCCTAACCTGGGAACATCTGTGCCCCCATAAAGATCCGTGGAGTCTGTTTCCACACCTCCAGCACACACACGAACACTTGCACAGTTATCCCGAGAGTGGGCAGCCTCCTCCAACTGAGAGCAGGGCCTTGGTTCTTATAAAATCGCTTAACTTGTCTACACTGTTTGGTTGCCTGATACGGAGTGCTGGGGAAAGGGTGGGTTGGGCTCTAAATCCAAGTATTAGCGAGTGCTTCTACATGGGATTTGGAGGTTATTAACCAAAAGCCCACAACATGGGAATACCTCTGCTCCTTGAAAAAAGCGTGGACTCTGTATCCCCACCACCAGAACACACATGAAGAAGTTTTCTGCTATCCTGAGTGTGGGCTGGCAATTTCAGGTGACAGAAGCGGCTGGGTTCCAATAGAATCCCTTAGCTTGTAATCCCTGAGTGTTTCCCTAGGACTGACTCTGAGAGAAACCTGGGGGTTGGGCTTTGAGGCCAAATAGTAGCGAGTGTCCCCGATGGACTGAGGAAGTATTTAGATGAATTCTCCATAAAGGGAAACACCTGAGCACCCATTCATCTGCGTGGAGTGGGGCTTCAAATCTCCCCACCACACAAGGTTGGGTTCCAGTATCCTGAGGGTGGGGTAGTTCCTCCAACTGACATCAGCGTCTTGGTTTGAATAGAATCACTTTGCTTGTCTTCCCTGTTGGTTTGCCTAGGCCAGTGTGTGGTTGAAAGTTGGATTTGGGATCTAAAACTAAGTATTAGCGTGTGCCTCTCCATGGGTAGTGGAGATGTTTAAACTACAACCCACAACTTGGGAATTACTGTGACCCCTGAAAAATGCATGTGCTATGTTTCCCCACGTCCAGCACACACAGGAAGAAGTGTTCTGGTGTTCTGAGTGTGGGGAGGTTCCTCCAACAGACAGCAGCACCTGGGTTGTAATAGAATCCCTTAGCTTGACTTCCCTAAGTGTTTTCCTAGGCCTAGCAGTAAGCGATGGTGGGGGATGGGCTCTAAAGCCAAGTATTAGCGAGTGAATCTCTGTGGGTAGTGGAGGGTTTTAAACTACTTCCCCAACCTTGGAACACCTGTGCCCCATAAAGATGCGTGGAATCTGTTTCCCCACCTCCAGCACACACACGGAGACGTGCTCAGGTATCCTGATTGTGGGGAGGCTCCTCCAAATGACAGCAGCGCCTGGGTTCTAAAAGAATCCCTTAGCTTGTCTTCCCTGATGGCATGCCTAGGCTGGAGAGTGGGGGAAAGTGGGGGTTGGGCTCTAAACCAAGTATAAGCGAGAGCCTATCCATGGGATGTGGGTTTTTAACCTACAACCCACAACCATGGAATAAATGTGCCCCCTGAAAGATGCTTTGACTGTTTCCCTACATCCAGCACACACACGAAGATGTGTTCTTGTATTCTGAGTGTGGGGAAGTTCCTCAAACTGACAGCAGCACCTGGATTCTATTAGTATCCCTTAGCTTCTGTTCCCTGAGTGTTCTTTCAGGCCAGGCCATGAGGGAAAGCTGGGGGTTGGGCTTGGAGGCCACGTAGCAGTGAGTGCCCCCTGATCCATTGAGGAAGTACTTAGAGGACTTCTCCCTAAAGGGAACACCTTTTCCTGCATTCATCTGGGTGCAGTGGGGCTGCACAACTCTCCCACACCTAAGAATGTGTTCTGGAATTCTGAGTGCAGGGAAGTTCCTCCAACTGACAGCTGCGCCTGGGTTCTAATTGAATCCCTTTGCTTGTCTTCCCTGATGGAAAGCCTAGGCGGGAGTGCGGGGGAAAGTGTGGTTTGGGCTCCAAAACCAAGTATTTGCGATGACCTCTCTATGGTTTGTGGAGGTGTTTAAACTACATCCCTAACCTGGGAACACCTGTGCCCCCATAAAGATCCGTGGAGTCTGTTTCCACACCTCCAGCACACACACGAACACTTGCACAGTTATCCCGAGGGTGGGCAGCCTCCTCCAACTGAGAGCAGGGCCTTGGTTCTTATAAAATCGCTTAACTTGTCTACCCTGTTTGGTTGCCTGATACGGAGTGCTGGGGAAAGGGTGGGTTGGGCTCTAAATCCAAGTATTAGCGAGTGCTTCTCCATGGGATTTGGAGGTTATTAACCAGAAGCCCACAACATGGGAATACCTGTGCTCCTTGAAAAAATCGTGGACTCTGTATCCCCACCACCAGAACACACATGAAGAAGTTTTCTGCTATCCTGAGTGTGGGCTGGCAATTTCAGGTGACAGAAGCGGCTGGGTTCTAATAGAATCCCTTAGCTTGTAATCCCTGAGTGTTTCCCTAGGACTGACTCTGAGAGAAACCTGGGGGTTGGGCTTTGAGGCCAAATAGTAGTGAGTGTCCCAGATGGACTGAGGAAGTATTTAGATGAATTCTCCATAAAGGGAAACACCTGAGCACCCATTCATCTGCGTGGAGTGGGGCTTCAAATCTCCCCACCACACAAGGTTGGGTTCCAGTATCCTGAGGGTGGGGTAGTTCCTCCAACTGACTTCAGCGTCTTGGTTTTAATAGAATCCCTTTGCTTGTCTTCCCTGATGGTTTGGTTAGGCCAGTGTGTGGTTGAATGTTGGATTTGGGATCTAAAACTAAGTATTAGCGTGTGCCTCTCCATGGGTAGTGGAGATGTTTAAACTACAACCCACAACTTGGGAATTACTGTGACCCCTGAAAAATGCATGTGCTATGTTTCCCCACGTCCAGCACACACAGGAAGAAGTGTTCTGGTGTTCTGAGTGTGGGGAGGTTCCTCCAACAGACAGCAGCACCTGGGTTGTAATAGAATCCCTTAGCTTGACTTCCCTAAGTGTTTTCCTAGGCCTAGCAGTAAGCGATGGTGGGGGATGGGCTCTAAAGCCAAGTATTAGCGAGTGAATCTCTGTGGGTAGTGGAGGGTTTTAAACTACTTCCCCAACCTTGGAACACCTGTGCCCCATAAAGATGCGTGGAATCTGTTTCCCCACCTCCAGCACACACACGGAGACGTGCTCAGGTATCCTGATTGTGGGGAGGCTCCTCCAAATGACAGCAGCGCCTGGGTTCTAAAAGAATCCCTTAGCTTGTCTTCCCTGATGGCATGCCTAGGCTGGAGAGTGGGGGAAAGTGGGGGTTGGGCTCTAAACCAAGTATAAGCGAGAGCCTATCCATGGGATGTGGGTTTTTAACCTACAACCCACAACCATGGAATAAATGTGCCCCCTGAAAGATGCTTTGACTGTTTCCCTACATCCAGCACACACACGAAGATGTGTTCTTGTATTCTGAGTGTGGGGAAGTTCCTCAAACTGACAGCAGCACCTGGATTCTATTAGTATCCCTTAGCTTCTGTTCCCTGAGTGTTCTTTTAGGCCAGGCCATGAGGGAAAGCTGGGGGTTGGGCTTGGAGGCCACGTAGCAGTGAGTGCCCCCTGATCCATTGAGGAAGTACTTAGAGGACTTCTCCCTAAAGGGAACACCTTTTCCGGCATTCATCTGGGTGCATTGGGGCTGCACATCTCTCCCACACCTAAGAATGTGTTGTGGAATTCTGAGTGCAGGGAAGTTCCTCCAACTGACAGCAGCGCCTGGGTTCTAATTGAATCCATTTGCTTGTCTTCCCTGATGGAAAGCCTAGGCGGGAGTGCGGGGGATAGTGTGGTTTGGGCTCCAAAACCAAGTATTTGCGATGACCTCTCTATGGTTTGTGGAGGTGTTTAAACTACATCCCTTACCTGGGAACACCTGTGCCCCCATAAAGATCCGTGGAGTCTGTTTCCACACCTCCAGCACACACACGAACACTTGCACAGTTATCCTGAGAGTGGGCAGCCTCCTCCAACTGAGAGCAGGGCCTTGGTTCTTATAAAATCGCTTAACTTGTCTACCCTGTTTGGTTGCCTGATACGGAGTGCTGGGGAAAGGGTGGGTTGGGCTCTAAATCCAAGTATTAGCGAGTGCTTCTCCATGGGATTTGGAGGTTATTAACCAAAAGCCCACAAAATGGGAATACCTGTGCTCCTTGAAAAAAGCGTGGACTCTGTATCCCCACCACCAGAACACACATGAAGAAGTTTTCTGCTATCCTGAGTGTGGGCTGGCAATTTCAGGTGACAGAAGCGGCTGGGTTCTAATAGAATCCCTTAGCTTGTAATCCCTGAGTGTTTCCCTAGGACTGACTCTGAGAGAAACCTGGGGGTTGGGCTTTGAGGCCAAATAGTAGCGAGTGTCCCCGATGGACTGAGGAAGTATTTAGATGAATTCTCCATAAAGGGAAACACCTGAGCACCCATTCATCTGCGTGGAGTGGGGCTTCAAATCTCCCCACCACACAAGGTTGGGTTCCAGTATCCTGAGGGTGGGGTAGTTCCTCCAACTGACATCAGCGTCTTGGTTTGAATAGAATCCCTTTGCTTGTCTTCCCTGATGGTTTGCCTAGGCCAGTGTGTGGTTGAAAGTGGGATTTGGGATCTAAAACTAAGTATTAGCGTGTGCCTCTCCATGGGTAGTGGAGATGTTTAAACTACAACCCACAACTTGGGAATTACTGTGACCCCTGAAAAATGCGTGTGCTATGTTTCCCCACGTCCAACACACACAGGAAGAAGTGTTCTGGAGTTCTGAGTGTGGGGAGGTTCCTCCAACAGACAGCAGCTCCTGGGTTGTAATAGAATCCCTTAGCTTGACTTCCCTAAGTGTTTTCCTAGGCCTAGCAGTAAGCGATGGTGGGGGATGGGCTCTAAAGCCAAGTATAAGCGAGTGCATCTCTGTGGGTAGTGGAGGGTTTTAAACTACTTCCCCAACCTTGGAACACCTGTGCCCCATAAAGATGCGTGGAATCTGTTTCCCCACCTCCAGCACACACACGGAGACGTGCTCAGGTATCCTGATTGTGGGGAGGCTCCTCCAAATGACAGCAGCGCCTGGGTTCTAAAAGAATCCCTTAGCTTGTCTTCCCTGATGGCATGCCTAGGCTGGAGAGTGGGGGAAAGTGGGGGTTGGGCTCTAAACCAAGTATAAGCGAGAGCCTATCCATGGGATGTGGGTTTTTAACCTACAACCCACAACCATGGAATAAATGTGCCCCCTGAAAGATGCTTTGACTGTTTCCCTACATCCAGCACACACACGAAGATGTGTTCTTGTATTCTGAGTGTGGGGAAGTTCCTCAAACTGACAGCAGCACCTGGATTCTATTAGTATCCCTTAGCTTCTGTTCCCTGAGTGTTTTTTTAGGCCAGGCCATGAGGGAAAGCTGGGGGTTGGGCTTGGAGGCCACGTAGCAGTGAGTGCTCCCTGATCCATTGAGGAAGTACTTAGAGGACTTCTCCCTAAAGGGAACACCTTTTCCGGCATTCATCTGGGTGCATTGGGGCTGCACATCTCTCCCACACCTAAGAATGTGTTGTGGAATTCTGAGTGCAGGGAAGTTCCTCCAACTGACAGCAGCGCCTGGGTTCTAATTGAATCCCTTTGCTTGTCTTCCCTGATGGAAAGCCTAGGCGGGAGTGCGGGGGATAGTGTGGTTTGGGCTCCAAAACCAAGTATTTGCGATGACCTCTCTATGGTTTGTGGAGGTGTTTAAACTACATCCCTTACCTGGGAACACCTGTGCCCCCATAAAGATCCGTGGAGTCTGTTTCCACACCTCCAGCACTCACACGAACACTTGCACAGTTATCCTGAGAGTGGGCAGCCTCCTCCAACTGAGAGCAGGGCCTTGGTTCTTATAAAATCGCTTAACTTGTCTACCCTGTTTGGTTGCCTGATACGGAGTGCTGGGGAAAGGGTGGGTTGGGCTCTAAATCCAAGTATTAGCGAGTGCTTCTCCATGGGATTTGGAGGTTATTAACCAAAAGCCCACAAAATGGGAATACCTGTGCTCCTTGAAATAAGCGTGGACTCTGTATCCCCACCACCAGAACACACATGAAGAAGTTTTCTGCTATCCTGAGTGTGGGCTGGCAATTTCAGGTGACAGAAGCGGCTGGGTTCTAATAGAATCCCTTAGCTTGTAATCCCTGAGTGTTTCCCTAGGACTGACTCTGAGAGAAACCTGGGGGTTGGGCTTTGAGGCCAAATAGTAGCGAGTGTCCCCGATGGACTGAGGAAGTATTTAGATGAATTCTCCATAAAGGGAAACACCTGAGCACCCATTCATCTGCGTGGAGTGGGGCTTCAAATCTCCCCACCACACAAGGTTGGGTTCCAGTATCCTGAGGGTGGGGTAGTTCCTCCAACTGACATCAGCGTCTTGGTTTGAATAGAATCCCTTTGCTTGTCTTCCCTGATGGTTTGCCTAGGCCAGTGTGTGGTTGAAAGTGGGATTTGGGATCTAAAACTAAGTATTAGCGTGTGCCTCTCCATGGGTAGTGGAGATGTTTAAACTACAACCCACAACTTGGGAATTACTGTGACCCCTGAAAAATGCGTGTGCTATGTTTCCCCACGTCCAGCACACACAGGAAGAAGTGTTCTGGGGTTCTGAGAGTGGGGAGGTTCCTCCAACAGACAGCAGCACCTGGGTTGTAATAGAATCCCTTAGCTTGACTTCCCTAAGTGTTTTCCTAGGCCTAGCAGTAAGCGATGGTGGGGGATGGGCTCTAAAGCCAAGTATTAGCGAGTGCATCTCTGTGGGTAGTGGAGGGTTTTAAACTACTTCCCCAACCTTGGAACACCTGTGCCCCATAAAGATGCGTGGAATCTGTTTCCCCACCTCCAGCACACACACGGAGACGTGCTCAGGTATCCTGATTGTGGGGAGGCTCCTCCAAATGACAGCAGCGCCTGGGTTCTAAAAGAATCCCTTAGCTTGACTTCCCTGATGGCATGCCTAGGCTGGAGAGTGGGGGAAAGTGGGGGTTGGGCTCTAAACCAAGTATAAGCGAGAGCCTATCCATGGGATGTGGGTTTTTAACCTACAACCCACAACCATGGAATAAATGTGCCCCCTGAAAGATGCTTTGACTGTTTCCCTACATCCAGCACACCCACGAAGTTGTGCTCTTGTATTCTGAGTGTGGGGATGTTCCTCAAACTGACAGCAGCACCTGGATTCTATTAGTATCCCTTAGCTTCTGTTCCCTGAGTGTTTTTTATGCCAGGCCATGAGGGAAAGCTGGGGGTTGGGCTTGGAGACCACGCAGCAGTGAGTGCCCCCTGATCTATTGAGGAAGTACTTAGAGGACTTCTCCCTAAAGGGAACACCTTTTCCTGCATTCATCTGGGTGCAGTGGGGCTGCACAACTCTCCCACACCTAAGAATGTGTTCTGGAATTCTGAGTGCAGGGAAGTTCCTCCAACTGACAGCAGCCCCTGGGTTCTAATTGAATCCCTTTGCTTGTATTCCCTGATGGAAAACCTAGGCGGGAGTGCGGGGAAAAGTGTGGTTTGGGCTCGAAAACCAAGTATTTGCGATGACCTCTCTATGGTTTGTGGAGGTGTTTAAACTACATCCCTAACCTGGGAACATCTGTGCCCCCATAAAGATCCGTGGAGTCTGTTTCCACACCTCCAGCACACACACGAACACTTGCACAGTTATCCCGAGAGTGGGCAGCCTCCTCCAACTGAGAGCAGGGCCTTGGTTCTTATAAAATCGCTTAACTTGTCTACCCTGTTTGGTTGCCTGATACGGAGTGCTGGGGAAAGGGAGGGTTGGGCTCTAAATCCAAGTATTAGCGAGTGCTTCTACATGGGATTTGGAGGTTATTAACCAAAAGCCCACAACATGGGAATACCTGTGCTCCTTGAAAAAAGCGTGGACTCTGTATCCCCACCACCAGAACACACATGAAGAAGTTTTCTGCTATCCTGAGTGTGGGCTGGCAATTTCAGGTGACAGAAGCGGCTGGGTTCCAATAGAATCCCTTAGCTTGTAATCCCTGAGTGTTTCCCTAGGACTGACTCTGAGAGAAACCTGGGGGTTGGGCTTTGAGGCCAAATAGTAGCGAGTGTCCCCGATGGACTGAGGAAGTATTTAGATGAATTCTCCATAAAGGGAAACACCTGAGCACCCATTCATCTGCGTGGAGTGGGGCTTCAAATCTCCCCACCACACAAGGTTGGGTTCCAGTATCCTGAGGGTGGGGTAGTTCCTCCAACTGACATCAGCGTCTTGGTTTGAATAGAATCACTTTGCTTGTCTTCCCTGTTGGTTTGCCTAGGCCAGTGTGTGGTTGAAAGTTGGATTTGGGATCTAAAACTAAGTATTAGCGTGTGCCTCTCCATGGGTAGTGGAGATGTTTAAACTACAACCCACAAATTGGGAATTACTGTGACCCCTGAAAAATGCATGTGCTAAGTTTCCCCACGTCCAGCACACACAGGAAGAAGTGTTCTGGTGTTCTGAGTGTGGGAAGGTTCCTCCAACAGACAGCAGCACCTGGGTTGTAATAGAATCCCTTAGCTTGACTTCCCTAAGTGTTTTCCTAGGCCTAGCAGTAAGCGATGGTGGGGGATGGGCTCTAAAGCCAAGTATTAGCGAGTGAATCTCTGTGGGTAGTGGAGGGTTTTAAACTACTTCCCCAACCTTGGAACACCTGTGCCCCATAAAGATGCGTGGAATCTGTTTCCCCACCTCCAGCACACACACGGAGACGTGCTCAGGTATCCTGATTGTGGGGAGGCTCCTCCAAATGACAGCAGCGCCTGGGTTCTAAAAGAATCCCTTAGCTTGACTTCCCTGATGGCATGCCTAGGCTGGAGAGTGGGGGAAAGTGGGGGTTGGGCTCTAAACCAAGTATAAGCGAGAGCCTATCCATGGGATGTGGGTTTTTAACCTACAACCCACAACCATGGAATAAATGTGCCCCCTGAAAGATGCTTTGACTGTTTCCCTACATCCAGCACACCCACGAAGTTGTGCTCTTGTATTCTGAGTGTGGGGATGTTCCTCAAACTGACAGCAGCACCTGGATTCTATTAGTATCCCTTAGCTTCTGTTCCCTGAGTGTTTTTTATGCCAGGCCATGAGGGAAAGCTGGGGGTTGGGCTTGGAGACCACGCAGCAGTGAGTGCCCCCTGATCTATTGAGGAAGTACTTAGAGGACTTCTCCCTAAAGGGAACACCTTTTCCTGCATTCATCTGGGTGCAGTGGGGCTGCACAACTCTCCCACACCTAAGAATGTGTTCTGGAATTCTGAGTGCAGGGAAGTTCCTCCAACTGACAGCAGCCCCTGGGTTCTAATTGAATCCCTTTGCTTGTATTCCCTGATGGAAAACCTAGGCGGGAGTGCGGGGAAAAGTGTGGTTTGGGCTCGAAAACCAAGTATTTGCGATGACCTCTCTATGGTTTGTGGAGGTGTTTAAACTACATCCCTAACCTGGGAACATCTGTGCCCCCATAAAGATCCGTGGAGTCTGTTTCCACACCTCCAGCACACACACGAACACTTGCACAGTTATCCCGAGAGTGGGCAGCCTCCTCCAACTGAGAGCAGGGCCTTGGTTCTTATAAAATCGCTTAACTTGTCTACCCTGTTTGGTTGCCTGATACGGAGTGCTGGGGAAAGGGAGGGTTGGGCTCTAAATCCAAGTATTAGCGAGTGCTTCTACATGGGATTTGGAGGTTATTAACCAAAAGCCCACAACATGGGAATACCTGTGCTCCTTGAAAAAAGCGTGGACTCTGTATCCCCACCACCAGAACACACATGAAGAAGTTTTCTGCTATCCTGAGTGTGGGCTGGCAATTTCAGGTGACAGAAGCGGCTGGGTTCCAATAGAATCCCTTAGCTTGTAATCCCTGAGTGTTTCCCTAGGACTGACTCTGAGAGAAACCTGGGGGTTGGGCTTTGAGGCCAAATAGTAGCGAGTGTCCCCGATGGACTGAGGAAGTATTTAGATGAATTCTCCATAAAGGGAAACACCTGAGCACCCATTCATCTGCGTGGAGTGGGGCTTCAAATCTCCCCACCACACAAGGTTGGGTTCCAGTATCCTGAGGGTGGGGTAGTTCCTCCAACTGACATCAGCGTCTTGGTTTGAATAGAATCACTTTGCTTGTCTTCCCTGTTGGTTTGCCTAGGCCAGTGTGTGGTTGAAAGTTGGATTTGGGATCTAAAACTAAGTATTAGCGTGTGCCTCTCCATGGGTAGTGGAGATGTTTAAACTACAACCCACAAATTGGGAATTACTGTGACCCCTGAAAAATGCATGTGCTAAGTTTCCCCACGTCCAGCACACACAGGAAGAAGTGTTCTGGTGTTCTGAGTGTGGGAAGGTTCCTCCAACAGACAGCAGCACCTGGGTTGTAATAGAATCCCTTAGCTTGACTTCCCTAAGTGTTTTCCTAGGCCTAGCAGTAAGCGATGGTGGGGGATGGGCTCTAAAGCCAAGTATTAGCGAGTGAATCTCTGTGGGTAGTGGAGGGTTTTAAACTACTTCCCCAACCTTGGAACACCTGTGCCCCATAAAGATGCGTGGAATCTGTTTCCCCACCTCCAGCACACACACGGAGACGTGCTCAGGTATCCTGATTGTGGGGAGGCTCCTCCAAATGACAGCAGCGCCTGGGTTCTAAAAGAATCCCTTAGCTTGTCTTCCCTGATGGCATGCCTAGGCTGGAGAGTGGGGGAAAGTGGGGGTTGGGCTCTAAACCAAGTATAAGCGAGAGCCTATCCATGGGATGTGGGTTTTTAACCTACAACCCACAACCATGGAATAAATGTGCCCCCTGAAAGATGCTTTGACTGTTTCCCTACATCCAGCACACACACGAAGATGTGTTCTTGTATTCTGAGTGTGGGGAAGTTCCTCAAACTGACAGCAGCACCTGGATTCTATTAGTATCCCTTAGCTTCTGTTCCCTGAGTGTTCTTTCAGGCCAGGCCATGAGGGAAAGCTGGGGGTTGGGCTTGGAGGCCACGTAGCAGTGAGTGCCCCCTGATCCATTGAGGAAGTACTTAGAGGACTTCTCCCTAAAGGGAACACCTTTTCCTGCATTCATCTGGGTGCAGTGGGGCTGCACAACTCTCCCACACCTAAGAATGTGTTCTGGAATTCTGAGTGCAGGGAAGTTCCTCCAACTGACAGCAGCGCCTGGGTTCTAATTGAATCCCTTTGCTTGTCTTCCCTGATGGAAAGCCTAGGCGGGAGTGCGGGGGAAAGTGTGGTTTGGGCTCCAAAACCAAGTATTTGCGATGACCTCTCTATGGTTTGTGGAGGTGTTTAAACTACATCCCTAACCTGGGAACACCTGTGCCCCCATAAAGATCCGTGGAGTCTGTTTCCACACCTCCAGCACACACACGAACACTTGCACAGTTATCCCGAGGGTGGGCAGCCTCCTCCAACTGAGAGCAGGGCCTTGGTTCTTATAAAATCGCTTAACTTGTCTACCCTGTTTGGTTGCCTGATACGGAGTGCTGGGGAAAGGGTGGGTTGGGCTCTAAATCCAAGTATTAGCGAGTGCTTCTCCATGGGATTTGGACGTTATTAACCAGAAGCCCACAACATGGGAATACCTGTGCTCCTTGAAAAAAGCGTGGACTCTGTATCCCCACCACCAGAACACACATGAAGAAGTTTTCTGCTATCCTGAGTGTGGGCTGGCAATTTCAGGTGACAGAAGCGGCTGGGTTCTAATAGAATCCCTTAGCTTGTAATCCCTGAGTGTTTCCCTAGGACTGACTCTGAGAGAAACCTGGGGGTTGGGCTTTGAGGCCAAATAGTAGTGAGTGTCCCAGATGGACTGAGGAAGTATTTAGATGAATTCTCCATAAAGGGAAACACCTGAGCACCCATTCATCTGCGTGGAGTGGGGCTTCAAATCTCCCCACCACACAAGGTTGGGTTCCAGTATCCTGAGGGTGGGGTAGTTCCTCCAACTGACTTCAGCGTCTTGGTTTTAATAGAATCCCTTTGCTTGTCTTCCCTGATGGTTTGGTTAGGCCAGTGTGTGGTTGAAAGTGGGATTTGGGATCTAAAACTAAGTATTAGCGTGTGCTTCTCCATGGGTAGTGGAGATGTTTAAACTACAACCCACAACTTGGGAATTACTGTGACCCCTGAAAAATGCGTGTGCTATGTTTCCCCACGTCCAGCACACACAGGAAGAAGTGTTCTGGGATTGTGAGTGTGGGGAGGTTCCTCCAACAGACAGCAGCTCCTGGGTTGTAATAGAATCCCTTAGCTTGACTTCCCTAAGTGTTTTCCTAGGCCTAGCAGTAAGCGATGGTGGGGGATGGGCTCTAAAGCCAAGTATAAGCGAGTGCATCTCTGTGGGTAGTGGAGGGTTTTAAACTACTTCCCCAACCTTGGAACACCTGTGCCCCATAAAGATGCGTGGAATCTGTTTCCCCACCTCCAGCACACACACGGAGACGTGCTCAGGTATCCTGATTGTGGGGAGGCTCCTCCAAATGACAGCAGCGCCTGGGTTCTAAAAGAATCCCTTAGCTTGTCTTCCCTGATGGCATGCCTAGGCTGGAGAGTGGGGGAAAGTGGGGGTTGGGCTCTAAACCAAGTATAAGCGAGAGCCTATCCATGGGATGTGGGTTTTTAACCTACAACCCACAACCATGGAATAAATGTGCCCCCTGAAAGATGCTTTGACTGTTTCCCTACATCCAGCACACACACGAAGATGTGTTCTTGTATTCTGAGTGTGGGGAAGTTCCTCAAACTGACAGCAGCACCTGGATTCTATTAGTATCCCTTAGCTTCTGTTCCCTGAGTGTTCTTTTAGGCCAGGCCATGAGGGAAAGCTGTGGGTTGGGCTTGGAGGCCACGTAGCAGTGAGTGCCCCCTGATCCATTGAGGAAGTACTTAGAGGACTTCTCCCTAAAGGGAACACCTTTTCCGGCATTCATCTGGGTGCATTGGGGCTGCACATCTCTCCCACACCTAAGAATGTGTTGTGGAATTCTGAGTGCAGGGAAGTTCCTCCAACTGACAGCAGCGCCTGGGTTGTAATTGAATCCCTTTGCTTGTCTTCCCTGATGGAAAGCCTAGGCGGGAGTGCGGGGGATAGTGTGGTTTGGGCTCCAAAACCAAGTATTTGCGATGACCTCTCTATGGTTTGTGGAGGTGTTTAAACTACATCCCTTACCTGGGAACACCTGTGCCCCCATAAAGTTCCGTGGAGTCTGTTTCCACACCTCCAGCACACACACGAACTCTTGCACAGTTATCCCGAGAGTGGGCAGCCTCCTCCAACTGAGAGCAGGGCCTTGGTTCTTATAAAATCGCTTAACTTGTCTACCCTGTTTGGTTGCCTGATACGGAGTGCTGGGGAAAGGGTGGGTTGGGCTCTAAATCCAAGTATTAGCGAGTGCGTCTCCATGGGATTTGTAGGTTATTAACCAAAAGCCCACAACATGGGAATACCTGTTCTCCTTGAAAAAAGCATGGACTCTGTATCCCCACCACCAGAACACACATGAAGAAGTTTTCTGCTATCCTGAGTGTGGGCTGGCAATTTCAGGTGACAGAAGCGGCTGGGTTCTAATAGAATCCCTTAGCTTGTAATCCCTGAGTGTTTCCCTAGGACTGACTCTGAGAGAAACCTGGGGGTTGGGCTTTGACCCCAAATAGTAGCGAGTGTCCCCGATGGACTGAGGAAGTATTTAGATGTATTCTCCATAAAGGGAAACACCTGAGCACCCATTCATCTGCGTGGAGTGGGGCTTCAAATCTCCCCACCACACAAGGTTGGGTTCCAGTATCCTGAGGGTGGGGTAGTTCCTCCAACTGACATCAGCGTCTTGGTTTGAATAGAATCACTTTGCTTGTCTTCCCTGTTGGTTTGCCTAGGCCAGTGTGTGGTTGAAAGTTGGATTTGGGATCTAAAACTAAGTATTAGCGTGTGCCTCTCCATGGGTAGTGGAGATGTTTAAACTACAACCCACAACTTGGGAATTACTGTGACCCCTGAAAAATGCATGTGCTATGTTTCCCCACGTCCAGCACACACAGGAAGAAGTGTTCTGGGGTTCTGAGTGTGGGGAGGTTCCTCCAACAGACAGCAGCACCTGGGTTGTAATAGAATCCCTTAGCTTGACTTCCCTAAGTGTTTTCCTAGGCCTAGCAGTAAGCGATGGTGGGGGATGGGCTCTAAAGCCAAGTATTAGCGAGTGCATCTCTGTGGGTAGTGGAGGGTTTTAAACTACTTCCCCAACCTTGGAACACCTGTGCCCCATAAAGATGCGTGGAATCTGTTTCCCCACCTCCAGCACACACACGGAGACGTGCTCAGGTATCCTGATTGTGGGGAGGCTCCTCCAAATGACAGCAGCGCCTGGGTTCTAAAAGAATCCCTTAGCTTGACTTCCCTGATGGCATGCCTAGGCTGGAGAGTGGGGGAAAGTGGGGGTTGGGCTCTAAACCAAGTATAAGCGAGAGCCTATCCATGGGATGTGGGTTTTTAACCTACAACCCACAACCATGGAATAAATGTGCCCCCTGAAAGATGCTTTGACTGTTTCCCTACATCCAGCACACACACGAAGATGTGTTCTTGTATTCTGAGTGTGGGGAAGTTCCTCAAACTGACAGCAGCACCTGGATTCTATTAGTATCCCTTAGCTTCTGTTCCCTGAGTGTTCTTTTAGGCCAGGCCATGAGGGAAAGCTGGGGGTTGGGCTTGGAGGCCACGTAGCAGTGAGTGCCCCCTGATCCATTGAGGAAGTACTTAGAGGACTTCTCCCTAAAGGGAACACCTTTTCCTGCATTCATCTGGGTGCAGTGGGGCTGCACAACTCTCCCACACCTAAGAATATGTTCTGGAATTCTGAGTGCAGGGAAGTTCCTCCAACTGACAGCAGCGCCTGGGTTCTAATTGAATCCCTTTGCTTGTCTTCCCTGATGGAAAGCCTAGGCGGGAGTGCGGGGGAAAGTGTGGTTTGGGCTCCAAAACCAAGTATTTGCGATGACCACTCTATGGTTTGTGGAGGTGTTTAAACTACATCCCTAACCTGGGAACACCTGTGCCCCCATGAAAATCCGTGGAGTCTGTTTCCACACCTCCAGCACACACACGAACTCTTGCACAGTTATCCCGAGAGTGGGCAGCCTCCTCCAACTGAGAGCAGGGCCTTGGTTCTTATAAAATCGCTTAACTTGTCTACCCTGTTTGGTTGCCTGATACGGAGTGCTGGGGAAAGGGTGGGTTGGGCTCTAAATCCAAGTATTAGCGAGTGCTTCTCCATGGGATTTGGAGGTTATTAACCAAAAGCCCACAACATGGGAATACCTGTGCTCCTTGAAAAAAGCATGGACTCTGTATCCCCACCACCAGAACACACATGAAGAAGTTTTCTGCTATCCTGAGTGTGGGCTGGCAATTTCAGGTGACAGAAGCGGCTGGGTTCTAATAGAATCCCTTAGCTTGTAATCCCTGAGTGTTTCCCTAGGACTGACTCTGAGAGAAACCTGGGGGTTGGGCTTTGACCCCAAATAGTAGCGAGTGTCCCCGATGGACTGAGGAAGTATTTAGATGTATTCTCCATAAAGGGAAACACCTGAGCACCCATTCATCTGCGTGGAGTGGGGCTTCAAATCTCCCCACCACACAAGGTTGGGTTCCAGTATCCTGAGGGTGGGGTAGTTCCTCCAACTGACATCAGCGTCTTGGTTTGAATAGAATCACTTTGCTTGTCTTCCCTGTTGGTTTGTCTAGGCCAGTGTGTGGTTGAAAGTTGGATTTGGGATCTAAAACTAAGTATTAGCGTGTGCCTCTCCATGGGTAGTGGAGATGTTTAAACTACAACCCACAACTTGGGAATTACTGTGACCCCTGAAAAATGCATGTGCTATGTTTCCCCACGTCCAGCACACACAGGAAGAAGTGTTCTGGGGTTCTGAGTGTGGGGAGGTTCCTCCAACAGACAGCAGCACCTGGGTTGTAATAGAATCCCTTAGCTTGACTTCCCTAAGTGTTTTCCTAGGCCTAGCAGTAAGCGATGGTGGGGGATGGGCTCTAAAGCCAAGTATTAGCGAGTGCATCTCTGTGGGTAGTGGAGGGTTTTAAACTACTTCCCCAACCTTGGAACACCTGTGCCCCATAAAGATGCGTGGAATCTGTTTCCCCACCTCCAGCACACACACGGAGACGTGCTCAGGTATCCTGATTGTGGGGAGGCTCCTCCAAATGACAGCAGCGCCTGGGTTCTAAAAGAATCCCTTAGCTTGTCTTCCCTGATGGCATGCCTAGGCTGGAGAGTGGGGGAAAGTGGGGGTTGGGCTCTAAACCAAGTATAAGCGAGAGCCTATCCATGGGATGTGGGTTTTTAACCTACAACCCACAACCATGGAATAAATGTGCCCCCTGAAAGATGCTTTGACTGTTTCCCTATATCCAGCACACACACGAAGATGTGTTCTTGTATTCTGAGTGTGGGGAAGTTCCTCAAACTGACAGCAGCACCTGGATTCTATTAGTATCCCTTAGCTTCTGTTCCCTGAGTGTTCTTTTAGGCCAGGCCATGAGGGAAAGCTGGGGGTTGGGCTTGGAGGCCACGTAGCAGTGAGTGCCCCCTGATCCATTGAGGAAGTACTTAGAGGACTTCTCCCTAAAGGGAACACCTTTTCCTGCATTCATCTGGGTGCAGTGGGGCTGCACAACTCTCCCACACCTAAGAATATGTTCTGGAATTCTGAGTGCAGGGAAGTTCCTCCAACTGACAGCAGCGCCTGGGTTCTAATTGAATCCCTTTGCTTGTCTTCCCTGATGGAAAGCCTAGGCGGGAGTGCGGGGGAAAGTGTGGTTTGGGCTCCAAAACCAAGTATTTGCGATGACCACTCTATGGTTTGTGGAGGTGTTTAAACTACATCCCTAACCTGGGAACACCTGTGCCCCCATGAAAATCCGTGGAGTCTGTTTCCACACCTCCAGCACACACACGAACTCTTGCACAGTTATCCCGAGAGTGGGCAGCCTCCTCCAACTGAGAGCAGGGCCTTGGTTCTTATAAAATCGCTTAACTTGTCTACCCTGTTTGGTTGCCTGATACGGAGTGCTGGGGAAAGGGTGGGTTGGGCTCTAAATCCAAGTATTAGCGAGTGCTTCTCCATGGGATTTGGAGGTTATTAACCAAAAGCCCACAACATGGGAATACCTGTGCTCCTTGAAAAAAGCATGGACTCTGTATCCCCACCACCAGAACACACATGAAGAAGTTTTCTGCTATCCTGAGTGTGGGCTGGCAATTTCAGGTGACAGAAGCGGCTGGGTTCTAATAGAATCCCTTAGCTTGTAATCCCTGAGTGTTTCCCTAGGACTGACTCTGAGAGAAACCTGGGGGTTGGGCTTTGAGGCCAAATAGTAGCGAGTGTCCCCGATGGACTGAGGAAGTATTTAGATGAATTCTCCATAAAGGGAAACACCTGAGCACCCATTCATCTGCGTGGAGTGGGGCTTCAAATCTCCCCACCACACAAGGTTGGGTTCCAGTATCCTGAGGGTGGGGTAGTTCCTCCAACTGACTTCAGCGTCTTGGTTTTAATAGAATCCCTTTGCTTGTCTTCCCTGATGGTTTGGTTAGGCCAGTGTGTGGTTGAAAGTGGGATTTGGGATCTAAAACTATGTATTAGCGTGTGCTTCTCCATGGGTAGTGGAGATGTTTAAACTACAACCCACAACTTGGGAATTACTGTGACCCCTGAAAAATGCGTGTGCTATGTTTCCCCACGTCCAGCACACACAGGAAGAAGTGTTCTGGGGTTCTGAGTGTGGGGAGGTTCCTCCAACAGACAGCAGCTCCTGGGTTGTAATAGAATCCCTTAGCTTGACTTCCCTAAGTATTTTCCTAGGCCTAGCAGTAAGCGATGGTGGGGGATGGGCTCTAAAGCCAAGTATAAGCGAGTGCATCTCTGTGGGTAGTGGAGGGTTTTAAACTACTTCCCCAACCTTGGAACACCTGTGCCCCATAAAGATGCGTGGAATCTGTTTCCCCACCTCCAGCACACACACGGAGACGTGCTCAGGTATCCTGATTGTGGGGAGGCTCCTCCAAATGACAGCAGCGCCTGGGTTCTAAAAGAATCCCTTAGCTTGTCTTCCCTGATGGCATGCCTAGGCTGGAGAGTGGGGGAAAGTGGGGGTTGGGCTCTAAACCAAGTATAAGCGAGAGCCTATCCATGGGATGTGGGTTTTTAACCTACAACCCACAACCATGGAATAAATGTGCCCCCTGAAAGATGCTTTGACTGTTTCCCTACATCCAGCACACACACGAAGATGTGTTCTTGTATTCTGAGTGTGGGGAAGTTCCTCAAACTGACAGCAGCACCTGGATTCTATTAGTATCCCTTAGCTTCTGTTCCCTGAGTGTTCTTTTAGGCCAGGCCATGAGGGAAAGCTGGGGGTTGGGCTTGGAGGCCACATAGCAGTGAGTGCCCCCTGATCCATTGAGGAAGTACTTAGAGGACTTCTCCCTAAAGGGAACACCTTTTCCGGCATTCATCTGGGTGCATTGGGGCTGCACATCTCTCCCACACCTAAGAATGTGTTGTGGAATTCTGAGTGCAGGGAAGTTCCTCCAACTGACAGCAGCGCCTGGGTTCAAATTGAATCCCTTTGCTTGTCTTCCCTGATGGAAAGCCTAGGCGGGAGTGCGGGGGATAGTGTGGTTTGGGCTCCAAAACCAAGTATTTGCGATGACCTCTCTATGGTTTGTGGAGGTGTTTAAACTACATCCCTAACCTGGGAACACCTGTGCCCCCATGAAAATCCGTGGAGTCTGTTTCCACACCTCCAGCACACACACGAACTCTTGCACAGTTATCCCGAGAGTGGGCAGCCTCCTCCAACTGAGAGCAGGGCCTTGGTTCTTATAAAATCGCTTAACTTGTCTACCCTGTTTGGTTGCCTGATACGGAGTGCTGGGGAAAGGGTGGGTTGGGCTCTAAATCCAAGTATTAGCGAGTGCTTCTCCATGGGATTTGGAGGTTATTAACCAAAAGCCCACAACATGGGAATACCTGTGCTCCTTGAAAAAAGCATGGACTCTGTATCCCCACCACCAGAACACACATGAAGAAGTTTTCTGCTATCCTGAGTGTGGGCTGGCAATTTCAGGTGACAGAAGCGGCTGGGTTCTAATAGAATCCCTTAGCTTGTAATCCCTGAGTGTTTCCCTAGGACTGACTCTGAGAGAAACCTGGGGGTTGGGCTTTGAGGCCAAATAGAAGCGAGTGTCCCCGATGGACTGAGGAAGTATTTAGATGAATTCTCCATAAAGGGAAACACCTGAGCACCCATTCATCTGCGTGGAGTGGGGCTTCAAATCTCCCCACCACACAAGGTTGGGTTCCAGTATCCTGAGGGTGGGGTAGTTCCTCCAACTGACATCAGCGTCTTGGTTTGAATAGAATCACTTTGCTTGTCTTCCCTGTTGGTTTGCCTAGGCCAGTGTGTGGTTGAAAGTTGGATTTGGGATCTAAAACTAAGTATTAGCGTGTGCCTCTCCATGGGTAGTGGAGATGTTTAAACTACAACCCACAACTTGGGAATTACTGTGACCCCTGAAAAATGCATGTGCTATGTTTCCCCACGTCCAGCACACACAGGAAGAAGTGTTCTGGGGTTCTGAGTGTGGGGAGGTTCCTCCAACAGACAGCAGCTCCTGGGTTGTAATAGAATCCCTTAGCTTGACTTCCCTAAGTGTTTTCCTAGGCCTAGCAGTAAGCGATGGTGGGGGATGGGCTCTAAAGCCAAGTATAAGCGAGTGCATCTCTGTGGGTAGTGGAGGGTTTTAAACTACTTCCCCAACCTTGGAACACCTGTGCCCCATAAAGATGCGTGGAATCTGTTTCCCCACCTCCAGCACACACACGGAGACGTGCTCAGGTATCCTGATTGTGGGGAGGCTCCTCCAAATGACAGCAGCGCCTGGGTTCTAAAAGAATCCCTTAGCTTGTCTTCCCTGATGGCATGCCTAGGCTGGAGAGTGGGGGAAAGTGGGGGTTGGGCTCTAAACCAAGTATAAGCGAGAGCCTATCCATGGGATGTGGGTTTTTAACCTACAACCCACAACCATGGAATAAATGTGCCCCCTGAAAGATGCTTTGACTCTTTCCCTACATCCAGCACACACACGAAGATGTGTTCTTGTATTCTGAGTGTGGGGAAGTTCCTCAAACTGACAGCAGCACCTGGATTCTATTAGTATCCCTTAGCTTCTGTTCCCTGAGTGTTCTTTTAGGCCAGGCCATGAGGGAAAGCTGGGGGTTGGGCTTGGAGGCCACGTAGCAGTGAGTGCCCCCTGATCCATTGAGTGAGTACTTAGAGGACTTCTCCCTAAATGGAACACCTTTTCCTGCATTCATCTGGGTGCATTGGGGCTGCACATCTCTCCCACACCTAAGAATGTGTTCTGGAATTCTGAGTGCAGGGAAGTTCCTCCAACTGACAGCAGCGCCTGGGTTCTAATTGAATCCCTTTGCTTGTCTTCCCTGATGGAAAGCCTAGGCGGGAGTGCGGGGGAAAGTGTGGTTTGGGCTCCAAAACCAAGTATTTGCGATGACCTCTCTATGGTTTGTGGAGGTGTTTAAACTACATCCCTAACCTGGGAACACCTGTGCCCCCATGAAGATCCGTATAGTCTGTTTCCACACCTCCAGCACACACACGAACACTTGCACAGTTATCCTGAGAGTGGCAGCCTCCTCCAACTGAGAGCAGGGCCTTGGTTCTTATAAAATCGCTTAACTTGTCTACCCTGTTTGGTTGCCTGATACGGAGTGCTGGGGAAAGGGTGGGTTGGCCTCTAAATCCAAGTATTAGCGAGTGCTTCTCCATGAGATTTGCGGTTATTAACCAAAAGCCCACAACATGGGAATACCTGTGCTCCTTGAAAAAAGCGTGGACTCTGTATCCCCACCACCAGAACACACATGAAGAAGTTTTCTGCTATCCTGAGTGTGGGCTGGCAATTTCAGGTGACAGAAGCGGCTGGGTTCTAATAGAATCCCTTAGCTTGTAATCCCTGAGTGTTTCCCTAGGACTGACTCTGAGAGAAACCTGGGGGTTGGGCTTTGAGGCCAAATAGTAGCGAGTGTCCCCGATGGACTGAGGAAGTGTTTAGATGAATTCTCCATAAAGGGAAACACCTGAGCACCCATTCATCTGCGTGGAGTGGGGCTTCAAATCTCCCCACCACACAAGGTTGGGTTCCAGTATCCTGAGGGTGGGGTAGTTCCTCCAACTGACATCAGCGTCTTGGTTTGAATAGAATCCCTTTGCTTGTCTTCCCTGATGGTTTGCCTAGGCCAGTGTGTGGTTGAAAGTGGGATTTGGTATCTAAAACTAAGTATTAGCGTGTGCCTCTCCATGGGTAGTGGAGATGTTTAAACTACAACCCACAACTTGGGAATTACTGTGACCCCTGAAAAATGCGTGTGCTATGTTTCCCCACGTCCAGCACACACAGGAAGAAGTGTTCTGGGGTTCTGAGTGTGGGGAGGTTCCTCCAACAGACAGCAGCACCTGGGTTGTAATAGTATCCCTTAGCTTGACTTCCCTAAGTGTTTTCCTAGGCCTAGCAGTAAGCGATGGTGGGGGATGGGCTCTAAAGCCAAGTATAAGCGAGTGCATCTCTGTGGGTAGTGGAGGGTTTTAAACTACTTCCCCAACCTTGGAACACCTGTGCCCCATAAAGATGCGTGGAATCTGTTTCCCCACCTCCAGCACACACACGGAGACGTGCTCAGGTATCCTGATTGTGGGGAGGCTCCTCCAAATGACAGCAGCGCCTGGGTTCTAAAAGAATCCCTTAGCTTGTCTTCCCTGATGGCATGCCTAGGCTGGAGAGTGGGGGAAAGTGGGGGTTGGGCTCTAAACCAATTATAAGCGAGAGCCTATCCATGGGATGTGGGTTTTTAACCTACAACCCACAACCATGGAATAAATGTGCCCCCTGAAAGATGCTTTGACTGTTTCCCTACATCCAGCACACACACGAAGATGTGTTCTTGTATTCTGAGTGTGGGGAAGTTCCTCAAACTGACAGCAGCACCTGGATTCTATTAGTATCCCTTAGCTTCTGTTCCCTGAGTGTTCTTTTAGGCCAGGCCATGAGGGAAAGCTGGGGGTTGGGCTTGGAGGCCACGTAGCAGTGAGTGCCCCCTGATCCATTGAGGATGTACTTAGAGGACTTCTCCCTAAAGGGAACACCTTTTCCTGCATTCATCTGGGTGCATTGGGGCTGCACATCTCTCCCACACCTAAGAATGTGTTCTGGAATTCTGAGTGCAGGGAAGTTCCTCCAACTGACAGCAGCGCCTGGGTTCTAATTGAATCCCTTTGCTTGTCTTCCCTGATGGAAAGCCTAGGCGGGAGTGCGGGGGAAAGTGTGGTTTGGGCTCCAAAACCAAGTATTTGCGATGACCTCTCTATGGTTTGTGGAGGTGTTTAAACTACATCCCTCACCTGGGAACACCTGTGCCCCCATGAAGATCCGTACAGTCTGTTTCCACACCTCCAGCACACACACGAACACTTGCACAGTTATCCTGAGAGTGGCAGCCTCCTCCAACTGAGAGCAGGGCCTTGGTTCTTATAAAATCGCTTAACTTGTCTACCCTGTTTGGTTGCCTGATACGGAGTGCTGGGGAAAGGGTGGGTTGGCCTCTAAATCCAAGTATTAGCGAGTGCTTCTCCATGGGATTTGGAGGTTATTAACCAAAAGCCCACAACATGGGAATACCTGTGCTCCTTGAAAAAAGCGTGGACTCTGTATCCCCACCACCAGAACACACATGAAGAAGTTTTCTGCTATCCTGAGTGTGGGCTGGCAATTTCAGGTGACAGAAGCGGCTGGGTTCTAATAGAATCCCTTAGCTTGTAATCCCTGAGTGTTTCCCTAGGACTGACTCTGAGAGAAACCTGGGGGTTGGGCTTTGAGGCCAAATAGTAGCGAGTGTCCCCGATGGACTGAGGAAGTATTTAGATGAATTCTCCATAAAGGGAAACACCTGAGCACCCATTCATCTGCGTGGAGTGGGGCTTCATATCTCCCCACCACACAAGGTTGGGTTCCAGTATCCTGAGGGTGGGGTAGTTCCTCCAACTGACATCAGCGTCTTAGTTTGAATAGAATCCCTTTGCTTGTCTTCCCTGATGGTTTGCCTAGGCCAGTGTGTGGTTGAAAGTGGGATTTGGGATCTAAAACTAAGTATTAGCGTGTGCCTCTCCATGGGTAGTGGAGATGTTTAAACTACAACCCACAACTTGGGAATTACTGTGACCCCTGAAAAATGCGTGTGGTATGTTTCCCCACGTCCAGCACACACAGGAAGAAGTGTTCTGGGGTTGTGAGTGTGGGGAGGTTCCTCCAACAGACAGCAGCACCTGGGTTGTAATTGAATCCCTTAGCTTGACTTCCCTAAGTGTTTTCCTAGGCCTAGCAGTAAGCGATGGTGGGGGATGGGCTCTAAAGCCAAGTATTAGTGTGTGCATCTCTTTGGGTTGTGGAGGGTTTTAAACTACTTCCCCAAACTTGGAACACCTGTGCCCCATAAAGATGCGTGGAATCTGTTTCCCCACCTCCAGCACACACACGGAGACGTGCTCAGGTATCCTGATTGTGGGGAGGCTCCTCCAAATGACAGCAGCGCCTGGGTTCTAAAAGAATCCCTTAGCTTGTCTTCCCTGATGGCATGCCTAGGCTGGAGAGTGGGGGAAAGTGGGGGTTGGGCTCTAAACCAAGTATAAGCGAGAGCCTATCCATGGGATGTGGGTTTTTAACCTACAACCCACAACCATGGAATAAATGTGCCCCCTGAAAGATGCTTTGACTGTTTCCCTACATCCAGCACACACACGAAGATGTGTTCTTGTATTCTGAGTGTGGGGAAGTTCCTCAAACTGACAGCAGCACCTGGATTCTATTAGTATCCATTAGCTTCTGTTCCCTGAGTGTTCTTTTAGGCCAGGCCATGAGGGAAAGCTGGGGCTTGGGCTTGGAGGCCACGTAGCAGTGAGTGCCCCCTGATCCATTGAGGAAGTACTTAGAGGACTTGTCCCTAAAGGGAACACCTTTTCCTGCATTCATCTGGGTGCAGTGGGGCTGCACAACTCTCCCACACCTAAGAATGTGTTCTGGAATTCTGAGTGCAGGGAAGTTCCTCCAACTGACAGCAGCGCCTGGGTTCTAATTGAATCCCTTTGCTTGTCTTCCCTGATGGAAAGCCTAGGCGGGAGTGCGGGGGAAAGTGTGGTTTGGGCTCCAAAACCAAGTATTTGCGATGACCTCTCTATGGTTTGTGGAGGTGTTTAAACTACATCCCTAACCTGGGAACACCTTTGCCCCCATAAAGATCCATGGTGTCTGTTTCCACACCTCCAGCACACACACGAACACTTGCACAGTTATCCTGAGAGTGGGCAGCCTCCTCCAACTGAGAGCAGGGCCTTGGTTCTTATAAAATCGCTTAACTTGTCTACCCTGTTTGGTTGCCTGATACGGAGTGCTGGAGAAAGGATGGGTTGGGCTCTAAAACCAAGTATTAGTGAGTGCTTCCCCATGGGATTTGGAGGTTATTAACCAAAAGCCCACAACATGGGAATACCTGTGCTCCTTGAAAAAAGCGTGGACTCTGTATCCCCACCACCAGAACACACATGAAGAAGTTTTCTGCTATCTTGAGTGTGGGCTGGCAATTTCAGGTGACAGAATCGGCTGGGTTCTAATAGAATCCCTTAGCTTGTAATCCCTGAGTGTTTCCCTAGGACTGACTCTGAGAGAAACCTGGGGGTTGGGCTTTGAGGCCAAATAGTAGCGAGTGTCCCCGATGGACTGAGGAAGTATTTAGATGAATTCTCCATAAAGGGAAACACCTGAGCACCCATTCATCTGCGTGGAGTGGGGCTTCAAATCTCCCCACCACACAAGGTTGGGTTCCAGTATCCTGAGGGTGGGGTAGTTCCTCCAACTGACATCAGGGTCTTGGTTTGAATAGAATCACTTTGCTTGTCTTCCCTGTTGGTTTGCCTAGGCCAGTGTGTGGTTGAAAGTGGGATTTGGGATCTAAAACTAAGTACTAGCGTGTGCCTCTCCATGGGTAGTGGAGATGTTTAAACTACAACCCACAACTTGGGAATTACTGTGACCCCTGAAAAATGCGTGTGCTATATTTCCCCACGTACAGCACACACAGGAAGAAGTGCTCTGGGGTTCTGAGTGTGGGGAGGATCCTCCAAAAGACAGCAGCACCTGGGTTGTAATAGAATCCCTTAGCTTGACTTCCCTAAGTGTTTTCCTAGGCCTAGCAGTAAGCGATGGTGGGGGATGGGCTCTAAAGCCAAGTATTAGCGAGTGCATCTCTGTGGGTAGTGGAGGGTTTTAAACTACTTCCCCAACCTTGGAACACCTGTGCCCCATAAAGATGCGTGGAATCTGTTTCCCCACCTCCAGCACACACACGGAGACGTGCTCAGGTATCCTGATTGTGGGGAGGCTCCTCCAAATGACAGCAGCGCCTGGGTTCTAAAAGAATCCCTTAGCTTGTCTTCCCTGATGGCATGCCTAGGCTGGAGAGTGGGGGAAAGTGGGGGTTGGGCTCTAAACCAAGTATAAGCGAGAGCCTATCAATGGGATGTGGGTTTTTAACCTACAACCCACAACCATGGAATAAATGTGCCCCCTGAAAGATGCTTTGACTCTTTCCCTGCATCCATCACAAACACGAAGATGTGTTCTTGTATTCTGAGTGTGGGGAAGTTCCTCAAACTGACAGCAGCACCTGGATTCTATTAGTATCCCTTAGCTTCTGTTCCCTGAGTGTTCTTTTAGGCCAGGCCATGAGGGAAAGCTGGGGGTTGGGCTTGGAGGCCACGTAGCAGTGAGTGCCCCCTGATCAATTGAGGAAGTACTTAGAAGACTTCGCCCTAAAGGGAACACCTTTTCCTGCATTCATCTGGGTGCAGTGGGGCTGCACAACTCTCCCACACCTAAGAATGTGTTCTGGAATTCTGAGTGCAGGGAAGTTCCTCCAACTGACAGCAGCGCCTGGGTTCTAATTGAATCCCTTTGCTTGTCTTCCCTGATGGAAAGCCTAGGCGGGAGTGCGGGGGAAAGTGTGGTTTGGGCTCCAAAACCAAGTATTTGCGATGACCTCTCTATGGTTTGTGGAGGTGTTTAAACTACATCACTAACCTGGGAACACCTGTGCCCCCATAAATATCCGTGGAGTCTGTTTCCACACCTCCAGCACACACACGAACACTTGCACAGTTATCCCGAGAGTGGGCAGCCTCCTCCAACTGAGAGCAGGGCCTTGGTTCTTATAAAATCGCTTAACTTGTCTACCCTGTTTGGTTGCCTGATACGGAGTGCTGGGGAAAGGGTGGGTTGGGCTCTAAATCCAAGTATTAGCGAGTGCTTCTCCATTTGATTTGGAGGTTATTAACCAGAAGCCCACAACATGGGAATACCTGTGCTCCTTGAAAAAAGCGTGGACTCTGTATCCCCACCACCAGAACACACATGAAGAAGTTTTCTGCTATCCTGAGTGTGGGCTGGCAATTTCAGGTGACAGAAGCGGCTGGGTTCTAATAGAATCCCTTAGCTTGTAATCCCTGAGTGTTTCCCTAGGACTGACTCTGAGAGAAACCTGGGGGTTGGGCTTTGAGGCCAAATAGTAGCGAGTGTCCCCGATGGACTGAGGAAGTATTTAGATGAATTCTCCATAAAGGGAAACACCTGAGCACCCATTCATCTGCGTGGAGTGGGGCTTCAAATCTCCCCACCACACAAGGTTGGGTTCCAGTATCCTGAGGGTGGGGTAGTTCCTCCAACTGACATCAGCGTCTTGGTTTGAATAGAATCCCTTTGCTTGTCTTCCCTGATGGTTTGCCTAGGCCAGTGTGTGGTTGAAAGTGGGATTTGGGATCTAAAACTAAGTATTAGCGTGTGCCTCTCCATGGGTAGTGGAGATGTTTAAACTACAACCCACAACTTGGGAATTACTGTGACCCCTGAAAAATGCGTGTGCTATATTTCCCCACGTACAGCACACACAGGAAGAAGTGCTCTGGGGTTCTGAGTGTGGGGAGGATCCTCCAACAGACAGCAGCAACTGGGTTGTAATAGAATCCCTTAGCTTGACTTCCCTAAGTGTTTTCCTAGGCCTAGCAGTAAGCGATGGTGGGGGATGGGCTCTAAAGCCAAGTATTAGCGAGTGCATCTCTGTGGGTAGTGGAGGGTTTTAAACTACTTCCCCAACCTTGGAACACCTGTGCCCCATAAAGATGCGTGGAATCTGTTTCCCCACCTCCAGCACACACACGGAGACGTGCTCAGGTATCCTGATTGTGGGGAGGCTCCTCCAAATGACAGCAGCGCCTGGGTTCTAAAAGAATCCCTTAGCTTGTCTTCCCTGATGGCATGCCTAGGCTGGAGAGTGGGGGAAAGTGGGGGTTGGGCTCTAAACCAAGTATAAGCGAGAGCCTATCCATGGGATGTGGGTTTTTAACCTACAACCCACAACCATGGAATAAATGTGCCCCCTGAAAGATGCTTTGACTCTTTCCCTGCATCCATCACACACACGAAGATGTGTTCTTGTATTCTGAGTGTGGGGAAGTTCCTCAAACTGACAGCAGCACCTGGATTCTATTAGTATCCCTTAGCTTCTGTTCCCTGAGTGTTCTTTTAGGCCAGGCCATGAGGGAAAGCTGGGGGTTGGGCTTGGAGGCCACGTAGCAGTGAGTGCCCCCTGATCCATTGAGGAAGTACTTAGAGGACTTCGCCCTAAAGGGAACACCTTTTCCTGCATTCATCTGGGTGCAGTGGGGCTGCACAACTCTCCCACACCTAAGAATGTGTTCTGGAATTCTGAGTGCAGGGAAGTTCCTCCAACTGACAGCAGCGCCTGGGTTCTAATTGAATCCCTTTGCTTGTCTTCCCTGATGGAAAGCCTAGGCGGGAGTGCGGGGGAAAGTGTGGTTTGGGCTCCAAAACCAAGTATTTGCGATGACCTCTCTATGGTTTGTGGAGGTGTTTAAACTACATCACTAACCTGGGAACACCTGTGCCCCCATAAATATCCGTGGAGTCTGTTTCCACACCTCCAGCACACACACGAACACTTGCACAGTTATCCCGAGAGTGGGCAGCCTCCTCCAACTGAGAGCAGGGCCTTGGTTCTTATAAAATCGCTTAACTTGTCTACCCTGTTTGGTTGCCTGATACGGAGTGCTGGGGAAAGGGTGGGTTGGGCTCTAAATCCAAGTATTAGCGAGTGCTTCTCCATGGGATTTGGAGGTTATTAACCAAAAGCCCACAACATGGGAATACCTGTGCTCCTTGAAAAAAGCGTGGACTCTGTATCCCCACCATCAGAACACACATGAAGAAGTTTTCTGCTATCCTGAGTGTGGGCTGGCAATTTCAGGTGACAGAAGCGGCTGGGTTCTAATAGAATCCCTTAGCTTGTAATCCCTGAGTGTTTCCCTAGGACTGACTCTGAGAGAAACCTGGGGGTTGGGCTTTGAGGCCAAATAGTAGCGAGTGTCCCCGATGGACTGAGGAAGTATTTAGATGAATTCTCCATAAAGGGAAACACCTGAGCACCCATTCATCTGCGTGGAGTGGGGCTTCAAATCTCCCCACCACACAAGGTTGGGTTCCAGTATCCTGAGGGTGGGGTAGTTCCTCCAACTGACATCAGCGTCTTGGTTTGAATAGAATCCCTTTGCTTGTCTTCCCTGATGGTTTGCCTAGGCCAGTGTGTGGTTGAAAGTGGGATTTGGGATCTAAAACTAAGTATTAGCGTGTGCCTCTCCATGGGTAGTGGAGATGTTTAAACTACAACCCACAACTTGGGAATTACTGTGACCCCTGAAAAATGCGTGTGCTATATTTCCCCACGTCCAGCACACACAGGAAGAAGTGTTCTGGGGTTCTGAGTGTGGGGAGGTTCCTCCAACAGACAGCAGCACCTGGGTTGTAATAGAATCCCTTAGCTTGACTTCCCTAAGTGTTTTCCTAGGCCTAGCAGTAAGCGATGGTGGGGGATGGGCTCTAAAGCCAAGTATTAGCGAGTGCATCTCTGTGGGTAGTGGAGGGTTTTAAAGTACTTCCCCAACCTTGGAACACCTGTGCCCCATAAAGATGCGTGGAATCTGTTTCCCCACCTCCAGCACACACACGGAGACGTGCTCAGGTATCCTGATTGTGGGGAGGCTCCTCCAAATGACAGCAGGGCCTGGGTTCTAAAAGAATCCCTTAGCTTGTCTTCCCTGATGGCATGCCTAGGCTGGAGAGTGGGGGAAAGTGGTGGTTGGGCTCTAAACCAAGTAAAAGCGAGAGCCTATCCATGGGATGTGGGTTTTTAACCTACAACCCACAACCATGGAATAAATGTGCCCCCTGAAAGATTCTTTGACTGTTTCCCTACATCCAGCACACACACGAAGATGTGTTCTTGTATTCTGAGTGTGGGGAAGTTCCTCAAACAGACAGCAGCACCTGGATTCTATTAGTATCCCTTAGCTTCTGTTCCTTGAGTGTTTTTTAGGCCAGGCCATGATGGAAAGCTGGGGGTTGGGCTTGGAGGCCACGTAGCAGTGAGTGCCCCCTGATCCATTGAGGAAGTACTTAGAGGACTTCTCCCTAAAGGGAACACCTTTTCCTGCATTCATCTGGGTGCAGCGGGGCTGCACAACTCTCCCACACCTAAGAATGTGTTCTGGAATTCTGAGTGCAGGGAAGTTCCTCCAACTGAAAACAGCGCCTGGGTTCTAATTGAATCCCTTTGCTTGTCTTCCCTGATGGAAAGCCTAGGCGGGAGTGCGGGGGAAAGTGTGGTTTGGGCTCGAAAACCAAGTATTGGCGATGACCTCTCTATGGTTTGTGGAGGTGTTTAAACTACATCCCTAACCTGGGAACACCTGTGCCCCCATAAAGATCCGTGGAGTCTGTTTCCACACCTCCAGCACACACACGAACACTTGCACAGTTATCCCGAGAGTGGGCAGCCTCCTCCAACTGAGAGCAGGGCCTTGGTTCTTATAAAATCGCTTAACTTGTCTACCCTGTTTGGTTGCCTGATACGGAGTGCTGGGGAAAGGGTGGGTTGGGCTCTAAATCCAAGTATTAGCGAGTGCTTCTCCATGGGATTTGGAGGTTATTAACCAAAAGCCCACAACATGGGAATACCTGTGCTCCTTGAAAAAAGCGTGGACTCTGTATCCCCACCACCAGAACACACATGAAGAAGTTTTCTGCTATCCTGAGTGTGGGCTGGCAATTTCAGGTGACAGAAGTGGCTGGGTTCTAATAGAATCCCTTAGCTTGTAATCCCTGAGTGTTTCCCTAGGACTGATTCTGAGAGAAACCTGGGGGTTGGGCTTTGAGGCCAAATAGTAGCGAGTGTCCCCGATGGACTGAGGAAGTATTTAGATGAATTCTCCATAAAGGGAAACACCTGAGCACCCATTCATCTGCGTGGAGTGGGGCTTCAAATCTCCCCACCACACAAGGTTGGGTTCCAGTATCCTGAGGGTGGGGTAGTTCCTCCAACTGACATCAGCATCTTGGTTTGAATAGAATCCCTTTGCTTGTCTTCCCTGATGGTTTGCCTAGGCCAGTGTGTGGTTGAAAGTGGGATTTGGGATCTAAAACTAAGTATTAGCGTGTGCCTCTCCATGGGTAGTGGAGATGTTTAAACTACAACCCACAACTTGGGAATTACTGTGACCCCTGAAAAATGCGTGTGCTATGTTTCCCCACGTCCAGCACACACAGGAAGAAGTGTTCTGGGGTTCTGAGTGTGGGGAGGTTCCTCCAACAGACAGCAGCACCTGGGTTGTAATAGAATCCCTTAGCTTGACTTCCCTAAGTGTTTTCCTTGGCCTAGCAGTAAGCGATGGTGGGGGATGGGCTCTAAAGCCAAGTATTAGGGAGTGCATCTCTGTGGGGAGTGGAGGGTTTTAAACTACTTCCCCAACCTTGGAACACCTGTGCCCCATAAAGATGCGTGGAATCTGTTTCCCCACCTCCAGCACACACACGGAGACGTGCTCAGGTATCCTGATTGTGGGGAGGCTCCTCCAAATGACAGCAGCGCCTGGGTTCTAAAAGAATCCCTTAGCTTGTCTTCCCTGATGGCATGCCTAGGCTGGAGAGTGGGGGAAAGTGGGGGTTGGGCTCTAAACCAAGTATAAGCGAGAGCCTATCCATGGGATGTGGGTTTTTAACCTACAACCCACAACCATGGAATAAATGTGCCCCCTGAAAGATGCTTTGACTGTTTCCCTACATCCAGCACACACACGAAGATGTGTTCTTGTATTCTGAGTGTGGGGAAGTTCCTCAAACTGACAGCAGCACCTGGATTCTATTAGTATCCCTTAGCTTCTGTTCCCTGAGTGTTCTTTTAGGCCAGGCCATGAGGGAAAGCTGGGGGTTGGGCTTGGAGGCCACGTAGCAGTGAGTGCCCCCTGATCCATTGAGGAAGTACTTAGAGGACTTCTCCCTAAAGGGAACACCTTTTCCTGCATTCATCTGGGTGCAGTGGGGCTGCACAACTCTCCCACACCTAAGAATGTGTTCTGGAATTCTGAGTGCAGGGAAGTTCCTCCAACTGACAGCAGCGCCTGGGTTCTAATTGAATCCCTTTGCTTGTCTTCCCTGATGGAAAGCCTAGGCGGGAGTGCGGGGGAAAGTGTGGTTTGGGCTCCAAAACCAAGTATTGGCGATGACCTCTCTATGGTTTGTGGAGGTGTTTAAACAACATCCCTAACCTGGGAACACCTGTACCCCCATGAAGATCCGTGGAGTCTGTTTCCACACCTCCAGCACACACACGAACACTTGCACAGTTATCCTGAGAGTGGGCAGCCTCCTCCAACTGAGAGCAGGGCCTTGGTTCTTATAAAATCGCTTAACTTGTCTACCCTGTTTGGTTGGCTGATACGGAGTGCTGGAGAAAGGATGGGTTGGGCTCTAAAACCAAGTATTAGTGAGTGCTTCCACATGGGATTTGGAGGTTATTAACCAAAAGCCCACAACATGGGAATACCTGTGCTCCTTGAAAAAAGCGTGGACTCTGTATCCCCACCACCAGAACAAACATGAAGAAGTTTTCTGCTATCTTGAGTGTGGGCTGGCAAATTCAGGTGACAGAATCGGCTGGGTTCTAATAGAATCCCTTAGCTTGTAATCCCTGAGTGTTTCCCTAGGACTGACTCTGAGAGAAACCTGGGGGTTGGGCTTTGAGGCCAAATAGTAGCGAGTGTCCCCGATGGACTGAGGAAGTCTTTAGATGAATTCTCCATAAAGGGAAACACCTGAGCACCCATTCATCTGCGTGGAGTGGGGCTTCAAATCTCCCCACCACACAAGGTTGTGTTCCAGTATCCTGAGGGTGGGGTAGTTCCTCCAACTGACATCAGCGTCTTGGTTTGAATAGAATCCCTTTGCTTGTCTTCCCTGATGGTTTGCCTAGGCCAGTGTGTGGTTGAAAGTGGGATTTGGGATCTAAAACTAAGTATTAGCGTGTGCCTCTCCATGGGTAGTGGAGATGTTTAAACTACAACCCACAACTTGGGAATTACTGTGACCCCTGAAAAATGCGTGTGCTATATTTCCCCACGTCCAGCACACACAGGAAGAAGTGTTCTGGGGTTCTGAGTGTGGGGAGGTTCCTCCAACAGACAGCAGCACCTGGGTTGTAATAGAATCCCTTAGCTTGACTTCCCTAAGTGTTTTCCTAGGCCTAGCAGTAAGCGATGGTGGGGGATGGGCTCTAAAGCCAAGTATTAGCGAGTGCATCTCTGTGGGTAGTGGAGGGTTTTAAAGTACTTCCCCAACCTTGGAACACCTGTGCCCCATAAAGATGCGTGGAATCTGTTTCCCCACCTCCAGCACACACACGGAGACGTGCTCAGGTATCCTGATTGTGGGGAGGCTCCTCCAAATGACAGCAGGGCCTGGGTTCTAAAAGAATCCCTTAGCTTGTCTTCCCTGATGGCATGCCTAGGCTGGAGAGTGGGGGAAAGTGGTGGTTGGGCTCTAAACCAAGTAAAAGCGAGAGCCTATCCATGGGATGTGGGTTTTTAACCTACAACCCACAACCATGGAATAAATGTGCCCCCTGAAAGATTCTTTGACTGTTTCCCTACATCCAGCACACACACGAAGATGTGTTCTTGTATTCTGAGTGTGGGGAAGTTCCTCAAACAGACAGCAGCACCTGGATTCTATTAGTATCCCTTAGCTTCTGTTCCTTGAGTGTTTTTTAGGCCAGGCCATGATGGAAAGCTGGGGGTTGGGCTTGGAGGCCACGTAGCAGTGAGTGCCCCCTGATCCATTGAGGAAGTACTTAGAGGACTTCTCCCTAAAGGGAACACCTTTTCCTGCATTCATCTGGGTGCAGCGGGGCTGCACAACTCTCCCACACCTAAGAATGTGTTCTGGAATTCTGAGTGCAGGGAAGTTCCTCCAACTGAAAACAGCGCCTGGGTTCTAATTGAATCCCTTTGCTTGTCTTCCCTGATGGAAAGCCTAGGCGGGAGTGCGGGGGAAAGTGTGGTTTGGGCTCGAAAACCAAGTATTGGCGATGACCTCTCTATGGTTTGTGGAGGTGTTTAAACTACATCCCTAACCTGGGAACACCTGTGCCCCCATAAAGATCCGTGGAGTCTGTTTCCACACCTCCAGCACACACACGAACACTTGCACAGTTATCCCGAGAGTGGGCAGCCTCCTCCAACTGAGAGCAGGGCCTTGGTTCTTATAAAATCGCTTAACTTGTCTACCCTGTTTGGTTGCCTGATACGGAGTGCTGGGGAAAGGGTGGGTTGGGCTCTAAATCCAAGTATTAGCGAGTGCTTCTCCATGGGATTTGGAGGTTATTAACCAAAAGCCCACAACATGGGAATACCTGTGCTCCTTGAAAAAAGCGTGGACTCTGTATCCCCACCACCAGAACACACATGAAGAAGTTTTCTGCTATCCTGAGTGTGGGCTGGCAATTTCAGGTGACAGAAGTGGCTGGGTTCTAATAGAATCCCTTAGCTTGTAATCCCTGAGTGTTTCCCTAGGACTGATTCTGAGAGAAACCTGGGGGTTGGGCTTTGAGGCCAAATAGTAGCGAGTGTCCCCGATGGACTGAGGAAGTATTTAGATGAATTCTCCATAAAGGGAAACACCTGAGCACCCATTCATCTGCGTGGAGTGGGTCTTCAAATCTCCCCACCACACAAGGTTGGGTTCCAGTATCCTGAGGGTGGGGTAGTTCCTCCAACTGACATCAGCATCTTGGTTTGAATAGAATCCCTTTGCTTGTCTTCCCTGATGGTTTGCCTAGGCCAGTGTGTGGTTGAAAGTGGGATTTGGGATCTAAAACTAAGTATTAGCGTGTGCCTCTCCATGGGTAGTGGAGATGTTTAAACTACAACCCACAACTTGGGAATTACTGTGACCCCTGAAAAATGCGTGTGCTATGTTTCCCCACGTCCAGCACACACAGGAAGAAGTGTTCTGGGGTTCTGAGTGTGGGGAGGTTCCTCCAACAGACAGCAGCACCTGGGTTGTAATAGAATCCCTTAGCTTGACTTCCCTAAGTGTTTTCCTTGGCCTAGCAGTAAGCGATGGTGGGGGATGGGCTCTAAAGCCAAGTATTAGCGAGTGCATCTCTGTGGGGAGTGGAGGGTTTTAAACTACTTCCCCAACCTTGGAACACCTGTGCCCCATAAAGATGCGTGGAATCTGTTTCCCCACCTCCAGCACACACACGGAGACGTGCTCAGGTATCCTGATTGTGGGGAGGCTCCTCCAAATGACAGCAGCGCCTGGGTTCTAAAAGAATCCCTTAGCTTGTCTTCCCTGATGGCATGCCTAGGCTGGAGAGTGGGGGAAAGTGGGGGTTGGGCTCTAAACCAAGTATAAGCGAGAGCCTATCCATGGGATGTGGGTTTTTAACCTACAACCCACAACCATGGAATAAATGTGCCCCCTGAAAGATGCTTTGACTGTTTCCCTACATCCAGCACACACACGAAGATGTGTTCTTGTATTCTGAGTGTGGGGAAGTTCCTCAAACTGACAGCAGCACCTGGATTCTATTAGTATCCCTTAGCTTCTGTTCCCTGAGTGTTCTTTTAGGCCAGGCCATGAGGGAAAGCTGGGGGTTGGGCTTGGAGGCCACGTAGCAGTGAGTGCCCCCTGATCCATTGAGGAAGTACTTAGAGGACTTCTCCCTAAAGGGAACACCTTTTCCTGCATTCATCTGGGTGCAGTGGGGCTGCACAACTCTCCCACACCTAAGAATGTGTTCTGGAATTCTGAGTGCAGGGAAGTTCCTCCAACTGACAGCAGCGCCTGGGTTCTAATTGAATCCCTTTGCTTGTCTTCCCTGATGGAAAGCCTAGGCGGGAGTGCGGGGGAAAGTGTGGTTTGGGCTCCAAAACCAAGTATTGGCGATGACCTCTCTATGGTTTGTGGAGGTGTTTAAACAACATCCCTAACCTGGGAACACCTGTACCCCCATGAAGATCCGTGGAGTCTGTTTCCACACCTCCAGCACACACACGAACACTTGCACAGTTATCCTGAGAGTGGGCAGCCTCCTCCAACTGAGAGCAGGGCCTTGGTTCTTATAAAATCGCTTAACTTGTCTACCCTGTTTGGTTGGCTGATACGGAGTGCTGGAGAAAGGATGGGTTGGGCTCTAAAACCAAGTATTAGTGAGTGCTTCCACATGTGATTTGGAGGTTATTATCCAAAAGCCCACAACATGGGAATACCTGTGCTCCTTGAAAAAATGGTGGACTCTGTATCCCCACCACCAGAACAAACATGAAGAAGTTTTCTGCTATCTTGAGTGTGGGCTGGCAAATTCAGGTGACAGAATCGGCTGGGTTCTAATAGAATCCCTTAGCTTGTAATCCCTGAGTGTTTCCCTAGGACTGACTCTGAGAGAAACCTGGGGGTTGGGCTTTGAGGCCAAATAGTAGCGAGTGTCCCCGATGGACTGAGGAAGTCTTTAGATGAATTCTCCATAAAGGGAAACACCTGAGCACCCATTCATCTGCGTGGAGTGGGGCTTCAAATCTCCCCACCACACAAGGTTGGGTTCCAGTATCCTGAGGGTGGGGTAGTTCCTCCAACTGACATCAGCGTCTTGGTTTGAATAGAATCCCTTTGCTTGTCTTCCCTGATGGTTTGCCTAGGCCAGTGTGTGGTTGAAAGTGGGATTTGGGATCTAAAACTAAGTATTAGCGTGTGCCTCTCCATGGGTAGTGGAGATGTTTAAACTACAACCCACAACTTGGGAATTACTGTGACCCCTGAAAAATGAGTGTGCCATGTTTCCCCACATCTAGCACACACAGGAAGAAGTGTTCTGGGGTTCTGAGTGTGGGGAGGTTCCTCCAACAGACAGCAGCACCTGGGTTGTAACAGAATCCCTTAGCTTGACTTCCCTAAGTGTTTTCCTAGGCCTAGCAGTAAGCGATGGTGGGGGATGGGCTCTAAAGCCAAGTATTAGCGAGTGCATCTCTGTGGGTAGTGGAGGGTTTTAAACTACTTCCCCAACCTTGGAACACCTGTGCCCCATAAAGATGCGTGGAATCTGTTTCCCCACCTCCAGCACACACACGGAGACGTGCTCAGGTATCCTGATTGTGGGGAGGCTCCTCCAAATGACAGCAGGGCCTGGGTTCTAAAAGAATCCCTTAGCTTGTCTTCCCTGATGGCATGCCTAGGCTGGAGAGTGGGGGAAAGTGGGGGTTGGGCTCTAAACCAAGTATAAGCGAGAGCCTATCCATGGGATGTGGGTTTTTATCATACAACCCACAACCATGGAATAAATGTGCCCCCTGAAAGATGCTTTGATTGTTTCCCTACATCCAGCACACACACGAAGATGTGTTCTTGTATTCTGAGTGTGGGGAAGTTCCTCAAACAGACAGCAGCACCTGGATTCTATTAGTATCCCTTAGCTTCTGTTCCTTGAGTGTTTTTTAGGCCAGGCCATGATGGAAAGCTGGGGGTTGGGCTTGGAGGCCACGTAGCAGTGAGTGCCCCCTGATCCATTGAGGAAGTACTTAGAGGACTTCTCCCTAAAGGGAACACCTTTTCCTGCATTCATCTGGGTGCAGCGGGGCTGCACAACTCTCCCACACCTAAGAATGTGTTCTGGAATTCTGAGTGCAGGGAAGTTCCTCCAACTGACAACAGCGCCTGGGTTCTAATTGAATCCCTTTGCTTGTCTTCCCTGATGGAAAGCCTAGGCGGGAGTGCGGGGGAAAGTGTGGTTTGGGCTCCAAAACCAAGTATTGGCGATGACCTCTCTATGGTTTGTGGAGGTGTTTAAACTACATCCCCAACCTGGGAACACCTGTACCCCCATGAAGATCCGTGGAGTCTGTTTCCACACCTCCAGCACACACACGAACACTTGCACAGTTATCCTGAGAGTGGGCAGCCTCCTCCAACTGAGAGCAGGGCCTTGGTTCTTATAAAATCGCTTAACTTGTCTACCCTGTTTGGTTGGCTGATACGGAGTGCTGGAGAAAGGATGGGTTGGGCTCTAAAACCAAGTATTAGTGAGTGCTTCCACATGGGATTTGGAGGTTATTAACCAAAAGCCCACAACATGGGAATACCTGTGCTCCTTGAAAAAAGCGTGGACTCTGTATCCCCACCACCAGAACAAACATGAAGAAGTTTTCTGCTATCTTGAGTGTGGGCTGGCAAATTCAGGTGACAGAATCGGCTGGGTTCTAATAGAATCCCTTAGCTTGTAATCCCTGAGTGTTTCCCTAGGACTGACTCTGAGAGAAACCTGGGGGTTGGGCTTTGAGGCCAAATAGTAGCGAGTGTCCCCGATGGACTGAGGAAGTCTTTAGATGAATTCTCCATAAAGGGAAACACCTGAGCACCCATTCATCTGCGTGGAGTGGGGCTTCAAATCTCCCCACCACACAAGGTTGGGTTCCAGTATCCTGAGGGTGGGGTAGTTCCTCCAACTGACATCAGCGTCTTGGTTTTAATAGAATCCCTTTGCTTGTCTTCCCTGATGGTTTGCCTAGGCCAGTGTGTGGTTGAAAGTGGGATTTGGGATCTAAAACTAAGTATTAGCGTGTGCCTCTCCATGGGTAGTGGAGATGTTTAAACTACAACCCACAACTTGGGAATTACTGTGACCCCTGAAAAATGTGTGTGCCATGTTTCCCCACATCTAGCACACACAGGAAGAAGTGTTCTGGGATTCTGAGTGTGGGGAGGTTCCTCCAACAGACAGCAGCACCTGGGTTGCAATAGTATCCCTTAGCTTGACTTCCGTAAGTGTATTCCTAGGCCTAGCAGTAAGCGATGGTGGGGGATGGGCTCTAAAGCCAAGTATTAGCGAGTGCATCTCTGTGGGGAGTGGAGGGTTTTAAACTACTTCCCCAACCTTGGAACACCTGTGCCCCATAAAGATGCGTGGAATCTGTTTCCCCACCTCCAGCACACACACGGAGACGTGCTCAGGTATCCTGATTGTGGGGAGGCTCCTCCAAATGACAGCAGCGCCTGGGTTCTAAAAGAATCCCTTAGCTTGTCTTCCCTGATGGCATGCCTAGGCTGGAGAGTGGGGTAAAGTGGGGGTTGGGCTCTAAACCAAGTATAAGCGAGAGCCTATCCATGGGATGTGGGTTTTTAACCTACAACCCACAACCATGGAATAAATGTGCCCCCTGAAAGATGCTTTGACTGTTTCCCTACATCCAGCACACACACGAAGATGTGTTCTGGTATTCTGAGTGTGGGGATGTTCCTCAAACTGACAGCAGCACCTGGATTCTATTAGTATCCCTTAGCTTCTGTTCCCTGAGTGTTCTTTTAGGCCAGGCCATGAGGGAAAGCTGGGGGTTGGGCTTGGAGGCCACGTAGGAGTGAGTGCCCCATGATCCATTGAGGAAGAACTTAGAGGACTTCTCCCTAAAGGGGACACCTTTTCCTGCATTCATCTGGGTGCAGTGGGGCTGCACAACTCTCCCACACCTAAGAATGTGTTCTGGAATTCTGAGTGCAGGGAAGTTCCTCCAACTGACAGCAGCGCCTGGGTTCTAATTGAATCCCTTTGCTTGTCTTCCCTGATGGAAAGCCTAGGCGGGAGTGCGGGGGAAAGTGTGGTTTGGGCTCCAAAACCAAGTATTTGCGATGACCTCTCTATGGTTTGTGGAGGTGTTTAAACTACATCCCTAACCTGGGAACACCTGTGCCCCCATAAAGATCCGTGGAGTCTGTTTCCACACCTCCAGCACACACACGAACACTTGCACAGTTATCCTGAGAGTGGGCAGCCTCCTCCAACTGAGAGTAGGGCCTTGGTTCTTATAAAATTGCTTAACTTGTCTACACTGTTTGGTTGCCTGATACGGAGTGCTGGGGAAAGGGTGGGTTGGGCTCTAAATCCAAGTATTAGCGAGTGCTTCTCCATGGGATTTGGAGGTTATTAACCAAAAGCCCACAACATGGGAATACCTGTGCTCCTTGAAAAAAGCGTGGACTCTGTATCCCCACCACCAGAACACACATGAAGAAGTTTTCTGCTATCCTGAGTGTGGGCTGGCAATTTCAGGTGACAGAAGCGGCTGGGTTCTAATAGAATCCCTTAGCTTGTAATCCCTGAGTGTTTCCCTAGGACTGACTCTGAGAGAAACCTGGGGGTTGGGCTTTGAGGCCAAATAGTAGCGAGTGTCCCCGATGGACTGAGGAAGTATTTAGATGAATTCTCCATAAAGGGAAACACCTGAGCACCCATTCATCTGCGTGGAGTGGGGCTTCAAATCTCCCCACCACACAAGGTTGGGTTCCAGTATCCTGAGGGTGGGGTAGTTCCTCCAACTGACATCAGCGTCTTGGTTTGAATAGAATCCCTTTGCTTGTCTTCCCTGATGGTTTGCCTAGGCCAGTGTGTGGTTGAAAGTGGGATTTGGGATCTAAAACTAAGTATTAGCGTGTGCCTCTCCATGGGTAGTGGAGATGATTAAACTACAACCCACAACTTGCGAATTACTGTGACCCCTGAAAAATGTGTGTGCTATGTTTCCCCACGTCCAGCACACACAGGAAGAAGTGTTCTGGGGTTGTGAGTGTGGGGAGGTTCCTCCAACAGACAGCAGCACCTGGGTTGTAATTGAATCCCTTAGCTTGACTTCCCTAAGTGTTTTCCTAGGCCTAGCAGTAAGCGATGGTGGGGGATGGGCTCTAAAGCCAAGTATTAGCGCGTGCATCTCTGTGGGTAGTGGAGGGTTTTAAACTACTTCCCCAACCTTGGAACACCTGTGCCCCATAAAGATGCGTGGAATCTGTTTCAACACCTCCAGCACACACACGGAGACGTGCTCAGGTATCCTGATTGTGGGGAGGCTCCTCCAAATGACAGCAGCGCCTGGGTTCTAAAAGAATCCCTTAGCTTGTCTTCCCTGATGGCATGCCTAGGCTGGAGAGTGGGGGAAAGTGGGGGTTGGGCTCTAAACCATGTATAAGCGAGAGCCTATCCATGGGATGTGGGATTTTAAACTACAACCCACAACCATGGAATAAATGTGCCCCATGAAAGATGCTTTGACTGTTTCCCTACATCCAGCACACACACGAAGATGTGTTCTTGTATTCTGAGTGTGGGGAAGTTCCTCAAACTGACAGCAGCACCTGGATTCTATTAGTCCCCTTAGCTTCTGTTCCCTGAGTGTTCTCTTAGACCAGGCCATGGGGCAATGCTGGGGGTTGGGCTTGGAGGCCACGTAGCAGTGAGTGCCCCCTGATCCATTGAGGAAGTTCTTAGAGGACTTGTCCCTAAAGGGAACACCTTTTCCTGCATTCATCTGGGTGCAGTGGGGCTGCACAACTCTCCCACACCTAAGAATGTGTTCTGGAATTCTGAGTGCAGGGAAGTTCCTCCAACTGACAGCAGCGCCTGGGTTCTAATTGAATCCCTTTGCTTGTCTTCCCTGATGGAAAGCCTAGGCGGGAGTGCGGGGGAAAGTGTGGTTTGGGCTCCAAAACCAAGTATTTGCGATGACCTCTCTATGGTTTGTGGAGGTGTTTAAACTACATCCCTAACCTGGGAACACCTGTGCCCCCATAAAGATCCGTGGAGTCTGTTTCCACACCTCCAGCACACACACGAACACTTGCACAGTTATCCTGAGAGTGGGCAGCCTCCTCCAACTGAGAGCAGGGCCTTGGTTCTTATAAAATCGCTTAACTTGTCTACCCTGTTTGGTTGCCTGATACGGAATGCTGGGGAATGGGTGGGTTGGGCTCTAAATCCAAGTATTAGCGAGTGCTTCTCCATGGGATTTGGAGGTTATTAACCAAAAGCCCACAACATGGGAATACCTGTGCTCCTTGAAAAAAGCGTGGACTCTGTATCCCCACCACCAGAACACACATGAAGAAGTTTTCTGCTATCCTGAGTGTGGGCTGGCAATTTCAGGTGACAGAAGCGGCTGGGTTCTAATAGAATCCCTTAGCTTGTAATCCCTGAGTGTTTCCCTAGGACTGACTCTGAGAGAAACCTGGGGGTTGGGCTTTGAGGCCAAATAGTAGCGAGTGTCCCCGATGGACTGAGGAAGTATTTAGATGAATTCTCCATAAAGGGAAACACCTGAGCACCCATTCATCTGCGTGGAGTGGGGCTTCAAATCTCCCCACCACACAAGGTTGGGTTCCAGTATCCTGAGGGTGGGGTAGTTCCTCCAACTGACATCAGCGTCTTGGTTTGAATAGAATCCCTTTGCTTGTCTTCCCTGATGGTTTGCCTAGGCCAGTGTGTGGTTGAAAGTGGGATTTGGGATCTAAAACTAAGTATTAGCGTGTGCCTCTCCATGGGTAGTGGAGATGATTAAACTACAACCCACAACTTGCGAATTACTGTGACCCCTGAAAAATGTGTGTGCTATGTTTCCCCACGTCCAGCACACACAGGAAGAAGTGTTCTGGGGTTGTGAGTGTGGGGAGGTTCCTCCAACAGACAGCAGCACCTGGGTTGTAATTGAATCCCTTAGCTTGACTTCCCTAAGTGTTTTCCTAGGCCTAGCAGTAAGCGATGGTGGGGGATGGGCTCTAAAGCCAAGTATTAGCGCGTGCATCTCTGTGGGTAGTGGAGGGTTTTAAACTACTTCCCCAACCTTGGAACACCTGTGCCCCATAAAGATGCGTGGAATCTGTTTCAACACCTCCAGCACACACACGGAGACGTGCTCAGGTATCCTGATTGTGGGGAGGCTCCTCCAAATGACAGCAGCGCCTGGGTTCTAAAAGAATCCCTTAGCTTGTCTTCCCTGATGGCATGCCTAGGCTGGAGAGTGGGGGAAAGTGGGGGTTGGGCTCTAAACCATGTATAAGCGAGAGCCTATCCATGGGATGTGGGATTTTAAACTACAACCCACAACCATGGAATAAATGTGCCCCCTGAAAGATGCTTTGACTGTTTCCCTACATCCAGCACACACACGAAGATGTGTTCTTGTATTCTGAGTGTGGGGAAGTTCCTCAAACTGACAGCAGCACCTGGATTCTATTAGTCCCCTTAGCTTCTGTTCCCTGAGTGTTCTCTTAGACCAGGCCATGGGGCAATGCTGGGGGTTGGGCTTGGAGGCCACGTAGCAGTGAGTGCCCCCTGATCCATTGAGGAAGTTCTTAGAGGACTTGTCCCTAAAGGGAACACCTTTTCCTGCATTCATCTGGGTGCAGTGGGGCTGCACAACTCTCCCACACCTAAGAATGTGTTCTGGAATTCTGAGTGCAGGGAAGTTCCTCCAACTGACAGCAGCGCCTGGGTTCTAATTGAATCCCTTTGCTTGTCTTCCCTGATGGAAAGCCTAGGCGGGAGTGCGGGGGAAAGTGTGGTTTGGGCTCCAAAACCAAGTATTTGCGATGACCTCTCTATGGTTTGTGGAGGTGTTTAAACTACATCCCTAACCTGGGAACACCTGTGCCCCCATAAAGATCCGTGGAGTCTGTTTCCACACCTCCAGCACACACACGAACACTTGCACAGTTATCCTGAGAGTGGGCAGCCTCCTCCAACTGAGAGCAGGGCCTTGGTTCTTATAAAATCGCTTAACTTGTCTACCCTGTTTGGTTGCCTGATACGGAATGCTGGGGAAAGGGTGGGTTGGGCTCTAAATCCAAGTATTAGCGAGTGCTTCTCCATGGGATTTGGAGGTTATTAACCAAAAGCCCACAACATGGGAATACCTGTGCTCCTTGAAAAAAGCGTGGACTCTGTATCCCCACCACCAGAACACACATGAAGAAGTTTTCTGCTATCCTGAGTGTGGGCTGGCAATTTCAGGTGACAGAAGCGGCTGGGTTCTAATAGAATCCCTTAGCTTGTAATCCCTGAGTGTTTCCCTAGGACTGACTCTTTGAGAAACCTGGGGGTTGGGCTTTGAGGCCAAATAGTAGCGAGTGTCCCCGATGGACTGAGGAAGTATTTAGATGAATTCTCCATAAAGGGAAACACCTGAGCACCCATTCATCTGCGTGGAGTGGGGCTTCAAATCTCCCCACCACACAAGGTTGGGTTCCAGTATCCTGAGGGTGGGGTAGTTCCTCCAACTGACATCAGCGTCTTGGTTTGAATAGAATCCCTTTGCTTGTCTTCCCTGATGGTTTGCCTAGGCCAGTGTGTGGTTGAAAGTGGGATTTGGGATCTAAAACTAAGTATTAGCGTGTGCCTCTCCATGGGTAGTGGAGATGTTTAAACTACAACCCACAACTTGGGAATTACTGTGACCCCTGAAAAATGTGTGTGCTATGTTTCCCCACGTCCAGCACACACAGGAAGAAGTGTTCTGGGGTTGTGAGTGTGGGGAGGTTCCTCCAACAGACAGCAGCACCTGGGTTGTAATTGAATCCCTTAGCTTGACTTCCCTAAGTGTATTCCTAGGCCTAGCAGTAAGCGATGGTGGGGGATGGGCTCTAAACCAAGTATTAGCGCGTGCATCTCTGTGGGTAGTGGAGGGTTTTAAACTACATCCCCAACCTTGGAACACCTGTGCCCCATAAAGATGCGTGGAATCTGTTTCCCCACCTCCAGCACACACACGGAGACGTACTCAGGTATCCTGATTGTGGGGAGGCTCCTCCAAATGACAGCAGCGCCAGGGTTCTAAAAGAATCCCTTAGCTTGTCTTCCCTGATGGCATGCCTAGGCTGGAGAGTGGGGGAAAGTGGGGGTTGGGCTCTAAACCATGTATAAGCGAGAGCCTATCCATGGGATGTGGGATTTTAACCTACAACCCACAACCATGGAATAAATGTGCCCCCTGAAAGATGCTTTGACTGTTTCCTTATATCCAGCACACACACGAAGATATGTTCTTGTATTCTGAGTGTGGGAAAGTTCCTCAAACTGACAGCAGCACCTGGATTCTATTAGTCCCCTTAGCTTCTGTTCCATGAGTGTTCTCTTAGACCAGGCCATGAGGGAATGCTGGGGGTTGGGCTTGGAGGCCACGTAGCAGTGAGTGCCCCCTGATCCATTGAGGAAGTTCTTAGAGGACTTGTCCCTTAAGGGAACACCTTTTCCTGCATTATTCTGGGTGCAGTGGGGCTGCACAACTCTCCCACACCTAAGAATGTGTTCTGGAATTCTGAGTGCAGGGAAGCTCCTCCAACTGACAGCAGCGCCTGGGTTCTAATTGAATCCCTTTGCTTGTCTTCCCTGACGGAAAGCCTAGGCGGGAGTGCGGGGAAAAGTGTGGTTTGGGCTCCAAAACCAAGTATTTGCGATGACCTCTCTATGGTTTGTGGAGGTGTTTAAACTACATCCCTAACCTGGGAACACCTGTGCCCCCATAAAGATCCGTGGAGTCTGTTTCCACACCTCCAGCACACACACGAACACTTGCACAGTTATCCTGAGAGTGGGCAGCCTCCTCCAACTGAGAGCAGGGCCTTGGTTCTTATAAAATCGCTTAACTTGTCTACCCTGTTTGGTTGCCTGATACGGAGTGCTGGGGAAAGGGTGGGTTGGGCTCTAAATCCAAGTATTAGCGAGTGCTTCTCCATGGGATTTGGAGGTTATTAACCAAAAGCCCACAACATGGGAATACCTGTGCTCCTTGCAAAAAGCGTGGGCTCTTTATCCCCACCACCAGAACACACATGAAGAAGTTTTCTGCTATCCTGAGTGTGGGCTGGCAATTTCAGGTGACAGAAGCGGCTGGGTTCTAATAGAATCCCTTAGCTTGTAATCCCTGAGTGTTTCCCTAGGACTGACTCTGAGAGAAACCTGGGGGTTGGGCTTTGAGGCCAAATAGTAGCGAGTGTCCCCAATGGACTGAGGAAGTCTTTAGATGAATTCTCCATAAAGGGAAACACCTGAGCACCCATTCATCTGCGTGGAGTGGGGCTTCAAATCTCCCCACCACACAAGGATGGGTTCCAGTATCCTGAGGGTGGGGTAGTTCCTCCAACTGACATCAGCGTCTTGGTTTGAATAGAATCCCTTTGCTTGTCTTCCCTGATGGTTTGCCTAGGCCAGTGTGTGGTTGAAAGTGGGATTTGGGATCTAAAACTAAGTATTAGCGTGTGCGTCTCCATGGGTAGTGGAGATGTTTAAACTACAACCCACAACTTGGGAATTACTGTGACCCCTGAAAAATGCGTGTGCTATGTTTCCCCACGTCCAGCACACACAGGAAGAAGTGTTCTGTGGTTGTGAGTGTGGGGAGGTTCCTCCAACAGACAGCAGCACCTGGGTTGTAATAGAATCCCTTAGCTTGACTTCCCTAAGTGTATTCCTAGGCCTAGCAGTAAGCGATGGTGGGGGATGGGCTCCAAAGCCAAGTATTAGCGAGTGCATCTCTGTGGGTAGTGGAGGGTTTTAAACTACTTCCCCAACCTTTGAACACCTGTGCCCCATAAAGATGCGTGGAATCTGTTTCCCCACCTCCAGCACACACACGGAGACGTGCTCAGGTATCCTGATTGTGGGGAGGCTCCTCCAAATGACAGCAGCGCCTGGGTTCTAAAAGAATCCCTTAGCTTGTCTTCCCTGATGGCATGCCTAGGCTGGAGAGTGGGGGAAAGTGGGGGTTGGGCTCTAAACCAAGTATAAGCGAGAGCCTATCCATGGGATGTGGGTTTTTAACCTACAACCCACATCCATGGAATAAATGTGCCCCCTGAAAGATGCTTTGACTGTTTCCCTACATCCAGCACACACACGAAGATGTGTTCTTGTATTCTGAGTGTGGGGAAGTTCCTCAAACTGACAGCAGCACCTGGATTCTATTAGTATCCCTTAGCTTCTGTTCCCTGAGTGTTCTTTTAGGCCAGGCCATGAGGGAAAGCTGGGGGTTGGGCTTGGAGGCCACGTAGCAGTGAGTGCCCCCTGATCCATTGAGGAAGTACTTAGAGGACTTCTCCCTAAAGGGAACACCTTTTCCTGCATTCATCTGGGTGCAGTGGGGCTGCACAACTCTCCCACACCTAAGAATGTGTTCTGGAATTCTGAGTGCAGGGAAGTTCCTCCAACTGACAGCAGCGCCTGGGTTCTAATTGAATCCCTTTGCTTGTCTTCCCTGATGGAAAGCCTAGGCGGGAGTGCGGGGGAAAGTGTGGTTTGGGCTCCAAAACCAAGTATTTGCGATGACCTCTCTATGGTTTGTGGAGGTGTTTAAACTACATCCCTAACCTGGGAACACCTGTGCCCCCATAAAGACCCGTGGAGTCTGTTTCCACACCTCCAGCACACACACGAACACTTGCACAGTTATCCTGAGAGTGGGCAGCCTCCTCCAACTGAGAGCAGGGCCTTGGTTCTTATAAAATCGCTTAACTTGTCTACCCTATTTGGTTGCCTGATACGGAGTGCTGGGGAAAGGGTGGGTTGGGCTCTAAATCCAAGTATTAGCGAGTGCTTCTCCATGGGATTTGGAGGTTATTAACCAAAAGCCCACAACATGGGAATACCTGTGCTCCTTGAAATAAGCGTGGACTCTGTATCCCCACCACCAGAACACACATGAAGAAGTTTTCTGCTATCCTGAGTGTGGGCTGGCAATTTCAGGTGACAGAAGCGGCTGGGTTCTAATAGAATCCCTTAGCTTGTAATCCCTGAGTGTTTCCCTAGGACTGACTCTGAGAGAAACCTGGGGGTTGGGCTTTGAGGCCAAATAGTAGCGAGTGTCCCCGATGGACTGAGGAAGTATTTAGATGAATTCTCCATAAAGGGAAACACCTGAGCACCCATTCATCTGCGTGGAGTGGGGCTTCAAATCTCCCCACCACACAAGGTTGGGTTCCAGTATCCTGAGGGTGGGGTAGTTCCTCCAACTGACATCAGCGTCTTGGATTGAATAGAATCCCTTTGCTTGTCTTCCCTGATGGTTTGCCTAGGCCAGTGTGTGGTTGAAAGTGGGATTTGGGATCTAAAACTAAGTATTAGCGTGTGCCTCTCCATGGGTAGTGGAGATGTTTAAACAACAACCCACAACTTGGGAATTACTGTGACCCGTGAAAAATGCGTGTGCTTTGTTTCCCCACGTCCAGCACACACAGGAAGAAGTGTTCTGGGGTTCTGAGAGTGGGGAGGTTCTTCCAACAGACAGCAGCACCTGGGTTGTAATAGAATCCCTTAGCTTGACTTCCCTAAGTGTTTTCCTAGGCCTAGCAGTAAGCGATGATGGGGGATGGGCTCTAAAGCCAAGTATTAGCGAGTGCATCTCTGTGGGTAGTGGAGGCTTTTAAACTACTTCCCCAACCTTGGAACACCTGTGCCCCATAAAGATGCGTGGAATCTGTTTCCCCACCTCCAGCACACACACGGAGACGTGCTCAGGTATCCTGATTGTGGGGAGGCTCCTCCAAATGACAGCAGCGCCTGGGTTCTAAAAGAATCCCTTAGCTTGTCTTCCCTGATGGCATGCCTAGGCTGGAGAGTGGGGGAAAGTGGGGGTTGGGCTCTAAACCAAGTATAAGCGAGAGCCTATCCATGGGATGTGGGTTTTTAACCTACAACCCACAACCATGGAATAAATGTGCCCCCTGAAAGATGCTTTGACTGTTTCCCTACATCCAGCACACACACGAAGATGTGTTCTTTTATTCTGAGTGTGGGGAAGTTCCTCAAACTGACAGCAGCACCTGGATTCTATTAGTATCCCTTAGCTTCTGTTCCCTGAGTGTTCTTTTAGGCCAGGCAATGAGGGAAAGCTGGGGGTTGGGCTTGGAGGCCACGTAGCAGTGAGTGCCCCCTGATCCATTGAGGAAGTACTTAGAGGACTTCTCCCTAAAGGGAACACCTTTTCCTGCATTCATCTGGGTGCAGTGGGGCTGCACATCTCTCCCATACCTAAGAATGTGTTCTGGAATTCTGAGTGCAGGGAAGTTCCTCCAACTGACAGCAGCGCCTGGGTTTTAATTGAATCCCTTTGCTTGTCTTCCCTGATGGAAAGCCTAGGCGGGAGTGCGGGTGAAAGTGTGGTTTGGGCTCCAAAACCAAGTATTGGCGATGACCTCTCTATGGTTTGTGGAGGTGTTTAAACTACATCGCTAACCTGGGAACTCTGTGCCTCCGTAAAGATCCGTGGAGTCTGTTTCCACACCTCCAGCACACACACGAACACTTGCACAGTTATCCTGAGAGTGGGCAGCCTCCTCCAACTGAGAGCAGGGCCTTGGTTCTTATAAAATCGCTTAACTTGTCTACCCTGTTTGGTTGCCTGATATGGAGTGCTGGGGAAAGGGTGGGTTGGGCTCTAAATCCAAGTATTAGCGAGTGCTTCTCCATGGGATTTGGAGGTTATTAACCAAAAGCCCACAACATGGGAATACCTGTGCTCCTTGAAAAAAGCGTGGACTCTGTATCCCCACCACCAGAACACACATGAAGAAGTTTTCTGCTATCCTGAGTGTGGGCTGGCAATTTCAGGTGACAGAAGCGGCTGGGTTCTAATAGAATCCCTTAGCTTGTAATCCCTGAGTGTTTCCCTAGGACTGACTCTGAGAGAAACCTGGGGGTTGGGCTTTGAGGCCAAATAGTAGCGAGTGTCCCCGATGGACTGAGGAAGTATTTAGATGAATTCTCCATAAAGGGAAACACCTGAGCACCCATTCATCTGCGTGGAGTGGGGCTTCAAATCTCCCCACCACACAAGGTTGGGTTCCAGTATCCTGAGGGTGGGGTAGTTCCTCCAACTGACATCAGCGTCTTGGTTTGAATAGAATCCCTTTGCTTGTCTTCCCTGATGGTTTGCCTAGGCCAGTGTGTGGTTGAAAGTGGGATTTGGGATCTAAAACTAAGTATTAGCGTGTGCCTCTCCATGGGTAGTGGAGATGTTTAAACTACAACCCACAACTTGGGAATTACTGTGACCCGTGAAAAATGCGTGTGCTTTGTTTCCCCACGACCAGCACACACAGGAAGAAGTGTTCTGGTGTTCTGAGAGTGGGGAGGTTCTTCCAACAGACAGCAGGACCTGGGTTGTAATAGAATCCCTTAGCTTGACTTCCCTAAGTGTGTTCCTAGGCCTAGCAGTAAGCGATGGTGGGGGATGGGCTCTAAAGCCAAGTATTAGCGAGTGCATCTCTGTGGGTAGTGGAGGGTTTTAAACTACTTCCCCAACCTTGGAACACCTGTGCCCCATAAAGATGCGTGGAATCTGTTTCCCCACCTCCAGCACACACACGGAGACGTGCTCAGGTATCCTGATTGTGGGGAGGCTCCTTCAAATGACAGCAGCGCCTGGGTTCTAAAAGAATCCCTTAGCTTGTCTTCCCTGATGGCATGCCTAGGCTGGAGAGTGGGGGAAAGTGGGGGTTGGGCTCTAAACCAAGTATAAGCGAGAGCCTATCCATGGGATGTGGGTTTTTAACCTACAACCCACAACCATGGAATAAATGTGCCCCCTGAAAGATGCTTTGACTGTTTCCCTACATGCAGCACACACACGAAGATGTGTTCTTGTATTCTGAGTGTGGGGAAGTTCCTCAAACTGACAGCAGCACCTGGATTCTATTAGTATCCCTTAGCTTCTGTTCCCTGAGTGTTCTTTTAGGCCAGGCCATGAGGGAAAGCTGGGGGTTGGGCTTGGAGGCCACGTAGCAGTGAGTGCCCCCTGATCCATTGAGGAAGTACTTAGAGGACTTCTCCCTAAAGTGAACACCTTTTCCTGCATTCATCTGGGTGCAGTGGGGCTGCACAACTCTCCCACACCTAAGAATGTGTTCTGGAATTCTGAGTGCAGGGAAGTTCCTCCAACTGACAGCAGCGCCTTGGTTCTAATTGAATCCCTTTGCTTGTCTTCCCTGATGGAAAGCCTAGGCGGGAGTGCGGGGGAAAGTGTGGTTTGGGCTCCAAAACCAAGTATTTGCGATGACCTCTCTATGGTTTGTGGAGGTGTTTAAACTACATCCCTAAACTGGGAACACCTGTGCCCCCATAAAGATCCGTGGAGTCTGTTTCCACACCTCCAGCACACACACGAACACTTGCACAGTTATCCTGAGAGTGGGCAGCCTCCTCCAACTGAGAGCAGGGCCTTGGTTCTTATAAAATCGCTTAACTTGCCTACCCTGTTTGGTTGCCTGATACGGAGGGCCGGGGAAAGGGTGGGTTGGGCTCTAAATCCAAGTATTAGCGAGTGCTTCTCCATGGGATTTGGAGGTTATTAACCAAAAGCCCACAACATGGGAATACCTGTGCTCCTTGAAAAAAGCGTGGACTCTGTATCCCCACCACCAGAACACACATGAAGAAGTTTTCTGCTATCCTGAGTGTGGGCTGGCAATTTCAGGTGACAGAAGCGGCTGGGTTTTAATAGAATCCCTTAGCTTGTAATCCCTGAGTGTTTCCCTAGGACTGACTCTGAGAGAAACCTGGGGGTTGGGCTTTGAGGCCAAATAGTAGCGAGTGTCCCCGATGGACTGAGGAAGTATTTACATGAATTCTCCATAAAGGGAAACACCTGAGCACCCATTCATCTGCGTGGAGTGGGGCTTCAAATCTCCCCAGCACACAAGGTTGGGTTCCAGAATCCTGAGGGTGGGGTAGTTCCTCCAACTGACATCAGCGTCTTGGTTTTAATAGAATCCTTTGCTTGTCTTCCCTGATGGTTTGCCTAGGCCAGTGTGGGTTGAAAGGGGGATTTGGGATCTAAAACTAAGTATTACCTTGTGCTTCTCCATGGGTAGTGGAGATGTTTAAACTACAACCCACAACTTGGGAATTACTGTGACCCCTGAAAAATGCGTGTGCTCTGTTTCCCCACGTCCAGCACACACAGGAAGAAGTGTTCTGGGGTTCTGAGAGTGGGGAGGTTCCTCCAACAGACAGCAGCACCTGGGTTGTAATAGAATCCCTTAGCTTGACTTCCCTAAGTGTTTTCCTAGGCCTAGCAGTAAGCGATGGTGGGGGATGGGCTCTAAAGCCAAGTATTAGCGAGTGCATCTCTGTGGGTAGTGGAGGGTTTTAAACTACTTCCCCAACCTTGGAACACCTGTGCCCCATAAAGATGCGTGGAATCTGTTTCCCCACCTCCAGCACACACACGGAGACGTGCTCAAGTATCCTGATTGTGGGGAGGCTCCTCCAAATGACAGCAGCGCCTGGGTTCTAAAAGAATCCCTTAGCTTGTCTTCCCTGATGGCATGCCTAGGCTGGAGAGTGGGGGAAAGTGGGGGTTGGGCTCTAAACCAAGTATAAGCGAGAGCCTATCCATGGGATGTGGGTTTTTAACCTACAACCCACAACCATGGAATAAATGTGCCCCCTGAAAGATGCTTTGACTGTTTCCCTACATCCAGCACACACACGAAGATGTGTTCTTGTATTCTGAGTGTGGGGAAGTTCCTCAAACTGACAGCAGCACCTGGATTCTATTAGTATCCCTTAGCTTCTGTTCCCTGAGTGTTCTTTTAGGCCAGGCCATGAGGGAAAGCTGGGGGTTGGGCTTGGAGGCCACGTAGCAGTGAGTGCCCCCTGATCCATTGAGGAAATACTTAGAGGACTTCTCCCTAAAGGGAACAGCTTTTCCTGCATTCATCTGGTTGCAGTGGGGCTGCACAACTCTCCCACACCTAAGAATGTGTTCTGGAATTCTGAGTGCAGGGAAGTTCCTCCAACTGACAGCAGCGCCTGGGTTTTAATTGAATCCCTTTGCTTGTCTTCCCTGATGGAAAGCCTAGGCGGGAGTGCGGGGGAAAGTGTGGTTTGGGCTCCAAAACCAAGTATTTGCGATGACCTCTCTATGGTTTGTGGAGGTGTTTAAACTACATCCCTAACCTGGGAACTCTGTGCCCCCGTAAAGATCCGTGGAGTCTGTTTCCACACCTCCAGCACACACACGAACACTTGCACAGTTATCCTGAGAGTGGGCAGCCTCCTCCAACTGAGAGCAGGGCCTTGGTTCTTATAAAATCGCTTAACTTGTCTACCCTGTTTGGTTGCCTGATACGGAGTGCTGGGGAAAGGGTGGGTTGGGCTCTAAATCCAAGTATTAGCGAGTGCTTCTCCATGGGATTTGGAGGTTATTAACCAAAAGCCCACAACATGGGAATACCTGTGCTCCTTGAAAAAAGCGTGGACTCTGTATCCCCACCACCAGAACACACATGAAGAAGTTTTCTGCTATCCTGAGTGTGGGCTGGCAATTTCAGGTGACAGAAGAGGCTGGGTTCTAATAGAATCCCTTAGCTTGTAATCCCTGAGTGTTTCCCTAGGACTGACTCTGAGAGAAACCTGGGGGTTGGGCTTTGAGGCCAAATAGTAGCGAGTGTCCCCGATGGACTGAGGAAGTCTTTAGATGAATTCTCCATAAAGGGAAACACCTGAGCACCCATTCATCTGCGTGGAGTGGGGCTTCAAATCTCCCCAGCACACAAGGTTGGGTTCCAGAATCCTGAGGGTGGGGTAGTTCCTCCAACTGACATCAGCGTCTTGGTTTTAATAGAATCCTTTGCTTGTCTTCCCTGATGGTTTGCCTAGGCCAGTGTGGGTTGAAAGGGGGATTTGGGATCTAAAACTAAGTATTACCTTGTGCTTCTCCATGGGTAGTGGAGATGTTTAAACTACAACCCACAACTTGGGAATTACTGTGACCCCTGAAAAATGCGTGTGCTCTGTTTCCCCACGTCCAGCACACACAGGAAGAAGTGTTCTGGGGTTCTGAGTGTGGGGAGGTTCCTCCAACAGACAGCAGCACCTGGGTTGTAATAGAATCCCTTAGCTTGACTTCCCTAAGTGTTTTCCCAGGCCTAGCAGTAAGCGATGGTGGGGGATGGGCTCTAAAGCCAAGTATTAGCGAGTGCATCTCTGTGGGTAGTGGAGGGTTTTAAACTACTTCCCCAACCTTGGAACACCTGTGCCCCATAAAGATGCGTGGAATCTGTTTCCCCACCTCCAGCACACACACGGAGACGTGCTCAGGTATCCTGATTGTGGGGAGGCTCCTCCAAATGACAGCAGCGCCTGGGTTCTAAAAGAATCCCTTAGCTTGTCTTCCCTGATGGCATGCCTAGGCTGGAGAGTGGGGGAAAGTGGGGGTTGGGCTCTAAACCAAGTATAAGCGAGAGCCTATCCATGGGATGTGGGTTTTTAACCTACAACCCACAACCATGGAATAAATGTGCCCCCTGAAAGATGCTTTGACTGTTTCCCTACATCCAGCACACACACGAAGATGTGTTCTTGTATTCTGAGTGTGGGGAAGTTCCTCAAACTGACAGCAGCACCTGGATTCTATTAGTATCCCTTAGCTTCTGTTCCCTGAGTGTTCTTTTAGGCCAGGCCATGAGGGAAAGCTGGGGGTTGGGCTTGGAGGCCACGTAGCAGTGAGTGCCCCCTGATCCATTGAGGAAGTACTTAGAGGACTTCTCCCTAAAGCGAACACCTTTTCCTGCATTCATCTGGGTGCAGTGGGGCTGCACAACTCTCCCACACCTAAGAAAGTGTTCTGGAATTCTGAGTGCAGGGAAGTTCCTCCAACTGACAGCAGCGCCTGGGTTCTAATTGAATCCCTTTGCTTGTCTTCCCTGATGGAAAGCCTAGGCGGGAGTGCGGGGAAAAGTGTGGTTTGGGCTCCAAAACCAAGTATTGGCGATGACCTCTCTATGGTTTGTGGAGGTGTTTAAACTACATCCCTAACCTGGGAACTCCTGTGCCCCCGTAAAGATCCGTGGAGTCTGTTTCCACACCTCCAGCACACACACGAACACTTGCACAGTTATCCTGAGAGTGGGCAGCCTCCTCCAACTGAGAGCAGGGCCTTGGTTCTTATAAAATCGCTTAACTTGTCTACCCTGTTTGGTTGCCTGATACGGAGTGCTGGGGAAAGGGTGGGTTGGGCTCTAAATCCAAGTATTAGCGAGTGCTTCTCCATGGGATTTGGAGGTTATTAACCAAAAGCCCACAACATGGGAATACCTGTGCTCCTTGAAAAAAGCGTGGACTCTGTATCCCCACCACCAGAACACACATGAAGAAGTTTTCTGCTATCCTGAGTGTGGGCTGGCAATTTCAGGTGACAGAAGCGGCTGGGTTCTAATAGAATCCCTTAGCTTGTAATCCCTGAGTGTTTCCCTAGGACTGACTCTGAGAGAAACCTGGGGGTTGGGCTTTGAGGCCAAATAGTAGCGAGTGTCCCCGATGGACTGAGGAAGTATTTAGATGAATTCTCCATAAAGGGAAACACCTGAGCACCCATTCATCTGCGTGGAGTGGGGCTTCAAATCTCCCCAGCACACAAGGTTGGGTTCCAGAATCCTGAGGGTGGGGTAGTTCCTCCAACTGACATCAGCGTCTTGGTTTTAATAGAATCCTTTGCTTGTCTTCCCTGATGGTTTGCCTAGGCCAGTGTGGGTTGAAAGGGGGATTTGGGATCTAAAACTAAGTATTACCTTGTGCTTCTCCATGGGTAGTGGAGATGTTTAAACTACAACCCACAACTTGGGAATTACTGTGACCCCTGAAAAATGCGTGTGCTCTGTTTCCCCACGTCCAGCACACACAGGAAGAAGTGTTCTGGGGTTCTGAGTGTGGGGAGGTTCCTCCAACAGACAGCAGCACCTGGGTTGTAATAGAATCCCTTAGCTTGACTTCCCTAAGTGTTTTCCCAGGCCTAGCAGTAAGCGATGGTGGGGGATGGGCTCTAAAGCCAAGTATTAGCGAGTGCATCTCTGTGGGTAGTGGAGGGTTTTAAACTACTTCCCCAACCTTGGAACACCTGTGCCCCATAAAGATGCGTGGAATCTGTTTCCCCACCTCCAGCACACACACGGAGACGTGCTCAGGTATCCTGATTGTGGGGAGGCTCCTCCAAATGACAGCAGCGCCTGGGTTCTAAAAGAATCCCTTAGCTTGTCTTCCCTGATGGCATGCCTAGGCTGGAGAGTGGGGGAAAGTGGGGGTTGGGCTCTAAACCAAGTATAAGCGAGAGCCTATCCATGGGATGTGGGTTTTTAACCTACAACCCACAACCATGGAATAAATGTGCCCCCTGAAAGATGCTTTGACTGTTTCCCTACATCTAGCACACACACGAAGATGTGTTCTTGTATTCTGAGTGTGGGGAAGTTCCTCAAACTGACAGCAGCACCTGGATTCTATTAGTATCCCTTAGCTTCTGTTCCCTGAGTGTTCTTTTAGGCCAGGCCATGAGGGAAAGCTGGGGGTTGGGCTTAGAGGCCACGTAGCAGTGAGTGCCCCCTGATCCATTGAGGAAGTACTTAGAGGACTTCTCCCTAAAGGGAACACCTTTTCCTGCATTCATCTGGGTGCAGTGGGGCTGCACATCTCTCCCACACCTAAGAATGTGTTCTGGAATTCTGAGTGCAGGGAAGTTCCTCCAACTGACAGCAGCGCCTGGGTTCTAATTGAATCCCTTTGCTTGTCTTCCCTGATGGAAAGCCTAGGCGGGAATGCGGGGGAAAGTGTGGTTTGGGCTCCAAAACCAAGTATTTGCGATGACCTCTCTATGGTTTGTGGAGGTGTTTAAACTACATCCCTAACCTGGGAACACCTGTACCCCCATAAAGATCCGTGGAGTCTGTTTCCACACCTCCAGCACACACACGAACACTTGCACAGTTATCCTGAGAGTGGGCAGCCTCCTCCAACTGAGAGCAGGGCCTTGGTTCTTATAAAATCGCTTAACTTGTCTACCCTGTTTGGTTGCCTGATACGGAGTGCTGGGGAAAGGGTGGGTTGGGCTCTAAATCCAAGTATTAGCGAGTGCTTCTCCATGGGATTTGGAGGTTATTAACCAAAAGCCCACAACATGGGAATACCTGTGCTCCTTGAAAAAAGCGTGGACTCTGTATCCCCACCACCAGAACACACATGAAGAAGTTTTCTGCTATCCTGAATGTGGGCTGGCAATTTCAGGTGACAGAGCGTCTGGGTTCTAATAGAATCCCTTAGGTTGTAATCCCTGAGTGTTTCCCTAGGACTGACTCTGAGAGAAACCTGGGGGTTGGGCTTTGAGGCCAAATAGTAGCGAGTGTCCCCGATGGACTGAGAAAGTCTTTAGATGAATTCTCCATAAAGGGAAACACCTGAGCACCCATTCATCTGCGTGGAGTGGGGCTTCAAATCTCCCCAGCACACAAGGTTGGGTTCCAGAATCCTGAGGGTGGGGTAGTTCCTCCAACTGACATCAGCGTCTTGGTTTTAATAGAATCCTTTGCTTGTCTTCCCTGATGGTTTGCCTAGGCCAGTGTGGGTTGAAAGGGGGATTTGGGATCTAAAACTAAGTATTACCTTGTGCTTCTCCATGGGTAGTGGAGATGTTTAAACTACAACCCACAACTTGGGAATTACTGTGACCCCTGAAAAATGCGTGTGCTCTGTTTCCCCACGTCCAGCACACACAGGAAGAAGTGTTCTGGGGTTCTGAGTGTGGGGAGGTTCCTCCAACAGACAGCAGCACCTGGGTTGTAATAGAATCCCTTAGCTTGACTTCCCTAAGTGTTTTCCCAGGCCTAGCAGTAAGCGATGGTGGGGGATGGGCTCTAAAGCCAAGTATTAGCGAGTGCATCTCTGTGGGTAGTGGAGGGTTTTAAACTACTTCCCCAACCTTGGAACACCTGTGCCCCATAAAGATGCGTGGAATCTGTTTCCCCACCTCCAGCACACACACGGAGACGTGCTCAGGTATCCTGATTGTGGGGAGGCTCCTCCAAATGACAGCAGCGCCTGGGTTCTAAAAGAATCCCTTAGCTTGTCTTCCCTGATGGCATGCCTAGGCTGGAGAGTGGGGGAAAGTGGGGGTTGGGCTCTAAACCAAGTATAAGCGAGAGCCTATCCATGGGATGTGGGTTTTTAACCTACAACCCACAACCATGGAATAAATGTGCCCCCTGAAAGATGCTTTGACTGTTTCCCTACATCTAGCACACACACGAAGATGTGTTCTTGTATTCTGAGTGTGGGGAAGTTCCTCAAACTGACAGCAGCACCTGGATTCTATTAGTATCCCTTAGCTTCTGTTCCCTGAGTGTTCTTTTAGGCCAGGCCATGAGGGAAAGCTGGGGGTTGGGCTTAGAGGCCACGTAGCAGTGAGTGCCCCCTGATCCATTGAGGAAGTACTTAGAGGACTTCTCCCTAAAGGGAACACCTTTTCCTGCATTCATCTGGGTGCAGTGGGGCTGCACATCTCTCCCACACCTAAGAATGTGTTCTGGAATTCTGAGTGCAGGGAAGTTCCTCCAACTGACAGCAGCGCCTGGGTTCTAATTGAATCCCTTTGCTTGTCTTCCCTGATGGAAAGCCTAGGCGGGAATGCGGGGGAAAGTGTGGTTTGGGCTCCAAAACCAAGTATTTGCGATGACCTCTCTATGGTTTGTGGAGGTGTTTAAACTACATCCCTAACCTGGGAACACCTGTACCCCCATAAAGATCCGTGGAGTCTGTTTCCACACCTCCAGCACACACACGAACACTTGCACAGTTATCCTGAGAGTGGGCAGCCTCCTCCAACTGAGAGCAGGGCCTTGGTTCTTATAAAATCGCTTAACTTGTCTACCCTGTTTGGTTGCCTGATACGGAGTGCTGGGGAAAGGGTGGGTTGGGCTCTAAATCCAAGTATTAGCGAGTGCTTCTCCATGGGATTTGGAGGTTATTAACCAAAAGCCCACAACATGGGAATACCTGTGCTCCTTGAAAAAAGCGTGGACTCTGTATCCCCACCACCAGAACACACATGAAGAAGTTTTCTGCTATCCTGAATGTGGGCTGGCAATTTCAGGTGACAGAGCGTCTGGGTTCTAATAGAATCCCTTAGGTTGTAATCCCTGAGTGTTTCCCTAGGACTGACTCTGAGAGAAACCTGGGGGTTGGGCTTTGAGGCCAAATAGTAGCGAGTGTCCCCGATGGACTGAGAAAGTCTTTAGATGAATTCTCCATAAAGGGAAACACCTGAGCACCCATTCATCTGCGTGGAGTGGGGCTTCAAATCTCCCCACCACACAAGGATGGGTTCCAGTATCCTGAGGGTGGGGTAGTTCCTCCAACTGACATCAGCATCTTGGTTTGAATAGAATCCCTTTGCTTGTCTTCCCTGATGGTTTGCCTAGGCCAGTGTGTGGTTGAAAGTGGGATTTGGGATCTAAAACTAAGTATTAGCGTGTGCCTCTCCATGGGTAGTGGAGATGTTTAAACTACAACCCACAACTTGGGAATTACTGTGACCCGTGAAAAATGAGTGTGCTATGTTTCCCCACGTCCAGCACACACAGGAAGAAGTGTTCTGGGGTTCTGAGAGTGGGGAAGTTCCTCCAACAGACAGCAGCACCTGGGTTGTAATAGAATCCCTTAGCTTGACTTCCCTAAGTGTTTTCCTAGGCCTAGCAGTAAGCGATGGTGGGGGATGGGCTCTAAAGCCAAGTATTAGCGAGTGCATCTCTGTGGGTAGTGGAGGGTTTTAAACTACTTCCCCAACCTTGGAACACCTGTGCCCCATAAAGATGCGTGGAATCTGTTTCCCCACCTCCAGCACACACACGGAGACGTGCTCAGGTATCCTGATTGTGGGGAGGCTCCTCCAAATGACAGCAGCGCCTGGGTTCTAAAAGAATCCCTTAGCTTGTCTTCCCTGATGGCATGCCTAGGCTGGAGAGTGGGGGAAAGTGGGGGTTGGGCTCTAAACCAAGTATAAGCGAGAGCCTATCCATGGGATGTGGGTTTTTAACCTACAACCCACAACCATGGAATAAATGTGCCCCCTGAAAGATGCTTTGACTGTTTCCCTACATCCAGCACACACACGAAGATGTGTTCTTGTATTCTGAGTGTGGGGAAGTTCCTCAAACTGACAGCAGCACCTGGATTCTATTAGTATCCCTTAGCTTCTGTTCCCTGAGTGTTCTTTTAGGCCAGGCCATGAGGGAAAGCTGGGGGTTGGGCTTGGAGGCCACGTAGCAGTGAGTGCACCCTGATCCATTGAGGAAGTACTTAGAGGACTTCTCCCTAAAGCGAACACCTTTTCCTGCATTCATCTGGGTGCAGTGGGGCTGCACAACTCTCCCACACCTAAGAAAGTGTTCTGGAATTCTGAGTGCAGGGAAGTTCCTCCAACTGACAGCAGCGCCTGGGTTCTAATTGAATCCCTTTGCTTGTCTTCCCTGATGGAAAGCCTAGGCGGGAGTGCGGGGGAAAGTGTGGTTTGGGCTCCAAAACCAAGTATTGGCGATGACCTCTCTATGGTTTGTGGAGGTGTTTAAACTACATCCCTAACCTGGGAACTCCTGTGCCCCCGTAAAGATCCGTGGAGTCTGTTTCCACACCTCCAGCACACACACGAACACTTGCACAGTTATCCTGAGAGTGGGCAGCCTCCTCCAACTGAGAGCAGGGCCTTGGTTCTTATAAAATCGCTTAACTTGTCTACCCTGTTTGGTTGCCTGATACGGAGTGCTGGGGAAAGGGTGGGTTGGGCTCTAAATCCAAGTATTAGCGAGTGCTTCTCCATGGGATTTGGAGGTTATTAACCAAAAGCCCACAACATGGGAATACCTGTGCTCCTTGAAAAAAGCGTGGACTCTGTATCCCCACCACCAGAACACACATGAAGAAGTTTTCTGCTATCCTGAGTGTGGGCTGGCAATTTCAGGTGACAGAAGCGGCTGGGTTCTAATAGAATCCCTTAGCTTGTAATCCCTGAGTGTTTCCCTAGGACTGACTCTGAGAGAAACCTGGGGGTTGGGCTTTGAGGCCAAATAGTAGCGAGTGTCCCCGATGGACTGAGGAAGTATTTAGATGAATTCTCCATAAAGGGAAACACCTGAGCACCCATTCATCTGCGTGGAGTGGGGCTTCAAATCTCCCCAGCAAACAAGGTTGGGTTCCAGAATCCTGAGGGTGGGGTAGTTCCTCCAACTGACATCAGCGTCTTGGTTTTAATAGAATCCTTTGCTTGTCTTCCCTGATGGTTTGCCTAGGCCAGTGTGGGTTGAAAGGGGGATTTGGGATCTAAAACTAAGTATTACCTTGTGCTTCTCCATGGGTAGTGGAGATGTTTAAACTACAACCCACAACTTGGGAATTACTGTGACCCCTGAAAAATGCGTGTGCTCTGTTTCCCCACGTCCAGCACACACAGGAAGAAGTTTTCTGGGGTTCTGAGTGTGGGGAGGTTCCTCCAACAGACAGCAGCACCTGGGTTGTAATAGAATCCCTTAGCTTGACTTCCCTAAGTGTTTTCCCAGGCCTAGCAGTAAGCGATGGTGGGGGATGGGCTCTAAAGCCAAGTATTAGCGAGTGCATCTCTGTGGGTAGTGGAGGGTTTTAAACTACTTCCCCAACCTTGGAACACCTGTGCCCCATAAAGATGCGTGGAATCTGTTTCCCCACCTCCAGCACACACACGGAGACGTGCTCAGGTATCCTGATTGTGGGGAGGCTCCTCCAAATGACAGCAGCGCCTGGGTTCTAAAAGAATCCCTTAGCTTGTCTTCCCTGATGGCATGCCTAGGCTGGAGAGTGGGGGAAAGTGGGGGTTGGGCTCTAAACCAAGTATAAGCGAGAGCCTATCCATGGGATGTGGGTTTTTAACCTACAACCCACAACCATGGAATAAATGTGCCCCCTGAAAGATGCTTTGACTGTTTCCCTACATCCAGCACACACACGAAGATGTGTTCTTGTATTCTGAGTGTGGGGAAGTTCCTCAAACTGACAGCAGCACCTGGATTCTATTAGTATCCCTTAGCTTCTGTTCCCTGAGTGTTCTTTTAGGCCAGGCCATGAGGGAAAGCTGGGGGTTGGGCTTAGAGGCCACGTAGCAGTGAGTGCCCCCTGATCCATTGAGGAAGTACTTAGAGGACTTCTCCCTAAAGGGAACACCTTTTCCTGCATTCATCTGGGTGCAGTGGGGCTGCACAACTCTCCCACACCTAAGAAAGTGTTCTGGAATTCTGAGTGCAGGGAAGTTCCTCCAACTGACAGCAGCGCCTGGGTTCTAATTGAATCCCTTTGCTTGTCTTCCCTGATGGAAAGCCTAGGCGGGAGTGCGGGGGAAAGTGTGGTTTGGGCTCCAAAACCAAGTATTTGCGATGACCTCTCTATGGTTTGTGGAGGTGTTTAAACTACATCCCTAACCTGGGAACTCCTGTGCCCCCATAAAGATCCGTGGAGTCTGTTTCCACACCTCCAGCACACACACGAACACTTGCACAGTTATCCTGAGAGTGGGCAGCCTCCTCCAACTGAGAGCAGGGCCTTGGTTCTTATAAAATCGCTTAACTTGTCTACCCTGTTTGGTTGCCTGATACGGAGTGCTGGGGAAAGGGTGGGTTGGGCTCTAAATCCAAGTATTAGCGAGTGCTTCTCCATGGGATTTGGAGGTTATTAACCAAAAGCCCACAACATGGGAATACCTGTACTCCTTGAAAAAAGCGTGGACTCTGTATCCCCACCACCAGAACACACATGAAGAAGTTTTCTGCTATCCTGAGTGTGGGCTGGCAATTTCAGGTGACAGAAGCGGCTGGGTTCTAATAGAATCCCTTGGCTTGTAATCCCTGAGTGTTTCCCTAGGACTGACTCTGAGAGAAACTTGGGGGTTGGGCTTTGAGGCCAAATAGTAGCGAGTGTCCCGGATGGACTGAGGAAGTATTTAGATGAATTCTCCATAAAGGGAAACACCTGAGCACCCATTCATCTGCGTGGAGTGGGGCTTCAAATCTCCCCACCACACAAGGTTGGGTTCCAGTATCCTGAGGGTTGGGTAGTTCCTCCAACTGACATCAGCGTCTTGGTTTGAATAGAATCCCTTTGCTTGTCTTCCCTGATGGTTTGCCTAGGCCAGTGTGTGGTTGAAAGTGGGATTTGGGATCTAAAACTAAGTATTAGCGTGTGCCTCTCCATGGGTAGTGGAGATGTTTAAACTACAACCCACAACTTGGGAATTACTGTGACCCCTGAAAAATGCGTGTGCTATGTTTCCCCACGTCCAGCACACACAGGAAGAAGTGTTCTGGGGTTCTGAGTGTGGGGAGGTTCCTCCAACAGACAGCAGCACCTGGGTTGTAATAGAATCCCTTAGCTTGACTTCCCTAAGTGTTTTCCTAGGCCTAGCAGTAAGCGATGGTGGGGGATGGGCTCTAAAGCCAAGTATTAGCGAGTGCATCTCTGTGGGTAGTGGAGGGTTTTAAACTACTTCCCCAACCTTGGAACACCTGTGCCCCATAAAGATGCGTGGAATCTGTTTCCCCACCTCCAGCACACACACGGAGACGTGCTCAGGTATCCTGATTGTGGGGAGGCTCCTCCAAATGACAGCAGCGCCTGGGTTCTAAAAGAATCCCTTAGCTTGTCTTCCCTGATGGCATGCCTAGGCTGGAGAGTGGGGGAAAGTGGGGGTTGGGCTCTAAACCAAGTATAAGCGAGAGCCTATCCATGGGATGTGGGTTTTTAACCTACAACCCACAACCATGGAATAAATGTGCCCCCTGAAAGATGCTTTGACTGTTTCCCTACATCCAGCACACACACGAAGATGTGTTCTTGTATTCTGAGTGTGGGGAAGTTCCTCAAACTGACAGAAGCACCTGGATTCAATTAGTATCCCTTAGCTTCTGTTCCCTGAGTGTTCTTTTAGGCCAGGCCATGAGGGAAAGCTGGGGGTTGGGCTTGAAGGCCACGTAGCAGTGAGTGTCCCCTGATCCATTGAGGAAGTACTTAGAGGACTTCTCCCTAAAGGGAACAGCTTTTCCTGCATTCATCTGGGTGCAGTGGGGCTGCACAACTCTCCCACACCTAAGAATGTGTTCTGGAATTCTGAGTGCAGGGAAGTTCCTCCAACTGACAGCAGCGCCTGGGTTCTAATTGAATCCCTTTGCTTGTCTTCCCTGATGGAAAGCCTAGGCGGGAGTGCGGGGGAAAGTGTGGTTTGGGCTCCAAAACCAAGTATTTGCGATGACCTCTCTATGGTTTGTGGAGGTGTTTAAACTACATCCCTAACCTGGGAACTCCTGTGCCCCCATGAAGATCCGTGGAGTCTGTTTCCACACCTCCAGCACACACACGAACACTTGCACAGTTATCCTGAGAGTGGGCAGCCTCCTCCAACTGAGAGCAGGGCCTTGGTTCTTATAAAATCGCTTAACTTGTCTACCCTGTTTGGTTGCCTGATACGGAGTGCTGGGGAAAGGGTGGGTTGGGCTCTAAATCCAAGTATTAGCGAGTGCTTCTCCATGGGATTTGGAGGTTATTAACCAAAAGCCCACAACATGGGAATACCTGTGCTCCTTGAAAAAAGCGTGGACTCTGTATCCCCACCACCAGAACACACATGAAGAAGTTTTCTGCTATCCTGAATGTGGGCTGGCAATTTCAGGTGACAGAGCGTCTGGGTTCTAATAGAATCCCTTAGGTTGTAATCCCTGAGTGTTTCCCTAGGACTGACTCTGAGAGAAACCTGGGGGTTGGGCTTTGAGGCCAAATAGTAGCGAGTGTCCCCGATGGACTGAGGAAGTCTTTAGATGAATTCTCCATAAAGGGAAACACCTGAGCACCCATTCATCTGCGTGGAGTGGGGCTTCAAATCTCCCCACCACACAAGGTTGGGTTCCAGTATCCTGAGGGTGGGGTAGTTCCTCCAACTGACATCAGCGTCTTGGTTTTAACAGAATCCCTTTGCTTGTCTTCCCTGATGGTTTGCCTTGGCCAGTGTGTGGTTGAAAGTGGGATTTGGGATCTAAAACTAAGTATTAGCGTGTGCCTCTCCATGGGTAGTGGAGATGTTTAAACTACAACCCACAACTTGGGAATTACTGTGACCCGTGAAAAATGCGTGTGCTATGTTTCCCCACGTCCAGCACACACAGGAAGAAGTGTTCTGGGGTTCTGAGAGTGGGGAGGTTCCTCCAACAGACAGCAGCACCTGGGTTGTAATAGAATCCCTTAGCTTGACTTCCCTAAGTGTTTTCCTAGGCCTAGCAGTAAGCGATGGTGGGGGATGGGCTCTAAAGCCAAGTATTAGCGAGTGCATCTCTGTGGGTAGTGGAGGGTTTTAAACTACTTCCCCAACCTTGGAACACCTGTGCCCCATAAAGATGCGTGGAATCTGTTTCCCCACCTCCAGCACACACACGGAGACGTGCTCAGGTATCCTGATTGTGGGGAGGCTCCTCCAAATGACAGCAGCGCCTGGGTTCTAAAAGAATCCCTTAGCTTGTCTTCCCTGATGGCATGCCTAGGCTGGAGAGTGGGGGAAAGTGGGGGTTGGGCTCTAAACCAAGTATAAGCGAGAGCCTATCCATGGGATGTGGGTTTTTAACCTACAACCCACAACCATGGAATAAATGTGCCCCCTGAAAGATGCTTTGACTGTTTCCCTACATCCAGCACACACACGAAGATGTGTTCTTGTATTCTGAGTGTGGGGAAGTTCCTCAAACTGACAGCAGCACCTGGATTCTATTAGTATCCCTTAGCTTCTGTTCCCTGAGTGTTCTTTTAGGCCAGGCCATGAGGGAAAGCTGGGGGTTGGGCTTGGAGGCCACGTAGCAGTGAGTGCCCCCTGATCCTTTGAGGAAGTACTTAGAGGACTTCTCCCTAAAGGGAACACCTTTTCCTGCATTCATCTGGGTGCAGTGGGGCTGCACAACTCTCCCACACCTAAGAATGTGTTCTGGAATTCTGAGTGCAGGGAAGTTCCTCCAACTGACAGCAGCGCCTGGGTTCTAATTGAATCCCTTTGCTTGTCTTCCCTGATGGAAAGCCTAGGCGGGAGTGCGGGGGAAAGTGTGGTTTGGGCTCCAAAACCAAGTATATGCGATGACCTCTCTATGGTTTGTGGAGGTGTTTAAACTACATCCCTAACCTGGGAACTCCTGTGCCCCCATAAAGATCCGTGGAGTCTGTTTCCACACCTCCAGCACACACACGAACACTTGCACAGTTATCCTGAGTGTGGGCAGCCTCCTCCAACTGAGAGCAGGGCCTTGGTTCTTATAAAATCGCTTAACTTGTCTACCCTGTTTGGTTGCCTGATACGGAGTGCTGGGGAAAGGGTGGGTTGGGCTCTAAATCCAAGTATTAGCGAGTGCTTCTCCATGGGATTTGGAGGTTATTAACCAAAAGCCCACAACATGGGAATACCTGTGCTCCTTGAAAAAAGCATGGACTCTGTATCCCCACCACCAGAACACACATGAAGAAGTTTTCTGCTATCCTGAATCTGGGCTGGCAATTTCAGGTGACAGAGCGTCTGGGTTCTAATAGAATCCCTTAGCTTGTAATCCCTGAGTGTTTCCCTAGGACTGACTCTGAGAGAAACCTGGGGGTTGGGCTTTGAGGCCAAATAGTAGCGAGTGTCCCCGATGGACTGAGGAAGTCTTTAGATGAATTCTCCATAAAGGGAAACACCTGAGCACCCATTCATCTGCGTGGAGTGGGGCTTCAAATCTCCCCACCACACAAGGTTGGGTTCCAGTATCCTGAGGGTGGGGTAGTTCCTCCAACTGACATCAGCGTCTTGGTTTGAATAGAATCCCTTTGCTTGTCTTCCCTGATGGTTTGCCTAGGCCAGTGTGTGGTTGAAAGTGGGATTTGGGATCTAAAACTAAGTATTAGCGTGTGCCTCTCCATGGGTAGTGGAGATGTTTAAACTACAACCCACAACTTGGGAATTACTGTGACCCGTGAAAAATGCGTGTGCTATGTTTCCCCACGTCCAGCACACACAGGAAGAAGTGTTCTGGGGTTCTGAGAGTGGGGAGGTTCCTCCAACAGACAGCAGCACCTGGGTTGTAATAGAATCCCTTAGCTTGACTTCCCTAAGTGTTTTCCTAGGCCTAGCAGTAAGCGATGGTGGGGGATGGGCTCTAAAGCCAAGTATTAGCGAGTGCATCTCTGTGGGTAGTGGAGGGTTTTAAAGTACTTCCCCAACCTTGGAACACCTGTGCCCCATAAAGATGCGTGGAATCTGTTTCCCCACCTCCAGCACACACACGGAGACGTGCTCAGGTATCCTGATTGTGGGGAGGCTCCTCCAAATGACAGCAGCGCCTGGGTTCTAAAAGAATCCCTTAGCTTGTCTTCCCTGATGGCATGCCTAGGCTGGAGAGTGGGGGAAAGTGGGGGTTGGGCTCTAAACCAAGTATAAGCGAGAGCCTATCCATGGGATGTGGGTTTTTAACCTACAACCCACAACCATGGAATAAATGTGCCCCCTGAAAGATGCTTTGACTGTTTCCCTACATCCAGCACACACACGAAGATGTGTTCTTGTATTCTGAGTGTGGGGAAGTTCCTCAAACTGACAGCAGCACCTGGATTCTATTAGTATCCCTTAGCTTCTGTTCCCTGAGTGTTCTTTTAGGCCAGGCCATGAGGGAAAGCTGGGGGTTGGGCTTGGAGGCCACGTAGCAGTGAGTGCCCCCTGATCCATTGAGGAAGTACTTAGAGGACTTCTCCCTAAAGGGAACACCTTTTCCTGCATTCATCTGGGTGCAGTGGGGCTGCACATCTCTCCCACACCTAAGAATGTGTTCTGGAATTCTGAGTGCAGGGAAGTTCCTCCAACTGACAGCAGCGCCTGGGTTCTAATTGAATCCCTTTGCTTGTCTTCCCTGATGGAAAGCCTAGGCGGGAGTGCGGGGGAAAGTGTGGTTTGGGCTCCAAAACCAAGTATTTGCGATGACCTCTCTATGGTTTGTGGAGGTGTTTAAACTACATCCCTAACCTGGGAACTCCTGTGCCCCCATAAAGATCCGTGGAGTCTGTTTCCACACCTCCAGCACACACACGAACACTTGCACAGTTATCCTGAGAGTGGGCAGCCTCCTCCAACTGAGAGCAGGGCCTTGGTTCTTATAAAATCGCTTAACTTGTCTACCCTGTTTGGTTGCCTGATACGGAGTGCTGGGGAAAGGGTGGGTTGGGCTCTAAATCCAAGTATTAGCGAGTGCTTCTCCATGGGATTTGGAGGTTATTAACCAAAAGCCCACAACATGGGAATACCTGTGCTCCTTGAAAAAAGCGTGGACTCTGTATCCCCACCACCAGAACACACATGAAGAAGTTTTCTGCTATCCTGAATGTGGGCTGGCAATTTCAGGTGACAGAGCGTCTGGGTTCTAATAGAATCCCTTAGGTTGTAATCCCTGAGTGTTTCCCTAGGACTGAATCTGAGAGAAACCTGGGGGTTGGGCTTTGAGGCCAAATACTAGCGAGTGTCCCCGATGGACTGAGGAAGTATTTAGATGAATTCTCCATAAAGGGAAACACCTGAGCACCCATTCATCTGCGTGGAGTGGGGCTTCAAATCTCCCCACCACACAAGGTTGGGTTCCAGTATCCTGAGGGTGGGGTAGTTCCTCCAACTGACATCAGCGTCTTGGTTTTAACAGAATCCCTTTGCTTGTCTTCCCTGATGGTTTGCCTAGGCCAGTGTGTGGTTGAAAGTGGGATTTGGGATCTAAAACTAAGTATTAGCGTGTGCCTCTCCATGGGTAGTGGAGATGTTTAAACTACAACCCACAACTTGGGAATTACTGTGACCCGTGAAAAATGCGTGTGCTATGTTTCCCCACGTCCAGCACACACAGGAAGAAGTGTTCTGGGGTTCTGAGAGTGGGGAGGTTCCTCCAACAGACAGCAGCACCTGGGTTGTAATAGAATCCCTTAGCTTGACTTCCCTAAGTGTTTTCCTAGGCCTAGCAGTAAGCGATGGTGGGGGATGGGCTCTAAAGCCAAGTATTAGCGAGTGCATCTCTGTGGGTAGTGGAGGGTTTTAAACTACTTCCCCAACCTTGGAACACCTGTGCCCCATAAAGATGCGTGGAATCTGTTTCCCCACCTCCAGCACACACACGGAGACGTGCTCAGGTATCCTGATTGTGGGGAGGCTCCTCCAAATGACAGCAGCGCCTGGGTTCTAAAAGAATCCCTTAGCTTGTCTTCCCTGATGGCATGCCTAGGCTGGAGAGTGGGGGAAAGTGGGGGTTGGGCTCTAAACCAAGTATAAGCGAGAGCCTATCCATGGGATGTGGGTTTTTAACCTACAACCCACAACCATGGAATAAATGTGCCCCCTGAAAGATGCTTTGACTGTTTCCCTACATCCAGCACACACACGAAGATGTGTTCTTGTATTCTGAGTGTGGGGAAGTTCCTCAAACTGACAGAAGCATCTGGATTCTATTAGTATCCCTTAGCTTCTGTTCCATGAGTGTTCTTTTAGGCCAGGCCATGAGGGAAAGCTGGGGGTTGGGCTTGGAGGCCACGTAGCAGTGAGTGTCCCCTGATCCATTGAGGAAGTACTTAGAGGACTTCTCCCTAAAGGGAACACCTTTTCCTGCATTCATCTGGGTGCAGTGGGGCTGCACAACTCTCCCACACCTAAGAATGTGTTCTGGAATTCTGAGTGCAGGGAAGTTCCTCCAACTGACAGCAGCGCCTGGGTTCTAATTGAATCCCTTTGCTTGTCTTCCCTGATGGAAAGCCTAGGCGGGAGTGCGGGGGAAAGTGTGGTTTGGGCTCCAAAACCAAGTATTTGCGATGACCTCTCTATGGTTTGTGGAGGTGTTTAAACTACATCCCTAACCTGGGAACTCCTGTGCCCCCATAAAGATACGTGGAGTCTGTTTCCACACCTCCAGCACACACACGAATACTTGCACAGTTATCCTGAGAGTGGGCAGCCTCCTCCAACTGAGAGCAGGGCCTTGGTTCTTATAAAATCGCTTAACTTGTCTACCCTGTTTGGTTGCCTGATACGGAGTGCTGGGGAAAGGGTGGGTTGGGCTCTAAATCCAAGTATTAGCGAGTGCTTCTCCATGGGATTTGGAGGTTATTAGCCAAAAGCCCACAACATGGGAATACCTGTGCTCCTTGAAAAAAGCGTGGACTCTGTATCCCCACCACCAGAACACACATGAAGAAGTTTTGCTATCCTGAATGTGGGCTGGCAATTTCAGGTGACAGAGCGTCTGGGTTCTAACAGAATCCCTTAGCTTGTAATCCATGTGTGTTTCCCTAGGACTGACTCTGAGAGAAACCTGGGGGTTGGGCTTTGAGGCCAAATAGTAGCGAGTGTCCCCGATGGACTGAGGAAGTCTTTAGATGAATTCTCCATAAAGGGAAACACCTGAGCACCCATTCATCTGCGTGGAGTGGGGCTTCAAATCTCCCCACCACACAAGGTTGGGTTCCAGTATCCTGAGGGTGGGGTAGTTCCTCCAACTGACATCAGCGTCTTGGTTTGAATAGAATCCCTTTGCTTGTCTTCCCTGATGGTTTGCCTAGGCCAGTGTGTGGTTGAAAGTGGGATTTGGGATCTAAAACTAAGTATTAGCGTGTGCCTCTCCATGGGTAGTGGAGATGTTTAAACTACAACCCACAACTTGGGAATTACTGTGACCCGTGAAAAATGCGTGTGCTATGTTTCCCCACGTCCAGCAAACACAGGAAGAAGTGTTCTGGGGTTCTGAGAGTGGGGAGGTTCCTCCAACAGACAGCAGCACCTGGGTTGTAATAGAATCCCTTAGCTTGACTTCCCTAAGTGTTTTCCTAGGCCTAGCAGTAAGCGATGGTGGGGGATGGGCTTTAAAGCCAAGTATTAGCGAGTGCATCTCTGTGGGTAGTGGAGGGTTTTAAACTACTTCCCCAACCTTGGAACACCTGTGCCCCATAAAGATGCGTGGAATCTGTTTCCCCACCTCCAGCACACACACGGAGACGTGCTCAGGTATCCTGATTGTGGGGAGGCTCCTCCAAATGACAGCAGCGCCTGGGTTCTAAAAGAATCCCTTAGCTTGTCTTCCCTGATGGCATGCCTAGGCTGGAGAGTGGGGGAAAGTGGGGGTTGGGCTCTAAACCAAGTATAAGCGAGAGCCTATCCATGGGATGTGGGTTTTTAACCTACAACCCACAACCATGGAATAAATGTGCCCCCTGAAAGATGCTTTGACTGTTTCCCTACATCCAGCACACACACGAAGATTTGTTCTTGTATTCTGAGTGTGGGGATGATCCTCAAACTGACAGCAGCACCTGGATTCTATTAGTATCCCTTAGCTCCTGTTCCCTGAGTGTTCTTTTAGGCCAGGCCATGAGGGAAAGCTGGGGGTTGGGCTTGGAGGCCACGTAGCAGTGAGTGCCCCCTGATCCATTGAGGAAGTACTTAGAGGACTTCTCCCTAAAGGGAACACCTTTTCCTGCATTCATCTGGGTGCAGTGGGGCTGCACATTTCTCCCACACCTAAGAATGTGTTCTGGAATTCTGAGTGCAGGGAAGTTCCTCCAACTGACAGCAGCGCCTGGGTTCTAATTGAATCCCTTTGCTTGTCTCCCCTGATGGAAAGCCTAGGCGGGAGTGCGGGGGAAAGTGTGGTTTGGGCTCCAAAACGAAGTATTTGCGATGACCTCTCTATGGTTTGTGGAGGTGTTTAAACTACATCCCTAACCTGGGAACACCTGTGCCCCCATAAAGATCCGTGGAGTCTGTTTCCACACCTCCAGCACACACACGAAAACTTGCACAGTTATCCTGAGAGTGGGCAGCCCACTCCAACTGAGAGCAGGGCCTTGGTTCTTATAAAATCGCTTAACTTGTCTACCCTGTTTGGTTGCCTGATACGGAGTGCTGGGGAAAGGTTGGGTTGGGCTCTAAATCAAAGTATTAGCGAGTGCTTCTCCATGGGATTTGGAGGTTATTAACCAAAAGCCCACAACATGGGAATACCTGTGCTCCTTGAAAAATGCGTGGACTCTGTATCCCCACCACCAGAACACACATGAAGAAGTTTTCTGCTATCCTGAGTGTGGGCTGGCAATTTCAGGTGACAGAGCGTCTGGGTTCTAATAGAATCCCTTAGCTTGTAATCCCTGAGTGTTTCCCTAGGACTGACTCTGAGAGAAACCTGGGGGTTGGGCTTTGAGGCCAAATAGTAGCGAGTGTCCCCGATGGACTGAGGAAGTCTTTAGATGAATTCTCCATAAAGGGAAACACCTGAGCACCCATTCATCTGCGTGGAGTGGGGCTTCAAATCTCCCCACCACACAAGGTTGGGTTCCAGTATCCTGAGGGTGGGGTAGTTCCTCCAACTGACATCAGCGTCTTGGTTTGAATAGAATCCCTTTGCTTGTCTTCCCTGATGGTTTGCCTAGGCCAGTGTGTGGTTGAAAGTGGGATTTGGGATCTAAAACTAAGTATTAGCGTGTGCCTCTCCATGGGTAGTGGAGATGTTTAAACTACAACCCACAACTTGGGAATTACTGTGACCCGTGAAAAATGCGTGTGCTATGTTTCCCCACGTCCAGCACACACAGGAAGAAGTGTTCTGGGGTTCTGAGAGTGGGGAGGTTCCTCCAACAGACAGCAGCACCTGGGTTGTAATAGAATCCCTTAGCTTGACTTCCCTAAGTGTTTTCCTAGGCCTAGCAGTAAGCGATGGTGGGGGATGGGCTCTAAAGCCAAGTATTAGCGAGTGCATCTCTGTGGGTAGTGGAGGGTTTTAAACTACTTCCCCAACCTTGGAACACCTGTGCCCCATAAAGATGCGTGGAATCTGTTTCCCCACCTCCAGCACACACACGGAGACGTGCTCAGGTATCCTGATTGTGGGGAGGCTCCTCCAAATGACAGCAGCGCCTGGGTTCTAAAAGAATCCCTTAGCTTGTCTTCCCTGATGGCATGCCTAGGCTGGAGAGTGGGGGAAAGTGGGGGTTGGGCTCTAAACCAAGTATAAGCGAGAGCCTATCCATGGGATGTGGGTTTTTAACCTACAACCCACAACCATGGAATAAATGTGCCCCCTGAAAGATGCTTTGACTCTTTCCCTACATCCAGCACACACACGAAGATGTGTTCTTGTATTCTGAGTGTGGGGAAGTTCCTCAAACTGACAGCAGCACCTGGATTCTATTAGTATCCCTTAGCTTCTGTTCCCTGAGTGTTCTTTTAGGCCAGGCCATGAGGGAAAGCTGGGGGTTGGGCTTGGAGGCCACGTAGCAGTGAGTGCCCCCTGATCCATTGAGGAAGTACTTAGAGGACTTCTCCCTAAAGGGAACACCTTTTCCTGCATTCATCTGGGTGCAGTGGGGCTGCACATCTCTCCCACACCTAAGAATGTGTTCTGGAATTCTGAGTGCAGGGAAGTTCCTCCAACTGACAGCAGCGCCTGGGTTCTAATTGAATCCCTTTGCTTGTCTTCCCTGATGGAAAGCCTAGGCGGGAGTGCGGGGGAAAGTGTGGTTTGGGCTCCAAAACCAAGTATTTGCGATGACTTCTCTATGGTTTGTGGAGGTGTTTAAACTACATCCCTAACCTGGGAACACCTGTGCCCCCATGAAGATCCGTGGAGTCTGTTTCCACACCTCCAGCACACACACGAACACTTGCACATTTATCCTGAGAGTGGGCAGCCTCCTCCAACTGAGAGCAGGGCCTTGGTTCTTTTAAAATCGCTTAACTTGTCTACCCTGTTTCGTTTCCTGATACGGAGTGCTGGGGAAAGGGTGGGTTGGGCTCTAAATCCAAGTATTAGCTAGTGCTTCTCCATGGGATTTGGAGGTTATTAACCAAAAGCCCACAACATGGGAATACCTGTGCTCCTTGAAAAAAGCGTGGATCTGTATCCCCACCACCAGAACACACATGAAGAAGTTTTCTGCTATCCTGAGTGTGGGCTGGCAATTTCAGGTGACAGAAGCGGCTGGGTTCTAATAGAATCCCTTAGCTTGTAATCCCTGAGTGTTTCCCTAGGACTGACTCTGAGAGAAACCTGGGGGTTGGGCTTTGAGGCCAAATAGTAGCGAGTGTCCCCGATGGACTGAGGAAGTATGTAGATGAATTCTCCATAAAGGGAAACACCTGAGCACCCATTCATCTGCGTGGAGTGGGGCTTCAAATCTCCCCACCACACAAGGTTGGCTTCCAGTATCCTGAGGGTGGGGTAGTTCCTCCAACTGACATCAGCGTCTTGGTTTTAATAAAATCCCTTTGCTTGTCTTCCCTGATGGTTTGCCTAGGCCAGTGTGTGGTTGAAAGTGGGATTTGGGATCTAAAACTAAGTATTAGCGTGTGCTTCTCCATGGGTAGTGGAGATGTTTAAACTACAACCCACAACTTGGGAATTACTGTGACCCGTGAAAAATGCGTGTGCTATGTTTCCCCACGTCCAGCACACACAGGAAGAAGTGTTCTGGGGTTCTGAGAGTGGGGAGGTTCCTCCAACAGACAGCAGCACCTGGGTTGTAATAGAATCCCTTAACTTGACTTCCCTAAGTGTTTTCCTAGGCCTAGCAGTAAGCGATGGTGGGGGATGGGCTCTAAAGCCAAGTATTAGCGAGTGCATCTCTGTGGGTAGTGGAGGGTTTTAAACTACTTCCCCAACCTTGGAACACCTGTGCCCCATAAAGATGCGTGGAATCTGTTTCCCCACCTCCAGCACACACACGGAGACGTGCTCAGGTATCCTGATTGTGGGGAGGCTCCTCCAAATGACAGCAGCGCCTGGGTTCTAAAAGAATCCCTTAGCTTGTCTTCCCTGATGGCATGCCTAGGCTGGAGAGTGGGGGAAAGTGGGGGTTGGGCTCTAAACCAAGTATAAGCGAGAGCCTATCCATGGGATGTGGGTTTTTAACCTACAACCCACATCCATGGAATAAATGTGCCCCCTGAAAGATGCTTTGACTGTTTCCCTACATCCAGCACACACACGAAGATGTGTTCTTGTATTCTGAGTGTGGGGAAGTTCCTCAAACTGACAGCAGCACCTGGATTCTATTAGTATCCCTTAGCTTCTGTTCCCTGAGTGTTCTTTTAGGCCAAGCCATGAGGGAAAGCTGGGGCTTGGGCTTGGAGGCCACGTAGCAGTGAGTGCACCCTGATCCATTGAGGAAGTACTTAGAGGACTTCTCCCTAAAGGGAACACCTTTTCCTGCATTCATCTGGGTGCATTGGGGCTGCACATCTCTCCCACACCTAAGAATGTGTTCTGGAATTCTGAGTGCAGGGAAGTTCCTCCAACTGACAGCAGCGCCTGGGTTCTAATTGAATCCATTTGCTTGTCTTCCCTGATGGAAAGCCTAGGCGGGAGTGCGGGGGAAAGTGTGGTTTGGGCTCCAAAACCAAGTATTTGCGATGACCTCTCTATGGCTTGTGGAGGTGTTTAAACTACATCCCTAACCTGGGAACACCTGTGCCCCCATAAAGATCCGTGGAGTCTGTTTCCACACCTCCAGCACACACACGAACACTTGCACAGTTATCCTGAGAGTGGGCAGCCTCCTCCAACTGAGAGCAGGGCCTTGGTTCTTATAAAATCGCTTAACTTGTCTACCCTGTTTGGTTGCCTGATACGGAGTGCTGGGGAAAGGGTGGGTTGGGCTCTAAATCCAAGTATTAGCGAGTGCTTCTCCATGGGATTTGGAGGTTATTAACCAAAAGCCCACAACATGGGAATACCTGTGCTCCTTGAAAAAAGCATGGACTCTGTATCCCCACCACCAGAACACACATGAAGAAGTTTTCTGCTATCCTGAGTGTGGGCTGGCAATTTCAGGTGACAGAAGCGGCTGGGTTCTAATAGAATCCCTTAGCTTGTAATCCCTGAGTGTTTCCCTAGGACTGACTCTGAGAGAAACCTGGGGGTTGGGCTTTGAGGCCAAATAGTAGCGAGTGTCCCCGATGGACTGAGGAAGTCTTTAGATGAATTCTCCATAAAGGGAAACACCTGAGCACCCATTCATCTGCGTGGAGTGGGGCTTCAAATCTCCCCACCACACAAGGTTGGGTTCCAGTATCCTGAGGGTGGGGTAGTTCCTCCAACTGACATCAGCGTCTTGGTTTGAATAGAATCCCTTTGCTTGTCTTCCCTGATGGTTTGCCTAGGCCAGTGTGTGTTTGAAAGTGGGATTTGGGATCTAAAACTAAGTATTAGCGTGTGCCTCTCCATGGGTAGTGGAGATGTTTAAACTACAACCCACAACTTGGGAATTACTGTGACCCCTGAAAAATGCGTGTGCTATGTTTCCCCACGTCCAGCACACACAGGAAGAAGTGTTCTGGGTTTCTGAGTGTGGGGAGGTTCCTCCAACAGACAGCAGCACCTGGGTTGTAATAGAATCCCTTAGCTTGACTTCCCTAAGTGTTTTCCTAGGCCTAGCAGTAAGCGATGGTGGGGGATGGGCTCTAAAGCCAAGTATTAGCGAGTGCATCTCTGTGGGTAGTGGAGGGTTTTAAACTACTTCCCCAACCTTGGAACACCTGTGCCCCATAAAGATGCGTGGAATCTGTTTCCCCACCTCCAGCACACACACGGAGACGTGCTCAGGTATCCTGATTGTGGGGAGGCTCCGCCAAATGACAGCAGCGCCTGGGTTCTAAAAGAATCCCTTAGCTTGTCTTCCCTGATGGCATGCCTAGGCTGGAGAGTGGGGGAAAGTGGGGGTTGGGCTCTAAACCAAGTATAAGCGAGAGCCTATCCATGGGATGTGGGTTTTTAACCTACAACCCACAACCATGGAATAAATGTGTCCCCTGAAAGATGCTTTGACTGTTTCCCTACATCCAGCACACACACGAAGATGTGTTCTTGTATTCTGAGTGTGGGGAAGTTCCTCAAACTGACAGCAGCAACTGGATTCTATTAGTATCCCTTAGCTTCTGTTCCATGAGTGTTCTTTTAGGCCAGGCCATGAGGGAAAGCTGGGGGTTGGGCTTGGAGGCCACGTAGCAGTGAGTGCCCCCTGATCCATTGAGGAAGTACTTAGAGGACTTCTCCCTAAAGGGAACACCTTTTCCTGCATTCATCTGGGTGCAGTGGGGCTGCACAACTCTCCCACACCTAAGAATGTGTTCTGGAATTCTGAGTGCAGGGAAGTTCCTCCAACTGACAGCAGCGCCTGGGTTCTAATTGAATCCCTTTGCTTGTCTTCCCTGATGGAAAGCCTAGGCGGGAGTGCGGGGGAAAGTGTGGTTTGGGCTCCAAAACCAAGTATTTGCGATGAACTCTCTATGGTTTGTGGAGGTGTTTAAACTACATCCCTAACATGGGAACACCTGTGCCCCCATAAGGATCCGTGGAGTCTGTTTCCACACCTCCAGCACACACACGAACACTTGCACAGTTATCCTGAGAGTGGGCAGCCTCCTCCAACTGAGAGCAGGGCCTTGGTTCTTATAAAATCGCTTAACTTGTCTACCCTGTTTGGTTGCCTGATACGGAGTGCTGGGGAAAGGTTGGGTTGGGCTCTAAATCCAAGTATTAGCGAGTGCTTCTCCATTGGATTTGGAGGTTATTAACCAAAAGCCCACAACATGGGAATACCTGTGCTCCTTGAAAAAAGCGTGGACTCTGTATCCCCACCACCAGAACACACATGAAGAAGTTTTCTGCTATCCTGAGTGTGGGCTGGCAATTTCAGGTGACAGAAGCGGCTGGGTTCTAATAGAATCCCTTAGCTTGTAATCCCTGAGTGTTTCCCTAGGACTGACTCTGAGAGAAACCTGGGGGTTGGGCTTTGAGGCCAAATAGTAGCGAGTGTCCCCGATGGACTGAGGAAGTCTTTAGATGAATTCTCCATAAAGGGAAACACCTGAGCACCCATTCATCTGCGTGGAGTGGGGCTTCAAATCTCCCCACCACACAAGGTTGGGTTCCAGTATCCTGAGGGTGGGGTAGTTCCTCCAACTGACATCAGCGTCTTGGTTTGAATAGAATCCCTTTGCTTGTCTTCCCTGATGGTTTGCCTAGGCCAGTGTGTGGTTGAAAGTGGGATTTGGGATCTAAAACTAAGTATTAGCGTGTGCCTCTCCATGGGTAGTGGAGATGTTTAAACTACAACCCACAACTTGGGAATTACTGTGACCCCTGAAAAATGCGTGTGCTATGTTTCCCCACGTCCAGCACACACAGGAAGAAGTGTTCTGGGGTTCTGAGAGTGGGGAGGTTCCTCCAACAGACAGCAGCACCTGGGTTGTAATAGAATCCCTTAGCTTGACTTCCCTAAGTGTTTTCCTAGGCCTAGCAGTAAGCGATGGTGGGGGATGGGCTCTAAAGCCAAGTATTAGCGAGTGCATCTCTGTGGGTAGTGGAGGGTTTTAAACTACTTCCCCAACCTTGGAACACCTGTGCCCCATAAGGTGCGTGGAATATGTTTCCCCACCTCCAGCACACACACGGAGACGTGCTCAGGTATCCTGATTGTGGGGAGGCTCCTCCAAATGACAGCAGCGCCTGGGTTCTAAAAGAATCCCTTAGCTTGTCTTCCCTGATGGCATGCCTAGGCTGGAGAGTGGGGGAAAGTGGGGGTTGGGCTCTAAACCAAGTATAAGCGAGAGCCTATCCATGGGATGTGGGTTTTTAACCTACAACCCACAACCATGGAATAAATGTGCCCCCTGAAAGATGCTTTGACTGTTTCCCTACATCCAGCACACACACGAAGATGTGTTCTTGTATTCTGAGTGTGGGGAAGTTCCTCAAACTGACAGCAGCACCTGGATTCTATTAGTATCCCTTAGCTTCTGTTCCCTGAGTGTTCTTTTAGGCCAGGCCATGAGGGAAAGCTGGGGGTTGGGCTTGGAGGCCACGTAGCAGTGAGTGCCCCCTGATCCATTGAGGAAGTACTTAGAGGACTTCTCCCTAAAGGGAACACCTTTTCCTGCATTCATCTGGGTGCAGTGGGGCTGCACATCTCTCCCACACCTAAGAATGTGTTCTGGAATTCTGAGTGCAGGGAAGTTCCTCCAACTGACAGCAGCGCCTGGGTTCTAATTGAATCCCTTTGCTTGTCTTCCCTGATGGAAAGCCTAGGCGGGAGTGCGGGGGAAAGTGTGGTTTGGGCTCCAAAACCAAGTATTTGCGATGACCTCTCTATGGTTTGTGGAGGTGTTTAAACTACATCCCTAACCTGGGAACACCTGTGCCCCCATAAAGATCCGTGGAGTCTGTTTCCACACCTCCAGCACACACACGAACACTTGCACAGTTATCCTGAGAGTGGGCAGCCTCCTCCAACTGAGAGCAGGGCCTTGGTTCTTATAAAATCGCTTAACTTGTCTACCTTGTTTGGTTGCCTGATACGGAGTGCTGGGGAAAGGGTGGGTTGGGCTCTAAATCCAAGTATTAGCGAGTGCTTCTCCATGGGATTTGGAGGTTATTAACCAAAAGCCCACAACATGGGAATACCTGTGCTCCTTGAAAAAAGCGTGGACTCTGTATCCCCACCACCAGAACACACATGAAGAAGTTTTCTGCTATCCTGAATGTGGGCTGGCAATTTCAGGTGACAGAAGCGGCTGGGTTCTAATAGAATCCCTTAGCTTGTAATCCCTGAGTGTTTCCCTAGGACTGACTCTGAGAGAAACCTGGGGGTTGGGCTTTGAGGCCAAATAGTAGCGAGTGTCCCCGATGGACTGAGGAAGTCTTTAGATGAATTCTCCATAAAGGGAAACACCTGAGCACCCATTCATCTGCGTGGAGTGGGGCTTCAAATCTCCCCACCACACAAGGTTGGGTTCCAGTATCCTGAGGGTGGGGTAGTTCCTCCAACTGACATCAGCGTCTTGGTTTGAATAGAATCCCTTTGCTTGTCTTCCCTGATGTTTTGCCTCGGCCAGTGTGTGGTTGAAAGTGGGATTTGGGATCTAAAACTAAGTATTAGCGTGTGCCTCTCCATGGGTAGTGGAGATGTTTAAACTACAACCCACAACTTGGGAATTACTGTGACCCCTGAAAAATGCGTGTGCTATGTTTCCCCACGTCCAGCACACACAGGAAGAAGTGTTCTGGGGTTCTGAGTGTGGGGAGGTTCCTCCAACAGACAGCAGCACCTGGGTTGTAATAGAATCCCTTAGCTTGACTTCCCTAAGTGTTTTCCTAGGCCTAGCAGTAAGCGATGGTGGGGGATGGGCTCTAAAGCCAAGTATTAGCGAGTGCATCTCTGTGGGTAGTGGAGGGTTTTAAACTACTTCCCCAACCTTGGAACACCTGTGCCCCATAAAGATGCGTGGAATCTGTTTCCCCACCTCCAGCACACACACGGAGACGTGCTCAGGTATCCTGATTGTGGGGAGGCTCCTCCAAATGACAGCAGCGCCTGGGTTCTAAAAGAATCCCTTAGCTTGTCTTCCCTGATGGCATGCCTAGGCTGGAGAGTGGGGGAAAGTGGGGGTTGGGCTCTAAACCAAGTATAAGCGAGAGCCTATCCATGGGATGTGGGTTTTTAACCTACAACCCACAACCATGGAATAAATGTGCCCCCTGAAAGATGCTTTGACTGTTTCCCTACCTCCAGCACACACACGAAGATGTGTTCTTGTATTCTGAGTGTGGGGAAGTTACTCAAACTGACAGCAGCACCTGGATTCTATTAGTATCCCTTAGCTTCTGTTCCCTGAGTGTTCTTTTAGGCCAGGCCATGAGGGAAAGCTGGGGGTTGGGCTTGGAGGCCACGTAGCAGTGAGTGCCCCCTGATCCAATTAGGAAGTACTTAGAGGACTTCTCCCTAAAGGGAACACCTTTTCCTGCATTCATCTGGGTGCAGTGGGGCTGCACATCACTCCCAAACCTAAGAATGTGTTCTGGAATTCTGAGTGCAGGGAAGTTCCTCCAACTGACAGCAGTGCCTGGGTTCTAATTGAATCCATTTGCTTGTCTTCCCTGATGGAAAGCCTAGGCGGGAGTGTGGGGGAAAGTGTGGTTTGGGCTCCAAAACCAAGTATTTGCGATGACCTCTCTATGGTTTGTGGAGGTTTTTAAACTACATCCCTAACCTGGGAACACCTGTGCCCCCATGAAGATCCGTGGAGTCTGTTTCCACACCTCCAGCACACACACGAACACTTGCACATTTATGCTGAGAGTGGGCAGCCTCCTCCAACTGAGAGCAGGGCCTTGGTTCTTATAAAATCGCTTAACTTGTCTACCCTGTTTCGTTGCCTGATACGGAGTGCTGGGGAATGGGTGGGTTGGGCTCTAAATCCAAGTATTAGCTAGTGCTTCTCCATGGGATTTGGAGGTTATTAACCAAAAGCCCACAACATGGGAATACCTGTGCTCCTTGAAAAAAGCGTGGACTCTGTATCCCCACCACCAGAACACACATGAAGAAGTTTTCTGCTATCCTGAGTGTGGGCTCGCAATTTCAGGTGACAGAAGCGGCTGGGTTCTAATAGAATCCCTTAGCTTGTAATCCCTGAGTGTTTCCCTAGGACTGACTCTGAGAGAAACCTGGGGGTTGGGCTTTGAGGTCAAATAGTAGCGAGTGTCCCCGATGGACTGAGGAAGTATTTAGATGAATTCTCCATAAAGGGAAACACCTGAGCACCCATTCATCTGCGTGGATTGGGGCTTCAAATCTCCCCACCACACAAGGTTGGCTTCCAGTATCCTGAGGGTGGGGTAGTTCCTCCAACTGACATCAGCGTCTTGGTTTTAATAAAATCCCTTTGCTTGTCTTCCCTGATGGTTTGCCTAGGCCAGTGTGTGGTTGAAAGTGGGATTTGGGATCTAAAACTAAGTATTAGCGTGTGCCTCTCCATGGGTAGTGGAGATGTTTAAACTACAACCCACAACTTGGGAATTACTGTGACCCGTGTAAAATGCGTGTGCTATGTTTCCCCACGTCCAGCACACACAGGAAGAAGTGTTCTGGGGTTCTAAGAGTGGGGAGGTTCCTCCAACAGACAGCAGCACCTGGGTGTAATAGAATCCCTTAGCTTGACTTCCCTAAGTGTTTTCCTAGGCCTAGCAGTAAGCGATGGTGGGGGATGGGCTCTAAAGCCAAGTATTAGCGAGTGCATCTCTGTGGGTAGTGGAGGGTTTTAAACTACTTCCCCAACCTTGGAACACCTGTGCCCCATAAAGATGCGTGGAATCTGTTTCCCCACCTCCAGCACACACACGGAGACGTGCTCAGGTATCCTGATTGTGGGGAGGCTCCTCCAAATGACAGCAGCGCCTGGGTTCTAAAAGAATCCCTTAGCTTGTCTTCCCTGATGGCATGCCTAGGCTGGAGAGTGGGGGAAAGTGGGGGTTGGGCTCTAAACCAAGTATAAGCGAGAGCCTATCCATGGGATGTGGGTTTTTAACCTACAACCCACAACCATGGAATAAATGTGCCCCCTGAAAGATGCTTTGACTGTTTCCCTACATCCAGCACACACACGAAGATGTGTTCTTGTATTCTGAGTGTAGGGAATTTCCTCAAACTGACAGCAGCACCTGGATTCTATTAGTATCCCTTAGCTTCTGTTCCCTGAGTGTTCTTTTAGGCCAAGCCATGAGGGAAAGCTGGGGCTTGGGCTTGGAGGCCACGTAGCAGTGAGTGCCCCCTGATCCATTGAGGAAGTACTTAGAGGACTTCTCCCTAAAGGGAACACCTTTTCCTGCATTCATCTGGGTGCATTGGGGCTGCACATCTCTCCCACACCTAAGAATGTGTTCTGGAATTCTGAGTGCAGGGAAGTTCCTCCAACTGACAGCAGCGCCTGGGTTCTAATTGAATCCCTTTGCTTGTCTTCCCTGATGGAAAGCCTAGGCGGGAGTGCGGGGGAAAGTGTGGTTTGGGCTCCAAAACCAAGTATTTGCGATGACCTCACTATGGCTTTTGGAGGTGTTTAAATTACATCCCTAACCTGGGAACACCTGTGCCCCCATAAAGATCCGTGGAGTCTGTTTCCACACCTCCAGCACACACACGAACACTTGCACAGTTATCCTGAGAGTGGGCAGCCTCCTCCAACTGAGAGCAGGGCCTTGGTTCTTATAAAATCGCTTAACTTGTCTACCCTGTTTGGTTGCCTGATACGGAGTGCTGGGGAAAGGGTGGGTTGGGCTCTAAATCCAAGTATTAGCGAGTGCTTCTCCATGGGATTTGGAGGTTATTAACCAAAAGCCCACAACATGGGAATACCTGTGCTCCTTGAAAAAAGCATGGACTCTGTATCCCCACCACCAGAACACACATGAAGAAGTTTTCTGCTATCCTGAGTGTGGGCTGGCAATTTCAGGTGACAGAAGCGGCTGGGTTCTAATAGAATCCCTTAGCTTGTAATCCCTGAGTGTTTCCCTAGGACTGACTCTGAGAGAAACCTGGGGGTTGGGCTTTGAGGCCAAATAGTAGCGAGTGTCCCCGATGGACTGAGGAAGTCTTTAGATGAATTCTCCATAAAGGGAAACACCTGAGCACCCATTCATCTGCGTGGAGTGGGGCTTCAAATCTCCCCACCACACAAGGTTGGGTTCCAGTATCCTGAGGGTGGGGTAGTTCCTCCAACTGACATCAGCGTCTTGGTTTGAATAGAATCCCTTTGCTTGTCTTCCCTGATGGTTTGCCTAGGCCAGTGTGTGGTTGAAAGTGGGATTTGGGATCTAAAACTAAGTATTAGCGTGTGCCTCTCCATGGGTAGTGGAGATGTTTAAACTACAACCCACAACTTGGGAATTACTGTGACCCCTGAAAAATGCGTGTGCTATGTTTCCCCACGTCCAGCACACACAGGAAGAAGTGTTCTGGGGTTCTGAGTGTGGGGAGGTTCCTCCAACAGACAGCAGCACCTGGGTTGTAATAGAATCCCTTAGCTTGACTTCCCTAAGTGTTTTCCTAGGCCTAGCAGTAAGCGATGGTGGGGGATGGGCTCTAAAGCCAAGTATTAGCGAGTGCATCTCTGTGGGTAGTGGAGGGTTTTAAACTACTTCCCCAACCTTGGAACACCTGTGCCCCATAAAGATGCGTGGAATCTGTTTCCCCACCTCCAGCACACACACGGAGACGTGCTCAGGTATCCTGATTGTGGGGAGGCTCCTCCAAATGACAGCAGCGCCTGGGTTCTAAAAGAATCCCTTAGCTTGTCTTCCCTGATGGCATGCCTAGGCTGGAGAGTGGGGGAAAGTGGGGGTTGGGCTCTAAACCAAGTATAAGCGAGAGCCTATCCATGGGATGTGGGTTTTTAACCTACAACCCACAACCATGGAATAAATGTGCCCCCTGAAAGATGCTTTGACTGTTTCCCTACATCCAGCACACACACAAAGATGTGTTCTTGTATTCTGAGTGTGGGGAAGTTCCTCAAACTGACAGCAGCACCTGGATTCTATTAGTATCCCTTAGCTTCTGTTCCCTGAGTGTTCTTTTAGGCCAGGCCATGAGGGAAAGCTGGGGGTTGGGCTTGGAGGCCACGTAGCAGTGAGTGCCCCCTGATCCAATTAGGAAGTACTTAGAGGACTTCTCCCTAAAGGGAACACCTTTTCCTGCATTCATCTGGGTGCAGTGGGGCTGCACATCTCTCCCACACCTAAGAATGTGTTCTGGAATTCTGAGTGCAGGGAAGTTCCTCCAACTGACAGCAGTGCCTGGGTTCTAATTGAATCCAATTGCTTGTCTTCCCTGATGGAAAGCCTAGGCGGGAGTGTGGGGGAAAGTGTGGTTTGGGCTCCAAAACCAAGTATTTGCGATGACCTCTCTATGGATTGTGGAGGTTTTTAAACTACATCCCTAACCTGGGAACACCTGTGCCCCCATAAATATCCGTGGAGTCTGTTTCCACACCTCCAGCACACACACGAACACTTGCACAGTTATCCTGAGAGTGGGCAGCCTCCTCCAACTGAGAGCAGGGCCTTGGTTCTTATAAAATCGCTTAACTTGTCTACCCTGTTTGGTTGCCTGATACGGAGTGCTGGGGAAAGGGTGGGTTGGGCTCTAAATCCAAGTATTAGCGAGTGCTTCTCCATGGGATTTGGAGGTTATTAACCAAAAGCCCACAACATGGGAATACCTGTGCTCCTTGAAAAAAGCGTGGACTCTGTATCCCCACCACCAGAACACACATGAAGAAGTTTTCTGCTATCCTGAATGTGGGCTGGCAATTTCAGGTGACAGAGCGTCTGGGTTCTAATAGAATCCCTTAGCTTGTAATCCCTGAGTGTTTCCCTAGGACTGACTCTGAGAGAAACCTGGGGGTTGGGCTTTGAGGCCAAATAGTAGCGAGTGTCCCCGATGGACTGAGGAAGTCTTTAGATGAATTCTCCATAAAGGGAAACACCTGAGCACCCATTCATCTGCGTGGAGTGGGGCTTCAAATCTCCCCACCACACAAGGTTGGGTTCCAGTATCCTGAGGGTGGGGTAGTTCCTCCAACTGACATCAGCGTCTTGGTTTGAATAGAATCCCTTTGCTTGTCTTCCCTGATGGTTTGCCTAGGCCAGTGTGTGGTTGAAAGTGGGATTTGGGATCTAAAACTAAGTATTAGCGTGTGCCTCTCCATGGGTAGTGGAGATGTTTAAACTACAACCCACAACTTGGGAATTACTGTGACCCCTGAAAAATGCGTGTGGTATGTTTCCCCACGTCCAGCACACACAGGAAGAAGTGTTCTGGGGTTCTGAGTGTGGGGAGGTTCCTCCAACAGACAGCAGCACCTGGGTTGTAATAGAATCCCTTAGCTTGACTTCCCTAAGTGTTTTCCTAGGCCTAGCAGTAAGCGATGGTGGGGGATGGGCTCTAAAGCCAAGTATTAGCGAGTGCATCTCTGTGGGTAGTGGAGGGTTTTAAACTACTTCCCCAACCTTGGAACACCTGTGCCCCATAAAGATGCGTGGAATCTGTTTCCCCACCTCCAGCACACACACGGAGACGTGCTCAGGTATCCTGATTGTGGGGAGGCTCCTCCAAATGACAGCAGCGCCTGGGTTCTAAAATAATCCCTTAGCTTGTCTTCCCTGATGGCATGCCTAGGCTGGAGAGTGGGGGAAAGTGGGGGTTGGGCTCTAAACCAAGTATAAGCGAGAGCCTATCCATGGGATGTGGGTTTTTAACCTACAACCCACAACCATGGAATAAATGTGCCCCCTGAAAGATGCTTTGACTGTTTCCCTACATCCAGCACACACACGAAGATGTGTTCTTGTATTCTGAGTGTGGGGAAGTTCCTCAAACTGACAGCAGCACCTGGATTCTATTAGTATCCCTTAGCTTCTGTTCCCTGAGTGTTCTTTTAGGCCAGGCCATGAGGGAAAGCTGGGGGTTGGGCTTGGAGGCCACGTAGCAGTGAGTGCCCCCTGATCCAATTAGGAAGTACTTAGAGGACTTCTCCCTAAAGGGAACACCTTTTCCTGCATTCATCTGGGTGCAGTGGGGCTGCACATCTCTCCCAAACCTAAGAATGTGTTCTGGAATTCTGAGTGCAGGGAAGTTCCTCCAACTGACAGCAGTGCCTGGGTTCTAATTGAATCCAATTGCTTGTCTTCCCTGATGGAAAGCCTAGGCGGGAGTGTGGGGGAAAGTGTGGTTTGGGCTCCAAAACCAAGTATTTGCGATGACCTCTCTATGGTTTGTGGAGGTTTTTAAACTACATCCCTAACCTGGGAACACCTGTGCCCCCATAAATATCCGTGGAGTCTGTTTCCACACCTCCAGCACACACACGAACACTTGCACAGTTATCCTGAGAGTGGGCAGCCTCCTCCAACTGAGAGCAGGGCCTTGGTTCTTATAAAATCGCTTAACTTGTCTACCCTGTTTGGTTGCCTGATACGGAGTGCTGGGGAAAGGGTGGGTTGGGCTCTAAATCCAAGTATTAGCGAGTGCTTCTCCATGGGATTTGGAGGTTATTAACCAAAAGCCCACAACATGGGAATACCTGTGCTCCTTGAAAAAAGCGTGGACTCTGTATCCCCACCACCAGAACACACATGAAGAAGTTTTCTGCTATCCTGAATGTGGGCTGGCAATTTCAGGTGACAGAGCGTCTGGGTTCTAATAGAATCCCTTAGCTTGTAATCCCTGAGTGTTTCCCTAGGACTGACTCTGAGAGAAACCTGGGGGTTGGGCTTTGAGGCCAAATAGTAGCGAGTGTCCCCGATGGACTGAGGAAGTCTTTAGATGAATTCTCCATAAAGGGAAACACCTGAGCACCCATTCATCTGCGTGGAGTGGGGCTTCAAATCTCCCCACCACACAAGGTTGGGTTCCAGTATCCTGAGGGTGGGGTAGTTCCTCCAACTGACATCAGCGTCTTGGTTTGAATAGAATCCCTTTGCTTGTCTTCCCTGATGGTTTGCCTAGGCCAGTGTGTGGTTGAAAGTGGGATTTGGGATCTAAAACTAAGTATTAGCGTGTGCCTCTCCATGGGTAGTGGAGATGTTTAAACTACAACCCACAACTTGGGAATTACTGTGACCCCTGAAAAATGCGTGTGCTATGTTTCCCCACGTCCAGCACACACAGGAAGAAGTGTTCTGGGGTTCTGAGTGTGGGGAGGTTCCTCCAACAGACAGCAGCACCTGGGTTGTAATAGAATCCCTTAGCTTGACTTCCCTAAGTGTTTTCCTAGGCCTAGCAGTAAGCGATGGTGGGGGATGGGCTCTAAAGCCAAGTATTAGCGAGTGCATCTCTGTGGGGAGTGGAGGGTTTTAAACTACTTCCCCAACCTTGGAACACCTGTGCCCCATAAAGATGCGTGGAATCTGTTTCCCCACCTCCAGCACACACACGGAGACGTGCTCAGGTATCCTGATTGTGGGGAGGCTCCTCCAAATGACAGCAGCGCCTGGGTTCTAAAAGAATCCCTTAGCTTGTCTTCCCTGATGGCATGCCTAGGCTGGAGAGTGGGGGAAAGTGGGGGTTGGGCTCTAAACCAAGTATAAGCGAGAGCCTATCCATGGGATGTGGGTTTTTAACCTACAACCCACAACCATGGAATAAATGTGCCCCCTGAAAGATGCTTTGACTCTTTCCCTACATCCAGCACACACACGAAGATGTGTTCTTGTATTCTGAGTGTGGGGAAGTTCCTCAAACTGACAGCAGCACCTGGATTCTATTAGTATCCCTTAGCTTCTGTTCCCTGAGTGTTCTTTTAGGCCAGGCCATGAGGGAAAGCTGGGGGTTGGGCTTGGAGGCCACGTAGCAGTGAGTGCCCCCTGATCCATTGAGGAAGTACTTAGAGGACTTCTCCCTAAAGGGAACACCTTTTCCTGCATTCATCTGGGTGCAGTGGGGCTGCACATCTCTCCCACACCTAAGAATGTGTTCTGGAATTCTGAGTGCAGGGAAGTTCCTCCAACTGACAGCAGCGCCTGGGTTCTAATTGAATCCCTTTGCTTGTCTTCCCTGATGGAAAGCCTAGGCGGGAGTGCGGGGGAAAGTGTGGTTTGGGCTCCAAAACCAAGTATTTGCGATGACCTCTCTATGGTTTGTGGAGGTGTTTAAACTACATCCCTAACCTGGGAACACCTGTGCCCCCATAAAGATCCGTGTGGCCTGTTTCCACACCTCCAGCACACACACGAACACTTGCACAGTTATCCTGAGAGTGGGCAGCCTCCTCCAACTGAGAGCAGGGCCTTGGTTCTTATAAAATCGCTTAACTTGTCTACCCTGTTTCGTTGCCTTATATGGAGTGCTGAGGAAAGTGTGGGTTGGGCTCTAAATCCAAGTATTAGCGAGTGCTTCTCCATGGGATTTGGAGGTTATTAACCAAAAGCCCACAACATGGGAATACCTGTGCTCCTTGAAAAAAGCGTGGACTCTGTATCCCCACCACCAGAACACACATGAAGAAGTTTTCTGCTATCCTGAGTGTGGGCTGGCAATTTCAGGTTACAGAAGCGGCTGGGTTCTAATAGAATCCCTTAGCTTGTAATCCCTGAGTGTTTCCCTAGGACTGACTCTGAGAGAAACCTGGGGGTTGGGCTTTGAGGCCAAATAGTAGCGAGTGACCCCGATGGACTGAGGAAGTATTTAGATGAATTCTCCATAAAGGGAAACACCTGAGCACCCATTCATCTGCGTGGAGTGGGGCTTCAAATCTCCCCACCACACAAGGTTGGGTTCCAGTATCCTGAGGGTGGGGTAGTTCCTCCAACTGACATCAGCGTCTTGGTTTGAATAGAATCCCTTTGCTTGTCTTCCCTGATGGTTTGCCTAGGCCAGTGTGTGGTTGAAAGTGGGATTTGGGATCTAAAACTAAGTATTAGCGTGTGCCTCTCCATGGGTAGTGGAGATGTTTAAACTACAACCCACAACTTGGGAATTACTGTGACCCCTGAAAAATGCGTGTGCTATGTTTCCCCACGTCCAGCACACACAGGAAGAAGTGTTCTGGGGTTCTGAGAGTGGGGAGGTTCCTCCAACAGACAGCAGCACCTGGGTTGTAATAGAATCCCTTAGCTTGACTTCCCTAAGTGTTTTCCTAGGCCTAGCAGTAAGCGATGGTGGGGGATGGGCTCTAAAGCCAAGTATTAGCGAGTGCATCTCTGTGGGTAGTGGAGGGTTTTAAACTACTTCCCCAACCTTGGAACACCTGTGCCCCGTAAAGATGCGTGGAATCTGTTTCCCCACCTCCAGCACACACACGGAGACGTGCTCAGGTATCCTGATTGTGGGGAGGCTCCTCCAAATGACAGCAGCGCCTGGGTTCTAAAAGAATCCCTTAGCTTGTCTTCCCTGATGGCATGCCTAGGCTGGAGAGTGGGGGAAAGTGGGGGTTGGGCTCTAAACCAAGTATAAGCGAGAGCCTATCCATGGGATGTGGGTTTTTAACCTACAACCCACAACCATGGAATAAATGTGCCCCCTGAAAGATGCTTTGACTCTTTCCCTACATCCAGCACACACACGAAGATGTGTTCTTGTATTCTGAGTGTGGGGAAGTTCCTCAAACTGACAGCAGCACCTGGATTCTATTAGTATCCCTTAGCTTGTTCCCTGAGTGTTCTTTTAGGCCAGGCCATGAGGGAAAGCTGGGGGTTGGGCTTGGAGGCCACGTAGCAGTGTGTGCCCCCTGATCCAATTAGGAAGTACTTAGAGGACTTCTCCCTAAAGGGAACACCTTTTCCTGCATTCATCTGGGTGCAGTGGGGCTGCACATCACTCACAAACCTAAGAATGTGTTCTGGAATTCTGAGTGCAGGGAAGTTCCTCCAACTGACAGCAGTGCCTGGGTTCTAATTGAATCCCTTTGCTTGTCTTCCCTGATGGAAAGCCTAGGCGGGAGTTTGGGGGAAAGTGTGGTTTGGGCTCCAAAACCAAGTATTTGCGATGACCTCTCTATGGTTTGTGGAGGTTTTTAAACTACATCCCTAACCTGGGAACACCTGTGCCCCCATAAAGATCCGTGGAGTCTGTTTCCACACCTCCAGCACACACACGAACACTTGCACAGTTATCCTGAGAGTGGGCAGCCTCCTCCAACTGAGAGCAGGGCCTTGGTTCTTATAAAATCGCTTAACTTGTCTACCCTGTTTGGTTGCCTGATACGGAGTGCTGGGGAAAGGGTGGGTTGGGCTCTAAATCCAAGTATTAGCGAGTGCTTCTCCATAGGATTTGGAGGTTATTAACCAAAAGCCCACAACATGGGAATACCTGTGCTCCTTGAAAAAAGCGTGGACTCTGTATCCCCACCAACAGAACACACATGAAGAAGTTTTCTGCTATCCTGAGTGTGGGCTGGCAATTTCAGGTGACAGAAGCGGCTGGGTTCTAATAGAATCCCTTAGCTTGTAATCCCTGAGTGTTTCCCTAGGACTGACTCTGAGAGAAACCTGGGGGTTGGGATTTGAAGCCAAATAGTAGCGAGTGTCCCCGATGGACTGAGGAAGTATTTAGATGAATTCTCCATAAAGGGAAACACCTGAGCACCCATTCATCTGCGTGGAGTGGGGCTTCAAATCTCCCCACCACACATGGTGGGGTTCCAGTATCCTGAGGGTGGGGTAGTTCCTCCAACTGACATCAGCGTCTTGGTTTGAATAGAATCCCTTTGCTTGTCTTCCCTGATGGTTTGCCTAGGCCAGTGTGTGGTTGAAAGTGGGATTTGGGATCTAAAACTAAGTATTAGCGTGTGCCTCTCCATGGGTAGTGGAGATGTTTAAACTACAACCCACAACTTGGGAATTACTGTGACCCCTGAAAAATGCGTGTGCTATGTTTCCCCACGTCCAGCACACACAGGAAGAAGTGTTCTGGGGTTCTGAGTGTGGGGAGGTTCCTCCAACAGACAGCAGCACCTGGGCTGTAATAGAATCCCTTAGCTTGACTTCCCTAAGTGTTTTCCTAGGCCTAGCAGTAAGCGATGGTGGGGGATGGGCTCTAAAGCCAAGTATTAGCGAGTGCATCTCTGTGGGTAGTGGAGGGTTTTAAACTACTTCCCCAACCTTGGAACACCTGTGCCCCATAAAGATGCGTGGAATCTGTTTCCCCACCTCCAGCACACACACGGAGACGTGCTCAGGTATCCTGATTGTGGGGAGGCTCCTCCAAATGACAGCAGCGCCTGGGTTCTAAAAGAATCCCTTAGCTTGTCTTCCCTGATGGCATGCCTAGGCTGGAGAGTGGGGGAAAGTGGGGGTTGGGCTCTAAACCAAGTATAAGCGAGAGCCTATCCATGGGATGTGGGTTTTTAACCTACAACCCACAACCATGGAATAAATGTGCCCCCTGAAAGATGCTTTGACTCTTTCCCTACATCCAGCACACACACGAAGATGTGTTCTTGTATTCTGAGTGTGGGGAAGTTCCTCAAACTGACAGCAGCACCTGGATTCTATTAGTATCCCTTAGCTTGTTCCCTGAGTGTTCTTTTAGGCCAGGCCATGAGGGAAAGCTGGGGGTTGGGCTTGGAGGCCACGTAGCAGTGTGTGCCCCCTGATCCAATTAGGAAGTACTTAGAGGACTTCTCCCTAAAGGGAACACCTTTTCCTGCATTCATCTGGGTGCAGTGGGGCTGCACATCACTCACAAACCTAAGAATGTGTTCTGGAATTCTGAGTGCAGGGAAGTTCCTCCAACTGACAGCAGTGCCTGGGTTCTAATTGAATCCCTTTGCTTGTCTTCCCTGATGGAAAGCCTAGGCGGGAGTTTGGGGGAAAGTGTGGTTTGGGCTCCAAAACCAAGTATTTGCGATGACCTCTCTATGGTTTGTGGAGGTTTTTAAACTACATCCCTAACCTGGGAACACCTGTGCCCCCATAAAGATCCGTGGAGTCTGTTTCCACACCTCCAGCACACACACGAACACTTGCACAGTTATCCTGAGAGTGGGCAGCCTCCTCCAACTGAGAGCAGGGCCTTGGTTCTTATAAAATCGCTTAACTTGTCTACCCTGTTTGGTTGCCTGATACGGAGTGCTGGGGAAAGGGTGGGTTGGGCTCTAAATCCAAGTATTAGCGAGTGCTTCTCCATAGGATTTGGAGGTTATTAACCAAAAGCCCACAACATGGGAATACCTGTGCTCCTTGAAAAAAGCGTGGACTCTGTATCCCCACCAACAGAACACACATGAAGAAGTTTTCTGCTATCCTGAGTGTGGGCTGGCAATTTCAGGTGACAGAAGCGGCTGGGTTCTAATAGAATCCCTTAGCTTGTAATCCCTGAGTGTTTCCCTAGGACTGACTCTGAGAGAAACCTGGGGGTTGGGATTTGAAGCCAAATAGTAGCGAGTGTCCCCGATGGACTGAGGAAGTATTTAGATGAATTCTCCATAAAGGGAAACACCTGAGCACCCATTCATCTGCGTGGAGTGGGGCTTCAAATCTCCCCACCACACATGGTTGGGTTCCAGTATCCTGAGGGTGGGGTAGTTCCTCCAACTGACATCAGCGTCTTGGTTTGAATAGAATCCCTTTGCTTGTCTTCCCTGATGGTTTGCCTAGGCCAGTGTGTGGTTGAAAGTGGGATTTGGGATCTAAAACTAAGTATTAGCGTGTGCCTCTCCATGGGTAGTGGAGATGTTTAAACTACAACCCACAACTTGGGAATTACTGTGACCCCTGAAAAATGCGTGTGCTATGTTTCCCCACGTCCAGCACACACAGGAAGAAGTGTTCTGGGGTTCTGAGTGTGGGGAGGTTCCTCCAACAGACAGCAGCACCTGGGCTGTAATAGAATCCCTTAGCTTGACTTCCCTAAGTGTTTTCCTAGGCCTAGCAGTAAGCGATGGTGGGGGATGGGCTCTAAAGCCAAGTATTAGCGAGTGCATCTCTGTGGGTAGTGGAGGGTTTTAAACTACTTCCCCAACCTTGGAACACCTGTGCCCCATAAAGATGCGTGGAATCTGTTTCCCCACCTCCAGCACACACACGGAGACGTGCTCAGGTATCCTGATTGTGGGGAGGCTCCTCCAAATGACAGCAGCGCCTGGGTTCTAAAAGAATCCCTTAGCTTGTCTTCCCTGATGGCATGCCTAGGCTGGAGAGTGGGGGAAAGTGGGGGTTGGGCTCTAAACCAAGTATAAGCGAGAGCCTATCCATGGGATGTGGGTTTTTAACCTACAACCCACAACCATGGAATAAATGTGCCCCCTGAAAGATGCTTTGACTCTTTCCCTACATCCAGCACACACACGAAGATGTGTTCTTGTATTCTGAGTGTGGGGAAGTTCCTCAAACTGACAGCAGCACCTGGATTCTATTAGTATCCCTTAGCTTCTGTTCCCTGAGTGTTCTTTTAGGCCAGGCCATGAGGGAAAGCTGGGGGTTGGGCTTGGAGGCCACGTAGAAGTGAGTGCCCCCTGATCCATTGAGGAAGTACTTAGAGGACTTCTCCCTAAAGGGAACACCTTTTCCTGCATTCATCTGGGTGCAGTGGGGCTGCACAACTCTCCCAAACCTAAGAATGTGTTCTGGAATTCTGAGTGCAGGGAAGTTCCTCCAACTGACAGCAGCGCCTGGGTTCTAATTGAATCCCTTTGCTTGTCTTCCCTGATGGGAAGCCTACGCGGGAGTGCGGAGGAAAGTGTGGCTTGGGCTCCAAAACCAAGTATTTGCGATGACCTCTCTATGGTTTGTGGAGGTGTTTAAATTACATCCCTAACCTGGGAACACCTGTGCCCCCATGAAGATCCGTGGAGTCTGTTTCCACACCTCCAGCACACACACGAACACTTGCACATTTATCCTGAGAGTGGGCAGCCTCCTCCAACTGAGAGCAGGGCCTTGGTTCTTATAAAATCGCTTAACTTGTCTACCCTGTTTGGTTGCCTGATACGGAGTGCTGGGGAAAGGGTGGGTTGGGCTCTAAATCCAAGTATTAGCGAGTGCTTCTCCATGGGATTTGGAGGTTATTAACCAAAAGCCCACAACATGGGAATACCTGTGCTCCTTGAAAAAAGCGTGGACTCTGTATCCCCACCACCAGAACACACATGAAGAAGTTTTCTGCTATCCTGAGTGTGGGCTGGCAATTTCAGGTGACAGAAGCGGCTGGGTTCTAATAGAATCCCTTAGCTTGTAATCCCTGAGTGTTTCCCTAGGACTGACTCTGAGAGAAACCTGGGGGTTGGGCTTTGAGGCCAAATAGTAGCGAGTGTCCCCGATGGACTGAGGAAGTATTTAGATGAATTCTCCATAATGGGAAACACCTGAGCACCCATTCATCTGCGTGGAGTGGGGCTTCAAATCTCCCCACCACACAAGGTTGGCTTCCAGTATCCTGAGGGTTGGGTAGTTCCTCCAACTGACATCAGCGTCTTGGTTTTAATAAAATCCCTTTGCTTGTCTTCCCTGATGGTTTGCCTAGGCCAGTGTGTGGTTGAAAGTGGGATTTGGGATCTAAAACTAAGTATTAGCGTGTGCCTCTCCATGGGTAGTGGAGATGTTTAAACTACAACCCACAACTTGGGAATTACTGTGACCCGTGAAAAATGCGTGTGCTATGTTTCCCCACGTCCAGCACACACAGGAAGAATTGTTCTGGGGTTCTGAGAGTGGGGAGGTTCCTCCAACAGACAGCAGCACCTGGGTTGTAATAGAATCCCTTAGCTTGACTTCCCTAAGTGTTTTCCTAGGCCTAGCAGTAAGCGATGGTGGGGGATGGGCTCTAAAGCCAAGTATTAGCGAGTGCATCTCTGTGGGTAGTGGAGGGTTTTAAACTACTTCCCCAACCTTGGAACACCTGTGCCCCATAAAGATGCGTGGAATCTGTTTCCCCACCTCCAGCACACACACGGAGACGTGCTCAGGTATCCTGATTGTGGGGAGGCTCCTCCAAATGACAGCAGCGCCTGGGTTCTAAAAGAATCCCTTAGCTTGTCTTCCCTGATGGCATGCCTAGGCTGGAGAGTGGGGGAAAGTGGGGGTTGGGCTCTAAACCAAGTATAAGCGAGAGCCTATCCATGGGATGTGGGTTTTTAACCTACAACCCACAACCATGGAATAAATGTGCCCACTGAAAGATGCTTTGACTGTTTCCCTACATCCAGCACACACACGAAGATGTGTTCTTGAATTCTGAGTGTGGGGAAGTTCCTCAAACTGACAGAAGCACCTGGATTCTATTAGTATCCCTTAGCTTCTGTTCCCTGAGTGTTCTTTTAGGCCAGGCCATGAGGGAAAGCTGGGGGTTGGGCTTGGAGGCCACGTAGCAGTGAGTGTCCCCTGATCCATTGAGGAAGTACTTAGAGGACTTCTCCCTAAAGGGAACACCTTTTCCTGCATTCATCTGGGTGCAGTGGGGCTGCACAACTCTCCCACACCTAAGAATGTGTTCTGGAATTCTGAGTGCAGGGAAGTTCCTCCGACTGAGGGCAGCGCCTGGGTTCTAATTGAATCCCTTTGCTTGTCTTCCCTGATGGAAAGCCTAGGCGGGAGTGCGGGGGAAAGTGTGGTTTGGGCTCCGAAACCAAGTATTTGCGATGACCTCTCTATGGTTTGTGGAGGTGTTTAAACTACATCCCTAACCTGGGAACTCCTGTGCCCCCATAAAGATCCGTGGAGTCTGTTTCCACACCTCCAGCACACACACGAACACTTGCACAGTTATCCTGAGAGTGGGCAGCCTCCTCCAACTGAGAGCAGGGCCTTGGTTCTTATAAAATCGCTTAACTTGTCTACCCTGTTTGGTTGCCTGATACGGAGTGCTGGGGAAAGGGTGGGTTGGGCTCTAAATCCAAGTATTAGCGAGTGCTTCTCCATGGGATTTGGAGGTTATTAACCAAAAGCCCACAACATGGGAATACCTGTGCTCCTTGAAAAAAGCGTGGACTCTGTATCCCCACCACCAGAACACACATGAAGTAGTTTTCTGCTATCCTGAATGTGGGCTGGCAATTTCAGGTGACAGGGCGTCTGGGTTCTAATAGAATCCCTTAGCTTGTAATCCCTGAGTGTTTCCCTAGGACTGACTCTGAGAGAAACCTGGGGGTTGGGCTTTGAGGCCAAATAGTAGCGAGTGTCCCCGATGGACTGAGGAAGTCTTTAGATGAATTCTCCATAAAGGGAAACACCTGAGCACCCATTCATCTGCGTGGAGTGGGGCTTCAAATCTCCCCACCACACAAGGTTGGGTTCCAGTATCCTGAGGGTGGGGTAGTTCCTCCAACTGACATCAGCGTCTTGGTTTGAATAGAATCCCTTTGCTTGTCTTCCCTGATGGTTTGCCTAGGCCAGTGTGTGGTTGAAAGTGGGATTTGGGATCTAAAACTAAGTATTAGCGTGTGCCTCTCCATGGGTAGTGGAGATGTTTAAACTACAACCCACAACTTGGGAATTACTGTGACCCCTGAAAAATGCGTGTGCTATGTTTCCCCACGTCCAGCACACACAGGAAGAAGTGTTCTGGGGTTCTGAGAGTGGGGAGGTTCCTCCAACAGACAGCAGCACCTGGGTTGTAATAGAATCCCTTAGCTTGACTTCCCTAAGTGTTTTCCTAGGCCTAGCAGTAAGCGATGGTGGGGGATGGGCTCTAAAGCCAAGTATTAGCGAGTGCATCTCTGTGGGTAGTGGAGGGTTTTAAACTACTTCCCCAACCTTGGAACACCTGTGCCCCATAAAGATGCGTGGAATCTGTTTCCCCACCTCCAGCACACACACGGAGACGTGCTCAGGTATCCTGATTGTGGGGAGGCTCCTCCAAATGACAGCAGCGCCTGGGTTCTAAAAGAATCCCTTAGCTTGTCTTCCCTGATGGCATGCCTAGGCTGGAGAGTGGGGGAAAGTGGGGGTTGGGCTCTAAACCAAGTATAAGCGAGAGCCTATCCATGGGATGTGGGTTTTTAACCTACAACCCACAACCATGGAATAAATGTGCCCCCTGAAAGATGCTTTGACTGTTTCCCTACATCCAGCACACACACGAAGATGTGTTCTTGTATTCTGAGTGTGGGGAAGTTCCTCAAACTGACAGAAGCACCTGGATTCTATTAGTATCCCTTAGCTTCTGTTCCCTGAGTGTTCTTTTAGGCCAGGCCATGAGGGAAAGCTGGGGGTTGGGCTTGGAGGCCACGTAGCAGTGAGTGTCCCCTGATCCATTGAGGAAGTACTTAGAGGACTTCTCCCTAAAGGGAAAACCTTTTCCTGCATTCATCTGGGTGCAGTGGGGCTGCACAACTCTCCCACACCTAAGAATGTGTTCTGGAATTCTGAGTGCAGGGAAGTTCCTCCGACTGACAGCAGCGCCTGGGTTCTAATTGAATCCCTTTGCTTGTCTTCCCTGATGGAAAGCCTAGGCGGGAGTGCGGGGGAAAGTGTGGTTTGGGCTCCAAAACCAAGTATTTGCGATGACCTCTCTATGGTTTGTGGAGGTGTTTAATCTACATCCCTAACCTGGGAACTCCTGTGCCCCCATAAAGATCCGTGGAGTCTGTTTCCACACCTCCAGCACACACACGAACACTTGCACAGTTATCCTGAGAGTGGGCAGCCTCCTCCAACTGAGAGCAGGGCCTTGGTTCTTATAAAATCGCTTAACTTGTCTACCCTGTTTGGTTGCCTGATACGGAGTGCTGGGGAAAGGGTGGGTTGGGCTCTAAATCCAAGTATTAGCTAGTGCTTCTCCATGGGATTTGGAGGTTATTAACCAAAAGCCCACAACATGGGAATACCTGTGCTCCTTGAAAAAAAGCGTGGACTCTGTATCCCCACCACCAGAACACACATGAAGAAGTTTTCTGCTATCCTGAGTGTGGGCTGGCAATTTCAGGTGACAGAAGCGGCTGGGTTCTAATAGAATCCCTTAGCTTGTAATCCCTGAGTGTTTCCCTAGGACTGACTCTGAGAGAAACCTGGGGGTTGGGCTTTGAGGCCAAATAGTAGCGAGTGTCCCCGATGGACTGAGGAAGTCTTTAGATGAATTCTCCATAAAGGGAAACACCTGAGCACCCATTCATCTGCGTGGAGTGGGGCTTCAAATCTCCCCACCACACAAGGTTGGGTTCCAGTATCCTGAGGGTGGGGTAGTTCCTCCAACTGACATCAGCGTCTTGGTTTGAATAGAATCCCTTTGCTTGTCTTCCCTGATGGTTTGCCTAGGCCAGTGTGTGGTTGAAAGTGGGATTTGGGATCTAAAACTAAGTATTAGCGTGTGCCTCTCCATGGGTAGTGGAGATGTTTAAACTACAACCCACAACTTGGGAATTACTGTGACCCGTGAAAAATGCGTGTGCTATGTTTCCCCACGTCCAGCACACACAGGAAGAAGTGTTCTGGGGTTCTGAGAGTGGGGAGGTTCCTCCAACAGACAGCAGCACCTGGGTTGTAATAGAATCCCTTAGCTTGACTTCCCTAAGTGTTTTCCTAGGCCTAGCAGTAAGCGATGGTGGGGGATGGGCTCTAAAGCCAAGTATTAGCGAGTGCATCTCTGTGGGTAGTGGAGGGTTTTAAACTACTTCCCCAACCTTGGAACACCTGTGCCCCATAAAGATGCGTGGAATCTGTTTCCCCACCTCCAGCACACACACGGAGACGTGCTCAGGTATCCTGATTGTGGGGAGGCTCCTCCAAATGACAGCAGCGCCTGGGTTCTAAAAGAATCCCTTAGCTTGTCTTCCCTGATGGCATGCCTAGGCTGGAGAGTGGGGGAAAGTGGGGGTTGGGCTCTAAACCAAGTATAAGCGAGAGCCTATCCATGGGATGTGGGTTTTTAACCTACAACCCACAACCAAGGAATAAATGTGCCCCCTGAAAGATGCTTTGACTCTTTCCCTACATCCAGCACACACACGAAGATGTGTTCTTGTATTCTGAGTGTGGGGAAGTTCCTCAAACTGACAGCAGCACCTGGATTCTATTAGTATCCATTAGCTTCTGTTCCCTGAGTGTTCTTTTAGGCCAAGCCATGAGGGAAAGCTGGGGGTTGGGCTTGGAGGCCACGTAGCAGTGAGTGCCCCCTGATCCATTGAGGAATTACTTAGAGGACTTCTCCCTAAAGGGAACACCTTTTCCTGCATTCATCTGGGTGCATTGGGGCTGCACATCTCTCCCACACTTAAGAATGTGTTCTGGAATTCTGAGTGCAGTGAAGTTCCTCCAACTGACAGCAGCGCCTGGGTTCTAATTGAATCCCTTTGCTTGTCTTCCCTGATGGAAAGCCTAGGCGGGAGTGCGGGGGAAAGTGTGGTTTGGGCTCCAAAACCAAGTATTTGCGATGACCTCTCTATGGCTTGTGGAGGTGTTTAAACTACATCCCTAACCTGGGAACACCTGTGCCCCCATAAAGATCCGTGGAGTCTGTTTCCACACCTCCAGCACACACACGAACACTTGCACAGTTATCCTTAGAGTGGGCAGCCTCCTCCAACTGAGAGCAGGGCCTTGGTTCTTATAAAATCGCTTAACTTGTCTACCCTGTTTGGTTGCCTGATACGGAGTGCTGGGGAAAGGGTGGGTTGGGCTCTAAATCCAAGTATTAGCGAGTGCTTCTCCATGGGATTTGGAGGTTATTAACCAAAAGCCCACAACATGGGAATACCTGTGCTCCTTGAAAAAAGCGTGGACTCTGTATCCCCACCACCAGAACACACATGAAGAAGTTTTCTGCTATCCTGAGTGTGGGCTGGCAATTTCAGGTGACAGAAGCGGCTGGGTTCTAATAGAATCCCTTAGCTTGTAATCCCTGAGTGTTTCCCTAGGACTGACTCTGAGAGAAACCTGGGGGTTGGGCTTTGAGGCCAAATAGTAGCGAGTGTCCCCGATGGACTGAGGAAGTCTTTAGATGAATTCTCCATAAAGGGAAACACCTGAGCACCCATTCATCTGCGTGGAGTGGGGCTTCAAATCTCCCCACCACACAAGGTTGGGTTCCAGTATCCTGAGGGTGGGGTAGTTCCTCCAACTGACATCAGCGTCTTGGTTTGAATAGAATCCCTTTGCTTGTCTTCCCTGATGGTTTGCCTAGGCCAGTGTGTGGTTGAAAGTGGGATTTGGGATCTAAAACTAAGTATTAGCGTGTGCCTCTCCATGGGTAGTGGAGATGTTTAAACTACAACCCACAACTTGGGAATTACTGTGACCCGTGAAAAATGCGTGTGCTATGTTTCCCCACGTCCAGCACACACAGGAAGAAGTGTTCTGGGGTTCTGAGAGTGGGGAGGTTCCTCCAACAGACAGCAGCACCTGGGTTGTAATAGAATCCCTTAGCTTGACTTCCCTAAGTGTTTTCCTAGGCCTAGCAGTAAGCGATGGTGGGGGATGGGCTCTAAAGCCAAGTATTAGCGAGTGCATCTCTGTGGGTACTGGAGGGTTTTAAACTACTTCCCCAACCTTGGAACACCTGTGCCCCATAAAGATGCGTGGAATCTGTTTCCCCACCTCCAGCACACACACGGAGACGTGCTCAGGTATCCTGATTGTGGGGAGGCTCCTCCAAATGACAGCAGCGCCTGGGTTCTAAAAGAATCCCTTAGCTTGTCTTCCCTGATGGCATGCCTAGGCTGGAGAGTGGGGGAAAGTGGGGGTTGGGCTCTAAACCAAGTATAAGCGAGAGCCTATCCATGGGATGTGGGTTTTTAACCTACAACCCACAACCATGGAATAATTGTGCCCCCTGAAAGATGCTTTGAATGTTTCCGTACATCCAGCACACACACGAAGATGTGTTCTTGTATTCTGAGTGTGGGGAAGTTCCTCAAACTGACAGCAGCACCTGGATTCTATTAGTATCCCTTAGCTTCTGTTCCCTGAGTGTTCTTTTAGGCCAGGCCATGAGGGAAAGCTGGGGGTTGGGCTTGGAGGCCACGTAGCAGTGAGTGCCCCCTGATCCAATTAGGAAGTACTTAGAGGACTTCTCCCTAAAGGGAACACCTTTTCCTGCATTCATCTGGGTGCAGTGGGGCTGCACATCTCTCCCAAACCTAAGAATGTGTTCTGGAATTCTGAGTGCAGGGAAGTTCCTCCAACTGACAGCAGTGCCTGGGTTCTAATTGAATCCAATTGCTTGTCTTCCCTGATGGAAAGCCTAGGCGGGAGTGTGGGGGAAAGTGTGGTTTGGGCTCCAAAACCAAGTATTTGCGATGACCTCTCTATGGTTTGTGGAGGTTTTTAAACTACATCCCTAACCTGGGAACACCTGTGCCCCCATAAAGATCCGTGGAGTCTGTTTCCACACCTCCAGCACACACACGAACACTTGCACAGTTATCCTGAGAGTGGGCAGCCTCCTCCAACTGAGAGCAGGGCCTTGGTTCTTATAAAATCGCTTAACTTGTCTACCCTGTTTGGTTGCCTGATACGGAGTGCTGGGGAAAGGGTGGGTTGGGCTCTAAATCCAAGTATTAGCGAGTGCTTCTCCATGGGATTTGGAGGTTATTAACCAAAAGCCCACAACATGGGAATACCTGTGCTCCTTGAAAAAAGCGTGGACTCTGTATCCCCACCACCAGAACACACATGAAGAAGTTTTCTGCTATCCTGAGTGTGGGCTGGCAATTTCAGGTGACAGAAGCGGCTGGGTTCTAATAGAATCCCTTAGCTTGTAATCCCTGAGTGTTTCCCTAGGACTGACTCTGAGAGAAACCTGGGGGTTGGGCTTTGAGGCCAAATACTAGCGAGTGTCCCCGATGGACTGAGGAAGTCTTTAGATGAATTCTCCATAAAGGGAAACACCTGAGCACCCATTCATCTGCGTGGAGTGGGGCTTCAAATCTCCCCACCACACAAGGTTGGGTTCCAGTATCCTGAGGGTGGGGTAGTTCCTCCAACTGACATCAGCGTCTTGGTTTGAATAGAATCCCTTTGCTTGTCTTCCCTGATGGTTTGCCTAGGCCAGTGTGTGGTTGAAAGTGGGATTTGGGATCTAAAACTAAGTATTAGCGTGTGCCTCTCCATGGGTAGTGGAGATGTTTAAACTACAACCCACAACTTGGGAATTACTGTGACCCCTGAAAAATGCGTGTGCTATGTTTCCCCACGTCCAGCACACACAGGAAGAAGTGTTCTGGGGTTCTGAGAGAGGGGAGGTTCCTCCAACAGACAGCAGCACCTGGGTTGTAATAGAATCCCTTAGCTTGGCTTCCCTAAGTGTTTTCCTAGGCCTAGCAGTAAGCGATGGTGGGGGATGGGCTCTAAAGCCAAGTATTAGCGAGTGCATCTCTGTGGGTACTGGAGGGTTTTAAACTACTTCCCCAACCTTGGAACACCTGTGCCCCATAAAGATGCGTGGAATATGTTTCTCAACATACAGCACACATACGGAGACGTGCTCATTTATCCTGATTGTGGGGAGGCTCCTCCAAATGACAGCAGCGCCTGGGTTCTAAAAGAATCCCTTAGCTTGTCTTCCCTGATGGCATGCCTAGGCTGGAGAGTGGGGGAAAGTGGGGGTTGGGCTCTAAACCAAGTATAAGCGAGAGCCTATCCATGGGATGTGGGTTTTTAACCTACAACCCACAACCATGGAATAAATGTGCCCCCTGAAAGATGCTTTGAATGTTTCCCTACATCCAGCACACACACGAAGATGTGTTCTTGTATTCTGAGTGTGGGGAAGTTCCTCAAACTGACAGCAGCACCTGGATTCTATTAGTATCCCTTAGCTTCTGTTCCCTGAGTGTTCTTTTAGGCCAGGCCATGAGGGAAAGCTGGGGGTTGGGCTTGGAGGCCACGTAGCAGTGAGTGCCCCCTGATCCATTGACGAAGTACTTAGAGGAATTCTCCCTAAAGGGAACACCTTTTCCTGCATTCATCTGGGTGCAGTGGGGCTGCACATCTCTCCCACACCTAAGAATGTGTTCTGGAATTCTGAGTGCAGGGAAGTTCCTCCAACTGACAGCAGTGCCTGGGTTCTAATTGAATCCCTTTGCTTGTCTTCCCTGATGGAAAGCCTAGGCGGGAGTGCGGAGCAATGTGTGGTTTGGGCTCCAAAACCAAGTATTTGCGATGACCTCTCTATGGTTTGTGGAGGTGTTTAAACTACATCCCTAACCTGGGAACACCTGTGCTCCCATAAAGATCCGTGGAGTCTGTTTCCACACCTCCAGCACACACACGAACACTTGCACAGTTATCCTGAGAGTGGGCAGCCTCCTCCAACTGAGAGCAGGGCCTTGGTTCTTATAAAATCGCTTAACTTGTCTACCCTGTTTGGTTGCCTGATACGGAGTGCTGGGGAAAGTGTGGGTTGGGCTCTAAATCCAAGTATTAGCGAGTGCTCCTCCATGGGATTTGGAGGTTATTAACCAAAAGCCCACAACATGGGAATACCTGTGCTCCTTGAAAAAAGCGTGGACTCTGTATCCCCACCACCAGAACACACATGAAGAAGTTTTCTGCTATCCTGAGTGTGGGCTGGCAATTTCAGGTGACAGAAGCGGCTGGGTTCTAATAGAATCCCTTAGCTTGTAATCCCTGAGTGTTTCCCTAGGACTGACTCTGAGAGAAACCTGGGGGTTGGGCTTTGAGGCCAAATAGTAGCGAGTGTCCCCGATGGACTGAGGAAGTATTTAGATGAATTCTCCATAAAGGGAAACACCTGAGCACCCATTCATCTGCGTGGAGTGGGGCTTCAAATCTCCCCACCACACATGGTTGTGTTCCAGTATCCTGCGGGTGGGGTAGTTCCTCCAACTGACATCAGCGTCTTGGTTTGAATAGAATCCCTTTGCTTGTCTTCCCTGATGGTTTGCCTAGGCCAGTGTGTGGTTGAAAGTGGGATTTGGGATCTAAAACTAAGTATTAGCGTGTGCCTCTCCATGGGTAGTGGAGATGTTTAAACTACAACCCACAACTTGGGAATTACTGTGACCCCTGAAAAATGCGTGTGCTATGTTTCCCCACGTCCAGCACACACAGGAAGATGTGTTCTGGGGTTCTGAGTGTGGGGAGGTTCCTCCAACAGACAGCAGCACCTGGGCTGTAATAGAATCCCTTAGCTTGACTTCCCTAAGTGTTTTCCTAGGCCTAGCAGTAAGCGATGGTGGGGGATGGGCTCTAAAGCCAAGTATTAGCGAGTGCATCTCTGTGGGTAGTGGAGGGTTTTAAACTACTTCCCAAATCTTGGAACACCTGTGCCCCATAAAGATGCGTGGAATCTGTTTCCCCACCTCCAGCACACACACGGAGACGTGCTCAGGTATCCTGATTGTGGGGAGGCTCCTCCAAATGACAGCAGCGCCTGGGTTCTAAAAGAAACCCTTAGCTTGTCTTCCCTGATGGCATGCCTAGGCTGGAGAGTGGGGGAAAGTGGGGGTTGGGCTCTAAACCAAGTATAAGCGAGAGCCTATCCATGGGATGTGGGTTTTTAACCTACAACCCACAACCATGGAATAAATGTGCCCCCTGAAAAATGCTTTGACTGTTTCCCTACATCCAGCACACACACGAAGGTGTGTTCTTGTATTCTGAGTGTGGGGAAGTTCCTCAAACTGACAGCAGCACCTGGATTCTATTAGTATCCCTTAGCTTCTGTTCCCTGAGTGTTCTTTTAGGCCAGGCCATGAGGGAAAGCTGGGGGTTGGGCTTGGAGGCCACGTAGCAGTGAGTGCCCCCTGATCCATTGAGGAAGTACTTAGAGGACTTCTCCCTAAAGGGAACACCTTTTCCTGCATTCATCTGGGTGCAGTGGGGCTGCACAACTCTCCCAAACCTAAGAATGTGTTCTGGAATTCTGAGTGCAGGGAAGTTCCTCCAACTGACAGCAGCGCCTGGGTTCTAATTGAATCCCTTTGCTTGTCTTCCCTGATGGAAAGCCTAGGCGGGAGTGCGGGGGAAAGTGTGGTTTGGGCTCCAAAACCAAGTATTTGCGATGACCTCTCTATGGTTTGTGGAGGTGTTTAAACTACATCCCTAACCTGGGAACACCTGTGCCCCCATAAAGATCCGTGGAGTCTGTTTCCACACCTCCAGCACACACACGAACACTTGCACAGTTATCCTGAGAGTGGGCAGCCTCCTCCGAGAGCAGGGCCTTGGTTCTTATAAAATCGCTTAACTTGTCTACCCTGTTTGGTTGCCTGATACGGAGTGCTGGGGAAAGGGTGGGTTGGGCTCTAAATCCAAGTATTAGCGAGTGCTTCTCCATGGGATTTGGAGGTTATTAACCAAAAGCCCACAACATGGGAATACCTGTGCTCCTTGAAAAAAGCGTGGACTCTGTAACCCCACCACCAGAACACACATGAAGAAGTTTTCTGCTATCCTGAGTGTGGGCTGGCAATTTCAGGTGACAGAAGCGGCTGGGTTCTAATAGAATCCCTTAGCTTGTAATCCCTGAGTGTTTCCCTAGGACTGACTCTGAGAGAAACCTGGGGGTTGGGCTTTGAGGCCAAATAGTAGCGAGTGTCCCCGATGGACTGAGGAAGTATTTAGATGAATTCTCCATAAAGGGAAACACCTGAGCACCCATTCATCTGCGTGGAGTGGGGCTTCAAATCTCCCCACCACACAAGGTTGGGTTCCAGTATCCTGAGGGTGGGGTAGTTCCTCCAACTGACATCAGCGTGTTGGTTTGAATAGAATCCCTTTGCTTGTCTTCCCTGATGGTTTGCCTAGGCCAGTGTGTGGTTGAAAGTGGGATTTGGGATCTAAAACTAAGTATTAGCGTGTGCCTCTCCATGGGTAGTGGAGATGTTTAAACTACATCCCACAACTTGGGAATTACTGTGACCCCTGAAAAATGAGTGTGCTATGTTTCCCCACCTCCAGCACACACAGGAAGAAGTGTTCTGGGGTTCTGAGAGTGGGGAGGTTCCTCCAACAGACAGCAGCACCTGGGTTGTAATAGAATCCCTTAGCTTGACTTCCCTAAGTGTTTTCCTAGGCCTAGCAGTAAGCGATGGTGGGGGATGTGCTCTAAAGCCAAGTATTAGCGAGTGCATCTCTGTGGGTAGTGGAGGGTTTTAAACTACTTCCCCAAACTTGGAACACCTGTGCCCCATAAAGATGCGTGGAATCTGTTTCCCCAACTCAAGCACACACACGGAGATGTGCTCAGGTATCCTGATTGTGGGGAGGCTCCTCCAAATGACAGCAGCGCCTGGGTTCTAAAAGAATCCCTTAGCTTGTCTTCCCTGATGGCATGCCTAGGCTGGAGAGTGGGGGAAAGTGGGGGTTGGGCTCTAAACCAAGTATAAGCGAGAGCCTATCCATGGGATGTGGGTTTTTAACCTACAACCCACAACCATGGAATAAATGTGCCCCCTGAAAGATGCTTTGACTCTTTCCCTACATCCAGCACACACACGAAGATGTGTTCTTGTATTCTGAGTGTGGGGAAGTTCCTCAAACTGACAGCAGCACCTGGATTCTATTAGTATCCCTTAGCTTCTGTTCCATGAGTGTTCTTTTAGGCCAGGCCATGAGGGAAAGCTGGGGGTTGGGCTTGGAGGCCACGTAGCAGTGAGTGCCCCCTGATCCATTGAGGAAGTACTTAGAGGACTTCTCCCTAAAGGGAACACCTTTTCCTGCATTCATCTGGGTGCAGTGGGGCTGCACAACTCTCCCACACCTAAGAATGTGTTCTGGAATTCTGAGTGCAGGGAAGTTCCTCCAACTGACAGCAGCGCCTGGGTTCTAATTGAATCCCTTTGCTTGTCTTCCCTGATGGAAAGCCTAGGCGGGAGTGCGGGGGAAAGTGTGGCTTGGGCTCCAAAACCAAGTATTTGCGATGACCTCTCTATGGTTTGTGGAGGTGTTTAAACTACATCCCTAACCTGGGAACACCTGTGCACCCATAAAGATCCGTGGAGTCTGTTTCCACACCTCCAGCACACACACGAACACTTGCACAGTTATCCTGAGAGTGGACAGACTCCTCCAACTGAGAGCAGGGCTTTGGTTCTTATAAAATCGCTTAACTTGTCTACCCTGTTTGGTTGCCTGATACGGAGTGCTGGGGAAAGGGTGGGTTGGGCTCTAAATCCAAGTATTAGCGAGTGCTTCTCCATGGGATTTGGAGGTTATTAACCAAAAGCCCACAACATGGGAATACCTGTGCTCTTTGAAAAAAGCGTGGACTCTGTATCCCCACCACCAGAACACACATGAAGAAGTTTTCTGCTATCCTGAGTGTGGGCTGGCAATTTCAGGTGACAGCAGCGCCTGGGTTCTAAAAGAATCCCTTAGCTAGTCTTCCCTGATGGCATGCCTAGGCTGGAGAGTGGGGGAAAGTTGGGGTTGGGCTCTAAACAAAGTATAAGCGAGAGCCTATACATGGGATGTGGGTTTTTACCATACAACCCAAAACCATGGAATAAATATGCCCCCTGAAAGATGCTTTGACTGTTTCCCTACATCCAGCACACACACGAAGATGTGTTCTTGTATTCTGAGTGTGGGGAAGTTCCTCAAACTGTCAGGAGCACCTGGATTCCATTAGTATCCCTTAGCTTCTGTTCCCTGAGTGTTCTCTTAAACCAGGCCATGAGGGAAAGCTGGGGGTTGGGCTTGGAGGCCACGTAGCAGTGAGTGCCCCCTGATCCATTGAGGAAGTACTTAGAGGACTTCTCCCTAAACGGAACACCTTTTCCTCCATTTATCAGGGTGCAGTGGGGCTGCACAACTCTCCCACACCTAAGAATGTGTTCTGGAATTCTGAGTGCAGGGAAGTTCCTCCAACTGACAGCAGCGCCTGGGTTCTAATTGAATCCCTTTGCTTGTCTTCCCTGATGGAAAGCCTAGGCGGGAGTGCGGGGGAAAGTGTGGTTTGGGCTCCAAAACCAAGTATTTGCGATGACCTCTCTATGGTTTGTGGAGGTGTTTAAACTACATCCCTAACCTGGGAACACCTGTGCCCCCATAAAGATCCGTGGAGTCTGTTTCCACACCTCCAGCACACACACGAACACTTGCACAGTTATCCTGAGAGTGGGCAGCCTCCTCCAACTGAGAGCAGGGCCTTGGTTCTTATAAAATCGCTTAACTTGTCTACCCTGTTTGGTTGCCTGATACGGAGTGCTGGGGAAAGGGTGGGTTGGGCTCTAAATCCAAGTATTAGCGAGTGCTTCTCCATGGGATTTGGAGGTTATTAACCAAAAGCCCACAACATGGGAATACCTGTGCTCCTTGAAAAAAGCGTGGACTCTGTATCCCCACCACCAGAACACACATGAAGAAGTTTTCTGCTATCCTGAGTGTGGGCTGGCAATTTCAGGTGACAGAAGCGGCTGGGTTCTAATAGAATCCCTTAGCTTGTAATCACTGAGTGTTTCCCTAGGACTGAATCTGAGAGAAACCTGGGGGTTGGGCTTTGAGGCCAAATAGTAGCGAGTGTCCCCGATGGACTGAGGAAGTATTTAGATGAATTCTCCATAAAGGGAAACACCTGAGCACCCATTCATCTGCGTGGAGTGGGGCTTCAAATCTCCCCACCACACAAGGTTGGGTTCCAGTATCCTGAGGGTGGGGTAGTTCCTCCAACAGACATCAGCGTCTTGGTTTGAATAGAATCACTTTGCTTGTCTTCCCTGTTGGTTTGCCTAGGCCAGTGTGTGGTTGAAAGTGGGATTTGGGATCTAAAACTAAGTATTAGCGTGTGCCTCTCCATGGGTAGTGGAGATGTTTAAACTACAACCCACAACTTGGGAATTACTGTGACCCCTGAAAAATGCATGTGCTATGTTTCCCCACGTCCAGCACACACAGGAAGAAGTGTTCTGGGGTTCTGAGTGTGGGGAGGTTCCTCCAACAGACAGCAGCACCTGGGTTGTAATAGAATCCTTTAGCTTGACTTCCCTAAGTGTTTTCCAAGGCCTAGCAGTAAGCGATGGTGGGGGATGGGCTCTAAAGCCAAGTATTAGCGAGTGCATCTCTGTGGGTAGTGGAGGGTTTTAAACTACTTCCCCAACCTTGGAACACCTGTGCACCATAAAGATGCGTGGAATCTGTTTCCCCACCTCCAGCACACACACGGAGACGTGCTCAGGTATCCTGATTGTGGGGAGGCTCCTCCAAATGACAGCAGCGCCTGGGTTCTAAAAGAATCCCTTAGCTTGTCTTCCCTGATGGCATGCCTAGGCTGGAGAGTGGGGGAAAGTGGGGCTTGGGCTCTAAACCAAGTATAAGCGAGAGCCTATCCATGGGATGTGGGTTTTTAACCTACAACCCACAACCATGGAATAAATGTGCCCCCTGAAAGATGCTTTGACTCTTTCCCTACATCCAGCACACACACGAAGATGTGTTCTTGTATTCTGAGTGTGGGGAAGTTCCTCAAACTGACAGCAGCACCTGGATTCTATTAGTATCCCTTAGCTTCTGTTCCCTGAGTGTTCTTTTAGGCCAGGCCATGAGGGAAAGCTGGGGGTTGGGCTTGGAGGCCACGTACAAGTGAGTGCCCCCTGATCCATTGAGGAAGTACTTAGAGGACTTCTCCCTAAAGGGAACACCTTTTCCTGCATTCATCTGGGTGCAGTGGGGCTGCACAACTCTCCCACACCTAAGAATGTGTTCTGGAATTCTGAGTGCAGGGAAGTTCCTCCAACTGACAGCAGCGCCTGGGTTCTAATTGAATCCCTTTGCTTGTATTCCCTGATGGAAAGCCTAGGCGGGAGTGCGGGGAAATGTGTGGTTTGGGCTCGAAAACCAAGTATTTGCGATGACCTCTCTATGGTTTGTGGAGGTGTTTAAACTACATCCCTAACCTGGGAACACCTGTGCCCACATAAAGATCCGTGGAGTCTGTTTCCACACCTCCAGCACACACACGAACACTTGCACAGTTATCCCGAGAGTGGGCAGCCTCCTCCAACTGAGAGCAGGGCCTTGGTTCTTATAAAATCGCTTAACTTGTCTACCCTGTTTGGTTGCCTGATACGGAGTGCTGGGGAAAGGGTGGGTTGGGCTCTAAATCCAAGTATTAGCGAGTGCTTCTCCATGGGATTTGGAGGTTATTAACCAAAAGCCCACAACATGGGAATACCTGTGCTCCTTGAAAAAAGCGTGGACTCTGTATCCCCACAACCAGAACACACATGAAGAAGTTTTCTGCTATCCTGAGTGTGGGCTGGCAATTTCAGGTGACAGAAGCGGCTGGGTTCTAATAGAATCCCTTAGCTTGTAATCCCTGAGTGTTTCAATAGGACTGACTCTCAGAGAAACCTGGGGGTTGGGCTTTGAGGCCAAATAGTAGCGAGTGTCCCCGATGGACTGAGGAAGTATTTAGATGAATTCTCCATAAAGGGAAACACCTGAGCACCCATTCATCTGCGTGGAGTGGGGCTTCAAATCTCCCCACCACACAAGGTTGGGTTCCAGTATCCTGAGGGTGGGGTAGTTCCTCCAACTGACATCTGCGTCTTGGTTTGAATAGAATCACTTTGCTTGTCTTCCCTGTTGGTTTGCCTAGGCCAGTGTGTGGTTGAAAGTGGGATTTGGGATCTAAAACTAAGTATTAGCGTGTGCCTCTCCATGGGTAGTGGAGATGTTTAAACTACAACCCACAACTTGGGAATTACTGTGACCCCTGAAAAATGCATGTGCTATGTTTCCCCACGTCCAGCACACACAGGAAGAAGTGTTCTGGGTTTCTGAGTGTGGGGAGGTTCCTCCAACAGACAGCAGCACCTGGGTTGTAATAGAATCCCTTAGCTTGACTTCCCTAAGTGTTTTCCTAGGCCTAGCAGTAAGCGATGGTGGGGGATGGGCTCTAAAGCCAAGTATTAGCGAGTGCATCTCTGTGGGTAGTGGAGGGTTTTAAACTACTTCCCCAACCTTGGAACACCTGTGCCCCATAAAGATGCGTGGAATCTGTTTCCCCACCTCCAGCACACACACGGAGACGTGCTCAGGTATCCTGATTGTGGGGAGGCTCCTCCAAATGACAGCAGCGCCTGGGTTCTAAAAGAATCCCTTAGCTTGTCTTCCCTGATGGCATGCCTAGGCTGGAGAGTGGGGGAAAGTGGGGGTTGGGCTCTAAACCAAGTATAAGCGAGAGCCTATCCATGGGATGTGGGTTTTTAACCTACAACCCACAACCATGGAATAAATGTGCCCCCTGAAAGATGCTTTGACTCTTTCCCTACATCCAGCACACACACGAAGATGTGTTCTTGTATTCTGAGTGTGGGGAAGTTCCTCAAACTGACAGCAGGACCTGGATTCTATTAGTATCCCTTAGCTTCTGTTCCCTGAGTGTTCTTTTAGGCCAGGCCATGAGGGAAAGCTGGGGGTTGGGCTTGGAGGCCACGTAGCAGTGAGTGCCCCCTGATCCATTGAGGAAGTACTTAGAGGACTTCTCCCTAAAGGGAACACCTTTTCCTGCATTCATCTGGGTGCAGTGGGGCTGCACAACTCTCCCACACCTAAGAATGTGTTCTGGAATTCTGAGTGCAGGGAAGTTCCTCCAACTGACAGCAGCGCCTGGGTTCTAATTGAATCCCTTTGCTTGTATTCCCTGATGGAAAGCCTAGGCGGGAGTGCGGGGGAAAGTGTGGTTTGGGCTCCAAAACCAAATATTGGCGATGACCTCTCTATGGTTTGTGGAGGTGTTTAAACTACATCCCTAACCTGGGAACACCTGTGCCCCCATAAAGATCCGTGGAGTCTGTTTCCACACCTCCAGCACACACACGAACACTTGCACAGTTATCCCGAGAGTGGGCAGCCTCCTCCAACTGAGAGCAGGGCCTTGGTTCTTATAAAATCACTTACCTGGTCTACACTGTTTGGTTGCCTGATACGGAGTGCTGGGGAAAGGGTGGGTTGGGCTCTAAATCCAAGTATTAGCGAGTGCTTCTCCATGGGATTTGGAGGTTATTAACCAAAAGCCCACAACATGGGAATACCTGTGCTCCTTGACAAAAGCGTGGACTCTGTATCCCCACCACCAGAACACACATGAAGAAGTTTTCTGCTATCCTGAGTGTGGGCTGGCAATTTCAGGTGACAGAAGCGGCTGGGTTCTAATAGAATCCCTTAGCTTGTAATCCCTGAGTGTTTCCCTAGGACTGACTCTGAGAGAAACCTGGGGGTTGGGCTTTGAGGCCAAATAGTAGCGAGTGTCCCCGATGGACTGAGGAAGTATTTAGATGAATTCTCCATAAAGGGAAACACCTGAGCACCCATTCATCTGCGTGGAGTGGGGCTTCAAATCTCCCCACCACACAAGGTTGGGTTCCAGTATCCTGAGGGTGGGGTAGTTCCTCCAACTGACATCAGCGTCTTGGTTTGAATAGAATCCCTTTGCTTGTCTTCCCTGATGGTTTGCCTAGGCCAGTGTGTGGTTGAAAGTGGGATTTGGGATCTAAAACTAAGTATTAGCGTGTGCCTCTCCATGGGTAGTGGAGATGTTTAAACTACAACCCACAACTTGGGAATTACTGTGACCCCTGAAAAATGCGTGTGCTATATTTCCCCACGTCCACACACACAGGAAGAAGTGTTCTGGGGTTCTGAGTGTGGGGAGGTTCCTCCAACAGACAGCAGCACCTGGGTTGTAATAGAATCCCTTAGCTTGACTTCCCTAAGTGTTTTCCTAGGCCTAGCAGTAAGCGATGGTGGGGGATGGGCTCTAAAGCCAAGTATTAGCGAGTGCATCTCTGTGGGTAGTGGAGGGTTTTAAACTACTTCCCCAACCTTGGAACACCTGTGCCCCATAAAGATGCGTGGAATCTGTTTCCCCACCTCCAGCACACACACGGAGACGTGCTCAGGTATCCTGATTGTGGGGAGGCTCCTCCAAATGACAGCAGCGCCTGGGTTCTAAAAGAATCCCTTAGCTTGTCTTCCCTGATGGCATGCCTAGGCTGGAGAGTGGGGGAAAGTGGGGGTTGGGCTCTAAACCAAGTATAAGCGAGAGCCTATCCATGGGATGTGGGTTTTTAACCTACAACCCACAACCATGGAATAAATGTGCCCCCTGAAAGATGCTTTGACTGTTTCCCTACATCCAGCACACACACGAAGATGTGTTCTTGTATTCTGAGTGTGGGGAAGTTCCTCAAACTGACAGCAGGACCTGGATTCTATTAGTATCCCTTAGCTTCTGTTCCCTGAGTGTTCTTTTAGGCCAGGCCATGAGGGAAAGCTGGGGGTTGGGCTTGGAGGCCACGTAGCAGTGAGTGCCCCCTGATCCATTGAGGAAGTACTTAGAGGACTTCTCCCTAAAGGGAACACCTTTTCCTGCATTCATCTGGGTGCAGTGGGGCTGCACAACTCTCCCACACCTAAGAATGTGTTCTGGAATTCTGAGTGCAGGGAAGTTCCTCCAACTGACAGCAGCGCCTGGGTTCTAATTGAATCCCTTTGCTTGTATTCCCTGATGGAAAGCCTAGGCGGGAGTGCGGGGAAAAGTGTGGTTTGGGCTCCAATACCAAATATTGGCGATGACCTCTCTATGGTTTGTGGAGGTGTTTAAACTACATCCCTAACCTGGGAACACATGTGCCCCCATAAAGATCCGTGGAGTCTGTTTCCACACCTCCAGCACACACACGAACACTTGCACAGTTATCCCGAGAGTGGGCAGCCTCCTCCAACTGAGAGCAGGGCCTTGGTTCTTATAAAATCACTTAACTGGTCTACACTGTTTGGTTGCCTGATACGGAGTGCTGGGGAAAGGGTGGGTTGGGCTCTAAATCCAAGTATTAGCGAGTGCTTCTCCATGGGATTTGGAGGTTATTAACCAAAAGCCCACAACATGGGAATACCTGTGCTCCTTGATAAAAGCGTGGACTCTGTATCCCCACCACCAGAACACACATGAAGAAGTTTTCTGCTATCCTGAGTGTGGGCTGGCAATTTCAGGTGACAGAAGCGGCTGGGTTCTAATAGAATCCCTTAGCTTGTAATCCCTGAGTGTTTCCCTAGGACTGACTCTGAGAGAAACCTGGGGGTTGGGCTTTGAGGCCAAATAGTAGCGAGTGTCCCCGATGGACTGAGGAAGTATTTAGATGAATTCTCCATAAAGGGAAACACCTGAGCACCCATTCATCTGCGTGGAGTGGGGCTTCAAATCTCCCCACCACACAAGGTTGGGTTCCAGTATCCTGAGGGTGGGGTAGTTCCTCCAACTGACATCAGCGTCTTGGTTTGAATAGAATCCCTTTGCTTGTCTTCCCTGATGGTTTGCCTAGGCCAGTGTGTGGTTGAAAGTGGGATTTGGGATCTAAAACTAAGTATTAGCGTGTGCCTCTCCATGGGTAGTGGAGATGTTTAAACTACAACCCACAACTTGGGAATTACTGTGACCCCTGAAAAATGCGTGTGCTATATTTCCCCACGTCCACACACACAGGAAGAAGTGTTCTGGGGTTCTGAGTGTAGGGAGGTTCCTCCAACAGACAGCAGCACCTGGGTTGTAATAGAATCCCTTAGCTTGACTTCCCTAAGTGTTTTCCTAGGCCTAGCAGTAAGCGATGGTGGGGGATGGGCTCTAAAGCCAAGTATTAGCGAGTGCATCTCTGTGGGTAGTGGAGGGTTTTAAACTACTTCCCCAACCTTGGAACACCTGTGCCCCATAAAGATGCGTGGAATCTGTTTCCCCACCTCCAGCACACACACGGAGACGTGCTCAGGTATCCTGATTGTGGGGAGGCTCCTCCAAATGACAGCAGCGCCTGGGTTCTAAAAGAATCCCTTAGCTTGTCTTCCCTGATGGCATGCCTAGGCTGGAGAGTGGGGGAAAGTGGGGGTTGGGCTCTAAACCAAGTATAAGCGAGAGCCTATCCATGGGATGTGGGTTTTTAACCTACAACCCACAACCATGGAATAAATGTGCCCCCTGAAAGATGCTTTGACTGTTTCCCTACATCCAGCACACACACGAAGATGTTTTCTTGTATTCTGAGTGTGGGGAAGTTCCTCAAACTGACAGCAGCACCTGGATTCTATTAGTATCCCTTAGCTTCTGTTCCCTGAGTGTTCTTTTAGGCCAGGCCATGATGGAAAGCTGGGGGTTGGGCTTGGAGGCCACGTAGCAGTGAGTGCCCCCTGATCCATTGAGGAAGTACTTAGAGGACTTCTCCCTAAAGGGAACACCTTTTCCTGCATTCATCTGGGTGCAGTGGGGCTGCACAACTCTCCCACACCTAAGAATGTGTTCTGGAATTCTGAGTGCAGGGAAGTTCCTCCAACTGACAGCAGCGCCTGGGTTCTAATTGAATCCCTTTGCTTGTCTTCCCTGATGGAAAGCCTAGGCGGGAGTGCGGGGGAAAGTGTGGTTTGGGCTCCAAAACCAAATATTGGCGATGACCTCTCTATGGTTTGTGGAGGTGTTTAAACTACATCCCTAACCTGGGAACACCTGTGCCCCCATAAAGATCCGTGGAGTCTGTTTCCACACCTCCAGCACACACACGAACACTTGCACAGTTATCCTGAGAGTGGGCAGCCTCCTCCAACTGAGAGCAGGGCCTTGGTTCTTATAAAATCGCTTAACTTGTCTACCCTGTTTGGTTGCCTGATACGGAGTGCTGGGGAAAGGGTGGGTTGTTCTCTAAATCCAAGTATTAGCGAGTGTTTCTCCATGGGATGTGGAGGTTATTAACCAAAAGCCCACAACATGGGAATACCTGTGCTCCTTGAAAAAAGCGTGGACTCTGTATCCCCACCACCAGAACATACATGAAGAAGTTTTCTGCTATCCTGAGTGTGGGCTGGCAATTTCAGGTGACAGAAGCGGCTGGGTTCTAATAGAATCCCTTAGTTGTAATCCCTGAGTGTTTCCCTAGGACTGACTCTGAGAGAAACCTGGGGGTTGGGCTTTGAGGCCAAATAGTAGCGAGTGTCCCCGATGGACTGAGGAAGTCTTTAGATGAATTCTCCATAAAGGGAAACACCTGAGCACCCATTCATCTGCGTGGAGTGGGGCTTCAAATCTCCCCACCACACAAGGTTGGGTTCCAGTATCCTGAGGGTGGGGTAGTTCCTCCAACTGACATCAGCGTCTTGGTTTGAATAGAATCCCTTTGCTTGTCTTCCCTGATGGTTTGCCTAGGCCAGTGTGTGGTTGAAAGTGGGATTTGGGATCTAAAACTAAGTATTAGCGTGTGCCTCTCCATGGGTAGTGGAGATGTTTAAACTACAACCCACAACTTGGGAATTACTGTGACCCCTGAAAAATGCGTGTGCTATGTTTCCCCACGTCCAGCACACACAGGAAGAAGTGTTCTGGGGTTCTGAGTGTGGGGAGGTTCCTCCAACAGACAGCAGCACCTGGGTTGTAATAGAATCCATTAGCTTAACTTCCCTAAGTGTGTTCCTAGGCCTAGCAGTAAGCGATGGTGGGGGATGGGCTCTAAAGCCAAGTATTAGCGAGTGCATCTCTGTGGGTAGTGGAGGGTTTTAAACTACTTCCCCAAACTTGGAACACCTGTGCCCCATAAAGATGCGTGGAATCTGTTTCCCCACCTCCAGCACACACACGGAGACGTGCTCAGGTATCCTGATTGTGGGGAGGCTCCTCCAAATGACAGCAGCGCCTGGGTTCTAAAAGAATCCCTTAGCTTGTCTTCCCTGATGGCATGCCTAGGCTGGAGAGTGGGGGAAAGTGGGGGTTGGGCTCTAAACCAAGTATAAGCGAGAGCCTATCCATGGGATGTGGGTTTTTAACCTACAACCCACAACCATGGAATAAATGTGCCCCCTGAAAGATGCTTTGACTCTTTCCCTACATCCAGCACACACACGAAGATGTGTTCTTGTATTCTGAGTGTGGGGAAGTTCCTCAAACTGACAGCAGCACCTGGATTCTATTAGTATCCCTTAGCTTCTGTTCCCTGAGTGTTCTTTTAGGCCAGGCCATGAGGGAAAGCTGGGGGTTGGGCTTGGAGGCCACGTAGCAGTGAGTGCCCCCTGATCCATTGAGGAAGTATTTAGAGGACTTCTCCCTAAAGGGAACAGCTTTTCCTGCATTCATCTGGGTGCAGTGGGGCTGCACAACTCTCCCACACCTAAGAATGTGTTCTGGAATTCTGAGTGCAGGGAAGTTCCTCCAACTGAGAGCAGCGCCTGGGTTCTAATTGAATCCCTTTGCTTGTCTTCCCTGATGGAAAGCCTAGGCGGGAGTGCGGGGGAAAGTGTGGTTTGGGCTCCAAAACCAAGTATTTGCGATGACCTCTCTATGGTTTGTGGAGGTGTTTAAACTACATCCCTAACCTGGGAACACCTGTGCCCCCATAAAGATCCGTGGAGTCTGTTTCCACACCTCCAGCACACACACGAACACTTGCACAGTTATCCTGAGAGTGGGCAGCCTCTTCCAACTGAGAGCAGGGCCTTGGTTCTTATAAAATCGCTTAACTTGTCTACCCTGTTTGGTTGCCTGATACGGAGTGCTGGGGAAAGGTTGGGTTGGGCTCTAAATCCAAGTATTAGCGAGTGCTTCTCCATGGGATTTGGAGGTTATTAACCAAAAGCCCACAACATGGGAATACCTGTGCTCCTTGAAAAAAGCGTGGACTCTGTATCCCCACCACCAGAACACACATGAAGAAGTTTTCTGCTATCCTGAGTGTGGGCTGGCAATTTCAGGTGACAGAAGCGGCTGGGTTCTAATAGAATCCCTTAGCTTGTTATCCCTGAGTGTTTCCCTAGGACTGACTCTGAGAGAAACCTGGGGGTTGGGCTTTGAGGCCAAATAGTAGCGAGTGTCCCCGATGGACTGAGGAAGTATTTAGATGAATTCTCCATAAAGGGAAACACCTGAGCACCCATTCATCTGCGTGGAGTGGGGCTTCAAATCTCCCCACCACACAAGGTTGGGTTCCAGTATCCTGAGGGTGGGGTAGTTCCTCCAACTGACATCAGCGTCTTGGTTTGAATAGAATCCCTTTGCTTGTCTTCCCTGATGGTTTGCCTAGGCCAGTGTGTGGTTGAAAGTGGGATTTGGGATCTAAAACTAAGTATTAGCGTGTGCCTCTCCATGGGTAGTGGAGATGTTTAAACTACAACCCACAACTTGGGAATTACTGTGACCCCTGAAAAATGCGTGTGCTATGTTTCCCCACGTCCAGCACACACAGGAAGAAGTGTTCTGGGGTTCTGAGAGTGGGGAGGTTCCTCCAACAGACAGCAGCACCTGGGTTGTAATAGAATCCCTTAGCTTGACTTCCCTAAGTGTTTTCCTAGGCCTAGCAGTAAGCGATGGTGGGGGATGGGCTCTAAAGCCAAGTATTAGCGAGTGCATCTCTGTGGGTAGTGGAGGGTTTTAAACTATTTCCCCAACCTTGGAACACCTGTGCCCCATAAAGATGCGTGGAATCTGTTTCCCCACCTCCAGCACACACACGGAGACGTGCTCAGGTATCCTGATTGTGGGGAGGCTCCTCCAAATGACAGCAGCGCCTGGGTTCTAAAAGAATCCCTTAGCTTGTCTTCCCTGATGGCATGCCTAGGCTGGAGAGTGGGGGAAAGTGGGGGTTGGGCTCTAAACCAAGTATAAGCGAGAGCCTATCCATGGGATGTGGGTTTTTAACCTACAACCCACAACCATGGAATAAATGTGCCCCCTGAAAGATGCTTTGACTCTTTCCCTACATCCAGCACACACACGAAGATGTGTTCTTGTATTCTGAGTGTGGGGAAGTTCCTCAAACTGACAGCAGCACCTGGATTCTATTAGTATCCCTTAGCTTCTGTTCCCTGAGTGTTCTTTTAGGCCAGGCCATGAGGGAAAGCTGGGGGTTGGGCTTGGAGGCCACGTAGCAGTGAGTGCCCCCTGATCCATTGAGGAAGTACTTAGAGGACTTCTCCCTAAAGGGAACACCTTTTCCTGCATTCATCTGGGTGCAGTGGGGCTGCACATCTCTCCCACACCTAAGAATGTGTTCTGGAATTCTGAGTGCAGGGAAGTTCCTCCAACTGACAGCAGCGCCTGGGTTCTAATTGAATCCCTTTGCTTGTCTTCCCTGATGGAAAGCCTAGGCGGGAGTGCGGGGGAAAGTGTGGTTTGGGCTCCAAAACCAAGTATTTGCGATGACCTCTCTATGGTTTGTGGAGGTGTTTAAACTACATCCCTAACCTGGGAACACCTGTGCCCCCATAAAGATCCGTGGAGTCTGTTTCCACACCTCCAGCACACACACGAAAACTTGCACAGTTATCCTGAGAGTGGGCAGCCTCCTCCAACTGAGAGCAGGGCCTTGGTTCTTATAAAATCGCTTAACTTGTCTACCCTGTTTGGTTGCCTGATACGGAGTGCTGGGGAAAGGGTGGGTTGGGCTCTAAATCCAAGTATTAGCGAGTGCTTCTCCATGGGATTTGGAGGTTATTAACCAAAAGCCCACAACATGGGAATACCTGTGCTCCTTGAAAAAAGCGTGGACTCTGTATCCCCACCACCAGAACACACATGAAGAAGTTTTCTGCTATCCTGAGTGTGGGCTGGCAATTTCAGGTGACAGAAGCGGCTGGGTTCTAATAGAATCCCTTAGCTTGTAATCCCTGAGTGTTTCCCTAGGACTGACTCTGAGAGAAACCTGGGGGTTGGGCTTTGAGGCCAAATAGTAGCGAGTGTCCCCGATGGACTGAGGAAGTATTTAGATGAATTCTCCATAAAGGGAAACACCTGAGCACCCATTCATCTGCGTGGAGTGGGGCTTCAAATCTCCCCACCACACAAGGTTGGGTTCCAGTATCCTGAGGGTGGGGTAGTTCCTCCAACAGACATCAGCGTCTTGGTTTGAATAGAATCACTTTGCTTGTCTTCCCTGTTGGTTTGCCTAGGCCAGTGTGTGGTTGAAAGTGGGATTTGGGATCTAAAACTAAGTATTAGCGTGTGCCTCTCCATGGGTAGTGGAGATGTTTAAACTACAACCCACAACTTGGGAATTACTGTGACCCCTGAAAAATGCATGTGCTATGTTTCCCCACGTCCAGCACACACAGGAAGAAGTGTTCTGGGGTTCTGAGTGTGGGGAGGTTCCTCCAACAGACAGCAGCACCTGGGTTGTAATAGAATCCTTTAGCTTGACTTCCCTAAGTGTTTTCCAAGGCCTAGCAGTAAGCGATGGTGGGGGATGGGCTCTAAAGCCAAGTATTAGCGAGTGCATCTCTGTGGGTAGTGGAGGGTTTTAAACTACTTCCCCAACCTTGGAACACCTGTGCACCATAAAGATGCGTGGAATCTGTTTCCCCACCTCCAGCACACACACGGAGACGTGCTCAGGTATCCTGATTGTGGGGAGGCTCCTCCAAATGACAGCAGCGCCTGGGTTCTAAAAGAATCCCTTAGCTTGTCTTCCCTGATGGCATGCCTAGGCTGGAGAGTGGGGGAAAGTGGGGCTTGGGCTCTAAACCAAGTATAAGCGAGAGCCTATCCATGGGATGTGGGTTTTTAACCTACAACCCACAACCATGGAATAAATGTGCCCCCTGAAAGATGCTTTGACTCTTTCCCTACATCCAGCACACACACGAAGATGTGTTCTTGTATTCTGAGTGTGGGGAAGTTCCTCAAACTGACAGCAGCACCTGGATTCTATTAGTATCCCTTAGCTTCTGTTCCCTGAGTGTTCTTTTAGGCCAGGCCATGAGGGAAAGCTGGGGGTTGGGCTTGGAGGCCACGTACAAGTGAGTGCCCCCTGATCCATTGAGGAAGTACTTAGAGGACTTCTCCCTAAAGGGAACACCTTTTCCTGCATTCATCTGGGTGCAGTGGGGCTGCACAACTCTCCCACACCTAAGAATGTGTTCTGGAATTCTGAGTGCAGGGAAGTTCCTCCAACTGACAGCAGCGCCTGGGTTCTAATTGAATCCCTTTGCTTGTATTCCCTGATGGAAAGCCTAGGCGGGAGTGCGGGGAAATGTGTGGTTTGGGCTCGAAAACCAAGTATTTGCGATGACCTCTCTATGGTTTGTGGAGGTGTTTAAACTACATCCCTAACCTGGGAACACCTGTGCCCACATAAAGATCCGTGGAGTCTGTTTCCACACCTCCAGCACACACACGAACACTTGCACAGTTATCCCGAGAGTGGGCAGCCTCCTCCAACTGAGAGCAGGGCCTTGGTTCTTATAAAATCGCTTAACTTGTCTACCCTGTTTGGTTGCCTGATACGGAGTGCTGGGGAAAGGGTGGGTTGGGCTCTAAATCCAAGTATTAGCGAGTGCTTCTCCATGGGATTTGGAGGTTATTAACCAAAAGCCCACAACATGGGAATACCTGTGCTCCTTGAAAAAAGCGTGGACTCTGTATCCCCACAACCAGAACACACATGAAGAAGTTTTCTGCTATCCTGAGTGTGGGCTGGCAATTTCAGGTGACAGAAGCGGCTGGGTTCTAATAGAATCCCTTAGCTTGTAATCCCTGAGTGTTTCAATAGGACTGACTCTCAGAGAAACCTGGGGGTTGGGCTTTGAGGCCAAATAGTAGCGAGTGTCCCCGATGGACTGAGGAAGTATTTAGATGAATTCTCCATAAAGGGAAACACCTGAGCACCCATTCATCTGCGTGGAGTGGGGCTTCAAATCTCCCCACCACACAAGGTTGGGTTCCAGTATCCTGAGGGTGGGGTAGTTCCTCCAACTGACATCTGCGTCTTGGTTTGAATAGAATCACTTTGCTTGTCTTCCCTGTTGGTTTGCCTAGGCCAGTGTGTGGTTGAAAGTGGGATTTGGGATCTAAAACTAAGTATTAGCGTGTGCCTCTCCATGGGTAGTGGAGATGTTTAAACTACAACCCACAACTTGGGAATTACTGTGACCCCTGAAAAATGCATGTGCTATGTTTCCCCACGTCCAGCACACACAGGAAGAAGTGTTCTGGGTTTCTGAGTGTGGGGAGGTTCCTCCAACAGACAGCAGCACCTGGGTTGTAATAGAATCCCTTAGCTTGACTTCCCTAAGTGTTTTCCTAGGCCTAGCAGTAAGCGATGGTGGGGGATGGGCTCTAAAGCCAAGTATTAGCGAGTGCATCTCTGTGGGTAGTGGAGGGTTTTAAACTACTTCCCCAACCTTGGAACACCTGTGCCCCATAAAGATGCGTGGAATCTGTTTCCCCACCTCCAGCACACACACGGAGACGTGCTCAGGTATCCTGATTGTGGGGAGGCTCCTCCAAATGACAGCAGCGCCTGGGTTCTAAAAGAATCCCTTAGCTTGTCTTCCCTGATGGCATGCCTAGGCTGGAGAGTGGGGGAAAGTGGGGGTTGGGCTCTAAACCAAGTATAAGCGAGAGCCTATCCATGGGATGTGGGTTTTTAACCTACAACCCACAACCATGGAATAAATGTGCCCCCTGAAAGATGCTTTGACTCTTTCCCTACATCCAGCACACACACGAAGATGTGTTCTTGTATTCTGAGTGTGGGGAAGTTCCTCAAACTGACAGCAGGACCTGGATTCTATTAGTATCCCTTAGCTTCTGTTCCCTGAGTGTTCTTTTAGGCCAGGCCATGAGGGAAAGCTGGGGGTTGGGCTTGGAGGCCACGTAGCAGTGAGTGCCCCCTGATCCATTGAGGAAGTACTTAGAGGACTTCTCCCTAAAGGGAACACCTTTTCCTGCATTCATCTGGGTGCAGTGGGGCTGCACAACTCTCCCACACCTAAGAATGTGTTCTGGAATTCTGAGTGCAGGGAAGTTCCTCCAACTGACAGCAGCGCCTGGGTTCTAATTGAATCCCTTTGCTTGTATTCCCTGATGGAAAGCCTAGGCGGGAGTGCGGGGGAAAGTGTGGTTTGGGCTCCAAAACCAAATATTGGCGATGACCTCTCTATGGTTTGTGGAGGTGTTTAAACTACATCCCTAACCTGGGAACACCTGTGCCCCCATAAAGATCCGTGGAGTCTGTTTCCACACCTCCAGCACACACACGAACACTTGCACAGTTATCCCGAGAGTGGGCAGCCTCCTCCAACTGAGAGCAGGGCCTTGGTTCTTATAAAATCACTTACCTGGTCTACACTGTTTGGTTGCCTGATACGGAGTGCTGGGGAAAGGGTGGGTTGGGCTCTAAATCCAAGTATTAGCGAGTGCTTCTCCATGGGATTTGGAGGTTATTAACCAAAAGCCCACAACATGGGAATACCTGTGCTCCTTGACAAAAGCGTGGACTCTGTATCCCCACCACCAGAACACACATGAAGAAGTTTTCTGCTATCCTGAATGTGGGCTGGCAATTTCAGGTGACAGAAGCGGCTGGGTTCTAATAGAATCCCTTAGCTTGTAATCCCTGAGTGTTTCCCTAGGACTGACTCTGAGAGAAACCTGGGGGTTGGGCTTTGAGGCCAAATAGTAGCGAGTGTCCCCGATGGACTGAGGAAGTATTTAGATGAATTCTCCATAAAGGGAAACACCTGAGCACCCATTCATCTGCGTGGAGTGGGGCTTCAAATCTCCCCACCACACAAGGTTGGGTTCCAGTATCCTGAGGGTGGGGTAGTTCCTCCAACTGACATCAGCGTCTTGGTTTGAATAGAATCCCTTTGCTTGTCTTCCCTGATGGTTTGCCTAGGCCAGTGTGTGGTTGAAAGTGGGATTTGGGATCTAAAACTAAGTATTAGCGTGTGCCTCTCCATGGGTAGTGGAGATGTTTAAACTACAACCCACAACTTGGGAATTACTGTGACCCCTGAAAAATGCGTGTGCTATATTTCCCCACGTCCACACACACAGGAAGAAGTGTTCTGGGGTTCTGAGTGTGGGGAGGTTCCTCCAACAGACAGCAGCACCTGGGTTGTAATAGAATCCCTTAGCTTGACTTCCCTAAGTGTTTTCCTAGGCCTAGCAGTAAGCGATGGTGGGGGATGGGCTCTAAAGCCAAGTATTAGCGAGTGCATCTCTGTGGGTAGTGGAGGGTTTTAAACTACTTCCCCAACCTTGGAACACCTGTGCCCCATAAAGATGCGTGGAATCTGTTTCCCCACCTCCAGCACACACACGGAGACGTGCTCAGGTATCCTGATTGTGGGGAGGCTCCTCCAAATGACAGCAGCGCCTGGGTTCTAAAAGAATCCCTTTGCTTGTCTTCCCTGATGGCATGCCTAGGCTGGAGAGTGGGGGAAAGTGGGGGTTGGGCTCTAAACCAAGTATAAGCGAGAGCCTATCCATGGGATGTGGGTTTTTAACCTACAACCCACAACCATGGAATAAATGTGCCCCCTGAAAGATGCTTTGACTGTTTCCCTACATCCAGCACACACACGAAGATGTGTTCTTGTATTCTGAGTGTGGGGAAGTTCCTCAAACTGACAGCAGGACCTGGATTCTATTAGTATCCCTTAGCTTCTGTTCCCTGAGTGTTCTTTTAGGCCAGGCCATGAGGGAAAGCTGGGGGTTGGGCTTGGAGGCCACGTAGCAGTGAGTGCCCCCTGATCCATTGAGGAAGTACTTAGAGGACTTCTCCCTAAAGGGAACACCTTTTCCTGCATTCATCTGGGTGCAGTGGGGCTGCACAACTCTCCCACACCTAAGAATGTGTTCTGGAATTCTGAGTGCAGGGAAGTTCCTCCAACTGACAGCAGCGCCTGGGTTCTAATTGAATCCCTTTGCTTGTATTCCCTGATGGAAAGCCTAGGCGGGAGTGCGGGGAAAAGTGTGGTTTGGGCTCCAATACCAAATATTGGCGATGACCTCTCTATGGTTTGTGGAGGTGTTTAAACTACATCCCTAACCTGGGAACACATGTGCCCCCATAAAGATCCGTGGAGTCTGTTTCCACACCTCCAGCACACACACGAACACTTGCACAGTTATCCCGAGAGTGGGCAGCCTCCTCCAACTGAGAGCAGGGCCTTGGTTCTTATAAAATCACTTAACTGGTCTACACTGTTTGGTTGCCTGATACGGAGTGCTGGGGAAAGGGTGGGTTGGGCTCTAAATCCAAGTATTAGCGAGTGCTTCTCCATGGGATTTGGAGGTTATTAACCAAAAGCCCACAACATGGGAATACCTGTGCTCCTTGATAAAAGCGTGGACTCTGTATCCCCACCACCAGAACACACATGAAGAAGTTTTCTGCTATCCTGAGTGTGGGCTGGCAATTTCAGGTGACAGAAGCGGCTGGGTTCTAATAGAATCCCTTAGCTTGTAATCCCTGAGTGTTTCCCTAGGACTGACTCTGAGAGAAACCTGGGGGTTGGGCTTTGAGGCCAAATAGTAGCGAGTGTCCCCGATGGACTGAGGAAGTATTTAGATGAATTCTCCATAAAGGGAAACACCTGAGCACCCATTCATCTGCGTGGAGTGGGGCTTCAAATCTCCCCACCACACAAGGTTGGGTTCCAGTATCCTGAGGGTGGGGTAGTTCCTCCAACTGACATCAGCGTCTTGGTTTGAATAGAATCCCTTTGCTTGTCTTCCCTGATGGTTTGCCTAGGCCAGTGTGTGGTTGAAAGTGGGATTTGGGATCTAAAACTAAGTATTAGCGTGTGCCTCTCCATGGGTAGTGGAGATGTTTAAACTACAACCCACAACTTGGGAATTACTGTGACCCCTGAAAAATGCGTGTGCTATGTTTCCCCACGTCCAGCACACACAGGAAGAAGTGTTCTGGGGTTCTGAGTGTGGGGAGGTTCCTCCAACAGACAGCAGCACCTGGGTTGTAATAGAATCCATTAGCTTAACTTCCCTAAGTGTGTTCCTAGGCCTAGCAGTAAGCGATGGTGGGGGATGGGCTCTAAAGCCAAGTATTAGCGAGTGCATCTCTGTGGGTAGTGGAGGGTTTTAAACTACTTCCCCAAACTTGGAACACCTGTGCCCCATAAAGATGCGTGGAATCTGTTTCCCCACCTCCAGCACACACACGGAGACGTGCTCAGGTATCCTGATTGTGGGGAGGCTCCTCCAAATGACAGCAGCGCCTGGGTTCTAAAAGAATCCCTTAGCTTGTCTTCCCTGATGGCATGCCTAGGCTGGAGAGTGGGGGAAAGTGGGGGTTGGGCTCTAAACCAAGTATAAGCGAGAGCCTATCCATGGGATGTGGGTTTTTAACCTACAACCCACAACCATGGAATAAATGTGCCCCCTGAAAGATGCTTTGACTCTTTCCCTACATCCAGCACACACACGAAGATGTGTTCTTGTATTCTGAGTGTGGGGAAGTTCCTCAAACTGACAGCAGCACCTGGATTCTATTAGTATCCCTTAGCTTCTGTTCCCTGAGTGTTCTTTTAGGCCAGGCCATGAGGGAAAGCTGGGGGTTGGGCTTGGAGGCCACGTAGCAGTGAGTGCCCCCTGATCCATTGAGGAAGTATTTAGAGGACTTCTCCCTAAAGGGAACAGCTTTTCCTGCATTCATCTGGGTGCAGTGGGGCTGCACAACTCTCCCACACCTAAGAATGTGTTCTGGAATTCTGAGTGCAGGGAAGTTCCTCCAACTGAGAGCAGCGCCTGGGTTCTAATTGAATCCCTTTGCTTGTCTTCCCTGATGGAAAGCCTAGGCGGGAGTGCGGGGGAAAGTGTGGTTTGGGCTCCAAAACCAAGTATTTGCGATGACCTCTCTATGGTTTGTGGAGGTGTTTAAACTACATCCCTAACCTGGGAACACCTGTGCCCCCATAAAGATCCGTGGAGTCTGTTTCCACACCTCCAGCACACACACGAACACTTGCACAGTTATCCTGAGAGTGGGCAGCCTCTTCCAACTGAGAGCAGGGCCTTGGTTCTTATAAAATCGCTTAACTTGTCTACCCTGTTTGGTTGCCTGATACGGAGTGCTGGGGAAAGGTTGGGTTGGGCTCTAAATCCAAGTATTAGCGAGTGCTTCTCCATGGGATTTGGAGGTTATTAACCAAAAGCCCACAACATGGGAATACCTGTGCTCCTTGAAAAAAGCGTGGACTCTGTATCCCCACCACCAGAACACACATGAAGAAGTTTTCTGCTATCCTGAGTGTGGGCTGGCAATTTCAGGTGACAGAAGCGGCTGGGTTCTAATAGAATCCCTTAGCTTGTTATCCCTGAGTGTTTCCCTAGGACTGACTCTGAGAGAAACCTGGGGGTTGGGCTTTGAGGCCAAATAGTAGCGAGTGTCCCCGATGGACTGAGGAAGTATTTAGATGAATTCTCCATAAAGGGAAACACCTGAGCACCCATTCATCTGCGTGGAGTGGGGCTTCAAATCTCCCCACCACACAAGGTTGGGTTCCAGTATCCTGAGGGTGGGGTAGTTCCTCCAACTGACATCAGCGTCTTGGTTTGAATAGAATCCCTTTGCTTGTCTTCCCTGATGGTTTGCCTAGGCCAGTGTGTGGTTGAAAGTGGGATTTGGGATCTAAAACTAAGTATTAGCGTGTGCCTCTCCATGGGTAGTGGAGATGTTTAAACTACAACCCACAACTTGGGAATTACTGTGACCCCTGAAAAATGCGTGTGCTATGTTTCCCCACGTCCAGCACACACAGGAAGAAGTGTTCTGGGGTTCTGAGAGTGGGGAGGTTCCTCCAACAGACAGCAGCACCTGGGTTGTAATAGAATCCCTTAGCTTGACTTCCCTAAGTGTTTTCCTAGGCCTAGCAGTAAGCGATGGTGGGGGATGGGCTCTAAAGCCAAGTATTAGCGAGTGCATCTCTGTGGGTAGTGGAGGGTTTAAAACTATTTCCCCAACCTTGGAACACCTGTGCCCCATAAAGATGCGTGGAATCTGTTTCCCCACCTCCAGCACACACACGGAGACGTGCTCAGGTATCCTGATTGTGGGGAGGCTCCTCCAAATGACAGCAGCGCCTGGGTTCTAAAAGAATCCCTTAGCTTGTCTTCCCTGATGGCATGCCTAGGCTGGAGAGTGGGGGAAAGTGGGGGTTGGGCTCTAAACCAAGTATAAGCGAGAGCCTATCCATGGGATGTGGGTTTTTAACCTACAACCCACAACCATGAAATAAATGTGCCCCCTGAAAGATGCTTTGACTCTTTCCCTACATCCAGCACACACACGAAGATGTGTTCTTGTATTCTGAGTGTGGGGAAGTTCCTCAAACTGACAGCAGCACCTGGATTCTATTAGTATCCCTTAGCTTCTGTTCCCTGAGTGTTCTTTTAGGCCAGGCCATGAGGGAAAGCTGGGGGTTGGGCTTGGAGGCCACGTAGCAGTGAGTGCCCCCTGATCCATTGAGGAAGTACTTAGAGGACTTCTCCCTAAAGGGAACACCTTTTCCTGCATTCATCTGGGTGCAGTGGGGCTGCACATCTCTCCCACACCTAAGAATGTGTTCTGGAATTCTGAGTGCAGGGAAGTTCCTCCAACTGACAGCAGCGCCTGGGTTCTAATTGAATCCCTTTGCTTGTCTTCCCTGATGGAAAGCCTAGGCGGGAGTGCGGGGGAAAGTGTGGTTTGGGCTCCAAAACCAAGTATTTGCGATGACCTCTCTATGGTTTGTGGAGGTGTTTAAACTACATCCCTAACCTGGGAACACCTGTGCCCCCATAAAGATCCGTGGAGTCTGTTTCCACACCTCCAGCACACACACGAAAACTTGCACAGTTATCCTGAGAGTGGGCAGCCTCCTCCAACTGAGAGCAGGGCCTTGGTTCTTATAAAATCGCTTAACTTGTCTACCCTGTTTGGTTGCCTGATACGGAGTGCTGGGGAAAGGGTGGGTTGGGCTCTAAATCCAAGTATTAGCGAGTGCTTCTCCATGGGATTTGGAGGTTATTAACCAAAAGCCCACAACATGGGAATACCTGTGCTCCTTGAAAAAAGCGTGGACTCTGTATCCCCACCACCAGAACACACATGAAGAAGTTTTCTGCTATCCTGAGTGTGGGCTGGCAATTTCAGGTGACAGAAGCGGCTGGGTTCTAATAGAATCCCTTAGCTTGTAATCCCTGAGTGTTTCCCTAGGACTGACTCTGAGAGAAACCTGGGGGTTGGGCTTTGAGGCCAAATAGTAGCGAGTGTCCCCGATGGACTGAGGAAGTATTTAGATGAATTCTCCATAAAGGGAAACACCTGAGCACCCATTCATCTGCGTGGAGTGGGGCTTCAAATCTCCCCACCACACAAGGTTGGGTTCCAGTATCCTGAGGGTGGGGTAGTTCCTCCAACTGACATCAGCGTCTTGGTTTGAATAGAATCCCTTTGCTTGTCTTCCCTGATGGTTTGCCTAGGCCAGTGTGTGGTTGAAAGTGGGATTTGGGATCTAAAACTAAGTATTAGCGTGTGCCTCTCCATGGGTAGTGGAGATGTTTAAACTACAACCCACAACTTGGGAATTACTGTGACCCGTGAAAATGCGTGTGCTATGTTTCCCCACGTCCAGCACACACAGGAAGAAGTGTTCTGGGGTTCTGAGAGTGGGGAGGTTCCTCCAACAGACAGCAGCACCTGGGTTGTAATAGAATCCCTTAGCTTGACTTCCCTAAGTGTTTTCCTAGGCCTAGCAGTAAGCGATGGTGGGGGATGGGCTCTAAAGCCAAGTATTAGCGAGTGCATCTCTGTGGGTAGTGGAGGGTTTTAAACTACTTCCCCAACCTTGGAACACCTGTGCCCCATAAAGATGCGTGGAATCTGTTTCCCCACCTCCAGCACACACACGGAGACGTGCTCAGGTATCCTGATTGTGGGGAGGCTCCTCCAAATGACAGCAGCGCCTGGGTTCTAAAAGAATCCCTTAGCTTGTCTTCCCTGATGGCATGCCTAGGCTGGAGAGTGGGGGAAAGTGGGGGTTGGGCTCTAAACCAAGTATAAGCGAGAGCCTATCCATGGGATGTGGGTTTTTAACCTACAACCCACAACCATGGAATAAATGTGCCCCCTGAAAGATGCTTTGACTCTTTCCCTACATCCAGCACACACACGAAGATGTGTTCTTGTATTCTGAGTGTGGGGAAGTTCCTCAAACTGACAGCAGCACCTGGATTCTATTAGTATCCCTTAGCTTCTGTTCCCTGAGTGTTCTTTTAGGCCAGGCCATGAGGGAAAGCTGGGGGTTGGGCTTGGAGGCCATGTAGCAGTGAGTGCCCCCTGATCCATTGAGGAAGTACTTAGAGGACTTCTCCCTAAAGGGAACACCTTTTCCTGCATTCATCTGGGTGCAGTGGGGCTGCACAACTCTCCCACACCTAAGAATGTGTTCTGGAATTCTGAGTGCAGGGAAGTTCCTCCAACTGACAGCAGCGCCTGGGTTCTAATTGAATCCCTTTGCTTGTCTTCCCTGATGGAAAGCCTAGGCGGGAGTGCGGGGGAAAGTGTGGTTTGGGCTCCAAAACCAAGTATTTGCGATGACCTCTCTATGGTTTGTGGAGGTGTTTAAACTACATCCCTAACCTGGGAACACCTGTGCCCCCATAAAGATCCGTGGAGTCTGTTTCCACACCTCCAGCACACACACGAACACTTGCACAGTTATCCTGAGAGTGGGCAGCCTCTTCCAACTGAGAGCAGGGCCTTGGTTCTTATAAAATCGCTTAACTTGTCTACCCTGTTTGGTTGCCTGATACGGAGTGCTGGGGAAAGGTTGGGTTGGGCTCTAAATCCAAGTATTAGCGAGTGCTTCTCCATGGGATTTGGAGGTTATTAACCAAAAGCCCACAACATGGGAATACCTGTGCTCCTTGAAAAAAGCGTGGACTCTGTATCCCCACCACCAGAACACACATGAAGAAGTTTTCTGCTATCCTGAGTGTGGGCTGGCAATTTCAGGTGACAGAAGCGGCTGGGTTCTAATAGAATCCCTTAGCTTGTTATCCCTGAGTGTTTCCCTAGGACTGACTCTGAGAGAAACCTGGGGGTTGGGCTTTGAGGCCAAATAGTAGCGAGTGTCCCCGATGGACTGAGGAAGTATTTAGATGAATTCTCCATAAAGGGAAACACCTGAGCACCCATTCATCTGCGTGGAGTGGGGCTTCAAATCTCCCCACCACACAAGGTTGGGTTCCAGTATCCTGAGGGTGGGGTAGTTCCTCCAACTGACATCAGCGTCTTGGTTTGAATAGAATCCCTTTGCTTGTCTTCCCTGATGGTTTGCCTAGGCCAGTGTGTGGTTGAAAGTGGGATTTGGGATCTAAAACTAAGTATTAGCGTGTGCCTCTCCATGGGTAGTGGAGATGTTTAAACTACAACCCACAACTTGGGAATTACTGTGACCCCTGAAAAATGCGTGTGCTATGTTTCCCCACGTCCAGCACACACAGGAAGAAGTGTTCTGGGGTTCTGAGAGTGGGGAGGTTCCTCCAACAGACAGCAGCACCTGGGTTGTAATAGAATCCATTAGCTTAACTTCCCTAAGTGTGTTCCTAGGCCTAGCAGTAAGCGATGGTGGGGGATGGGCTCTAAAGCCAAGTATTAGCGAGTGCATCTCTGTGGGTAGTGGAGGGTTTTAAACTACTTCCCCAAACTTGGAACACCTGTGCCCCATAAAGATGCGTGGAATCTGTTTCCCCACCTCCAGCACACACACGGAGACGTGCTCAGGTATCCTGATTGTGGGGAGGCTCCTCCAAATGACAGCAGCGCCTGGGTTCTAAAAGAATCCCTTAGCTTGGCTTCCCTGATGGCATGCCTAGGCTGGAGAGTGGGGGAAAGTGGGGGTTGGGCTCTAAACCAAGTATAAGCGAGAGCCTATCCATGGGATGTGGGTTTTTAACCTACAACCCACAACCATGGAATAAATGTGCCCCCTGAAAGATGCTTTGACTCTTTCCCTACATCCAGCACACACACGAAGATGTGTTCTTGTATTCTGAGTGTGGGGAAGTTCCTCAAACTGACAGCAGCACCTGGATTCTATTAGTATCCCTTAGCTTCTGTTCCCTGAGTGTTCTTTTAGGCCAGGCCATCATGGAAAGCTGGGGGTTGGGCTTGGAGGCCACGTAGCAGTGAGTGCCCCCTGATCCATTGAGGAAGTACTTAGAGGACTTCTCCCTAAAGGGAACAGCTTTTCCTGCATTCATCTGGGTGCAGTGGGGCTGCACAACTCTCCCACACCTAAGAATGTGTTCTGGAATTCTGAGTGCAGGGAAGTTCCTCCAACTGACAGCAGCGCCTGGGTTCTAATTGAATCCCTTTGCTTGTCTTCCCTGATGGAAAGCCTAGGCGGGAGTGCGGGGGAAAGTGTGGCTTGGGCTCCAAAACCAAGTATTTGCGATGACCTCTCTATGGTTTGTGGAGGTGTTTAAACTACATCCCTAACCTGGGAACTCCTGTGCCCACATAAAGATCCGTGGAGTCTGTTTCCACACCTCCAGCACACACACGAACACTTGCACAGTTATCCTGAGAGTGGGCAGCCTCCTCCAACTGAGAGCAGGGCCTTGGTTCTTATAAAATCGCTTAACTTGTCTACCCTGTTTGGTTGCCTGATACGGAGTGCTGGGGAAAGGGTGGGTTGGGCTCTAAATCCAAGTATTAGCGAGTGCTTCTCCATGGGATTTGGAGGTTATTAACCAATAGCCCACAACATGGGAATACCTGTGCTCCTTGAAAAAAGCGTGGACTCTGTATCCCCACCACCAGAACACACATGAAGAAGTTTTCTGCTATCCTGAATGTGGGCTGGCAATTTCAGGTGACAGAGCGGCTGGGTTCTAATAGAATCCCTTAGCTTGTAATCCCTGAGTGTTTCCCTAGGACTGACTCTGAGAGAAACCTGGGGGTTGGGCTTTGAGGCCAAATAGTAGCGAGTGTCCCCGATGGACTGAGGAAGTCTTTAGATGAATTCTCCATAAAGGGAAACACCTGAGCACCCATTCATCTGCGTGGAGTGGGGCTTCAAATCTCCCCACCACACAAGGTTGGGTTCCAGTATCCTGAGGGTGGGGTAGTTCCTCCAACTGACATCAGCGTCTTGGTTTGAATAGAATCCCTTTGCTTGTCTTCCCTGATGGTTTGCCTAGGCCAGTGTGTGGTTGAAAGTGGGATTTGGGATCTAAAACTAAGTATTAGCGTGTGCCTCTCCATGGGTAGTGGAGATGTTTAAACTACAACCCACAACTTGGGAATTACTGTGACCCGTGAAAAATGCGTGTGCTATGTTTCCCCACGTCCAGCACACACAGGAAGAAGTGTTCTGGGGTTCTGAGAGTGGGGAGGTTCCTCCAACAGACAGCAGCACCTGGGTTGTAATAGAATCCCTTAGCTTGACTTCCCTAAGTGTTTTCCTAGGCCTAGCAGTAAGCGATGGTGGGGGATGGGCTCTAAAGCCAAGTATTAGCGAGTGCATCTCTGTGGGTAGTGGAGGGTTTTAAACTACTTCCCCAACCTTGGAACACCTGTGCCCCATAAAGATGCGTGGAATCTGTTTCCCCACCTCCAGCACACACACGGAGACGTGCTCAGGTATCCTGATTGTGGGGAGGCTCCTCCAAATGACAGCAGCGCCTGGGTTCTAAAAGAATCCCTTAGCTTGTCTTCCCTGATGGCATGCCTAGGCTGGAGAGTGGGGGAAAGTGGGGGTTGGGCTCTAAACCAAGTATAAGCGAGAGCCTATCCATGGGATGTGGGTTTTTAACCTACAACCCACAACCATGGAATAAATGTGCCCCCTGAAAGATGCTTTGACTCTTTCCCTACATCCAGCACACACACGAAGATGTGTTCTTGTATTCTGAGTGTGGGGAAGTTCCTCAAACTGACAGCAGCACCTGGATTCTATTAGTATCCCTTAGCTTCTGTTCCCTGAGTGTTCTTTTAGGCCAGGCCATGAGGGAAAGCTGGGGGTTGGGCTTGGAGGCCACGTAGCAGTGAGTGCCCCCTGATCCATTGAGGAAGTACTTAGAGGACTTCTCCCTAAAGGGAACACCTTTTCCTGCATTCATCTGGGTGCAGTGGGGCTGCACATCTCTCCCACACCTAAGAATGTGTTCTGGAATTCTGAGTGCAGGGAAGTTCCTCCAACTGACAGCAGCGCCTGGGTTCTAATTGAATCCCTTTGCTTGTCTTCCCTGATGGAAAGCCTAGGCGGGAGTGCGGGGGAAAGTGTGGTTTGGGCTCCAAAACCAAGTATTTGCGATGACCTCTCTATGGTTTGTGGAGGTGTTTAAACTACATCCCTAACCTGGGAACACCTGTGCCCCCATAAAGATCCGTGGAGTCTGTTTCCACACCTCCAGCACACACACGAAAACTTGCACAGTTATCCTGAGAGTGGGCAGCCTCCTCCAACTGAGAGCAGGGCCTTGGTTCTTATAAAATCGCTTAACTTGTCTACCCTGTTTGGTTGCCTGATACGGAGTGCTGGGGAAAGGGTGGGTTGGGCTCTAAATCCAAGTATTAGCGAGTGCTTCTCCATGGGATTTGGAGGTTATTAACCAAAAGCCCACAACATGGGAATACCTGTGCTCCTTGAAAAAAGCGTGGACTCTGTATCCCCACCACCAGAACACACATGAAGAAGTTTTCTGCTATCCTGAGTGTGGGCTGGCAATTTCAGGTGACAGAAGCGGCTGGGTTCTAATAGAATCCCTTAGCTTGTAATCCCTGAGTGTTTCCCTAGGACTGACTCTGAGAGAAACCTGGGGGTTGGGCTTTGAGGCCAAATAGTAGCGAGTGTCCCCGATGGACTGAGGAAGTATTTAGATGAATTCTCCATAAAGGGAAACACCTGAGCACCCATTCATCTGCGTGGAGTGGGGCTTCAAATCTCCCCACCACACAAGGTTGGGTTCCAGTATCCTGAGGGTGGGGTAGTTCCTCCAACTGACATCAGCGTCTTGGTTTGAATAGAATCCCTTTGCTTGTCTTCCCTGATGGTTTGCCTAGGCCAGTGTGTGGTTGAAAGTGGGATTTGGGATCTAAAACTAAGTATTAGCGTGTGCCTCTCCATGGGTAGTGGAGATGTTTAAACTACAACCCACAACTTGGGAATTACTGTGACCCCTGAAAAATGCGTGTGCTATGTTTCCCCACGTCCAGCACACACAGGAAGAAGTGTTCTGGGGTTCTGAGAGTGGGGAGGTTCCTCCAACAGACAGCAGCACCTGGGTTGTAATAGAATCCATTAGCTTAACTTCCCTAAGTGTGTTCCTAGGCCTAGCAGTAAGCGATGGTGGGGGATGGGCTCTAAAGCCAAGTATTAGCGAGTGCATCTCTGTGGGTAGTGGAGGGTTTTAAACTACTTCCCGAAACTTGGAACACCTGTGCCCCATAAAGATGCGTGGAATCTGTTTCCCCACCTCCAGCACACACACGGAGACGTGCTCAGGTATCCTGATTGTGGGGAGGCTCCTCCAAATGACAGCAGCGCCTGGGTTCTAAAAGAATCCCTTAGCTTGTCTTCCCTGATGGCATGCCTAGGCTGGAGAGTGGGGGAAAGTGGGGGTTGGGCTCTAAACCAAGTATAAGCGAGAGCCTATCCATGGGATGTGTGTTTTTAACCTACAACCCACAACCATGGAATAAATGTGCCCCCTGAAAGATGCTTTGACTGTTTCCCTACATCCAGCACACACACGAAGATGTGTTCTTGTATTCTGAGTGTGGGGAAGTTCCTCAAACTGACAGCAGCACCTGGATTCTATTAGTATCCCTTAGCTTCTGTTCCCTGAGTGTTCTTTTAGGCCAGGCCATCATGGAAAGCTGGGGGTTGGGCTTGGAGGCCACGTAGCAGTGAGTGCCCCCTGATCCATTGAGGAAGTACTTAGAGGACTTCTCCCTAAAGGGAACAGCTTTTCCTGCAATCATCTGGGTGCAGTGGGGCTGCACAACTCTCCCACACCTAAGAATGTGTTCTGGAATTCTGAGTGCAGGGAAGTTCCTCCAACTGACAGCAGCGCCTGGGTTCTAATTGAATCCCTTTGCTTGTCTTCCCTGATGGAAAGCCTAGGCGGGAGTGCGGGGGAAAGTGTGGCTTGGGCCCCAAAACCAAGTATTTGCGATGACCTCTCTATGGTTTGTGGAGGTGTTTAAATTACATCCCTAACCTGGGAACTCCTGTGCCCACATAAAGATCCGTGGAGTCTGTTTCCACACCTCCAGCACACACACGAACACTTGCACAGTTATCCTGAGAGTGGGCAGCCTCCTCCAACTGAGAGCAGGGCCTTGGTTCTTATAAAATCGCTTAACTTGTCTACCCTGTTTGGTTGCCTGATACGGAGTGCTGGGGAAAGGGTGGGTTGGGCTCTAAATCCAAGTATTAGCGAGTGCTTCTCCATGGGATTTGGAGGTTATTAACCAAAAGCCCACAACATGGGAATACCTGTGCTCCTTGAAAAAAGCGTGGACTCTGTATCCCCACCACCAGAACACACATGAAGAAGTTTTCTGCTATCCTGAATGTGGGCTGGCAGTTTCAGGTGACAGAGCGGCTGGGTTCTAATAGAATCCCTTAGCTTGTAATCCCTGAGTGTTTCCCTAGGACTGACTCTGAGAGAAACCGGGGGGTTGGGCTTTGAGGCCAAATAGTAGCGAGTGTCCCCGATGGACTGAGGAAGTCTTTAGATGAATTCTCCATAAAGGGAAACACCTGAGCACCCATTCATCTGCGTGGAGTGGGGCTTCAAATCTCCCCACCACACAAGGTTGGGTTCCAGTATCCTGAGGGTGGGGTAGTTCCTCCAACTGACATCAGCGTCTTGGTTTGAATAGAATCCCTTTGCTTGTCTTCCCTGATGGTTTGCCTAGGCCAGTGTGTGGTTGAAAGTGGGATTTGGGATCTAAAACTAAGTATTAGCGTGTGCCTCTCCATGGGTAGTGGAGATGTTTAAACTACAACCCACAACTTGGGAATTACTGTGACCCGTGAAAAATGCGTGTGCTATGTTTCCCCACGTCCAGCACACACAGGAAGTAGTGTTCTGGGGTTCTGAGAGTGGGGAGGTTCCTCCAACAGACAGCAGCACCTGGGTTGTAATAGAATCCCTTAGCTTGACTTCCCTAAGTGTTTTCCTAGGCCTAGCAGTAAGCGATGGTGGGGGATGGGCTCTAAAGCCAAGTATTAGCGAGTGCATCTCTGTGGGTAGTGGAGGGTTTTAAACTACTTCCCCAACCTTGGAACACCTGTGCCCCATAAAGATGCGTGGAATCTGTTTCCCCACCTCCAGCACACACACGGAGACGTGCTCAGGTATCCTGATTGTGGGGAGGCTCCTCCAAATGACAGCAGCGCCTGGGTTCTAAAAGAATCCCTTAGCTTGTCTTCCCTGATGGCATGCCTAGGCTGGAGAGTGGGGGAAAGTGGGGGTTGGGCTCTAAACCAAGTATAAGCGAGAGCCTATCCATGGGATGTGGGTTTTTAACCTACAACCCACAACCATGGAATAAATGTGCCCCCTGAAAGATGCTTTGACTCTTTCCCTACATCCAGCACACACACGAAGATGTGTTCTTGTATTCTGAGTGTGGGGAAGTTCCTCAAACTGACAGCAGCACCTGGATTCTATTAGTATCCCTTAGCTTCTGTTCCCTGAGTGTTCTTTTAGGCCAGGCCATCATGGAAAGCTGGGGGTTGGGCTTGGAGGCCACGTAGCAGTGAGTGCCCCCTGATCCATTGAGGAAGTACTTAGAGGACTTCTCCCTAAAGGGAACAGCTTTTCCTGCATTCATCTGGGTGCAGTGGGGCTGCACAACTCTCCCACACCTAAGAATGTGTTCTGGAATTCTGAGTGCAGGGAAGTTCCTCCAACTGACAGCAGCGCCTGGGTTCTAATTGAATCCCTTTGCTTGTCTTCCCTGATGGAAATCCTAGGCGGGAGTGCGGGGGAAAGTGTGGCTTGGGCTCCAAAACCAAGTATTTGCGATGACCTCTCTATGGTTTGTGGAGGTGTTTAAACTACATCCCTAACCTGGGAACACCTGTGCCCCCATAAAGATCCGTGGAGTCTGTTTCCACACCTCCAGCACACACACGAACACTTGCACAGTTATCCTGAGAGTGGGCAGCCTCCTCCAACTGAGAGCAGGGCCTTGGTTCTTATAAAATCGCTTAACTTGTCTACCCTGTTTGGTTGCCTGATACGGAGTGCTGGGGAAAGGGTGGGTTGGGCTCTAAATCCAAGTATTAGCGAGTGCTTCTCCATGGGATTTGGAGGTTATTAACCAAAAGCCCACAACATGGGAATACCTGTGCTCCTTGAAAAAAGCGTGGACTCTGTATCCCCACCACCAGAACACACATGAAGAAGTTTTCTGCTATCCTGAATGTGGGCTGGCAGTTTCAGGTGACAGAGCGGCTGGGTTCTAATAGAATCCCTTAGCTTGTAATCCCTGAGTGTTTCCCTAGGACTGACTCTGAGAGAAACCTGGGGGTTGGGCTTTGAGGCCAAATAGTAGCGAGTGTCCCCGATGGACTGAGGAAGTCTTTAGATGAATTCTCCATAAAGGGAAACACCTGAGCACCCATTCATCTGCGTGGAGTGGGGCTTCAAATCTCCCCACCACACAAGGTTGGGTTCCAGTATCCTGAGGGTGGGGTAGTTCCTCCAACTGACATCAGCGTCTTGGTTTGAATAGAATCCCTTTGCTTGTCTTCCCTGATGGTTTGCCTAGGCCAGTGTGTGGTTGAAAGTGGGATTTGGGATCTAAAACTAAGTATTAGCGTGTGCCTCTCCATGGGTAGTGGAGATGTTTAAACTACAACCCACAACTTGGGAATTACTGTGACCCGTGAAAAATGCGTGTGCTATGTTTCCCCACGTCCAGCACACACAGGAAGAAGTGTTCTGGGGTTCTTAGAGTGGGGAGGTTCCTCCAACAGACAGCAGCACCTGGGTTGTAATAGAATCCCTTAGCTTGACTTCCCTAAGTGTTTTCCTAGGCCTAGCAGTAAGCGATGGTGGGGGATGGGCTCTAAAGCCAAGTATTAGCGAGTGCATCTCTGTGGGTAGTGGAGGGTTTTAAACTACTTCCCCAACCTTGGAACACCTGTGCCCCATAAAGATGCGTGGAATCTGTTTCCCCACCTCCAGCACACACACGGAGACGTGCTCAGGTATCCTGATTGTGGGGAGGCTCCTCCAAATGACAGCAGCGCCTGGGTTCTAAAAGAATCCCTTAGCTTGTCTTCCCTGATGGCATGCCTAGGCTGGAGAGTGGGGGAAAGTGGGGGTTGGGCTCTAAACCAAGTATAAGCGAGAGCCTATCCATGGGATGTGGGTTTTTAACCTACAACCCACAACCATGGAATAAATGTGCCCCCTGAAAGATGCTTTGACTCTTTCCCTACATCCAGCACACACACGAAGATGTGTTCTTGTATTCTGAGTGTGGGGAAGTTCCTCAAACTGACAGCAGCACCTGGATTCTATTAGTATCCCTTAGCTTCTGTTCCCTGAGTGTTCTTTTAGGCCAGGCCATGAGGGAAAGCTGGGGGTTGGGCTTGGAGGCCACGTAGCAGTGAGTGCCCCCTGATCCATTGAGGAAGTACTTAGAGGACTTCTCCCTAAAGGGAACAGCTTTTCCTGCATTCATCTGGGTGCAGTGGGGCTGCACAACTCTCCCACACCTAAGAATGTGTTCTGGAATTCTGAGTGCAGGGAAGTTCCTCCAACTGACAGCAGCACCTGGGTTCTAATTGAATCCCTTTGCTTGTCTTCCCTGATGGAAAGCCTAGGCGGGAGTGCGGGGGAAAGTGTGGCTTGGGCTCCAAAACCAAGTATTTGCGATGACCTCTCTATGGTTTGTGGAGGTGTTTAAACTACATCCCTAACCTGGGAACACCTGTGCCCCCATAAAGATCCGTGGAGTCTGTTTCCACACCTCCAGCACACACACGAACACTTGCACAGTTATCCTGAGAGTGGGCAGCCTCCTCCAACTGAGAGCAGGGCCTTGGTTCTTATAAAATCGCTTAACTTGTCTACCCTGTTTGGTTGCCTGATACGGAGTGCTGGGGAAAGGTTGGGTTGGGCTCTAAATCCAAGTATTAGCGAGTGCTTCTCCATGGGATTTGGAGGTTACTAACCAAAAGCCCACAACATGGGAATACCTGTGCTCCTTGAAAAAAGCGTGGACTCTGTATCCCCACCACCAGAACACACATGAAGAAGTTTTCTGCTATCCTGAGTGTGGGCTGGCAATTTCAGGTGACAGAAGCGGCTGGGTTCTAATAGAATCCCTTAGCTTGTAATCCCTGAGTGTTTCCCTAGGACTGACTCTGAGAGAAACCTGGGGGTTGGGCTTTGAGGCCAAATAGTAGCGAGTGTCCCCGATGGACTGAGGAAGTATTTAGATGAATTCTCCATAAAGGGAAACACCTGAGCACCCATTCATCTGCGTGGAGTTTGGCTTCAAATCTCGCCACCACACTAGGTTGGGTTCCAGTATCCTGAGGGTGGGGTAGTTCCTCCAACTGACATCAGCGTCTTGGTTTGAATAGAATCCCTTTGCTTGTCTTCCCTGATGGTTTGCCTAGGCCAGTGTGTGGTTGAAAGTGGGATTTGGGATCTAAAACTAAGTATTAGCGTGTGCCTCTCCATGGGTAGTGGAGATGTTTAAACTACAACCCACAACTTGGGAATTACTGTGACCCCTGAAAAATGCGTGTGCTATGTTTCCCCACGTCCAGCACACACAGGAAGAAGTGTTCTGGGGTTCTGAGAGTGGGGAGGTTCCTCCAACAGACAGCAGCACCTGGGTTGTAATAGAATCCCTTAGCTTGACTTCCCTAAGTGTTTTCCTAGGCCTAGCAGTAAGCGATGGTGGGGGATGGGCTCTAAAGCCAAGTATTAGCGAGTGCATCTCTGTGGGTAGTGGAGGGTTTTAAACAATTTCCCCAACCTTGGAACACCTGTGCCCCATAAAGATGCGTGGAATCTGTTTCCCCACCTCCAGCACACACACGGAGACGTGCTCAGGTATCCTGATTGTGGGGAGGCTCCTCCAAATGACAGCAGCGCCTGGGTTCTAAAAGAATCCCTTAGCTTGTCTTCCCTGATGGCATGCCTAGGCTGGAGAGTGGGGGAAAGTGGGGGTTGGGCTCTAAACCAAGTATAAGCGAGAGCCTATCCATGGGATGTGGGTTTTTAACCTACAACCCACAACCATGGAATAAATGTGCCCCCTGAAAGATGCTTTGACTGTTTCCCTACATCCAGCACACACACGAAGATGTGTTCTTGTATTCTGAGTGTGGGGAAGTTCCTCAAACTGACAGCAGCACCTGGATTCTATTAGTATCCCTTAGCTTCTGTTCCCTGAGTGTTCTTTTAGGCCAGGCCATGAGGGAAAGCTGGGGGTTGGGCTTGGAGGCCACGTAGCAGTGAGTGCCCCCTGATCCATTGAGGAAGTACTTAGAGGACTTCTCCCTAAAGGGAACACCTTTTCCTGCATTCATCTGGGTGCAGTGGGGCTGCACATCTCTCCCACACCTAAGAATGTGTTCTGGAATTCTGAGTGCAGGGAAGTTCCTCCAACTGACAGCAGCGCCTGGGTTCTAATTGAATCCCTTTGCTTGTCTTCCCTGATGGAAAGCCTAGGCGGGAGTGCGGGGGAAAGTGTGGTTTGGGCTCCAAAACCAAGTATTTGCGATGACCTCTCTATGGTTTGTGGAGGTGTTTAAACTACATCCCTAACCTGGGAACACCTGTGCCCCCATAAAGATCCGTGGAGTCTGTTTCCACACCTCCAGCACACACACGAAAACTTGCACAGTTATCCTGAGAGTGGGCAGCCTCCTCCAACTGAGAGCAGGGCCTTGGTTCTTATAAAATCGCTTAACTTGTCTACCCTGTTTGGTTGCCTGATACGGAGTGCTGGGGAAAGGGTGGGTTGGGCTCTAAATCCAAGTATTAGCGAGTGCTTCTCCATGGGATTTGGAGGTTATTAACCAAAAGCCCACAACATGGGAATACCTGTGCTCCTTGAAAAAAGCGTGGACTCTGTATCCCCACCACCAGAACACACATGAAGAAGTTTTCTGCTATCCTGAGTGTGGGCTGGCAATTTCAGGTGACAGAAGCGGCTGGGTTCTAACAGAATCCCTTAGCTTGTAATCCCTGAGTGTTTCCCTAGGACTGACTCTGAGAGAAACCTGGGGGTTGGGCTTTGAGGCCAAATAGTAGCGAGTGTCCCCGATGGACTGAGGAAGTATTTAGATGAATTCTCCATAAAGGGAAACACCTGAGCACCCATTCATCTGCGTGGAGTTGGGCTTCAAATCTCCCCACCACACAAGGTTGGGTTCCAGTATCCTGAGGGTGGGGTAGTTCCTCCAACTGACATCAGCGTCTTGGTTTGAATACAATCCCTTTGCTTGTCTTCCCTGATGGTTTGCCTAGGCCAGTGTGTGGTTGAAAGTGGGATTTGGGATCTAAAACTAAGTATTAGCGTGTGCCTCTCCATGGGTAGTGGAGATGTTTAAACTACAACCCACAACTTGGGAATTACTGTGACCCTTGAAAAATGCGTGTGCTATGTTTCCCCACGTCCAGCACACACAGGAAGAAGTGTTCTGGGGTTCTGAGACTGGGGAGGTTCCTCCAACAGACAGCAGCACCTGGGTTGTAATAGAATCCATTAGCTTAACTTCCCTAAGTGTGTTCCTAGGCCTAGCAGTAAGCGATGGTGGGGGATGGGCTCTAAAGCCAAGTATTAGCGAGTGCATCTCTGTGGGTAGTGGAGGGTTTTAAACTACTTCCCCAAACTTGGAACACCTGTGCCCCATAAAGATGCGTGGAATCTGTTTCCCCACCTCCAGCACACACACGGAGATGTGCTCAGGTATCCTGATTGTGGGGAGGCTCCTCCAAATGACAGCAGCGCCTGGGTTCTAAAAGAATCCCTTAGCTTGTCTTCCCTGATGGCATGCCTAGGCTGGAGAGTGGGGGAAAGTGGGGGTTGGGCTCTAAACCAAGTATAAGCGAGAGCCTATCCATGGGATGTGGGTTTTTAACCTACAACCCACAACCATGGAATAAATGTGCCCCCTGAAAGATGCTTTGACTGTTTCCCTACATCCAGCACACACACGAAGATGTGTTCTTGTATTCTGAGTGTGGGGAAGTTCCTCAAACTGACAGCAGCACCTGGATTCTATTAGTATCCCTTAGCTTCTGTTCCCTGAGTGTTCTTTTAGGCCAGGCCATGAGGGAAAGCTGGGGGTTGGGCTTGGAGGCCACGTAGCAGTGAGTGCCCCCTGATCCATTGAGGAAGTACTTAGAGGACTTCTCCCTAAAGGGAACAGCTTTTCCTGCATTCATCTGGGTGCAGTGGGGCTGCACAACTCTCCCACACCTAAGAATGTGTTCTGGAATTCTGAGTGCAGGGAAGTTCCTCCAACTGACAGCAGCGCCTGGGTTCTAATTGAATCCCTTTGCTTGTCTTCCCTGATGGAAAGCCTAGGCGGGAGTGCGGGGGAAAGTGTGGCTTGGGCTCCAAAACCAAGTATTTGCGATGACCTCTCTATGGTTTGTGGAGGTGTTTAAACTACATCCCTAACCTGGGAACTCCTGTGCCCCCATAAAGATCCGTGTAGTCTGTTTCCACACCTCCAGCACACACACGAACACTTGCACAGTTATCCTGAGAGTGGGCAGCCTCCTCCAACTGAGAGCAGGGCCTTGGTTCTTATAAAATCGCTTAACTTGTCTACCCTGTTTGGTTGCCTGATACGGAGTGCTGGGGAAAGGGTGGGTTGGGCTCTAAATCCAAGTATTAGCGAGTGCTTCTCCATGGGATTTGGAGGTTATTAACCAAAAGCCCACAACATGGGAATACCTGTGCTCCTTGAAAAAAGCGTGGACTCTGTATCCCCACCACCAGAACACACATGAAGAAGTTTTCTGCTATCCTGAGTGTGGGCTGGCAATTTCAGGTGACAGAGCGGCTGGGTTCTAATAGAATCCCTTAGCTTGTAATCCCTGAGTGTTTCCCTAGGACTGACTCTGAGAGAAACCTGGGGGTTGGGCTTTGAGGCCAAATAGTAGCGAGTGTCCCCGATGGACTGAGGAAGTATTTAGATGAATTCTCCATAAAGGGAAACACCTGAGCACCCATTCATCTGCGTGGAGTGGGGCTTCAAATCTCCCCACCACACAAGGTTGGGTTCCAGTATCCTGAGGGTGGGGTAGTTCCTCCAACTGACATCAGCGTCTTGGTTTGAATAGAATCCCTTTGCTTGTCTTCCCTGATGGTTTGCCTAGGCCAGTGTGTGGTTGAAAGTGGGATTTGGGATCTAAAACTAAGTATTAGCGTGTGCCTCTCCATGGGTAGTGGAGATGTTTAAACTACAACCCACAACTTGGGAATTACTGTGACCCCTGAAAAATGCGTGTGCTATGTTTCCCCACGTCCAGCACACACAGGAAGAAGTGTTCTGGGGTTCTGAGAGTGGGGAGGTTCCTCCAACAGACAGCAGCACCTGGGTTGTAATAGAATCCCTTAGCTTGACTTCCCTAAGTGTTTTCCTAGGCCTAGCAGTAAGCGATGGTGGGGGATGGGCTCTAAAGCCAAGTATTAGCGAGTGCATCTCTGTGGGTAGTGGAGGGTTTTAAACTACTTCCCCAACCTTGGAACACCTGTGCCCCATAAAGATGCGTGGAATCTGTTTCCCCACCTCCAGCACACACACGGAGACTTGCTCAGGTATCCTGATTGTGGGGAGGCTCCTCCAAATGACAGCAGCGCCTGGGTTCTAAAAGAATCCCTTAGCTTGTCTTCCCTGATGGCATGCCTAGGCTGGAGAGTGGGGGAAAGTGGGGGTTGGGCTCTAAACCAAGTATAAGCGAGAGCCTATCCATGGGATGTGGGTTTTTAACCTACAACCCACAACCATGGAATAAATGTGCCCCCTGAAAGATGCTTTGACTCTTTCCCTACATCCAGCACACACACGAAGATGTGTTCTTGTATTCTGAGTGTGGGGAAGTTCCTCAAACTGACAGCAGCACCTGGATTCTATTACTATCCCTTAGCTTCTGTTCCCTGAGTGTTCTTTTAGGCCAGGCCATGAGGGAAAGCTGGGGGTTGGGCTTGGAGGCCACGTAGCAGTGAGTGCCCCCTGATCCATTGAGGAAGTACTTAGAGGACTTCTCCCTAAAGGGAACAGCTTTTCCTGCATTCATCTGGGTGCAGTGGGGCTGCACAACTCTCCCACACCTAAGAATGTGTTCTGGAATTCTGAGTGCAGGGAAGTTCCTCCAACTGACAGCAGCGCCTGGGTTCTAATTGAATCCCTTTGCTTGTCTTCCCTGATGGAAAGCCTAGGCGGGAGTGCGGGGGAAAGTGTGGCTTGGGCTCCAAAACCAAGTATTTGCGATGACCTCTCTATGGTTTGTGGAGGTGTTTAAACTACATCCCTAACCTGGGAACTCCTGTGCCCCCATAAAGATCCGTGTAGTCTGTTTCCACACCTCCAGCACACACACGAACACTTGCACAGTTATCCTGAGAGTGGGCAGCCTCCTCCAACTGAGAGCAGGGCCTTGGTTCTTATAAAATCGCTTAACTTGTCTACCCTGTTTGGTTGCCTGATACGGAGTGCTGGGGAAAGGGTGGGTTGGGCTCTAAATCCAAGTATTAGCGAGTGCTTCTCCATGGGATTTGGAGGTTATTAACCAAAAGCCCACAACATGGGAATACCTGTGCTCCTTGAAAAAAGCGTGGACTCTGTATCCCCACCACCAGAACACACATGAAGAAGTTTTCTGCTATCCTGAGTGTGGGCTGGCAATTTCAGGTGACAGAGCGGCTGGGTTCTAATAGAATCCCTTAGCTTGTAATCCCTGAGTGTTTCCCTAGGACTGACTCTGAGAGAAACCTGGGGGTTGGGCTTTGAGGCCAAATAGTAGCGAGTGTCCCCGATGGACTGAGGAAGTATTTAGATGAATTCTCCATAAAGGGAAACACCTGAGCACCCATTCATCTGCGTGGAGTTGGGCTTCAAATCTCCCCACCACACAAGGTTGGGTTCCAGTATCCTGAGGGTGGGGTAGTTCCTCCAACTGACATCAGCGTCTTGGTTTGAATAGAATCCCTTTGCTTGTCTTCCCTGATGGTTTGCCTAGGCCAGTGTGTGGTTGAAAGTGGGATTTGGGATCTAAAACTAAGTATTAGCGTGTGCCTCTCCATGGGTAGTGGAGATGTTTAAACTACAACCCACAACTTGGGAATTACTGTGACCCCTGAAAAATGCGTGTGCTATGTTTCCCCACGTCCAGCACACACAGGAAGAAGTGTTCTGGGGTTCTGAGAGTGGGGAGGTTCCTCCAACAGACAGCAGCACCTGGGTTGTAATAGAATCCCTTAGCTTGACTTCCCTAAGTGTTTTCCTAGGCCTAGCAGTAAGCGATGGTGGGGGATGGGCTCTAAAGCCAAGTATTAGCGAGTGCATCTCTGTGGGTAGTGGAGGGTTTTAAACTACTTCCCCAACCTTGGAACACCTGTGCCCCATAAAGATGCGTGGAATCTGTTTCCCCACCTCCAGCACACACACGGAGACTTGCTCAGGTATCCTGATTGTGGGGAGGCTCCTCCAAATGACAGCAGCGCCTGGGTTCTAAAAGAATCCCTTAGCTTGTCTTCCCTGATGGCATGCCTAGGCTGGAGAGTGGGGGAAAGTGGGGGTTGGGCTCTAAACCAAGTATAAGCGAGAGCCTATCCATGGGATGTGGGTTTTTAACCTACAACCCACAACCATGGAATAAATGTGCCCCCTGAAAGATGCTTTGACTCTTTCCCTACATCCAGCACACACACGAAGATGTGTTCTTGTATTCTGAGTGTGGGGAAGTTCCTCAAACTGACAGCAGCACCTGGATTCTATTACTATCCCTTAGCTTCTGTTCCCTGAGTGTTCTTTTAGGCCAGGCCATGAGGGAAAGCTGGGGGTTGGGCTTGGAGGCCACGTAGCAGTGAGTGCCCCCTGATCCATTGAGGAAGTACTTAGAGGACTTCTCCCTAAAGGGAACAGCTTTTCCTGCATTCATCTGGGTGCAGTGGGGCTGCACAACTCTCCCACACCTAAGAATGTGTTCTGGAATTCTGAGTGCAGGGAAGTTCCTCCAACTGACAGCAGCGCCTGGGTTCTAATTGAATCCCTTTGCTTGTCTTCCCTGATGGAAAGCCTAGGCGGGAGTGCGGGGGAAAGTGTGGTTTGGGCTCCAAAACCAAGTATTTGCGATGACCTCTCTATGGCTTGTGGAGGTGTTTAAACTACATCCCTAACCTGGGAACACCTGTGCCCCCATAAAGATCCGTGGAGTCTGTTTCCACACCTCCAGCACACACACGAACACTTGCACAGTTATCCTGAGAGTGGGCAGCCTCCTCCAACTGAGAGCAGGGCCTTGGTTCTTATAAAATCGCTTAACTTGTCTACCCTGTTTGGTTGCCTGATACGGAGTGCTGGGGAAAGTGTGGGTTGGGCTCTAAATCCAAGTATTAGCGAGTGCTTCTCCATGGGATTTGGAGGTTATTAACCAAAAGCCCACAACATGGGAATACCTGTGCTCCTTGAAAAAAGCGTGGACTCTGAATCCCCACCACCAGAACACACATGAAGAAGTTTTCTGCTATCCTGAGTGTGGGCTGGCAATTTCAGGTGACAGAAGCGGCTGGGTTCTAATAGAATCCCTTAGCTTGTAATCCCTGAGTGTTTCCCTAGGACTGACTCTGAGAGAAACCTGGGGGTTGGGCTTTGAGGCCAAATAGTAGCGAGTGTCCCCGATGGACTGAGGAAGTATTTAGATGAATTCTCCATAAAGGGAAACACCTGAGCACCCATTCATCTGCGTGGAGTGGGGCTTCAAATCTCCCCACCACACAAGGTTGGGTTCCAGTATCCTGAGGGTGGGGTAGTTCCTCCAACTGACATCAGCGTCTTGGTTTTAATAGAATCCTTTGCTTGTCTTCCCTGATGGTTTGCCTAGGCCAGTGTGTGGTTGAAAGTGGGATTTGGGATCTAAAACTAAGTATTAGCGTGTGCCTCTCCATGGGTAGTGGAGATGTTTAAACTACAACCCACAACTTGGGAATTACTGTGACCCCTGAAAAATGCGTGTGCTATGTTTCCCCACGTCCAGCACACACAGGAAGAAGTGTTCTGGGGTTGTGAGTGTGGGGAGGTTCCTCCAACAGACAGCAGCACCTGGGTTGTAATAGAATCCCTTAGCTTGACTTCCCTAAGTGTTTTCCTAGGCCTAGCAGTAAGCGATGGTGGGGGATGGGCTCTAAAGCCAAGTATTAGCGAGTGCATCTCTGTGGGTAGTGGAGGGTTTTAAACTACTTCCCCAACCTTGGAACACATGTGCCCCATAAAGATGCGTGGAATCTGTTTCCCCACCTCCAGCACACACACGGAGACGTGCTCAGGTATCCTGATTGTGGGGAGGCTCCTCCAAATGACAGCAGCGCCTGGGTTCTAAAAGAATCCCTTAGCTTGTCTTCCCTGATGGCATGCCTAGGCTGGAGAGTGGGGGAAAGTGGGGGTTGGGCTCTAAACCAAGTATAAGCGAGAGCCTATCCATGGGATGTGGGTTTTTAACCTACAACCCACAACCATGGAATAAATGTGCCCCCTGAAAGATGCTTTGACTCTTTCCCTACATCCAGCACACACACGAAGATGTGTTCTTGTATTCTGAGTGTGGGGAAGTTCCTCAAACTGACAGCAGCACCTGGATTCTATTAGTATCCCTTAGCTTCTTTTCCATGAGTGTTCTTTTAGGCCAGGCCATGAGGGAAAGCTGGGGGTTGGGCTTGGAGGCCACGTAGCAGTGAGTGCCCCCTGATCCATTGAGGAAGTACTTAGAGGACTTCTCCCTAAAGGGAACACCTTTTCCTGCATTCATCTGGGTGCAGTGGGGCTGCACATCTCTCCCACACCTAAGAATGTGTTCTGGAATTCTGAGTGCAGGGAAGTTCCTCCAACTGACAGCAGTGCCTGGGTTCTAAGTGAATCCATTTGCTTGTCTTCCCTGATGGAAAGCCTAGGCGGGAGTGCGGGGGAAAGTGTGGTTTGGGCTCCAAAACCAAGTATTTGCGATGACCTCTCTATGGTTTGTGGAGGTGTTTAAACTACATCCCTAACCTGGGAACACCTGTGCCCCCATAAAGATCCGTGGAGTCTCTTTCCACACCTCCAGCACACACACGAACACTTGCACAGATATCCTGAGAGTGGGCAGCCTCATCCAACTGAGAGCAGGGCCTTGGTTCTTATAACATTGCTTAACTTGTCTACCCTGTTTGGTTGCCTGATACGGAGTGCTGGGGAAAGGGTGGGTTGGGCTCTAAATCCAAGTATTAGCGAGTGCTTCTCCATGGGATTTGGAGGTTATTAACCAAAAGCCCACAACATGGGAATACCTGTGCTCCTTGAAAAAAGCGTGGACTCTGTATCCCCACCACCAGAACACACATGAAGAAGTTTTCTGCTATCCTGAGTGTGGGCTGGCAATTTCAGGTGACAGAAGCGGCTGGGTTCTAATAGAATCCCTTAGCTTGTAATCCCTGAGTGTTTCCCTAGGACTGACTCTGAGAGAAACCTGGGGGTTGGGCTTTGAGGCCAAATAGTAGAGAGTGTCCCCGATGGACTGAGGAAGTCTTTATATGAATTCTCCATAAAGGGAAACACCTGAGCACCCATTCATCTGCGTGGAGTGGGGCTTCAAATCTCCCCACCACACAAGGTTGGGTTCCAGTATCCTGAGGGTGGGGTAGTTCCTCCAACTGACATCAGCGTCTTGGTTTGAATAGAATCCCTTTGCTTGTCTTCCCTGATGGTTTGCCTAGGCCAGTGTGTGGTTGAAAGTGGGATTTGGGATCTAAAACTAAGTATTAGCGTGTGCCTCTCCATGGGTAGTGGAGATGTTTAAACTACAACCCACAACTTGGGAATTACTGTGACCCCTGAAAAATGCGTGTGCTATGTTTCCCCACGTCCAGCACACACAGGAAGAAGTGTTCTGGGGTTGTGAGTGTGGGGAGGTTCCTCCAACAGACAGCAGCACCTGGGTTGTAATAGAATCCCTTAGCTTGACTTCCCTAAGTGTTTTCCTAGGCCTAGCAGTAAGCGATGGTGGGGGATGGGCTCTAAAGCCAAGTATTAGCGAGTGCATCTCTGTGGGTAGTGGAGGGTTTTAAACTACTTCCCCAACCTTGGAACACATGTGCCCCATAAAGATGCGTGGAATCTGTTTCCCCACCTCCAGCAAACACACGGAGACGTGCTCAGGTATCCTGATTGTGGGGAGGCTCCTCCAAATGACAGCAGCGCCTGGGTTCTAAAAGAATCCCTTAGCTTGTCTTCCCTGATGGCATGCCTAGGCTGGAGAGTGGGGGAAAGTGGGGGTTGGGCTCTAAACCAAGTATAAGCGAGAGCCTATCCATGGGATGTGGGTTTTTAACCTACAACCCACAACCATGGAATAAATGTGCCCCCTGAAAGATGCTTTGACTCTTTCCCTACATCCAGCACACACACGAAGATGTGTTCTTGTATTCTGAGTGTGGGGAAGTTCCTCAAACTGACAGCAGCACCTGGATTCTATTAGTATCCCTTAGCTTCTTTTCCATGAGTGTTCTTTTAGGCCAGGCCATGAGGGAAAGCTGGGGGTTGGGCTTGGAGGCCACGTAGCAGTGAGTGCCCCCTGATCCATTGAGGAAGTACTTAGAGGACTTCTCCCTAAAGGGAACACTTTTTCCTGCATTCATCTGGGTGCAGTGGGGCTGCACATCTCTCCCACACCTAAGAATGTGTTCTGGAATTCTGAGTGCAGGGAAGTTCCTCCAACTGACAGCAGTGCCTGGGTTCTAAGTGAATCCATTTGCTTGTCTTCCCTGATGGAAAGCCTAGGCGGGAGTGCGGGGGAAAGTGTGGTTTGGGCTCCAAAACCAAGTATTTGCGATGACCTCTCTATGGTTTGTGGAGGTGTTTAAACTACATCCCTAACCTGGGAACACCTGTGCCCCCATAAAGATCCGTGGAGTCTCTTTCCACACCTCCAGCACACACACGAACACTTGCACAGATATCCTGAGAGTGGGCAGCCTCCTCCAACTGAGAGCAGGGCCTTGGTTCTTATAACATTGCTTAACTTGTCTACCCTGTTTGGTTGCCTGATACGGAGTGCTGGGGAAAGGGTGGGTTGGGCTCTAAATCCAAGTATTAGCGAGTGCTTCTCCATGGGATTTGGAGGTTATTAACCAAAAGCCCACAACATGGGAATACCTGTGCTCCTTGAAAAAAGCGTGGACTCTGTATCCCCACCACCAGAACACACATGAAGAAGTTTTCTGCTATCCTGAGTGTGGGCTGGCAATTTCAGGTGACAGAGCGGCTGGGTTCTAATAGAATCCCTTAGCTTGTAATCCCTGAGTGTTTCCCTAGGACTGACTCTGAGAGAAACCTGGGGGTTGGGCTTTGAGGCCAAATAGTAGCGAGTGTCCCCGATGGACTGAGGAAGTATTTAGATGAATTCTCCATAAAGGGAAACACCTGAGCACCCATTCATCTGCGTGGAGTGGGGCTTCAAATCTCCCCACCACACAAGGTTGGGTTCCAGTATCCTGAGGGTGGGGTAGTTCCTCCAACTGACATCAGCGTCTTGGTTTGAATAGAATCCCTTTGCTTGTCTTCCCTGATGGTTTGCCTAGGCCAGTGTGTGGTTGAAAGTGGGATTTGGGATCTAAAACTAAGTATTAGCGTGTGCCTCTCCATGGGTAGTGGAGATGTTTAAACTACAACCCACAACTTGGGAATTACTGTGACCCCTGAAAAATGCGTGTGCTATGTTTCCCCACGTCCAGCACACACAGGAAGAAGTGTTCTGGGGTTCTGAGAGTGGGGAGGTTCCTCCAACAGACAGCAGCACCTGGGTTGTAATAGAATCCCTTAGCTTGACTTCCCTAAGTGTTTTCCTAGGCCTAGCAGTAAGCGATGGTGGGGGATGGGCTCTAAAGCCAAGTATTAGCGAGTGCATCTCTGTGGGTAGTGGAGGGTTTTAAACTACTTCCCCAACCTTGGAACACCTGTGCCCCATAAAGATGCGTGGAATCTGTTTCCCCACCTCCAGCACACACACGGAGACTTGCTCAGGTATCCTGATTGTGGGGAGGCTCCTCCAAATGACAGCAGCGCCTGGGTTCTAAAAGAATCCCTTAGCTTGTCTTCCCTGATGGCATGCCTAGGCTGGAGAGTGGGGGAAAGTGGGGGTTGGGCTCTAAACCAAGTATAAGCGAGAGCCTATCCATGGGATGTGGGTTTTTAACCTACAACCCACAACCATGGAATAAATGTGCCCCCTGAAAGATGCTTTGACTCTTTCCCTACATCCAGCACACACACGAAGATGTGTTCTTGTATTCTGAGTGTGGGGAAGTTCCTCAAACTGACAGCAGCACCTGGATTCTATTACTATCCCTTAGCTTCTGTTCCCTGAGTGTTCTTTTAGGCCAGGCCATGAGGGAAAGCTGGGGGTTGGGCTTGGAGGCCACGTAGCAGTGAGTGCCCCCTGATCCATTGAGGAAGTACTTAGAGGACTTCTCCCTAAAGGGAACAGCTTTTCCTGCATTCATCTGGGTGCAGTGGGGCTGCACAACTCTCCCACACCTAAGAATGTGTTCTGGAATTCTGAGTGCAGGGAAGTTCCTCCAACTGACAGCAGCGCCTGGGTTCTAATTGAATCCCTTTGCTTGTCTTCCCTGATGGAAAGCCTAGGCGGGAGTGCGGGGGAAAGTGTGGTTTGGGCTCCAAAACCAAGTATTTGCGATGACCTCTCTATGGCTTGTGGAGGTGTTTAAACTACATCCCTAACCTGGGAACACCTGTGCCCCCATAAAGATCCGTGGAGTCTGTTTCCACACCTCCAGCACACACACGAACACTTGCACAGTTATCCTGAGAGTGGGCAGCCTCCTCCAACTGAGAGCAGGGCCTTGGTTCTTATAAAATCGCTTAACTTGTCTACCCTGTTTGGTTGCCTGATACGGAGTGCTGGGGAAAGTGTGGGTTGGGCTCTAAATCCAAGTATTAGCGAGTGCTTCTCCATGGGATTTGGAGGTTATTAACCAAAAGCCCACAACATGGGAATACCTGTGCTCCTTGAAAAAAGCGTGGACTCTGAATCCCCACCACCAGAACACACATGAAGAAGTTTTCTGCTATCCTGAGTGTGGGCTGGCAATTTCAGGTGACAGAAGCGGCTGGGTTCTAATAGAATCCCTTAGCTTGTAATCCCTGAGTGTTTCCCTAGGACTGACTCTGAGAGAAACCTGGGGGTTGGGCTTTGAGGCCAAATAGTAGCGAGTGTCCCCGATGGACTGAGGAAGTATTTAGATGAATTCTCCATAAAGGGAAACACCTGAGCACCCATTCATCTGCGTGGAGTGGGGCTTCAAATCTCCCCACCACACAAGGTTGGGTTCCAGTATCCTGAGGGTGGGGTAGTTCCTCCAACTGACATCAGCGTCTTGGTTTTAATAGAATCCTTTGCTTGTCTTCCCTGATGGTTTGCCTAGGCCAGTGTGTGGTTGAAAGTGGGATTTGGGATCTAAAACTAAGTATTAGCGTGTGCCTCTCCATGGGTAGTGGAGATGTTTAAACTACAACCCACAACTTGGGAATTACTGTGACCCCTGAAAAATGCGTGTGCTATGTTTCCCCACGTCCAGCACACACAGGAAGAAGTGTTCTGGGGTTGTGAGTGTGGGGAGGTTCCTCCAACAGACAGCAGCACCTGGGTTGTAATAGAATCCCTTAGCTTGACTTCCCTAAGTGTTTTCCTAGGCCTAGCAGTAAGCGATGGTGGGGGATGGGCTCTAAAGCCAAGTATTAGCGAGTGCATCTCTGTGGGTAGTGGAGGGTTTTAAACTACTTCCCCAACCTTGGAACACATGTGCCCCATAAAGATGCGTGGAATCTGTTTCCCCACCTCCAGCACACACACGGAGACGTGCTCAGGTATCCTGATTGTGGGGAGGCTCCTCCAAATGACAGCAGCGCCTGGGTTCTAAAAGAATCCCTTAGCTTGTCTTCCCTGATGGCATGCCTAGGCTGGAGAGTGGGGGAAAGTGGGGGTTGGGCTCTAAACCAAGTATAAGCGAGAGCCTATCCATGGGATGTGGGTTTTTAACCTACAACCCACAACCATGGAATAAATGTGCCCCCTGAAAGATGCTTTGACTCTTTCCCTACATCCAGCACACACACGAAGATGTGTTCTTGTATTCTGAGTGTGGGGAAGTTCCTCAAACTGACAGCAGCACCTGGATTCTATTAGTATCCCTTAGCTTCTTTTCCATGAGTGTTCTTTTAGGCCAGGCCATGAGGGAAAGCTGGGGGTTGGGCTTGGAGGCCACGTAGCAGTGAGTGCCCCCTGATCCATTGAGGAAGTACTTAGAGGACTTCTCCCTAAAGGGAACAGCTTTTCCTGCATTCATCTGGGTGCAGTGGGGCTGCACATCTCTCCCACACCTAAGAATGTGTTCTGGAATTCTGAGTGCAGGGAAGTTCCTCCAACTGACAGCAGTGCCTGGGTTCTAAGTGAATCCATTTGCTTGTCTTCCCTGATGGAAAGCCTAGGCGGGAGTGCGGGGGAAAGTGTGGTTTGGGCTCCAAAACCAAGTATTTGCGATGACCTCTCTATGGCTTGTGGAGGTGTTTAAACTACATCCCTAACCTGGGAACACCTGTGCCCCCATAAAGATACGTGGAGTCTGTTTCCACACCTCCAGCACACACACGAACACTTGCACAGTTATCCTGAGAGTGGGCAGCCTCCTCCAACTGAGAACAGGGCCTTGGTTCTTATAAAATCGCTTAACTTGTCTACCCTGTTTGGTTGCCTGATACGGAGTGCTGGGGAAAGGGTGGGTTGGGCTCTAAATCCAAGTATTAGCGAGTGCTTCTCCATGGGATTTGGAGGTTATTAACCAAAAGCCCACAACATGGGAATACCTGTGCTCCTTGAAAAAAGCGTGGACTCTGAATCCCCACCACCAGAACACACATGAAGAAGTTTTCTGCTATCCTGAGTGTGGGCTGGCAATTTCAGGTGACAGAAGCGGCTGGGTTCTAATAGAATCCCTTAGCTTGTAATCCCTGAGTGTTTCCCTAGGACTGACTCTGAGAGAAACCTGGGGGTTGGGCTTTGAGGCCAAATAGTAGCGAGTGTCCCCGATGGACTGAGGAAGTATTTAGATGAATTCTCCATAAAGGGAAACACCTGAGCACCCATTCATCTGCGTGGAGTGGGGCTTCAAATCTCCCCACCACACAAGGTTGGGTTCCAGTATCCTGAGGGTGGGGTAGTTCCTCCAACTGACATCAGCGTCTTGGTTTTAATAGAATCCTTTGCTTGTCTTCCCTGATGGTTTGCCTAGGCCAGTGTGTGGTTGAAAGTGGGATTTGGGATCTAAAACTAAGTATTAGCGTGTGCCTCTCCATGGGTAGTGGAGATGTTTAAACTACAACCCACAACTTGGGAATTACTGTGACCCCTGAAAAATGCGTGTGCTATGTTTCCCCACGTCCAGCACACACAGGAAGAAGTGTTCTGGGGTTGTGAGTGTGGGGAGGTTCCTCCAACAGACAGCAGCACCTGGGTTGTAATAGAATCCCTTAGCTTGACTTCCCTAAGTGTTTTCCTAGGCCTAGCAGTAAGCGATGGTGGGGGATGGGCTCTAAAGCCAAGTATTAGCGAGTGCATCTCTGTGGGTAGTGGAGGGTTTTAAACTACTTCCCCAACCTTGGAACACATGTGCCCCATAAAGATGCGTGGAATCTGTTTCCCCACCTCCAGCACACACACGGAGACGTGCTCAGGTATCCTGATTGTGGGGAGGCTCCTCCAAATGACAGCAGCGCCTGGGTTCTAAAAGAATCCCTTAGCTTGTCTTCCCTGATGGCATGCCTAGGCTGGAGAGTGGGGGAAAGTGGGGGTTGGGCTCTAAACCAAGTATAAGCGAGAGCCTATCCATGGGATGTGGGTTTTTAACCTACAACCCACAACCATGGAATAAATGTGCCCCCTGAAAGATGCTTTGACTCTTTCCCTACATCCAGCACACACACGAAGATGTGTTCTTGTATTCTGAGTGTGGGGAAGTTCCTCAAACTGACAGCAGCACCTGGATTCTATTAGTATCCCTTAGCTTCTTTTCCATGAGTGTTCTTTTAGGCCAGGCCATGAGGGAAAGCTGGGGGTTGGGCTTGGAGGCCACGTAGCAGTGAGTGCCCCCTGATCCATTGAGGAAGTACTTAGAGGACTTCTCCCTAAAGGGAACACCTTTTCCTGCATTCATCTGGGTGCAGTGGGGCTGCACATCTCTCCCACACCTAAGAATGTGTTCTGGAATTCTGAGTGCAGGGAAGTTCCTCCAACTGACAGCAGTGCCTGGGTTCTAAGTGAATCCATTTGCTTGTCTTCCCTGATGGAAAGCCTAGGCGGGAGTGCGGGGGAAAGTGTGGTTTGGGCTCCAAAACCAAGTATTTGCGATGACCTCTCTATGGTTTGTGGAGGTGTTTAAACTACATCCCTAACCTGGGAACACCTGTGCCCCCATAAAGATCCGTGGAGTCTCTTTCCACACCTCCAGCACACACACGAACACTTGCACAGATATCCTGAGAGTGGGCAGCCTCCTCCAACTGAGAGCAGGGCCTTGGTTCTTATAACATTGCTTAACTTGTCTACCCTGTTTGGTTGCCTGATACGGAGTGCTGGGGAAAGGGTGGGTTGGGCTCTAAATCCAAGTATTAGCGAGTGCTTCTCCATGGGATTTGGAGGTTATTAACCAAAAGCCCACAACATGGGAATACCTGTGCTCCTTGAAAAAAGCGTGGACTCTGTATCCCCACCACCAGAACACACATGAAGAAGTTTTCTGCTATCCTGAGTGTGGGCTGGCAATTTCAGGTGACAGAAGCGGCTGGGTTCTAATAGAATCCCTTAGCTTGTAATCCCTGAGTGTTTCCCTAGGACTGACTCTGAGAGAAACCTGGGGGTTGGGCTTTGAGGCCAAATAGTAGAGAGTGTCCCCGATGGACTGAGGAAGTCTTTATATGAATTCTCCATAAAGGGAAACACCTGAGCACCCATTCATCTGCGTGGAGTGGGGCTTCAAATCTCCCCACCACACAAGGTTGGGTTCCAGTATCCTGAGGGTGGGGTAGTTCCTCCAACTGACATCAGCGTCTTGGTTTGAATAGAATCCCTTTGCTTGTCTTCCCTGATGGTTTGCCTAGGCCAGTGTGTGGTTGAAAGTGGGATTTGGGATCTAAAACTAAGTATTAGCGTGTGCCTCTCCATGGGTAGTGGAGATGTTTAAACTACAACCCACAACTTGGGAATTACTGTGACCCCTGAAAAATGCGTGTGCTATGTTTCCCCACGTCCAGCACACACAGGAAGAAGTGTTCTGGGGTTCTGAGTGTGGGGAGGTTCCTCCAACAGACAGCAGCACCTGGGTTGTAATAGAATCCCTTAGCTTGACTTCCCTAAGTGTTTTCCTAGGCCTAGCAGTAAGCGATGGTGGGGGATGGGCTCTAAAGCCAAGTATTAGCGAGTGCATCTCTGTGGGTAGTGGAGGGTTTTATACTACTTCCCCAACCTTGGAACACCTGTGCCCCATAAAGATGCGTGGAATCTCTTTCCATACCTACAGCACACACACGGAGACGTGCTCATTTATCCTGATTGTGGGGAGGCTCCTCCAAATGACAGCAGCGCCTGGGTTCTAAAAGAATCCCTTAGCTTGTCTTCCCTGATGGCATGCCTAGGCTGGAGAGTGGGGGAAAGTGGGGGTTGGGCTCTAAACCAAGTATAAGCGAGAGCCTATCCATGGGATGTGGGTTTTTAACCTACAACCCACAACCATGGAATAAATGTGCCCCCTGAAAGATGCTTTGACTGTTTCCCTACATCCAGCACACACACGAAGATGTGTTCTTGTATTATGAGTGTGGGGAACTTCCTCAAACTGACAGCAGCACCTGGATTCTATTAGTATCCCTTAGCTTCTGTTCCCTGAGTGTTCTTTTAGGCCAGGCCATGAGGGAAAGCTGGGGGTTGGGCTTGGAGGCCACGTAGCAGTGAGTGCCCCCTGATCCATTGAGGAAGTACTTAGAGGACTTCTCCCTAAAGGGAACACCTTTTCCTGCATTCATCTGGGTGCAGTGGGGCTGCACATCTCTCCCACACCTAAGAATGTTTTCTGGAATTCTGAGTGCAGGGAAGTTCCTCCAACTGACAGCAGTGCCTGGGTTCTAATTGAATCCCTTTGCTTGTCTTCCCTGATGGAAAGCCTAGGCGGGAGTGCGGGGGAATGTGTGGTTTGGGCTCCAAAACCAAGTATTTGCGATGACCTCTCTATGGTTTGTGGAGGTGTTTAAACTACATCCCTAACCTGGGAACACCTGTGCTCCCATAAAGATCCGTGGAGTCTGTTTCCACACCTCCAGCACACACACGAACACTTGCACAGTTATCCTGAGAGTGGGCAGCCTCCTCCAACTGAGAGCAGGGCCTTGGTTCTTATAAAATCGCTTAACTTGTCTACCCTGTTTGGTTGCCTGATACGGAGTGCTGGGGAAAGGGTGGGTTGGGCTCTATATCCAAGTAGTAGCGAGTGCTCCTCCATGGGATTTGGAGGTTATTAACCAAAAGCCCACAACATGGGAATACCTGTGCTCCTTGAAAAAAGCGTGGACTCTGTATCCCCACCACCAGAACACACATGAAGAAGTTTTCTGCTATCCTGAGTGTGGGCTGGCAATTTCAGGTGACAGAAGCGGCTGGGTTCTAATAGAATCCCTTAGCTTGTAATCCCTGAGTGTTTCCCTAGGACTGACTCTGAGAGAAACCTGGGGGTTGGGCTTTGAGGCCAAATAGTAGCGAGTGTCCCCGATGGACTGAGGAAGTATTTAGATGAATTCTCCATAAAGGGAAACACCTGAGCACCCATTCATCTGCGTGGAGTGGGGCTTCAAATCTCCCCACCACACATGGTTGGGTTCCAGTATCCTGAGGGTGGGGTAGTTCCTCCAACTGACATCAGCGTCTTGGTTTGAATAGAATCCCTTTGCTTGTCTTCCCTGATGGTTTGCCTAGGCCAGTGTGTGGTTGAAAGTGGGATTTGGGATCTAAAACTAAGTATTAGCGTGTGCGTCTCCATGGGTAGTGGAGATGTTTAAACTACAACCCACAACTTGGGAATTACTGTGACCCCTGAAAAATGCGTGTGCTATGTTTCCCCACGTCCAGCACACACAGGAAGAAGTGTTCTGGTGTTCTGAGTGTGGGGAGGTTCCTCCAACAGACAGCAGCACCTGGGCTGTAATAGAATCCCTTAGCTTGACTTCCCTAAGTGTTTTCCTAGGCCTAGCAGTAAGCGATGGTGGGGGATGGGCTCTAAAGCCAAGTATTAGCGAGTGCATCTCTGTGGGTAGTGGAGGGTTTTAAACTACTTCCCCAACCTTGGAACACCTGTGCCCCATAAAGATGCGTGGAATCTGTTTCCCCACCTCCAGCACACACACGGAGACGTGCTCAGGTATCCTGATTGTGGGGAGGCTCCTCCAAATGACAGCAGCGCCTGGGTTCTAAAAGAATCCCTTAGCTTGTCTTCCCTGATGGCATGCCTAGGCTGGAGAGTGGGGGAAAGTGTGGGTTGGGCTCTAAACCAAGTATAAGCGAGAGCCTATCCATGGGATGTGGGTTTTTAACATACAACCCACAACCATGGAAGAAATATGCCCCCTGAAAGATGCTTTGACTGTTTCCCTACATCCAGCACACACACGAAGATGTGTTCTTGTATTCTGAGTGTGGGGAAGTTCCTCAAACTGTCAGCAGCACCTGGATTCCATTAGTATCCTTTAGCTTCGGTTCCCTGAGTGTTCTCTTAGACCAGGCCATGAGGGAAAGCTGGGGGTTGGGCTTGGAGGCCACGTAGCAGTGAGTGCCCCCTGATCCATTGAGGAAGTACTTAGAGGACTTCTCCCTAAACGGAACACCTTTTCCTCCATTTATCAGGGTGCAGTGGGGCTGCACAACTCTCCCACACCTAAGAATGTGTTCTGGAATTCTGAGTGCAGGGAAGTTCCTCCAACTGACAGCAGCGCCTGGGTTCTAATTGAATCCCTTTGCTTGTCTTCCCTGATGGAAAGCCTAGGCGGGAGTGCGGGGGAAAGTGTGGTTTAGGCTCCAAAACCAAGTATTTGCGATGACCTCTCTATGGTTTGTGGAGGTGTTTAAACTACATCCCTAACCTGGGAACACCTGTGCCCCCATAAAGATCCGTGGAGTCTGTTTCCACACCTCCAGCACACACATGAACACTTGCACAGTTATCCTGAGAGTGGGCAGCCTCCTCCAACTGAGAGCAGGGCCTTGGTTCTTATAAAATCGCTTAACTTGTCTACCCTGTTTGGTTGCCTGATACGGAGTGCTGGGGAAAGGGTGGGTTGGGCTCTAAATCCAAGTATTAGCGAGTGCTTCTCCATGGGATTTGGAGGTTATTAACCAAAAGCCCACAACATGGGAATACCTGTGCTCCTTGAAAAAAGCGTGGACTCTGTATCCCCACCACCAGAACACACATGAAGAAGTTTTCTGCTATCCTGAGTGTGGGCTGGCAATTTCAGGTGACAGAAGCGGCTGGGTTCTAATAGAATCCCTTAGCTTGTAATCCCTGAGTGTTTCCCTAGGACTGACTCTGAGAGAAACCTGGGGGTTGGGCTTTGAGGCCAAATAGTAGCGAGTGTCCCCGATGGACTGAGGAAGTCTTTAGATGAATTCTCCATAAAGGGAAACACCTGAGCACCCATTCATCTGCGTGGAGTGGGGCTTCAAATCTCCCCACCACACAAGGTTGGGTTCCAGTATCCTGAGGGTGGGGTAGTTCCTCCAACTGACATCAGCGTCTTGGTTTGAATAGAATCCCTTTGCTTGTCTTCCCTGATGGTTTGCCTAGGCCAGTGTGTGGTTGAAAGTGGGATTTGGGATCTAAAACTAAGTATTAGCGTGTGCCTCTCCATGGGTAGTGGAGATGTTTAAACTACAACCCACAACTTGGGAATTACTGTGACCCCTGAAAAATGCGTGTGCTATGTTTCCCCACGTCCAGCACACACAGGAAGAAGTGTTCTGGGGTTCTGAGAGTGGGGAGGTTCCTCCAACAGACAGCAGCACCTGGGTTGTAATAGAATCCCTTAGCTTGACTTCCCTAAGTGTTTTCCTAGGCCTAGCAGTAAGCGATGGTGGGGGATGGGCTCTAAAGCCAAGTATTAGCGAGTGCATCTCTGTGGTTAGTGGAGGGTTTTAAACAACTTCCCCAACCTTGGAACACCTGTGTCCCATAAAGATGCGTGGAATCTGTTTCCCCACCTCCAGCACACACACGGAGACGTGCTCAGGTATCCTGATTGTGGGGAGGCTCCTCCAAATGACAGCAGCGCCTGGGTTCTAAAAGGATCCCTTAGCTTGTCTTCCCTGATGGCATGCCTAGGCTGGAGAGTGGGGGAAAGTGGGGGTTGGGCTCTAAACCAAGTATAAGCGAGAGCCTATCCATGGGATGTGGGTTTTTAACCTACAACCCACAACCATGGAATAAATGTGCCCCCTGAAAGATGCTTTGACTCTTTCCCTACATCCAGCACACACACGAAGATGTTTTCTTGTATTCTGAGTGTGGGGAAGTTCCTCAAACTGACAGCAGCACCTGGATTCTATTAGTATCCCTTAGCTTCTGTTCCCTGAGTGTTCTTTTAGGCCAGGCCATGAGGGAAAGCTGGGGGTTGGGCTTGGAGGCCACGTAGCAGTGAGTGCCCCCTGATCCATTGAGGAAGTACTTAGAGGACTTCTCCCTAAAGGGAACACCTTTTCCTGCATTCATCTGGGTGCAGTGGGGCTGCACATCTCTCCCACACCTAAGAATGTTTTCTGGAATTCTGAGTGCAGGGAAGTTCCTCCAACTGACAGCAGTGCCTGGGTTCTAATTGAATCCCTTTGCTTGTCTTCCCTGATGGAAAGCCTAGGCGGGAGTGCGGGGGAATGTGTGGTTTGGGCTCCAAAACCAAGTATTTGCGATGACCTCTCTATGGTTTGTGGAGGTGTTTAAACTACATCCCTAACCTCGGAACACCTGTGCTCCCATAAAGATCCGTGGAGTCTGTTTCCACACCTCCAGCACACACACGAACACTTGCACAGTTATCCTGAGAGTGGGCAGCCTCCTCCAACTGAGAGCAGGGCCTTGGTTCTTATAAAATCGCTTAACTTGTCTACCCTGTTTGGTTGCCTGATACGGAGTGCTGGGGAAAGTGTGGGTTGGGCTCTATATCCAAGTAGTAGCGAGTGCTCCTCCATGGGATTTGGAGGTTATTAACCAAAAGCCCACAACATGGGAATACCTGTGCTCCTTGAAAAAAGCGTGGACTCTGTATCCCCACCACCAGAACACACATGAAGAAGTTTTCTGCTATCCTGAGTGTGGGCTGGCAATTTCAGGTGACAGAAGCGGCTGGGTTCTAATAGAATCCCTTAGCTTGTAATCCCTGAGTGTTTCCCTAGGACTGACTCTGAGAGAAACCTGGGGGTTGGGCTTTGAGGCCAAATAGTCGCGAGTGTCCCCGATGGACTGAGGAAGTATTTAGATGAATTCTCCATAAAGGGAAACACCTGAGCACCCATTCATCTGCGTGGAGTGGGGCTTCAAATCTCCCCACCACACATGGTTGGGTTCCAGTATCCTGAGGGTGGGGTAGTTCCTCCAACTGACATCAGCGTCTTGGTTTGAATAGAATCCCTTTGCTTGTCTTCCCTGATGGTTTGCCTAGGCCAGTGTGTGGTTGAAAGTGGGATTTGAGATCTAAAACTAAGTATTAGCGTGTGCCTCTCCATGGGTAGTGGAGATGTTTAAACTACAACCCACAACTTGGGAATTACTGTGACCCCTGAAAAATGCGTGTGCTATGTTTCCCCACGTCCAGCACACACAGGAAGAAGTGTTCTGGGGTTCTGAGTGTGGGGAGGTTCCTCCAACAGACAGCAGCACCTGGGCTGTAATAGAATCCCTTAGCTTGACTTCCCTAAGTGTTTTCCTAGGCCTAGCAGTAAGCGATGGTGGGGGATGGGCTCTAAAGCCAAGTATTAGCGAGTGCATCTCTGTGGGTAGTGGAGGGTTTTAAACTACTTCCCCAACCTTGGAACACCTGTGCCCCATAAAGATGCGTGGAATCTGTTTCCCCACCTCCAGCACACACACGGAGACGTGCTCAGGTATCCTGATTGTGGGGAGGCTCCTCCAAATGACAGCAGCGCCTGGGTTCTAAAAGAATCCCTTAGCTTGTCTTCCCTGATTGCATGCCTAGGCTGGAGAGTGGGGGAAAGTGGGGGTTGGGCTCTAAACCAAGTATAAGCGAGAGCCTATCCATGGGATGTGGGTTTTTAACCTACAACCCACAACCATGGAATAAATGTGCCCCCTGAAAGATGCTTTGACTCTTTCCCTACATCCAGCACACACACGAAGATGTGTTCTTGTATTCTGAGTGTGGGGAAGTTCCTCAAACTGACAGCAGCACCTGGATTCTATTAGTATCCCTTAGCTTCTGTTCCCTGAGTGTTCTTTTAGGCCAGGCCATGAGGGAAAGCTGGGGGTTGGGCTTGGAGGCCACGTAGCAGTGAGTGCCCCCTGATCCATTGAGGAAGTACTTAGAGGACTTCTCCCTAAAGGGAACACCTTTTCCTGCATTCATCTGGGTGCAGTGGGGCTGCACAACTCTCCCACCCCTAAGAATGTGTTCTGGAATTCTGAGTGCAGGGAAGTTCCTCCAACTGACAGAAGCGCCTGGGTTCTAATTGAATCCCTTTGCTTGTCTTCCCTGATGGAAAGCCTAGGCGGGAGTGCGGGGGAAAGTGTGGTTTGGGCTCCAAAACCAAGTATTTGCGATGACCTCTCTATGGTTTGTGGAGGTGTTTAAACTACATCCCTAACCTGGGAACACCTGTGCCCCCATGAAGATCCGTGGAGTCTGTTTCCACACCTCCAGCACACACACGAACACTTGCACAGTTATCCTGAGAGTGGGCAGCCTCCTCCAACTGAGAGCAGGGCCTTGGTTCTTATAAAATCGCTTAACTTGTCTACCCTGTTTGGTTGCCTGATACGGAGTGCTGGGGAAAGGTTGGGTTGGGCTCTAAATCCAAGTATTAGCGAGTGCTTCTCCATGGGATTTGGAGGTTATTAACCAAAAGCCCACAACATGGGAATACCTGTGCTCCTTGAAAAAAGCGTGGACTCTGTATCCCCACCACCAGAACACACATGAAGAAATTTTCTGCTCTCCTGAGTGTGGGCTGGCAATTTCAGGTGACAGAAGCGGCTGGGTTCTAATAGAATCCCTTAGCTTGTAATCCCTGAGTGTTTCCCTAGGACTGACTCTGAGAGAAACCTGGGGGTTGGGCTTTGAGGCCAAATAGTAGCGAGTGTCCCCGATGGACTGAGGAAGTATTTAGATGAATTCTCCATAAAGGGAAACACCTGAGCACCCATTCATCTGCGTGGAGTGGGGCTTCAAATCTCCCCACCACACAAGGTTGTGTTCCAGTATGCTGAGGGTGGGGTAGTTCCTCCAACTGACATCAGCGTCTTGGTTTGAATAGAATCCCTTTGCTTGTCTTCCCTGATGGTTTGCCTAGGCCAGTGTGTGGTTGAAAGTGGGATTTGGGATCTAAAACTAAGTATTAACGTGTGCCTCTCCATGGGTAGTGGAGATGTTTAAACTACAACCCACAACTTGGGAATTACTGTGACCCCTGAAAAATGCGTGTGCTATGTTTCCCCACGTCCAGCACACACAGGAAGAAGTGTTCTGGGGTTCTGAGTGTGGGGAGGTTCCTCCAACAGACAGCAGCACCTGGGTTGTAATAGAATCCCTTAGCTTGACTTCCCTAAGTGTTTTCCTAGGCCTAGCAGTAAGCGATGGTTGGGGATGGGCTCTAAAGCCAAGTATTAGCGAGTGCATCTCTGTGGGTAGTGGAGGGTTTTAAACAACTTCCCCAACCTTGGAACACCTGTGTCCCATAAAGATGCGTGGAATCTGTTTCCCCACCTCCAGCACACACACGGAGACTTGCTCAGGTATCCTGATTGTGGGGAGGCTCCTCCAAATGACAGCAGCGCCTGGGTTCTAAAAGGATCCCTTAGCTTGTCTTCCCTGATGGCATGCCTAGGCTGGAGAGTGGGGGAAAGTGGGGGTTGGGCTCTAAACCAAGTATAAGCGAGAGCCTATCCATGGGATGTGGGTTTTTAACCTACAACCCACAACCATGGAATAAATGTGCCCCCTGAAAGATGCTTTGACTCTTTCCCTACATCCAGCACACACACGAAGATGTGTTCTTGTATTCTGAGTGTGGGGAAGTTCCTCAAACTGACAGCAGCACCTGGATTCTATTAGTATCCCTTAGCTTCTGTTCCCTGAGTGTTCTTTTAGGCCAGGCCATGAGGGAAAGCTGGGGGTTGGGCTTGGAGGCCACGTAGCAGTGAGTGCCCCCTGATCCATTGAGGAAGTACTTAGAGGACTTCTCCCTAAAGGGAACACCTTTTCCTGCATTCATCTGGGTGCAGTGGGGCTGCACAACTCTCCCACACCTAAGAATGTGTTCTGGAATTCTGAGTGCAAGGAAGTTCCTCCAACTGACAGCAGCGCCTGGGTTCTAATTGAATCCCTTTGCTTGTATTCCCTGATGGAAAGCCTAGGCGGGAGTGCGGGGAAAAGTGTGGTTTGGGCTCCAAAACCAAATATTGGCGATGACCTCTCTATGGTTTGTGGAGGTGTTTAAACTACATCCCTAACCTGGGAACACCTGTGCCCCCATAAAGATCCGTGGAGTCTGTTTCCACACCTCCAGCACACACACGAACACTTGCACAGTTATCCCGAGAGTGGGCAGCCTCCTCCAACTGAGAGCAGGGCCTTGGTTCTTATAAAATCGCTTAACTTGTCTACCCTGTTTGGTTGCCTGATACGGAGTGCTGGGGAAAGGGTGGGTTGGGCTCTAAATCCAAGTATTAGTGAGTGCTTCTCCATGGGATTTGGAGGTTATTAACCAAAAGCCCACAACATGGGAATACCTGTGCTCCTTGAAAAAAGCGTGGACTCTGTATCCCCACCACCAGAACACACATGAAGAAGTTTTCTGCTATCCTGAGTGTGGGCTGGCAATTTCAGGTGACAGAAGCGGCTGGGTTCTAATAGAATCCCTTAGCTTGTAATCCCTGAGTGTTTCCCTAGGACTGACTCTGAGAGAAACCTGGGGGTTGGGCTTTGAGGCCAAATAGTAGCGAGTGTCCCCGATGGACTGAGGAAGTATTTAGATGAATTCTCCATAAAGGGAAACACCTGAGCACCCATTCATCTGCGTGGAGTGGGGCTTCAAATCTCCCCACCACACAAGGTTGGGTTCCAGTATCCTGAGGGTGGGGTAGTTCCTCCAACTGACATCATCGTCTTGGATTGAATAGAATCCCTTTGCTTGTCTTCCCTGATGGTTTGCCTAGGCCAGTGTGTGGTTGAAAGTGGGATTTGGGATCTAAAACTAAGTATTAGCGTGTGCCTCTCCATGGGTAGTGGAGATATTTAAACTACAACCCACAACTTGGGAATTACTGTGACCCGTGAAAAATGCGTGTGCTTTGTTTCCCCACGTCCAGCACACACAGGAAGAAGTGTTCTGGGGTTCTGAGAGTGGGGAGGTTCTTCCAACAGACAGCAGCACCTGGGTTGTAATAGAATCCCTTAGCTTGACTTCCCTAAGTATTTTCCTAGGCCTAGCAGTAAGCGATGGTGGGGGATGGGCTCTAAAGCCAAGTATTAGCGAGTGCATCTCTGTGGGTAGTGGAGGGTTTTAAACTACTTCCCCAACCTTGGAACACCTGTGCCCCATAAAGATGCGTGGAATCTGTTTCCCCACCTCCAGCACACACACGGAGACGTGCTCAGGTATCCTGATTGTGGGGAGGCTCCTCCAAATGACAGCAGCGCCTGGGTTCTAAAAGAATCCCTTAGCTTGTCTTTCCTGATGGCATGCCTAGGCTGGAGAGTGGGGGAAAGTGGGGGTTGGGCTCTAAACCAAGTATAAGCGAGAGCCTATCCATGGGATGTGGGTTTTTAACCTACAACCCACAACCATGGAATAAATGTGCCCCCTGAAAGATGCTTTGACTGTTTCCCTACATCCAGCACACACACGAAGATGTGTTCTTGTATTCTGAGTGTGGGGAAGTTCCTCAAACTGACAGCAGCACCTGGATTCTATTAGTCCCCTTAGCTTCTGTTCCCTGAGTGTTCTCTTAGACCAGGCCATGAGGGAATGCTGGGGGTTGGGCTTGGAGGCCACGTAGCAGTGAGTGCCCCCTGATCCATTGAGGAAGTTCTTAGAAGACTTGTCCCTAAAGGGAACACCTTTTCCTGCATTCATCTTGGTGCAGTGGGGCTGCACAACTCTCCCACACCTAAGAATGTGTTCTGGAATTCTGAGTGCAGGGAAGTTCCTCCAACTGACAGCAGCGCCTGGGTTCTAATTGAATCCCTTTGCTTGTCTTCCCTGACGGAAAGCCTAGGCGGGAGTGCGGGGAAAAGTGTGGTTTGGGCTCCAAAACCAAGTATTTGCGATGACCTCTCTATGGTTTGTGGAGGTGTTTAAACTACATCCCTAACCTGGGAACACCTGTGCCCCCATAAAGATCCGTGGAGTCTGTTTCCACACCTCCAGCACACACACGAACACTTGCACAGTTATCCTGAGAGTGGGCAGCCTCCTCCAACTGAGAGCAGGGCCTTGGTTCTTATAAAATCGCTTAACTTGTCTACCCTGTTTGGTTGCCTGATACGGAGTGCTGGGGAAAGGGTGGGTTGGGCTCTAAATCCAAGTATTAGCGAGTGCTTCTCCATGGGATTTGGAGGTTATTAACCAAAAGCCCACAACATGGGAATACCTGTGCTCCTTGAAAAAAGCGTGGACTCTGTATCCCCACCACCAGAACACACATGAAGAAGTTTTCTGCTATCCTGAGTGTGGGCTGGCAATTTCAGGTGACAGAAGCGGCTGGGTTCTAATAGAATCCCTTAGCTTGTAATCCCTGAGTGTTTCCCTAGGACTGACTCTGAGAGAAACCTGGGGGTTGGGCTTTGAGGCCAAATAGTAGCGAGTGTCCCCGATGGACTGAGGAAGTCTTTAGATGAATTCTCCATAAAGGGAAACACCTGAGCACCCATTCATCTGCGTGGAGTGGGGCTTCAAATCTCCCCACCACACAAGGTTGGGTTCCAGTATCCTGAGGGTGGGGTAGTTCCTCCAACTGACATCAGCGTCTTGGTTTGAATAGAATCCCTTTGCTTGTCTTCCCTGATGGTTTGCCTAGGCCAGTGTGTGGTTGAAAGTGGGATTTGGGATCTAAAACTAAGTATTAGCGTGTGCCTCTCCATGGGTAGTGGAGATGTTTAAACTACAACCCACAACTTGGGAATTACTGTGACCCCTGAAAAATGCGTGTGCTTTGTTTCCCCACGTCCAGCACACACAGGAAGAAGTGTTCTGGGGTTGTGAGTGTGGGGAGGTTCCTCCAACATACAGCAGCACCTGGGTTGTAATAGAATCCCTTAGCTTGACTTCCCTAAGTGTTTTCCTAGGCCTAGCAGTAAGCGATGGTGGGGGATGGGCTCTAAAGCCAAGTATTAGCGAGTGCATCTCTGTGGGTAGTGGAGGGTTTTAAACTACTTCCCCAACCTTGGAACACCTGTGCCCCATAAAGATGCGTGGAATCTGTTTCCCCACCTCCAGCACACACACAGAGACGTGCTCAGGTATCCTGATTGTGGGGAGGCTCCTCCAAATGACAGGAGCGCCTGGGTTCTAAAAGAATCCCTTAGCTTGTCTTCCCTGATGGCATGCCTAGGCTGGAGAGTGGGGGAAAGTGGGGGTTGGGCTCTAAACCAAGTATAAGCGAGAGCCTATCCATGGGATGTGGGTTTTTAACCTACAACCCACAACCATGGAATAAATGTGCCCCCTGAAAGATGCTTTGACTGTTTCCCTACATCCAGCACACACACGAAGATGTGTTCTTGTATTCTGAGTGTGGGGAAGTTCCTCAAACTGACAGTAGCACCTGGATTTTATTAGTATCCCTTAGCTTCTGTTCCCTGAGTGTTCTTTTAGGCCAGGCCATGAGGGAAAGCTGGGGGTTGGGCTTGGAGGCCACGTAGCAGTGAGTGCCCCCTGATCCATTGAGGAAGTACTTAGAGGAATTCTCCCTAAAGGGAACTCCTTTTCCTGCATTCATCTGGGTGCAGTGGGGCTGCACAACTCTCCCACACCTAAGAATGTGTTCTGGAATTCTGAGTGCAGGGAAGTTCCTCCAACTGACAGCAGCGCCTGGGTTCTAATTGAATCCCTTTGCTTGTCTTCCCTGATGGAAAGCCTAGGCGGGAGTGCGGGGGAAAGTGTGGTTTGGGCTCCAAAACCAAGTATTTGCGATGACCTCTCTATGGTTTGTGGAGGTGTTTAAACTACATCCCTAACCTGGGAACAACTGTGCCCCCATAAAGATCCGTGGAGTCTGTTTCCACACCTCCAGCACACACACGAACACTTGCACAGTTATCCTGAGAGTGGGCAGCCTCCTCCAACTGAGAGCAGGGCCTTGGTTCTTATAAAATCGCTTAACTTGTCTACCCTGTTTGGTTGCCTGATACGGAGTGCTGGGGAAAGGGTGGGTTGGGCGCTAAATCCAAGTATTAGCGAGTGCTTCTCCATGGGATTTGGAGGTTATTAACCAAAAGCCCACAACATGGGAATACCTGTGCTCCTTGAAAAAAGCGTGGACTCTGTATCCCCACCACCAGAACACACATGAAGAAGTTTTCTGCTATCCTGAGTGTGGGCTGGCAATTTCAGGTGACAGAAGCGGCTGGGTTCTAATAGAATCCCTTAGCTTGTAATCCCTGAGTGTTTCCCTAGGACTGACTCTGAGAGAAACCTGGGGGTTGGGCTTTGAGGCCAAATAGTAGCGAGTGTCCCCGATGGACTGAGGAAGTATTTAGATGAATTCTCCATAAAGGGAAACACCTGAGCACCCATTCATCTGCGTGGAGTGGGGCTTCAAATCTCCCCACCACACAAGGTTGGGTTCCAGTATCCTGAGGGTGGGGTAGTTCCTCCAACTGACATCAGCGTCTTGGATTGAATAGAATCCCTTTGCTTGTCTTCCCTGATGGTTTGCCTAGGCCAGTGTGTGGTTGAAAGTGGGATTTGGGATCTAAAACTAAGTATTAGCGTGTGCCTCTCCATGGGTAGTGGAGATATTTAAACTACAACCCACAACTTGGGAATTACTGTGACCCGTGAAAAATGCGTGTGCTTTGTTTCCCCACGTCCAGCACACACAGGAAGAAGTGTTCTGGGGTTCTGAGAGTGGGGAGGTTCTTCCAACAGACAGCAGCACCTGGGTTGTAATAGAATCCCTTAGCTTGACTTCCCTAAGTGTTTTCCTAGGCCTAGCAGTAAGCGATGGTGGGGGATGGGCTCTAAAGCCAAGTATTAGCGAGTGCATCTCTGTGGGTAGTGGAGGGTTTTAAACTACTTCCCCAACCTTGGAACACCTGTGCCCCATAAAGATGCATGGAATCTGTTTCCCCACCTCCAGCACACACACGGAGACGTGCTCAGGTATCCTGATTGTGGGGAGGCTCCTCCAAATGACAGCAGCGCCTGGGTTCTAAAAGAATCCCTTAGCTTGTCTTCCCTGATGGCATGCCTAGGCTGGAGAGTGGGGGAAAGTGGGGGTTGGGCTCTAAACCAAGTATAAGCGAGAGCCTATCCATGGGATGTGGGTTTTTAACCTACAACCCACAACCATGGAATAAATGTGCCCCCTGAAAGATGCTTTGACTGTTTCCCTACATCCAGCACACACACGAAGATGTGTTCTTGTATTCTGAGTGTGGGGAAGTTCCTCAAACTGACAGCAGCACCTGGATTCTATTAGTATCCCTTAGCTTCTGTTCCCTGAGTGTTCTTTTAGGCCAGGCCATGAGGGAACGCTGGGGGTTGGGCTTGGAGGCCACGTAGCAGTGAGTGCCACCTGATCCATTGAGGAAGTACTTAGAGGACTTCTCCATAAAGGGAACACCTTTTCCTGCATTCATCTGGGTGCAGTGGGGCTGCACAACTCTCCCACACCTAAGAATGTGTTCTGGAATTCTGAGTGCAGGGAAGTTCCTCCAACTGACAGCAGCGCCTGGGTTCTAATTGAATCCCTTTGCTTGTCTTCCCTGATGGAAAGCCTAGGCGGGAGTGCGGGGGAAAGTGTGGTTTGGGCTCCAAAACCAAGTATTTGCGATGACCTCTCTATGGTTTGTGGAGGTGTTTAAACTACATCCCTAACCTGGGAACACCTGTGCCCCCATAAAGATCCGTGGAGTCTGTTTCCACACCTCCAGCACACACACGAACACTTGCACAGTTATCCTGAGAGTGGGCAGCCTCCTCCAACTGAGAGCAGGGCCTTGGTTCTTATAAAATCGCTTAACTTGTCTACCCTGTTTGGTTGCCTGATACGGAGTGCTGGGGAAAGGGTGGGTTGGGCTCTAAATCCAAGTATTAGCGAGTGCTTCTCCATGGGATTTGGAGGTTATTAACCAAAAGCCCACAACATGGGAATACCTGTGCTCCTTGAAAAAAGCGTGGACTCTGTATCCCCACCACCAGAACACACATGAAGAAGTTTTCTGCTATCCTGAGTGTGGGCTGGCAATTTCAGGTGACAGAAGCGGCTGGGTTCTAATAGAATCCCTTAGCTTGTAATCCCTGAGTGTTTCCCTAGGACTGACTCTGAGAGAAACCTGGGGGTTGGGCTTTGAGGCCAAATAGTAGCGAGTGTCCCCGATGGACTGAGGAAGTATTTAGATGAATTCTCCATAAAGGGAAACACCTGAGCACCCATTCATCTGCGTGGAGTGGGGCTTCAAATCTCCCCACCACACAAGGTTGGGTTCCAGTATCCTGAGGGTGGGGTAGTTCCTCCAACTGACATCAGCGTCTTGGATTGAATAGAATCCCTTTGCTTGTCTTCCCTGATGGTTTGCCTAGGCCAGTGTGTGGTTGAAAGTGGGATTTGGGATCTAAAACTAAGTATTAGCGTGTGCCTCTCCATGGGTAGTGGAGATATTTAAACCACAACCCACAACTTGGTAATTACTGTGACCCGTGAAAAATGCGTGTGCTTTGTTTCCCCACGTCCAGCACCCACAGGAAGAAGTGTTCTGGGGTTCTGAGAGTGGGGAGGTTCTTCCAACAGACAGCAGCACCTGGGTTGTAATAGAATCCCTTAGCTTGACTTCCCTAAGTGTTTTCCTAGGCCTAGCAGTAAGCGATGGTGGGGGATGGGCTCTAAAGCCAAGTATTAGCGAGTGCATCTCTGTGGGTAGTGGAGGGTTTTAAACTACTTCCCCAACCTTGGAACACCTGTGCCCCATAAAGATGCGTGGAATCTGTTTCCCCACCTCCAGCACACACACGGAGACGTGCTCAGGTATCCTGATTGTGGGGAGGCTCCTCCAAATGACAGCAGCGCCTGGGTTCTAAAAGAATCCCTTAGCTTGTCTTCCCTGATGGCATGCCTAGGCTGGAGAGTGGGGGAAAGTGGGGGTTGGGCTCTAAACCAAGTATAAGCGAGAGCCTATCCATGGGATGTGGGTTTTTAACCTACAACTCACATCCATGGAATAAATGTGCCCCCTGAAAATGCTTTGACTGTTTTCCTACATCCAGCACACACACGAAGATGTGTTCTTGTATTCTGAGTGTGGGGAAGTTCCTCAAACTGACAGCAGCACCTGGATTCTATTAGTATCCCTTAGCTTCTGTTCCCTGAGTGTTCTTTTAGGCCAGGCCATGAGGGACAGCTGGGGGTTGGGCTTGGAGGCCACGTAGCAGTGAGTGCCCCCTGATCCATTGAGGAAGTACTTAGAGGACTTCTCCCTAAAGGGAACACCTTTTCCTGCATTCATCTGGGTGCAGTGGGGCTGCACAACTCTCCCACACCTAAGAATGTGTTCTGGAATTCTGAGTGCAGGGAAGTTCCTCCAACTGACAGCAGCGCCTGGGTTCTAATTGAATCCCTTTGCTTGTCTTCCCTGTTGGAAAGCCTAGGCGGGAGTGCGGGGGAAAGTGTGGTTTGGGCTCCAAAACCAAGTATTGGCGATGACCTCTCTATGGTTTGTGGAGGTGTTTAAACTACATCCCTAACCTGGGAACAACTGTGCCCCCATAAAGATCCGTTTAGTCTGTTTCCACACCTCCAGCACACACACGAACACTTGCACAGTTATCCTGAGAGTTGGCATCCTCCTCCAACTGAGAGCAGGGCCTTGGTTCTTATAAAATCGCTTAACTTGTCTACCCTGTTTGGTTGCCTGATACGGAGTGCTGGGGAAAGGGTGGGTTGGGCTCTAAATCCAAGTATTAGCGAGTGCTTCTCCATGGGATTTGGAGGTTATTAACCAAAAGCCCACAACATGGGAATACCTGTGCTCCTTGAAAAAAGCGTGGACTCTGTATCCCCACCACCAGAACACACATGAAGAAGTTTTCTGCTATCCTGAGTGTGGGCTGGCAATTTCAGGTGACAGAAGCGGCTGGGTTCTAATAGAATCCCTTAGCTTGTAATCCCTGAGTGTTTCCCTAGGACTGACTCTGAGAGAAACCTGGGGGTTGGGCTTTGAGGCCAAATAGTAGCGAGTGTCCCCGATGGACTGAGGAAGTATTTAGATGAATTCTCCATAAAGGGAAACACCTGAGCACCCATTCATCTGCGTGGAGTGGGGCTTCAAATCTCCCCACCACACAAGGTTGGGTTCCAGTATCCTGAGGGTGGGGTAGTTCCTCCAACTGACATCAGCGTCTTGGTTTGAATAGAATCCCTTTGCTTGTCTTCCCTGATGGTTTGCCTAGGCCAGTGTGTGGTTGAAAGTGGGATTTGGGATCTAAAACTAAGTATTAGCGTGTGCCTCTCCATGGGTAGTGGAGATGTTTAAACTACAACCCACAACTTGCGAATTACTGTGACCCCTGAAAAATGTGTGTGCTATGTTTCCCCACGTCCAGCACACACAGGAAGAAGTGTTCTGGGGTTGTGAGTGTGGGGAGGTTCCTCCAACAGACAGCAGCACCTGGGTTGTAATTGAATCCCTTAGCTTGACTTCCCTAAGTGTATTCCTAGGCCTAGCAGTAAGCGATGGTGGGGGATGGGCTCTAAAGCCAAGTATTAGCGCGTGCATCTCTGTGGGTAGTGGAGGGTTTTAAACTACTTCCCCAACCTTGGAACACCTGTGCCCCATAAAGATGCGTGGAATCTGTTTCCCCACCTCCAGCACACACACGGAGACGTGCTCAGGTATCCTGATTGTGGGGAGGCTCCTCCAAATGACAGCAGAGCCTGGGTTCTAAAAGAATCCCTTAGCTTGTCTTCCCTGATGGCATGCCTAGGCTGGAGAGTGGGGCAAAGTGGGGGTTGGGCTCTAAACCAAGTATAAGCGAGAGCCTATCCATGGGATGTGGGTTTTTAACCTACAACCCACATCCATGGAATAAATGTGCCCCCTGAAAGATGCTTTAACTGTTTCCCTACATCCAGCACACACACGAAGATGTGTTCTTGTATTCTGAGTGTGGGGAAGTTCCTCAAACTGACAGCAGCACCTGGATTCTATTAGTATCCCTTAGCTTCTGTTCCCTGAGTGTTCTTTTAGGCCAGGCCATGAGGGAAAGCTGGGGGTTGGGCTTGGAGGCCACGTAGCAGTGAGTGCCCCCTGATCCATTGAGGAAGTACTTAGAGGACTTCTCCCTAAAGGGAACACCTTTTCCTGCATTCATCTGGGTGCAGTGGGGCTGCACAACTCTCCCACACCTAAGAATGTGTTCTGGAATTCTGAGTGCAGGGAAGTTCCTCCAACTGACAGCAGCGCCTGGGTTCTAATTGAATCCCTTTGCTTGTCTTCCCTGATGGAAAGCCTAGGCGGGAGTGCGGGGGAAAGTGTGGTTTGGGCTCCAAAACCAAGTATTGGCGATGACCTCTCTATGGTTTGTGGAGGTGTTTAAACTACATCCCTAACCTGGGAACACCTGTGCCCCCATAAAGATCCGTGGAGTCTGTTTCCACACCTCCAGCACACACACGAACACTTGCACAGTTATCCTGAGAGTGGGCAGCCTCCTCCAACTGAGAGCAGGGCCTTGGTTCTTATAAAATCGCTTAACTTGTCTACCCTGTTTGGTTGCCTGATACGGAGTGCTGGGGAAAGGGTGGGTTGGGCTCTAAATCCAAGTATTAGCGAGTGCTTCTCCATGGGATTTGGAGGTTATTAACCAAAAGCCCACAACATGGGAATACCTGTGCTCCTTGAAAAAAGCGTGGACTCTGTATCCCCACCACCAGAACACACATGAAGAAGTTTTCTGCTATCCTGAGTGTGGGCTGGCAATTTCAGGTGACAGAAGCGGCTGGGTTCTAATAGAATCCCTTAGCTTGTAATCCCTGAGTGTTTCCCTAGGACTGACTCTGAGAGAAACCTGGGGGTTGGGCTTTGAGGCCAAATAGTAGCGAGTGTCCCCGATGGACTGAGGAAGTATTTAGATGAATTCTCCATAAAGGGAAACACCTGAGCACCCATTCATCTGCGTGGAGTGGGGCTTCAAATCTCCCCACCACACAAGGTTGGGTTCCAGTATCCTGAGGGTGGGGTAGTTCCTCCAACTGACATCAGCGTCTTGGATTGAATAGAATCCCTTTGCTTGTCTTCCCTGATGGTTTGCCTAGGCCAGTGTGTGGTTGAAAGTGGGATTTGGGATCTAAAACTAAGTATTAGCGTGTGCCTCTCCATGGGTAGTGGAGATATTTAAACTACAACCCACAACTTGGGAATTACTGTGACCCGTGAAAAATGCGTGTGCTTTGTTTCCCCACGTCCAGCACACACAGGATGAAGTGTTCTGGGGTTCTGAGGGTGGGGAGGTTCTTCCAACAGACAGCAGCACCTGGGTTGTAATAGAATCCCTTAGCTTGACTTCCCTAAGTGTTTTCCTAGGCCTAGCAGTAAGCGATGGTGGGGGATGGGCTCTAAAGCCAAGTATTAGCGAGTGCATCTCTGTGGGTAGTGGAGGGTTTTAAACTACTTCCCCAACCTTGGAACACCTGTGCCCCATAAAGATGCGTGGAATCTGTTTCCCCACCTCCAGCACACACACGGAGACGTGCTCAGGTATCCTGATTGTGGGGAGGCTCCTCCAAATGACAGCAGCGCCTGGGTTCTAAAAGAATCCTTTTGCTTGTCTTCCCTGATGGCATGCCTAGGCTGGAGAGTGGGGGAAAGTGGGGGTTGGGCTCTAAACCAAGTATAAGCGAGAGCCTATCCATGGGATGTGGGTTTTTAACCTACAACCCACAACCATGGAATAAATGTGCCCCCTGAAAGATGCTTTGACTCTTTCCCTACATCCAGCACACACACGAAGATGTGTTCTTGTATTCTGAGTGTGGGGAAGTTCCTCAAACTGACAGCAGCACCTGGATTCTATTAGTATCCCTTAGCTTCTGTTCCCTGAGTGTTCTTTTAGGCCAGGCCATGAGGGAACGCTGGGGGTTGGGCTTGGAGGCCACGTAGCAGTGAGTGCCACCTGATCCATTGAGGAAGTACTTAGAGGACTTCTCCCTAAACGGAACACCTTTTCCTGCATTCATCTGGGTGCAGTGGGGCTGCACAACTCTCCCACACCTAAGAATGTGTTCTGGAATTCTGAGTGCAGGGAAGTTCCTCCAACTGACAGCAGCGCCTGGGATCTAATTGAATCCCTTTGCTTGTCTTCCCTGATGGAAAGCCTAGGCGGGAGTGCGGGGGAAAGTGTGGTTTGGGCTCCAAAACCAAGTATTTGCGATGACCTCTCTATGGTTTGTGGAGGTGTTTAAACTACATCCCTAACCTGGGAACACCTGTGCCCCCATAAAGATCCGTGGAGTCTGTTTCCACACCTCCAGCACACACACGAACACTTGCACAGTTATCCTGAGAGTGGGCAGCCTCCTCCAACTGAGAGCAGGGCCTTGGTTCTTATAAAATCGCTTAACTTGTCTACCCTGTTTGGTTGCCTGATACGGAGTGCTGGGGAAAGGGTGGGTTGGGCTCTAAATCCAAGTATTAGCGAGTGCTTCTCCATGGGATTTGGAGGTTATTAACCAAAAGCCCACAACATGGGAATACCTGTGCTCCTTGAAAAAAGCGTGGACTCTGTATCCCCACCACCAGAACACACATGAAGAAGTTTTCTGCTATCCTGAGTGTGGGCTGGCAATTTCAGGTGACAGAAGCGGCTGGGTTCTAATAGAATCCCTTAGCTTGTAATCCCTGAGTGTTTCCCTAGGACTGACTCTGAGAGAAACCTGGGGGTTGGGCTTTGAGGCCAAATAGTAGCGAGTGTCCCCGATGGACTGAGGAAGTATTTAGATGAATTCTCCATAAAGGGAAACACCTGAGCACCCATTCATCTGCGTGGAGTGGGGCTTCAAATCTCCCCACCACACAAGGTTGGGTTCCAGTATCCTGAGGGTGGGGTAGTTCCTCCAACTGACATCAGCGTCTTGGATTGAATAGAATCCCTTTGCTTGTCTTCCCTGATGGTTTGCCTAGGCCAGTGTGTGGTTGAAAGTGGGATTTGGGATCTAAAACTAAGTATTAGCGTGTGCCTCTCCATGGGTAGTGGAGATATTTAAACTACAACCCACAACTTGGGAATTACTGTGACCCGTGAAAAATGCGTGTGCTTTGTTTCCCCACGTCCAGCACACACAGGATGAAGTGTTCTGGGGTTCTGAGGGTGGGGAGGTTCTTCCAACAGACAGCAGCACCTGGGTTGTAATAGAATCCCTTAGCTTGACTTCCCTAAGTGTTTTCCTAGGCCTAGCAGTAAGCGATGGTGGGGGATGGGCTCTAAAGCCAAGTATTAGCGAGTGCATCTCTGTGGGTAGTGGAGGGTTTTAAACTACTTCCCCAACCTTGGAACACCTGTGCCCCATAAAGATGCGTGGAATCTGTTTCCCCACCTCCAGCACACACACGGAGACGTGCTCAGGTATCCTGATTGTGGGGAGGCTCCTCCAAATGACAGCAGCGCCTGGGTTCTAAAAGAATCCTTTTGCTTGTCTTCCCTGATGGCATGCCTAGGCTGGAGAGTGGGGGAAAGTGGGGGTTGGGCTCTAAACCAAGTATAAGCGAGAGCCTATCCATGGGATGTGGGTTTTTAACCTAAAACCCACAACCATGGAATAAATGTGCCCCCTGAAAGATGCTTTGACTCTTTCCCTACATCCAGCACACACACGAAGATGTGTTCTTGTATTCTGAGTGTGGGGAAGTTCCTCAAACTGACAGCAGCACCTGGATTCTATTAGTATCCCTTAGCTTCTGTTCCCTGAGTGTTCTTTTAGGCCAGGCCATGAGGGAACGCTGGGGGTTGGGCTTGGAGGCCACGTAGCAGTGAGTGCCACCTGATCCATTGAGGAAGTACTTAGAGGACTTCTCCCTAAACGGAACACGTTTTCCTGCATTCATCTGGGTGCAGTGGGGCTGCACAACTCTCCCACACCTAAGAATGTGTTCTGGAATTCTGAGTGCAGGGAAGTTCCTCCAACTGACAGCAGCGCCTGGGATCTAATTGAATCCCTTTGCTTGTCTTCCCTGATGGAAAGCCTAGGCGGGAGTGCGGGGGAAAGTGTGGTTTGGGCTCCAAAACCAAGTATTTGCGATGACCTCTCTATGGTTTGTGGAGGTGTTTAAACTACATCCCTAACCTGGGAACACCTGTGCCCCCATAAAGATCCGTGGAGTCTGTTTCCACACCTCCAGCACACACACGAACACTTGCACAGTTATCCTGCGAGTGGGCAGCCTCCTCCAACTGAGAGCAGGGCCTTAGTTCTTATAAAATCGCTTAACTTGTCTACCCTGTTTGGTTGCCTGATACGGAGTGCTGGGGAAAGGGTGGGTTGGGCTCTAAATCCAAGTATTAGCGAGTGCTTCTCCATGGGATTTGGAGGTTATTAACCAAAAGCCCACAACATGGGAATACCTGTGCTCCTTGAAAAAAGCGTGGACTCTGTATCCCCACCACCAGAACACACATGAAGAAGTTTTCTGCTATCCTGAGTGTGGGCTGGCAATTTCAGGTGACAGAAGCGGCTGGGTTCTAATAGAATCCCTTAGCTTGTAATCCCTGAGTGTTTCCCTAGGACTGACTCTGAGAGAAACCTGGGGGTTGGGCTTTGAGGCCAAATAGTAGCGAGTGTCCCCGATGGACTGAGGAAGTATTTAGATGAATTCTCCATAAAGGGAAACACCTGAGCACCCATTCATCTGCGTGGAGTGGGGCTTCAAATCTCCCCACCACACAAGGTTGGGTTCCAGTATCCTGAGGGTGTGGTAGTTCCTCCAACTGACATCAGCGTCTTGGTTTGAATAGAATCCCTTTGCTTGTCTTCCCTGATGGTTTGCCTAGGCCAGTGTGTGGTTGAAAGTGGGATTTGGTATCTAAAACTAAGTATTAGCGTGTGCCTCTCCATGGGTAGTGGAGATGTTTAAACTACAACCCACAACTTGCGAATTACTGTGACCCGTGAAAAATGTGTGTGCTATGTTTCCCCACGTCCAGCACACACAGGAAGAAGTGTTCTGGGGTTGTGAGTGTGGGGAGGTTCCTCCAACAGACAGCAGCACCTGGGTTGTAATTGAATCCCTTAGCTTGACTTCCCTAAGTGTTTTCCTAGGCCTAGCAGTAAGCGATGGTGGGAGATGGGCTCTAAAGCCAAGTATTAGCGCGTGCATCTCTGTGGGTAGTGGAGGGTTTTAAACTACTTCCCCAACCTTGGAACACCTGTGCCCCATAAAGATGCGTGGAATCTGTTTCAACACCTCCAGCACACACACGGAGACGTGCTCAGGTATCCTGATTGTGGGGAGGCTCCTCCAAATGACAGCAGCGCCTGGGTTCTAAAAGAATCCCTTAGCTTGTCTTCCCTGATGGCATGGCTAGGCTGGAGAGTGGGAGAAAGTGGGGGTTGGGCTCTAAACCATGTATAAGCGAGAGCCTATCCATGGGATGTGGGATTTTAAACTACAACCCACAACCATGGAATAAATGTGCCCCCTGAAAGATGCTTTGACTGTTTCCCTACATCCAGCACACACACGAAGATATGTTCTTGTATTCTGAGTGTGGGGAAGTTCCCCAAACTGACAGCAGCACCTGGATTCTATTAGTCCCCTTAGCTTCTGTTCCCTGAGTGTTCTCTTAGACCAGGCCATGAGGGAATGCTGGGGGTTGGGCTTGGAGGCCACGTAGCAGTGAGTGCCCCCTGATCCATTGAGGAAGTTCTTAGAGGACTTGTCCCTAAAGGGAACACCTTTTCCTGCATTCATCTTGGTGCAGTGGGGCTGCACAACTCTCCCACACCTAAGAATGTGTTCTGGAATTCTGAGTGCAGGGAAGTTCCTCCAACTGACAGCAGCGCCTGGGTTCTAATTGAATCCCTTTGCTTGTCTTCCCTGACGGAAAGCCTAGGCGGGAGTGCGGGGAAAAGTGTGGTTTGGGCTCCAAAACCAAGTATTTGCGATGACCTCTCTATGGTTTGTGGAGGTGTTTAAACTACATCCCTAACCTGGGAACACCTGTGCCCCCATAAAGAGCCGTGGAGTCTGTTTCCACACCTCCAGCACACACACGAACACTTGCACAGTTATCCTGAGAGTGGGCAGCCTCCTCCAACTGAGAGCAGGGCCTTGGTTCTTATAAAATCGCTTAACTTGTCTACCCTGTTTGGTTGCCTGATACGGAGTGCTGGGGAAATGGTGGGTTGGGCTCTAAATCCAAGTATTAGCGAGTGCTTCTCCATGGGATTTGGAGGTTATTAACCAAAAGCCCACAACATGGGAATACCTGTGCTCCTTGAAAAAAGCGTGGACTCTGTATCCCCACCACCAGAACACACATGAAGAAGTTTTCTGCTATCCTGAGTGTGGGCTGGCAATTTCAGGTGACAGAAGCGGCTGGGTTCTAATAGAATCCCTTAGCTTGTAATCCCTGAGTGTTTCCCTAGGACTGACTCTGAGAGAAACCTGGGGGTTGGGCTTTGAGGCCAAATAGTAGCGAGTGTCCCCGATGGACTGAGGAAGTATTTAGATGAATTCTCCATAAAGGGAAACACCTGAGCACCCATTCATCTGCGTGGAGTGGGGCTTCAAATCTCCCCACCACACAAGGTTGGGTTCCAGTATCCTGAGGGTGGGGTAGTTCCTCCAACTGACATCAGCGTCTTGGATTGAATAGAATCCCTTTGCTTGTCTTCCCTGATGGTTTGCCTAGGCCAGTGTGTGGTTGAAAGTGGGATTTGGGATCTAAAACTAAGCATTAGCGTGTGCCTCTCCATGGGTAGTGGAGATATTTAAACTACAACCCACAACTTGGGAATTACTGTGACCCGTGAAAAATGCGTGTGCTTTTTTTCCCCACGTCCAGCACACACAGGATGAAGTGTTCTGTGGTTCTGAGGGTGGGGAGGTACTTCCAACAGACAGCAGCACCTGGGTTGTAATAGAATCCCTTAGCTTGACTTCCCTAAGTGTTTTCCTAGGCCTAGCAGTAAGCGATGGTGGGGGATGGGCTCTAAAGCCAAGTATTAGCGAGTGCATCTATGTGGGTAGTGGAGGGTTTTAAACTATTTCCCCAACCTTGGAACACCTGTGCCCCATAAAGATGCGTGGAATCTGTTTCCCCACCTCCAGCACACACACGGAGACGTGCTCAGGTATCCTGATTGTGGGGAGGCTCCTCCAAATGACAGCAGCGCCTGGGTTCTAAAAGAATCCTTTTGCTTGTCTTCCCTGATGGCATGCCTAGGCTGGAGAGTGGGGGAAAGTGGGGGTTGGGCTCTAAACCAAGTATAAGCGAGAGCCTATCCATGGGATGTGGGTTTTTAACCTACAACCCACAACCATGGAATAAATGTGCCCCCTGAAAGATGCTTTGACTCTTTCCCTACATCCAGCACACACACGAAGATGTGTTCTTGTATTCTGAGTGTGGGGAAGTTCCTCAAACTGACAGCAGCACCTGGATTCTATTAGTATCCCTTAGCTTCTGTTCCCTGAGTGTTCTTTTAGGCCAGGCCATGAGGGAACGCTGGGGGTTGGGCTTGGAGGCCACGTAGCAGTGAGTGCCACCTGATCCATTGAGGAAGTACTTAGAGGACTTCTCCCTAAAGGGAACACCTTTTCCTGCATTCATCTGGGTGCAGTGGGGCTGCACAACTCTCCCACACCTAAGAATGTGTTCTGGAATTCTGAGTGCAGGGAAGTTCCTCCAACTGACAGCAGCGCCTGGGATCTAATTGAATCCCTTTGCTTGTCTTCCCTGATGGAAAGCCTAGGCGGGAGTGCGGGGGAAAGTGTGGTTTGGGCTCCAAAACCAAGTATTTGCGATGACCTCTCTATGGTTTGTGGAGGTGTTTAAACTACATCCCTAACCTGGGAACACCTGTGCCCCCATAAAGATCCGTGGAGTCTGTTTCCACACCTCCAGCACACACACGAACACTTGCACAGTTATCCTGAGAGTGGGCAGCCTCCTCCAACTGAGAGCAGGGCCTTAGTTCTTATAAAATCGCTTAACTTGTCTACCCTGTTTGGTTGCCTGATACGGAGTGCTGGGGAAAGGGTGGGTTGGGCTCTAAATCCAAGTATTAGCGAGTGCTTCTCCATGGGATTTGGAGGTTATTAACCAAAAGCCCACAACATGGGAATACCTGTGCTCCTTGAAAAAAGCGTGGACTCTGTATCCCCACCACCAGAACACACATGAAGAAGTTTTCTGCTATCCTGAGTGTGGGCTGGCAATTTCAGGTGACAGAAGTGGCTGGGTTCTAATAGAATCCCTTAGCTTGTAATCCCTGAGTGTTTCCCTAGGACTGACTCTGAGAGAAACCTGGGGGTTGGTCTTTGAGGCCAAATAGTAGCGAGTGTCCCCGATGGACTGAGGAAGTCTTTAGATGAATTCTCCATAAAGGGAAACACCTGAGCACCCATTCATCTGCGTGGAGTGGGGCTTCAAATCTCCCCACCACACAAGGTTGTGTTCCAGTATCCTGAGGGTGTGGTAGTTCCTCCAACTGACATCAGCGTCTTGGTTTGAATAGAATCCCTTTGCTTGTCTTCCCTGATGGTTTGCCTAGGCCAGTGTGTGGTTGAAAGTGGGATTTGGTATCTAAAACTAAGTATTAGTGTGTGCCTCTCCATGGGTAGTGGAGATGTTTAAACTACAACCCACAACTTGCGAATTACTGTGACCCCTGAAAAATGTGTGTGCTATGTTTCCCCACGTCCATCACACACAGGAAGAAGTGTTCTGGGGTTGTGAGTGTGGGGAGGTTCCTCCAACAGACAGCAGCACCTGGGTTGTAATTGAATCCCTTAGCTTGACTTCCCTAAGTGTTTTCCTAGGCCTAGCAGTAAGCGATGGTGGGAGATGGGCTCTAAAGCCAAGTATTAGCGCGTGCATCTCTGTGGGTAGTGGAGGGTTTTAAACTACTTCCCCAACCTTGGAACACCTGTGCCCCATAAAGATGCGTGGAATCTGTTTCAACACCTCCAGCACACACACGGAGACGTGCTCAGGTATCCTGATTGTGGGGAGGCTCCTCCAAATGACAGCAGCGCCTGGGTTCTAAAAGAATCCCTTAGCTTGTCTTCCCTGATGGCATGGCTAGGCTGGAGAGTGGGAGAAAGTGGGGGTTGGGCTCTAAACCATGTATAAGCGAGAGCCTATCCATGGGATGTGGGATTTTAAACTACAACCCACAACCATGGAATAAATGTGCCCCCTGAAAGATGCTTTGACTGTTTCCATACATCCAGCACACACACGAAGATATGTTCTTGTATTCTGAGTGTGGGGAAGTTCCCCAAACTGACAGAAGCACCTGGATTCTATTAGTCCCCTTAGCTTCTGTTCCCTGAGTGTTCTCTTAGACCAGGCCATGAGGGAATGCTGGGGGTTGGGCTTGGAGGCCACGTAGCAGTGAGTGCCCCCTGATCCATTGAGGAAGTTCTTAGAGGACTTGTCCCTAAAGGGAACACCTTTCCTGCATTCATCTTGGTGCAGTGGGGCTGCACAACTCTCCCACACCTAAGAATGTGTTCTGGAATTCTGAGTGCAGGGAAGTTCCTCCAACTGACAGCAGCGCCTGGGTTCTAATTGAATCCCTTTGCTTGTCTTCCCTGACGGAAAGCCTAGGCGGGAGTGCGGGGAAAAGTGTGGTTTGGGCTCCAAAACCAAGTATTTGCGATGACCTCTCTATGGTTTGTGGAGGTGTTTAAACTACATCCCTAACCTGGGAACACCTGTGCCCCCATAAAGAGCCGTGGAGTCTGTTTCCACAGCTCCAGCACACACACGAACACTTGCACAGTTATCCTGAGAGTGGGCAGCCTCCTCCAACTGAGAGCAGGGCCTTGGTTCTTATAAAATCGCTTAACGTGTCTACCCTGTTTGGTTGCCTGATACGGAGTGCTGGGGAAAGGGTGGGTTGGGCTCTAAATCCAAGTATTAGCGAGTGCTTCTCCATGGGATTTGGAGGTTATTAACCAAAAGCCCACAACATGGGAATACCTGTGCTCCTTGAAAAAAGCGTGGACTCTGTATCCCCACCACCAGAACACACATGAAGAAGTTTTCTGCTATCCTGAGTCTGGGCTGGCAATTTCAGGTGACAGAAGCGGCTGGGTTCTAATAGAATCCCTTAGCTTGTAATCCCTGAGTGTTTCCCTAGGACTGACTCTGAGAGAAACCTGGGGGTTGGGCTTTGAGGCCAAATAGTAGCGAGTGTCCCCGATGGACTGAGGAAGTATTTAGATGAATTCTCCATAAAGGGAAACACCTGAGCACCCATTCATCTGCGTGGAGTGGGGCTTCAAATCTCCCCACCACACAAGGTTGGGTTCCAGTATCCTGAGGGTGGGGTAGTTCCTCCAACTGACATCAGCGTCTTGGTTTGAATAGAATCCCTTTGCTTGTCTTCCCTGATGGTTTGCCTAGGCCAGTGTGTGGTTGAAAGTGGGATTTGGGATCTAAAAGTAAGTATTAGCGTGTGCCTCTCCATGGGTAGTGGAGATGTTTAAACTACAACCCACAACTTGCGAATTACTGTGACCCCTGAAAAATGCGTGTGATTTGTTTCCCCACGTCCAGCACACACAGGAAGAAGTGTTCTGGGGTTGTGAGTGTGGGGAGGTTCCTCCAACAGACAGCAGCACCTGGGTTGTAATAGAATCCCTTAGCTTGACTTCCCTAAGTGTTTTCCTAGGCCTAGCAGTAAGCGATGGTGGGGGATGGGCTCTAAAGCCAAGTATTAGCGAGTGCATCTCTGTGGGTAGTGGAGGGTTTTAAACTACTTCCCCAACCTTGGAACACCTGTGCCCCATAAAGATGCGTGGAATCTGTTTCCCCACCTCCAGCACACACACGGAGACGTGCTCAGGTATCCTGATTGTGGGGAGGCTCCTCCAAATGACAGCAGCGCCTGGGTTCTAAAAGAATCCCTTAGCTTGTCTTCCCTGATGGCATGCCTAGGCTGGAGAGTGGGGGAAAGTGGGGGTTGGGCTCTAAACCAAGTATAAGCGAGAGCCTATCCATGGGATGTGGGTTTTTAACCTACAACCCACATCCATGGAATAAATGTGCCCCCTGAAAGATGCTTTGACTGTTTCCCTACATCCAGCACACACACGAAGATGTGTTCTTGTATTCTGAGTGTGGGGAAGTTCCTCAAACTGACAGCAGCACCTGGATTCTATTAGTATCCCTTAGCTTCTGTTCCCTGAGTGTTCTTTTAGGCCAGGCCATGAGGGAAAGCTGGGGGTTGGGCTTGGAGGCCACGTAGCAGTGAGTGCCCCCTGATCCATTGAGGAAGTACTTAGAGGACTTCTCCCTAAAGGGAACACCTTTTCCTGCATTCATCTGGGTGCAGTGGGGCTGCACAACTCTCCCACACCTAAGAATGTGTTCTGGAATTCTGAGTGCAGGGAAGTTCCTCCAACTGACAGCAGCGCCTGGGTTCTAATTGAATCCCTTTGCTTGTCTTCCCTGATGGAAAGCCTAGGCGGGAGTGCGGGGGAAAGTGTGGTTTGGGCTCCAAAACCAAGTATTTGCGATGACCTCTCTATGGTTTGTGGAGGTGTTTAAACTACATCCCTAACCTGGGAACAACTGTGCCCCCATAAAGATCCGTGGAGTCTGTTTCCACACCTCCAGCACACACACGAACACTTGCACAGTTATCCTGAGAGTGGGCAGCCTCCTCCAACTGAGAGCAGGGCCTTGGTTCTTATAAAATCGCTTAACTTGTCTACCCTGTTTGGTTGCCTGATACGGAGTGCTGGGGAAAGGGTGGGTTGGGCTCTAAATCCAAGTATTAGCGAGTGCTTCTCCATGGGATTTGGAGGTTATTAACCAAAAGCCCACAACATGGGAATACCTGTGCTCCTTGAAAAAAGCGTGGACTCTGTATCCCCACCACCAGAACACACATGAAGAAGTTTTCTGCTATCCTGAGTGTGGGCTGGCAATTTCAGGTGACAGAAGCGGCTGGGTTCTAATAGAATCCCTTAGCTTGTAATCCCTGAGTGTTTCCCTAGGACTGACTCTGAGAGAAACCTGGGGGTTGGGCTTTGAGGCCAAATAGTAGCGAGTGTCCCCGATGGACTGAGGAAGTATTTAGATGAATTCTCCATAAAGGGAAACACCTGAGCACCCATTCATCTGCGTGGAGTGGGGCTTCAAATCTCCCCACCACACAAGGTTGGGTTCCAGTATCCTGAGGGTGGGGTAGTTCCTCCAACTGACATCAGCATCTTGGTTTGAATAGAATCCCTTTGCTTGTCTTCCCTGATGGTTTGCCTAGGCCAGTGTGTGGTTGAAAGTGGGATTTGGGATCTAAAACTAAGTATTAGCGTGTGCCTCTCCATGGGTAGTGGAGATGTTTAAACTACAACCCACAACTTGGGAATTACTGTGACCCGTGAAAAATGCGTGTGCTTTGTTTCCCCACGTCCAGCACACACAGGAAGAAGTGTTCTGGGGTTCTGAGAGTGGGGAGGTTCCTCCAACAGACAGCAGCACCTGGGTTGTAATAGAATCCCTTAGCTTGACTTCCCTAAGTGTTTTCCTAGGCCTAGCAGTAAGCGATGGTGGGGGATGGGCTCTAAAGCCAAGTATTAGCGAGTGCATCTCTGTGGGTAGTGGAGGGTTTTAAACTACTTCCCCAACCTTGGAACACCTGTGCCCCATAAAGATGCGTGGAATCTGTTTCCCCACCTCCAGCACACACACGGAGACGTGCTCAGGTATCCTGATTGTGGGGAGGCTCCTCCAAATGACAGCAGCGCCTGGGTTCTAAAAGAATCCCTTAGCTTGTCTTCCCTGATGGCATGCCTAGGCTGGAGAGTGGGGGAAAGTGGGGGTTGGGCTCTAAACCAAGTATAAGCGAGAGCCTATCCATGGGATGTGGGTTTTTAACCTACAACCCACAACCATGGAATAAATGTGCCCCCTGAAAGATGCTTTGACTGTTTCCCTACATCCAGCACACACACGAAGATATGTTCTTGTATTCTGAGTGTGGGGAAGTTCCTCAAACTGACAGCAGCACCTGGATTCTATTAGTATCCCTTAGCTTCTGTTCCCTGAGTGTTCTTTTAGGCCAGGCCATGAGGGAATGCTGGGGGTTGGGCTTGGAGGCCACGTAGCAGTGAGTGCCCCCTGATCCATTGAGGAAGTACTTAGAGGACTTCTCCCTAAAGGGAACAGCTTTTCCTGCATTCATCTGGGTGCAGTGGGGCTGCACAACTCTCCCACACCTAAGAATGTGTTCTGGAATTCTGAGTGCAGGGAAGTTCCTCCAACTGACAGCAGCGCCTGGGTTCTAATTGAATCCATTTGCTTGTCTTCCCTGATGGAAAGCCTAGGCGGGAGTGCGGGGGAAAGTGTGGTTTGGGCTCCAAAACCAAGTATTTGCGATGACCTCTCTATGGTTTGTGGAGGTGTTTAAACTACATCCCTAACCTGGGAACACCTGTGCCCCCATAAAGATCCGTGGAGTCTGTTTCCACACCTCCAGCACACACACGAACACTTGCACAGTTATCCTGAGAGTGGGCAGCCTCCTCCAACTGAGAGCAGGGCCTTGGTTCTTATACAATCGCTTAACTTGTCTACCCTGTTTGGTTGCCTGATACGGAGTGCTGGGGAAAGGGTGGGTTGGGCTCTAAATCCAAGTATTAGCGAGTGCTTCTCCATGGGATTTGGAGGTTATTAACCAAAAGCCCACAACATGGGAATACCTGTGCTCCTTGAAAAAAGCGTGGACTCTGTATCCCCACCACCAGAACACACATGAAGAAGTTTTCTGCTATCCTGAGTGTGGGCTGGCAATTTCAGGTGACAGAAGCGGCTGGGTTCTAATAGAATCCCTTAGCTTGTAATCCCTGAGTGTTTCCCTAGGACTGACTCTGAGAGAAACCTGGGGGTTGGGCTTTGAGGCCAAATAGTAGCGAGTGTCCCCGATGGACTGAGGAAGTCTTTAGATGAATTCTCCATAAAGGGAAACACCTGAGCACCCATTCATCTGCGTGGAGTGGGGCTTCAAATCTCCCCACCACACAAGGTTGGGTTCCAGTATCCTGAGGGTGGGGTAGTTCCTCCAACTGACATCAGCGTCTTGGTTTGAATAGAATCCCTTTGGTTGTCTTCCCTGATGGTTTGCCTAGGCCAGTGTGTGGTTGAAAGTGGGATTTGGGATCTAAAACTAAGTATTAGCGTGTGCCTCTCCATGGGTAGTGGAGATGTTTAAACTACAACCCACAACTTGGGAATTACTGTGACCCCTGAAAAATGCGTGTGCTTTGTTTCCCCACGTCCAGCACACACAGGAAGAAGTGTTCTGGGGTTCTGAGTGTGGGGAGGTTCCTCCAACAGACAGCAGCACCTGGGTTGTAATAGAATCCCTTAGCTTGACTTCCCTAAGTGTTTTCCTAGGCCTAGCAGTAAGCGATGGTGGGGGATGGGCTCTAAAGCCAAGTATTAGCGAGTGCATCTCTGTGGGTAGTGGAGGGTTTTAAACTACTTCCCCAACCTTGGAACACCTGTGCGCCATAAAGATGCGTGGAATCTGTTTCCATACCTCCAGCACACACACGGAGACGTGCTCAGGTATCCTGATTGTGGGGAGGCTCCTCCAAATGACAGCAGCGCCTGGGTTCTAAAAGAATCCCTTAGCTTGTCTTCCCTGATGGCATGCCTAGGCTGGAGAGTGGGGGAAAGTGGGGGTTGGGCTCTAAACCAAGTATAAGCGAGAGCCTATCCATGGGATGTGGGTTTTTAACCTACAACCCACATCCATGGAATAAATGTGCCCCCTGAAAGATGCTTTGACTGTTTCCCTACATCCAGCACACACACGAAGATGTGTTCTTGTATTCTGAGTGTGGGGAAGTTCCTCAAACTGACAGCAGCACCTGGATTCTATTAGTATCCCTTAGCTTCTGTTCCCTGAGTGTTCTTTTAGGCCAGGCCATGAGGGAAAGCTGGGGGTTGGGCTTGGAGGCCACGTAGCAGTGAGTGCCCCCTGATCCATTGAGGAAGTACTTAGAGGACTTCTCCCTAAAGGGAACACCTTTTCCTGCATTCATCTGGGTGCAGTGGGGCTGCACAACTCTCCCACACCTAAGAATGTGTTCTGGAATTCTGAGTGCAGGGAAGTTCCTCCAACTGACAGCAGCGCCTGGGTTCTAATTGAATCCCTTTGCTTGTCTTCCCTGATGGAAAGCCTAGGCGGGAGTGCGGGGGAAAGTGTGGTTTGGGCTCCAAAACCAAGTATTTGCGATGACCTCTCTATGGTTTGTGGAGGTGTTTAAACTACATCCCTAACCTGGGAACAACTGTGCCCCCATAAAGATCCGTGGAGTCTGTTTCCACACCTCCAGCACACACACGAACACTTGCACAGTTATCCTGAGAGTGGGCAGCCTCCTCCAACTGAGAGCAGGGCCTTGGTTCTTATAAAATCGCTTAACTTGTCTACCCTGATTGGTTGCCTGATACGGAGTGCTGGGGAAAGGGTGGGTTGGGCTCTAAATCCAACTATTAGCGAGTGCTTCTCCATGGGATTTGGAGGTTATTAACCAAAAGCCCACAACATGGGAATACCTGTGCTCCTTGAAAAAAGCGTGGACTCTGTATCCCCACCACCAGAACACACATGAAGAAGTTTTCTGCTATCCTGAGTGTGGGCTGGCAATTTCAGGTGACAGAAGCGGCTGGGTTCTAATAGAATCCCTTAGCTTGTAATCCCTGAGTGTTTCCCTAGGACTGACTCTGAGAGAAACCTGGGGGTTGGGCTTTGAGGCCAAATAGTAGCGAGTGTCCCCGATGGACTGAGGAAGTCTTTAGATGAATTCTCCATAAAGGGAAACACCTGAGCACCCATTCATCTGCGTGGAGTGGGGCTTCAAATCTCCCCACCACACAAGGTTGGGTTCCAGTATCCTGAGGGTGGGGTAGTTCCTCCAACTGACATCAGCGTCTTGGTTTGAATAGAATCCCTTTGCTTGTCTTCCCTGATGGTTTGCCTAGGCCAGTGTGTGGTTGAAAGTGGGATTTGGGATCTAAAACTAAGTATTAGCGTGTGCCTCTCCATGGGTAGTGGAGATGTTTAAACTACAACCCACAACTTGGGAATTACTGTGACCCGTGAAAAATGCGTGTGCTTTGTTTCCCCACGTCCAGCACACACAGGAAGAAGTGTTCTGGGGTTCTGAGAGTGGGGAGGTTCCTCCAACAGACAGCAGCACCTGGGTTGTAATAGAATCCCTTAGCTTGACTTCCCTAAGTGTTTTCCTAGGCCTAGCAGTAAGCGATGGTGGGGGATGGGCTCTAAAGCCAAGTATTAGCGAGTGCATCTCTGTGGGTAGTGGAGGGTTTTAAACTACTTCCCCAACCTTGGAACACCTGTGCCCCATAAAGATGCGTGGAATCTGTTTCCCCACCTCCAGCACACACACGGAGACGTGCTCAGGTATCCTGATTGTGGGGAGGCTCCTCCAAATGACAGCAGCGCCTGGGTTCTAAAAGAATTCCTTAGCTTGTCTTCCCTGATGGAATGCCTAGGCTGGAGAGTGGGGGAAAGTGGGGGTTGGGCTCTAAACCAAGTATAAGCGAGAGCCTATCCATGGGATGTGGGTTTTTAGCCTACAACCCACAACCATGGAATAAATGTGCCCCCTGAAAGATGCTTTGACTGTTTCCCTACATCCAGCACACACACGAAGATGTGTTCTTGTATTCTGAGTGTGGAGAAGTTCCTCAAACTGACAGCAGCACCTGGATTCTATTAGTATCCCTTAGCTTCTGTTCCCTGAGTGTTGTTTTAGGCCAGGCCATGAGGGAAAGCTGGGGTTTGGGCTTGGAGGCCACGTAGCAGTGAGTGCCCCCTGATCCATTGAGGAAGTACTTAGAGGAATTCTCCCTAAAGCGAACACCTTTTCCTGCATTCATCTGGGTGCAGTGGGGCTGCACAACTCTCCCACACCTAAGAATGTGTTCTGGAATTCTGAGTGCAGGGAAGTTCCTCCAACTGACAGCAGCGCCTGGGTTCTAATTGAATCCCTTTGCTTGTCTTCCCTGATGGAAAGCCTAGGCGGGAGTGCGGGGAAAAGTGTGGTTTGGGCTCCAAAACCAAGTATTTGCGATGACCTCTCTATGGTTTGTGGAGGTTTTTAAACTACATCCCTAACCTGGGAACTCCTGTGACCCCGTAAAGATCCGTGGAGTCTGTTTCCACACCTCAAGCACACACACGAACACTTGCACAGTTATCTGAGAGTGGGCAGCCTCCTCCAACTGAGAGCAGGGCCTTGGTTCTTATAAAATCGCTTAACTTGTCTACCCTGTTTGGTTGCCTGATACGGAGTGCTGGGGAAAGGGTGGGTTGGGCTCTAAATCCAAGTATTAGCGAGTGCTTCTCCATGGGATTTGGAGGTTATTAACCAAAAGCCCACAACATGGGAATACCTGTGCTCCTTGAAAAAAGCGTGGACTCTGTATCCCCACCACCAGAACACACATGAAGAAGTTTTCTGCTATCCTGAGTGTGGGCTGGCAATTTCAGGTGACAGAAGCGGCTGGGTTCTAATAGAATCCCTTAGCTTGTAATCCCTGAGTGTTTCCCTAGGACTGACTCTGAGAGAAACCTGGGGGTTGGGCTTTGAGGCCAAATAGTAGCGAGTGTCCCCGATGGACTGAGGAAGTCTTTAGATGAATTCTCCATAAAGGGAAACACCTGAGCACCCATTCATCTGCGTGGAGTGGGGCTTCAAATCTCCCCACCACACAAGGTTGGGTTCCAGTATCCTGAGGGTGGGGTAGTTCCTCCAACTGACATCAGCGTCTTGGTTTGAATAGAATCCCTTTGCTTGTCTTCCCTGATGGTTTGCCTAGGCCAGTGTGTGGTTGAATTGGGATTTGGGATATAAAACTAAGTATTAGCGTGTGCCTCTCCATGGGTAGTGGAGATGTTTAAACTACAACCCACAACTTGGGAATTACTGTGACCCGTGAAAAATGCGTGTGCTATGTTTCCCCACGTCCAGCACACACAGGAAGAAGTGTTCTGGGGTTCTGAGAGTGGGGAGGTTCCTCCAACAGACAGCAGCACCTGGGTTGTAATAGAATCCCTTAGCTTGACTTCCCTAAGTGTTTTCCTAGGCCTAGCAGTAAGCGATGGTGGGGGATGGGCTCTAAAGCCAAGTATTAGCGAGTGCATCTCTGTGGGTAGTGGAGGGTTTTAAACTACTTCCCCAACCTTGGAACACCTGTGCCCCATAAAGATGCGTGGAATCTGTTTCCCCACCTCCAGCACACACACGGAGACGTGCTCAGGTATCCTGATTGTGGGGAGGCTCCTCCAAATGACAGCAGCGCCTGGGTTCTAAAAGAATCCCTTAGCTTGTCTTCCCTGATGGCATGCCTAGGCTGGAGAGTGGGGGAAAGTGGGGGTTGGGCTCTAAACCAAGTATAAGCGAGAGCCTATCCATGGGATGTGGGTTTTTAACCTACAACCCACAACCATGGAATAAATGTGCCCCCTGAAAGATGCTTTGACTCTTTCCCTACATCCAGCACACACACGAAGATGTGTTCTTGTATTCTGAGTGTGGGGAAGTTCCTCAAACTGACAGCAGCACCTGGATTCTATTAGTATCCCTTAGCTTCTGTTCCCTGAGTGTTCTTTTAGGCCAGGCCATGAGGGAATGCTGGGGGTTGGGCTTGGAGGCCACGTAGCAGTGAGTGCCCCCTGATCCATTGAGGAAGTACTTAGAGGACTTCTCCCTAAAGGGAACAGCTTTTCCTGCATTCATCTGGGTGCAGTGGGGCTGCACAACTCTCCCACACCTAAGAATGTGTTCTGGAATTCTGAGTGCAGGGAAGTTCCTCCAACTGACAGCAGCGCCTGGGTTCTAATTGAATCCATTTGCTTGTCTTCCCTGATGGAAAGCCTAGGCGGGAGTGCGGGGGAAAGTGTGGTTTGGGCTCCAAAACCAAGTATTTGCGATGACCTCTCTATGGTTTGTGGAGGTGTTTAAACTACATCCCTAACCTGGGAACACCTGTGCCCCCATAAAGATCCGTGGAGTCTGTTTCCACACCTCCAGCACACACACGAACACTTGCACAGTTATCCTGAGAGTGGGCAGCCTCCTCCAACTGAGAGCAGGGCCTTGGTTCTTATAAAATCACTTAAGTTGTCTACCCTGTTTGGTTGCCTGATACGGAGTGCTGGGGAAAGGGTGGGTTGGGCTCTAAATCCAAGTATTAGCGAGTGCTTCTCCATGGGATTTGGAGGTTATTAACCAAAAGCCCACAACATGGGAATACCTGTGCTCCTTGAAAAAAGCGTGGACTCTGTATCCCCACCACCAGAACACACATGAAGAAGTTTTCTGCTATCCTGAATGTGGGCTGGCATTTTCAGGTGACAGAAGCGGCTGGGTTCTAATAGAATCCCTTAGCTTGTAATCCCTGAGTGTTTCCCTAGGACTGACTCTGAGAGAAACCTGGGGGTTGGGCTTTGAGGCCAAATAGTAGCGAGTGTCCCCGATGGACTGAGGAAGTGTTTAGATGAATTCTCCATAAAGGGAAACACCTGAGCACCCATTCATCTGCGTGGAGTGGGGCTTCAAATCTCCCCACCACACAAGGTTGGGTTCCAGTATCCTGAGGGTGGGGTAGTTCCTCCAACTGACATCAGCGTCTTGGTTTGAATAGAATCCCTTTGCTTGTCTTCCCTGATGGTTTGCCTAGGCCAGTGTGTGGTTGAAAGTGGGATTTGGGATCTAAAACTAAGTATTAGCGTGTGCCTCTCCATGGGTAGTGGAGATGTTTAAACTACAACCCACAACTTGGGAATTACTGTGACCCGTGAAAAATGCGTGTGCTATGTTTCCCCACGTCCAGCACACACAGGAAGAAGTGTTCTGGGGTTCTGAGAGTGGGGAGGTTCCTCCAACAGACAGCAGCACCTGGGTTGTAATAGAATCCCTTAGCTTGACTTCCCTAAGTGTTTTCCTAGGCCTAGCAGTAAGCGATGGTGGGGGATGGGCTCTAAAGCCAAGTATTAGCGAGTGCATCTCTGTGGGTAGTGGAGGGTTTTAAACTACTTCCCCAACCTTGGAACACCTGTGCCCCATAAAGATGCGTGGAATCTGTTTCCCCACCTCCAGCACACACACGGAGACGTGCTCAGGTATCCTGATTGTGGGGAGGCTCCTCCAAATGACAGCAGCGCCTGGGTTCTAAAAGAATCCCTTAGCTTGTCTTCCCTGATGGCATGCCTAGGCTGGAGAGTGGGGGAAAGTGGGGGTTGGGCTCTAAACCAAGTATAAGCGAGAGCCTATCCATGGGATGTGGGTTTTTAACCTACAACCCACAACCATGGAATAAATGTGCCCCCTGAAAGATGCTTTGACTCTTTCCCTACATCCAGCACACACACGAAGATGTGTTCTTGTATTCTGAGTGTGGGGAAGTTCCTCAAACTGACAGCAGCACCTGGATTCTATTAGTATCCCTTAGCTTCTGTTCCCTGAGTGTTCTTTTAGGCCAGGCCATGAGGGAAAGCTGGGGTTTGGGCTTGGAGGCCACGTAGCAGTGAGTGCCCCCTGATCCATTGAGGAAGTACTTAGAGGACTTCTCCCTAAAGCGAACACCTTTTCCTGCATTCATCTGGGTGCAGTGGGGCTGCACAACTCTCCCAAACCTAAGAATGTGTTCTGGAATTCTGAGTGCAGGGAAGTTCCTCCAACTGACAGCAGCGCCTGGGTTCTAATTGAATCCCTTTGCTTGTCTTCCCTGATGGAAAGCCTAGGCGGGAGTGCGGGGAAAAGTGTGGTTTGGGCTCCAAAACCAAGTATTTGCGATGACCTCTCTATGGTTTGTGGAGGTTTTTAAACTACATCCCTAACCTGGGAACTCCTGTGACCCCGTAAAGATCCGTGGAGTCTGTTTCCACACCTCAAGCACACACACGAACACTTGCACAGTTATCTGAGAGTGGGCAGCCTCCTCCAACTGAGAGCAGGGCCTTGGTTCTTATAAAATCGCTTAACTTGTCTACCCTGTTTGGTTGCCTGATACGGAGTGCTGGGGAAAGGGTGGGTTGGGCTCTAAATCCAAGTATTAGCGAGTGCTTCTCCATGGGATTTGGAGGTTATTAACCAAAAGCCCACAACATGGGAATACCTGTGCTCCTTGAAAAAAGCGTGGACTCTGTATCCCCACCACCAGAACACACATGAAGAAGTTTTCTGCTATCCTGAGTGTGGGCTGGCAATTTCAGGTGACAGAAGCGGCTGGGTTCTAATAGAATCCCTTAGCTTGTAATCCCTGAGTGTTTCCCTAGGACTGACTCTGAGAGAAACCTGGGGGTTGGGCTTTGAGGCCAAATAGTAGCGAGTGTCCCCGATGGACTGAGGAAGTCTTTAGATGAATTCTCCATAAAGGGAAACACCTGAGCACCCATTCATCTGCGTGGAGTGGGGCTTCAAATCTCCCCACCACACAAGGTTGGGTTCCAGTATCCTGAGGGTGGGGTAGTTCCTCCAACTGACATCAGCGTCTTGGTTTTAATAGAATCCTTTGCTTGTCTTCCCTGATGGTTTGCCTAGGCCAGTGTGTGGTTGAAAGTGGGATTTGGGATCTAAAACTAAGTATTACCGTGTGCTTCTCCATGGGTAGTGGAGATGTTTAAACTACAACCCACAACTTGGGAATTACTGTGACCCCTGAAAAATGCGTGTGCTCTGTTTCCCCACGTCCAGCTCACACAGGAAGAAGTGTTCTGGGGTTCTGAGTGTGGGGAGGTTCCTCCAACAGACAGCAGCACCTGGGTTGTAATAGAATCCCTTAGCTTGACTTCCCTAAGTGTTTTCCCAGGAATAGCAGTAAGCGATGGTGGGGGATGGGCTCTAAAGCCAAGTATTAGCGAGTGCATCTCTGTGGGTAGTGGAGGGTTTTAAACTACTTCCCCAACCTTGGAACACCTGTGCCCCATAAAGATGCGTGGAATCTGTTTCCCCACCTCCAGCACACACACGGAGACGTGCTCAGGTATCCTGATTGTGGGGAGGCTCCTCCAAATGACAGCAGCGCCTGGGTTCTAAAAGAATCCCTTAGCTTGTCTTCCCTGATGGCATGCCTAGGCTGGAGAGTGGGGGAAAGTGGGGGTTGGGCTCTAAACCAAGTATAAGCGAGAGCCTATCCATGGGATGTGGGTTTTTAACCTACAACCCACAACCATGGAATAAATGTGCCCCCTGAAAGATGCTTTGACTGTTTCCCTACATCCAGCACACACAAGAAGATGTGTTCTTGTATTCTGAGTGTGGGGAAGTTCCTCAAACTGACAGCAGCACCTGGATTCTATTAGTATCCCTTAGCTTCTGTTCCCTGAGTGTTCTTTTAGGCCAGGCCATGAGGGAAAGCTGGGGGTTGGGCTTAGAGGCCACGTAGCAGTGAGTGCCCCCTGATCCATTGAGGAAGTACTTAGAGGACTTCTCCCTAAAGGGAACACCTTTTCCTGCATTCATCTGGGTGCAGTGGGGCTGCACAACTCTCCCACACCTAAGAATATGTTCTGGAATTCTGAGTGCAGGGAAGTTCCTCCAACTGACAGCAGCGCCTGGGTTCTAATTGAATCCCTTTGCTTGTCTTCCCTGATGGAAAGCCTAGGCGGGAGTGCGGGGGAAAGTGTTGTTTGAGCTCCAAAACCAAGTATTTGCGATGACCTCTCTATGGTTTGTGGAGGTGTTTAAACTACATCCCTAACCTGGGAACACCTATGCCCCCATAAAGATCCGTGGAGTCTGTTTCCACACCTCCAGCACACACACGAACACTTGCACAGTTATCCTGAGAGTGGGCAGCCTCCTCCAACTGAGAGCAGGGCCTTGGTTCTTATAAAATCGCTTAATTGTCTACCCTGTTTGGTTGCCTCATACGGAGTGCTGGGGAAAGGTTGGGTTGGGCTCTAAATCCAAGTATTAGCGAGTGCTTCTCCATGGGATTTGGAGGTTATTAACCAAAAGCCCACAACATGGGAATACCTGTGCTCCTTGAAAAAAGCGTGGACTCTGTATCCCCACCACCAGAACACACATGAAGAAGTTTTCTGCTATCCTGAGTGTGGGCTGGCAATTTCAGGTGACAGAAGCGGCTGGGTTCTAATAGAATCCCTTAGCTTGTAATCCCTGAGTGTTTCCCTAGGACTGACTCTGAGAGAAACCTGGGGGTTGGGCTTTGAGGCCAAATAGTAGCGAGTGTCCCCGATGGACTGAGGAAGTATTTAGATGAATTCTCCATAAAGGGAAACACCTGAGCACCCATTCATCTGCGTGGAGTGGGGCTTCAAATCTCCCCACCACACAAGGTTGGGTTCCAGTATCCTGAGGGTGGGGTAGTTCCTCCAACTGACATCAGCGTCTTGGTTTTAATAGAATCCTTTGCTTGTCTTCCCTGATGGTTTGCCTAGGCCAGTGTGTGGTTGAAAGTGGGATTTAGGTCTAAAACTAAGTATTACCGTGTGCTTCTCCATGGGTAGTGGAGATGTTTAAACTACAACCCACAACTTGGGAATTACTGTGACCCCTGAAAAATGCGTGTGCTCTGTTTCCCCACGTCCAGCACACACAGGAAGAAGTGTTCTGGGGTTCTGAGTGTGGGGAGGTTCCTCCAACAGACAGCAGCTCCTGGGTTGTAATAGAATCCCTTAGCTTGACTTCCCTAAGTGTTTTCCCAGGCCTAACAGTAAGCGATGGTGGGGGATGGGCTCTAAAGCCAAGTATTAGCGAGTGCATCTCTGTGGGTAGTGGAGGGTTTTAAACTACTTCCCCAACCTTGGAACACCTGTGCCCCATAAAGATGCGTGGAATCTGTTTCCCCACCTCCAGCACACACACGGAGACGTGCTCAGGTATCCTGATTGTGGGGAGGCTCCTCCAAATGACAGCAGCGCCTGGGTTCTAAAAGAATCCCTTAGCTTGTCTTCCCTGATGGCATGCCTAGGCTGGAGAGTGGGGGAAAGTGGGGGTTGGGCTCTATACCAAGTATAAGCGAGAGCCTATCCATGGGATGTGGGTTTTTAACCTACAACCCACAACCATGGAATAAATGTGCCCCCTGAAAGATGCTTTGACTCTTTCCCTACATCCAGCACACACACGAAGATGTGTTCTTGTATTCTGAGTGTGGGGAAGTTCCTCAAACTGTCAGCAGCACCTGGATTCTATTAGTATCCCTTAGCTTCTGTTCCCTGAGTGTTCTTTTAGGCCAGGCCATGAGGGAAAGCTGGGGGTTGGGCTTGGAGGCCACGTAGCAGTGAGTGCCCCCTGATCCATTGAGGAAGTACTTAGAGGACTTCTCCCTAAAGGGAACAGCTTTTCCTGCATTCATCTGGGTGCAGTGGGGCTGCACAACTCTCCCACACCTAAGAATTTGTTCTGGAATTCTGAGTGCAGGGAAGTTCCTCCAACTGACAGCAGCGCCTGGGTTCTAATTGAATCCCTTTGCTTGTCTTCCCTGATGGAAAGCCTAGGCGGGAGTGCGGGAGAAAGTGTGGTTTGGGCTCCAAAACCAAGTATTTGCGATGACCTCTCTATGGTTTGTGGAGGTGTTTAAACTACATCCCTAACCTGGGAACACCTGTGCCCCATAAAGATCCGTGGAGTCTGTTTCCACACCTCCAGCACACACACGAACACTTGCACAGTTATCCTGAGAGTGGGCAGCCTCCTCCAACTGAGAGCAGGGCCTTGGTTCTTATAAAATCGCTTAACTTGTCTACCCTGTTTGGTTGCCTGATACGGAATGCTGGGGAAAGGGTGGGTTGGGCTCTAAATCCAAGTATTAGCGAGTGCTTCTCCATGGGATTTGGAGGTTATTAACCAAAAGCCCACAACATGGGAATACCTGTGCTCCTTGAAAAAAGCGTGGACTCTGTATCCCCACCACCAGAACACACATGAAGAAGTTTTCTGCTATCCTGAGTGTGGGCTGGCAATTTCAGGTGACAGAAGCGGCTGGGTTCTAATAGAATCCCTTAGCTTGTAATCCCTGAGTGTTTCCCTAGGACTGACTCTGAGAGAAACCTGGGGGTTGGGCTTTGAGGCCAAATAGTAGCGAGTGTCCCCGATGGACTGAGGAAGTATTTAGATGAATTCTCCATAAAGGGAAACACCTGAGCACCCATTCATCTGCGTGGAGTGGGGCTTCAAATCTCCCCACCACACAAGGTTGGGTTCCAGTATCCTGAGGGTGGGGTAGTTCCTCCAACTGACATCAGCGTCTTGGTTTGAATAGAATCCCTTTGCTTGTCTTCCCTGATGGTTTGCCTAGGCCAGTGTGTGGTTGAAAGTGGGATTTGGGATCTAAAACTAAGTATTAGCGTGTGCCTCTCCATGGGTAGTGGAGATGTTTAAACTACAACCCACAACTTGGGAATTACTGTGACCCCTGAAAAATGCGTGTGCTATGTTTCCCCACGTCCAGCACACACAGGAAGAAGTGTTCTGGGGTTCTGAGAGTGGGGAGGTTCCTCCAACAGACAGCAGCACCTGGGTTGTAATAGAATCCCTTAGCTTAACTTCCCAACGTGTGTTCATCGGCCTAGCAGTAAGCGATGGTGGGGGATGGGCTCTAAAGCCAAGTATTAGCGAGTGCATCTCTGTGGGTAGTGGAGGGTTTTAAACTACTTCCCCAACCTTGGAACACCTGTGCCCCATAAAGATGCGTGGAATCTGTTTCCCCACCTCCAGCACACACACGGAGACGTGCTCAGGTATCCTGATTGTGGGGAGGCTCCTCCAAATGACAGCAGCGCCTGGGTTCTAAAAGAATCCCTTAGCTTGTCTTCCCTGATGGCATGCCTAGGCTGGAGAGTGGGGGAAAGTGGGGGTTGGGCTCTAAACCAAGTATAAGCGAGAGCCTATCCATGGGATGTGGGTTTTTAACCTACAACCCACAACCATGGAATAAATGTGCCCCCTGAAAGATGCTTTGACTGTTTCCCTACATCCAGCACACACACGAAGATGTGTTCTTGTATTCTGAGTGTGGGGAAGTTCCTCAAACTGACAGCAGCACCTGGATTCTATTAGTATCCCTTAGCTTCTGTTCCCTGAGTGTTCTTTTAGGCCAGACCATGAGGGAAAGCTGGGGGTTGGGCTTGGAGGCCACGTAGCAGTGAGTGCCCCCTGATCCATTGAGGAAGTACTTAGAGGACTTCTCCCTAAAGGGAACACCTTTTCCTGCATTCATCTGGGTGCAGTGGGGCTGCACAACTCTCCCACACCTAAGAATGTGTTCTGGAATTCTGAGTGCAGGGAAGTTCCTCCAACTGACAGCAGCGCCTGGGTTCTAATTGAATCCCTTTGCTTGTCTTCCCTGATGGAAAGCCTAGGCGGGAGTGCGGGGGAAAGTGTGGTTTGGGCTCCAAAACCAAGTATTTGCGATGACCTCTCTATGGTTTGTGGAGGTGTTTAAACTACATCCCTAACCTGGGAACTCATGTGCCCCCATGAAGATCCGTGGAGTCTGTTTCCACACCTCCAGCACACACACGAACACTTGCACAGTTATCCTGAGAGTGGGCAGCCTCCTCCAACTGAGAGCAGGGCCTTGGTTCTTATAAAATCGCTTAACTTGTCTACCCTGTTTGGTTGCCTGATACGGAGTGCTGGGGAAAGGGTGGGTTGGGCTCTAAATCCAAGTATTAGCGAGTGCTTCTCCATGGGATTTGGAGGTTATTAACCAAAAGCCCACAACATGGGAATACCTGTGCTCCTTGAAAAAAGCGTGGACTCTGTATCCCCACCACCAGAACACATATGAAGAAGTTTTCTGCTATCCTGAATGTGGGCTGGCAATTTCAGGTGACAGAGCGTCTGGGTTCCAATAGAATCCCTTAGCTTGTAATCCCTGAGTGTTTCCCTAGGACTGACTCTGAGAGAAACCTGGGGGTTGGGCTTTGAGGCCAAATAGTAGCGAGTGTCCCCGATGGACTGAGGAAGTCTTAAGATGAATTCTCCATAAAGGGAAACACCTGAGCACCCATTCATCTGCGTGGAGTTGGGCTTCAAATCTCCCCACCACACAAGGTTGTGTTCCAGTATCCTGAGGGTGGGGTAGTTCCTCCAACTGACATCAGCGTCTTGGTTTGAATAGAATCCCTTTGCTTGTCTTCCCTGATGGTTTGCCTAGGCCAGTGTGTGGTTGAAAGTGGGATTTGGGATCTAAACTAAGTATTAGCGTGTGCCTCTCCATGGGTAGTGGAGATGTTTAAACTACAACCCACAACTTGGGAATTACTGTGACCCCTGGAAAATGCGTGTGCTATGTTTCCCCACGTCCAGCACACTCAGGAAGAAGTGTTCTGGGGTTCTGAGTGTGGGGAGGTTCCTCCAACAGACAGCAGCACCTGGGTTGTAATAGAATCCCTTAGCTTGACTTCCCTAAGTGTTTTCCTAGGCCTAGCAGTAAGCGATGGTGGGGGATGGGCTCTAAAGCCAAGTATTAGCGAGTGCATCTCTGTGGGTAGTGGAGGGTTTTAAACTACTTCCCTAACCTTGGAACACCTGTGCCCCATAAAGATGCGTGGAATCTGTTTCCCCACCTCCAGCACACACACGGAGACGTGCTCAGGTATCCTGATTGTGGGGAGGCTCCTCCAAATGACAGCAACGCCTGGGTTCTAAAAGAATCCCTTAGCTTGTCTTCCCTGATGGCATGCCTAGGCTGGAGAGTGGGGGAAAGTGGGGGTTGGGCTCTAAACCAAGTATAAGCGAGAGCCTATCCATGGGATGTGGGTTTTTAACCTACAACCCACAACCATGGAATACATGTGCCCCCTGAATGATGCTTTGACTGTTTCCCTACACCCAGCACACACACGAAGATGTGTTCTTGTATTCTGAGTGTGGGGAAGTTCCTCAAACTGACAGCAGCACCTGGATTCTATTAGTATCCCTTAGCTTCTGTTACCTGAGTGTTCTTTTAAGCCAGGCCATGAGGGAAAGCTGGGGGTTGGGCTTGGAGGCCACGTAGCAGTGAGTGCCCCCTGATCCATTGAGGAAGTACTTAGAGGACTTCTCCCTAAAGGGAACACCTTTTCCTGCATTCATCTGGGTGCAGTGGGGCTGCACATCTCTCCCACACCTAAGAATGTGTTCTGGAATTCTGAGTGCAGGGAAGTTCCTCCAACTGACAGCAGCGCCTGGGTTCTAATTGAATCCCTTTGCTTGTCTTCCCTGATGGAAAGCCTAGGCGGGAGTGCGGGGGAAAGTGTGGTTTGGGCTCCAAAACCAAGTATTTGCGATGACCTCTCTATGGCTTGTGGAGGTGTTTAAACTACATCCCTAACCTGGGAACACCTGTGCCCCCATAAAGATCCGTGGAGTCTGTTTCCACACCTCCAGCACACACACGAACACTTGCACAGTTATCCTGAGAGTGGGCAGCCTCCTCCAACTGAGAGCAGGGCCTTGGTTCTTATAAAATCGCTTAACTTGTCTACCCTGTTTGGTTGCCTGATACGGAGTGCTGGGGAAAGGGTGGGTTGGGCTCTAAATCCAAGTATTAGCGAGTGCTTCTCCATGGGAATTGGAGGTTATTAACCAAAACCCACAACATGGGAATACCTGTGCTCCTTGAAAAAAGCGTGGACTCTGTATCCCCACCACCAGAACACACATGAAGAAGTTTTCTGCTATCCTGAGTGTGGGCTGGCAATTTCAGGTGACAGAAGCGGCTGGGTTCTAATAGAATCCCTTAGCTTGTAATCCCTGAGTGTTTCCCTAGGACTGACTCTGAGAGAAACCTGGGGGTTGGGCTTTGAGGCCAAATAGTAGCGAGTGTCCCCGATGGACTGAGGAAGTATTTAGATGAATTCTCCATAAAGGGAAACACCTGAGCACCCATTCATCTGCGTGGAGTGGGGCTTCAAATCTCCCCACCACACAAGGTTGGGTTCCAGTATCCTGAGGGTGGGGTAGTTCCTCCAACTGACATCAGCATCTTGGTTTGAATAGAATCCCTTTGCTTGTCTTCCCTGATGGTTTGCCTAGGCCAGTGTGTGGTTGAAAGTGGGATTTGGGATCTAAAACTAAGTATTAGCGTGTGCCTCTCCATGGGTAGTGGAGATGTTTAAACTACAACCCACAACTTGGGAATTACTGTGACCCCTGGAAAATGCGTGTGCTATGTTTCCCCACGTCCAGCACACACAGGAAGAAGTGTTCTGGGGTTCTGAGTGTGGGGAGGTTCCTCCAACAGACAGCAGCACCTGGGTTGTAATAGAATCCCTTAGCTTGACTTCCCTAAGTGTTTTCCTAGGCCTAGCAGTAAGCGATGGTGTGGGATGGGCTCTAAAGCCAAGTATTAGCGAGTGCATCTCTGTGGGTAGTGGAGGGTTTTAAACTACTTCCCTAACCTTGGAACACCTGTGCCCCATAAAGATGCGTGGAATCTGTTTCCCCACCTCCAGCACACACACGGAGACGTGCTCAGGTATCCTGATTGTGGGGAGGCTCCTCCAAATGACAGCAACGCCTGGGTTCTAAAAGAATTCCTTAGCTTGTCTTCCCTGATGGCATGCCTAGGCTGGAGAGTGGGGGAAAGTGGGGGTTGGGCTCTAAACCAAGTATAAGCGAGAGCCTATCCATGGGATGTGGGTTTTTAACCTACAACCCACAACCATGGAATACATGTGCCCCCTGAAATATGCTTTGACTCTTTCCCTACACCCAGCACACACACGAAGATGTGTTCTTGTATTCTGAGTGTGGGGAAGTTCCTCAAACTGACAGCAGCACCTGGATTCTATTAGTATCCCTTAGCTTCTGTTACCTGAGTGTTCTTTTAGGCCAGGCCATGAGGGAAAGCTGGGGGTTGGGCTTGGAGGCCACGTAGCAGTGAGTGCCCCCTGATCCATTGAGGAAGTACTTAGAGGACTTCTCCCTAAAGGGAACACCTTTTCCTGCATTCATCTGGGTGCAGTGGGGCTGCACATCTCTCCCACACCTAAGAATGTGTTCTGGAATTCTGAGTGCAGGGAAGTTCCTCCAACTGACAGCAGCGCCTGGGTTCTAATTGAATCCCTTTGCTTGTCTTCCCTGATGGAAAGCCTAGGCGGGAGTGCGGGGGAAAGTGTTGTTTGAGCTCCAAAACCAAGTATTTGCGATGACCTCTCTATGGTTTGTGGAGGTGTTTAAACTACATCCCTAACCTGGGAACACCTATGCCCCCATAAAGATCCGTGGAGTCTGTTTCCACACCTCCAGCACACACACGAACACTTGCACAGTTATCCTGAGAGTGGGCAGCCTCCTCCAACTGAGAGCAGGGCCTTGGTTCTTATAAAATCGCTTAATTGTCTACCCTGTTTGGTTGCCTCATACGGAGTGCTGGGGAAAGGTTGGGTTGGGCTCTAAATCCAAGTATTAGCGAGTGCTTCTCCATGGGATTTGGAGGTTATTAACCAAAAGCCCACAACATGGGAATACCTGTGCTCCTTGAAAAAAGCGTGGACTCTGTATCCCCACCACCAGAACACACATGAAGAAGTTTTCTGCTATCCTGAGTGTGGGCTGGCAATTTCAGGTGACAGAAGCGGCTGGGTTCTAATAGAATCCCTTAGCTTGTAATCCCTGAGTGTTTCCCTAGGACTGACTCTGAGAGAAACCTGGGGGTTGGGCTTTGAGGCCAAATAGTAGCGAGTGTCCCCGATGGACTGAGGAAGTCTTTAGATGAATTCTCCATAAAGGGAAACACCTGAGCACCCATTCATCTGCGTGGAGTGGGGCTTCAAATCTCCCCACCACACAAGGTTGGGTTCCAGTATCCTGAGGGTGGGGTAGTTCCTCCAACTGACATCAGCGTCTTGGTTTTAATAGAATCCTTTGCTTGTCTTCCCTGATGGTTTGCCTAGGCCAGTGTGTGGTTGAAAGTGGGATTTAGGTCTAAAACTAAGTATTACCGTGTGCTTCTCAATGGGTAGTGGAGATGTTTAAACTACAACCCACAACTTGGGAATTACTGTGACCCCTGAAAAATGCGTGTGCTCTGTTTCCCCACGTCCAGCACACACAGGAAGAAGTGTTCTGGGGTTCTGAGTGTGGGGAGGTTCCTCCAACAGACAGCAGCTCCTGGGTTGTAATAGAATCCCTTAGCTTGACTTCCCTAAGTGTTTTCCCAGGCCTAACAGTAAGCGATGGTGGGGGATGGGCTCTAAAGCCAAGTATTAGCGAGTGCATCTCTGTGGGTAGTGGAGGGTTTTAAACTACTTCCCCAACCTTGGAACACCTGTGCCCCATAAAGATGCGTGGAATCTGTTTCCCCACCTCCAGCACACACACGGAGACGTGCTCAGGTATCCTGATTGTGGGGAGGCTCCTCCAAATGACAGCAGCGCCTGGGTTCTAAAAGAATCCCTTAGCTTGTCTTCCCTGATGGCATGCCTAGGCTGGAGAGTGGGGGAAAGTGGGGGTTGGGCTCTAAACCAAGTATAAGCGAGAGCCTATCCATGGGATGTGGGTTTTTAACCTACAACCCACAACCATGGAATAAATGTGCCCCCTGAAAGATGCTTTGACTCTTTCCCTACATCCAGCACACACACGAAGATGTGTTCTTGTATTCTGAGTGTGGGGAAGTTCCTCAAACTGTCAGCAGCACCTGGATTCTATTAGTATCCCTTAGCTTCTGTTCCCTGAGTGTTCTTTTAGGCCAGGCCATGAGGGAAAGCTGGGGGTTGGGCTTGGAGGCCACGTAGCAGTGAGTGCCCCCTGATCCATTGAGGAAGTACTTAGAGGACTTCTCCCTAAAGGGAACAGCTTTTCCTGCATTCATCTGGGTGCAGTGGGGCTGCACAACTCTCCCACACCTAAGAATGTGTTCTGGAATTCTGAGTGCAGGGAAGTTCCTCCAACTGACAGCAGCGCCTGGGTTCTAATTGAATCCCTTTGCTTGTCTTCCCTGATGGAAAGCCTAGGCGGGAGTTCGGGAGAAAGTGTGGTTTGGGCTCCAAAACCAAGTATTTGCGATGACCTCTCTATGGTTTGTGGAGGTGTTTAAACTACATCCCTAACCTGGGAACACCTGTGCCCCATAAAGATCCGTGGAGTCTGTTTCCACACCTCCAGCACACACACGAACACTTGCACAGTTATCCTGAGAGTGGGCAGCCTCCTCCAACTGAGAGCAGGGCCTTGGTTCTTATAAAATCGCTTAACTTGTCTACCCTGTTTGGTTGCCTGATACGGAATGCTGGGGAAAGGGTGGGTTGGGCTCTAAATCCAAGTATTAGCGAGTGCTTCTCCATGGGATTTGGAGGTTATTAACCAAAAGCCCACAACATGGGAATACCTGTGCTCCTTGAAAAAAGCGTGGACTCTGTATCCCCACCACCAGAACACACATGAAGAAGTTTTCTGCTATCCTGAGTGTGGGCTGGCAATTTCAGGTGACAGAAGCGGCTGGGTTCTAATAGAATCCCTTAGCTTGTAATCCCTGAGTGTTTCCCTAGGACTGACTCTGAGAGAAACCTGGGGGTTGGGCTTTGAGGCCAAATAGTAGCGAGTGTCCCCGATGGACTGAGGAAGTATTTAGATGAATTCTCCATAAAGGGAAACACCTGAGCACCCATTCATCTGCGTGGAGTGGGGCTTCAAATCTCCCCACCACACAAGGTTGGGTTCCAGTATCCTGAGGGTGGGGTAGTTCCTCCAACTGACATCAGCGTCTTGGTTTGAATAGAATCCCTTTGCTTGTCTTCCCTGATGGTTTGCCTAGGCCAGTGTGTGGTTGAAAGTGGGATTTGGGATCTAAAACTAAGTATTAGCGTGTGCCTCTCCATGGGTAGTGGAGATGTTTAAACTACAACCCACAACTTGGGAATTACTGTGACCCCTGAAAAATGCGTGTGCTATGTTTCCCCACGTCCAGCACACACAGGAAGAAGTGTTCTGGGGTTCTGAGAGTGGGGAGGTTCCTCCAACAGACAGCAGCACCTGGGTTGTAATAGAATCCCTTAGCTTAACTTCCCAACGTGTGTTCATCGGCCTAGCAGTAAGCGATGGTGGGGGATGGGCTCTAAAGCCAAGTATTAGCGAGTGCATCTCTGTGGGTAGTGGAGGGTTTTAAACTACTTCCCCAACCTTGGAACACCTGTGCCCCATAAAGATGCGTGGAATCTGTTTCCCCACCTCCAGCACACACACGGAGACGTGCTCAGGTATCCTGATTGTGGGGAGGCTCCTCCAAATGACAGCAGCGCCTGGGTTCTAAAAGAATCCCTTAGCTTGTCTTCCCTGATGGCATGCCTAGGCTGGAGAGTGGGGGAAAGTGGGGGTTGGGCTCTAAACCAAGTATAAGCGAGAGCCTATCCATGGGATGTGGGTTTTTAACCTACAACCCACAACCATGGAATAAATGTGCCCCCTGAAAGATGCTTTGACTGTTTCCCTACATCCAGCACACACACGAAGATGTGTTCTTGTATTCTGAGTGTGGGGAAGTTCCTCAAACTGACAGCAGCACCTGGATTCTATTAGTATCCCTTAGCTTCTGTTCCCTGAGTGTTCTTTTAGGCCAGACCATGAGGGAAAGCTGGGGGTTGGGCTTGGAGGCCACGTAGCAGTGAGTGCCCCCTGATCCATTGAGGAAGTACTTAGAGGACTTCTCCCTAAAGGGAACACCTTTTCCTGCATTCATCTGGGTGCAGTGGGGCTGCACAACTCTCCCACACCTAAGAATGTGTTCTGGAATTCTGAGTGCAGGGAAGTTCCTCCAACTGACAGCAGCGCCTGGGTTCTAATTGAATCCCTTTGCTTGTCTTCCCTGATGGAAAGCCTAGGCGGGAGTGCGGGGGAAAGTGTGGTTTGGGCTCCAAAACCAAGTATTTGCGATGACCTCTCTATGGTTTGTGGAGGTGTTTAAACTACATCCCTAACCTGGGAACTCATGTGCCCCCATGAAGATCCGTGGAGTCTGTTTCCACACCTCCAGCACACACACGAACACTTGCACAGTTATCCTGAGAGTGGGCAGCCTCCTCCAACTGAGAGCAGGGCCTTGGTTCTTATAAAATCGCTTAACTTGTCTACCCTGTTTGGTTGCCTGATACGGAGTGCTGGGGAAAGGGTGGGTTGGGCTCTAAATCCAAGTATTAGCGAGTGCTTCTCCATGGGATTTGGAGGTTATTAACCAAAAGCCCACAACATGGGAATACCTGTGCTCCTTGAAAAAAGCGTGGACTCTGTATCCCCACCACCAGAACACATATGAAGAAGTTTTCTGCTATCCTGAATGTGGGCTGGCAATTTCAGGTGACAGAGCGTCTGGGTTCCAATAGAATCCCTTAGCTTGTAATCCCTGAGTGTTTCCCTAGGACTGACTCTGAGAGAAACCTGGGGGTTGGGCTTTGAGGCCAAATAGTAGCGAGTGTCCCCGATGGACTGAGGAAGTCTTAAGATGAATTCTCCATAAAGGGAAACACCTGAGCACCCATTCATCTGCGTGGAGTTGGGCTTCAAATCTCCCCACCACACAAGGTTGTGTTCCAGTATCCTGAGGGTGGGGTAGTTCCTCCAACTGACATCAGCGTCTTGGTTTGAATAGAATCCCTTTGCTTGTCTTCCCTGATGGTTTGCCTAGGCCAGTGTGTGGTTGAAAGTGGGATTTGGGATCTAAACTAAGTATTAGCGTGTGCCTCTCCATGGGTAGTGGAGATGTTTAAACTACAACCCACAACTTGGGAATTACTGTGACCCCTGGAAAATGCGTGTGCTATGTTTCCCCACGTCCAGCACACACAGGAAGAAGTGTTCTGGGGTTCTGAGTGTGGGGAGGTTCCTCCAACAGACAGCAGCACCTGGGTTGTAATAGAATCCCTTAGCTTGACTTCCCTAAGTGTTTTCCTAGGCCTAGCAGTAAGCGATGGTGTGGGATGGGCTCTAAAGCCAAGTATTAGCGAGTGCATCTCTGTGGGTAGTGGAGGGTTTTAAACTACTTCCCTAACCTTGGAACACCTGTGCCCCATAAAGATGCGTGGAATCTGTTTCCCCACCTCCAGCACACACACGGAGACGTGCTCAGGTATCCTGATTGTGGGGAGGCTCCTCCAAATGACAGCAACGCCTGGGTTCTAAAAGAATCCCTTAGCTTGTCTTCCCTGATGGCATGCCTAGGCTGGAGAGTGGGGGAAAGTGGGGGTTGGGCTCTAAACCAAGTATAAGCGAGAGCCTATCCATGGGATGTGGGTTTTTAAACTACAACCCACAACCATGGAATACATGTGCCCCCTGAAAGATGCTTTGACTCTTTCCCTACACCCAGCACACACACGAAGATGTGTTCTTGTATTCTGAGTGTGGGGAAGTTCCTCAAACTGACAGCAGCACCTGGATTCTATTAGTATCCCTTAGCTTCTGTTACCTGAGTGTTCTTTTAGGCCAGGCCATGAGGGAAAGCTGGGGGTTGGGCTTGGAGGCCACGTAGCAGTGAGTGCCCCCTGATCCATTGAGGAAGTACTTAGAGGACTTCTCCCTAAAGGGAACACCTTTTCCTGCATTCATCTGGGTGCAGTGGGGCTGCACATCTCTCCCACACCTAAGAATGTGTTCTGGAATTCTGAGTGCAGGGAAGTTCCTCCAACTGACAGCAGCGCCTGGGTTCTAATTGAATCCCTTTGCTTGTCTTCCCTGATGGAAAGCCTAGGCGGGAGTGCGGGGGAAAGTGTGGTTTGGGCTCCAAAACCAAGTATTTGCGATGACCTCTCTATGGCTTGTGGAGGTGTTTAAACTACATCCCTAACCTGGGAACACCTGTGCCCCCATAAAGATCCGTGGAGTCTGTTTCCACACCTCCAGCACACACACGAACACTTGCACAGTTATCCTGAGAGTGGGCAGCCTCCTCCAACTGAGAGCAGGGCCTTGGTTCTTATAAAATCGCTTAACTTGTCTACCCTGTTTGGTTGCCTGATACGGAGTGCTGGGGAAAGGGTGGGTTGGGCTCTAAATCCAAGTATTAGCGAGTGCTTCTCCATGGGAATTGGAGGTTATTAACCAAAACCCACAACATGGGAATACCTGTGCTCCTTGAAAAAAGCGTGGACTCTGTATCCCCACCACCAGAACACACATGAAGAAGTTTTCTGCTATCCTGAGTGTGGGCTGGCAATTTCAGGTGACAGAAGCGGCTGGGTTCTAATAGAATCCCTTAGCTTGTAATCCCTCAGTGTTTCCCTAGGACTGACTCTGAGAGAAACCTGGGGGTTGGGCTTTGAGGCCAAATAGTAGCGAGTGTCCCCGATGGACTGAGGAAGTATTTAGATGAATTCTCCATAAAGGGAAACACCTGAGCACCCATTCATCTGCGTGGAGTGGGGCTTCAAATCTCCCCACCACACAAGGTTGGGTTCCAGTATCCTGAGGGTGGGGTAGTTCCTCCAACTGACATCAGCATCTTGGTTTGAATAGAATCCCTTTGCTTGTCTTCCCTGATGGTTTGCCTAGGCCAGTGTGTGGTTGAAAGTGGGATTTGGGATCTAAAACTAAGTATTAGCGTGTGCCTCTCCATGGGTAGTGGAGATGTTTAAACTACAACCCACAACTTGGGAATTACTGTGACCCCTGGAAAATGCGTGTGCTATGTTTCCCCACGTCCAGCACACACAGGAAGAAGTATTCTGGGGTTCTGAGTGTGGGGAGGTTCCTCCAACAGACAGCAGCACCTGGGTTGTAATAGAATCCCTTAGCTTGACTTCCCTAAGTGTTTTCCTAGGCCTAGCAGTAAGCGATGGTGTGGGATGGGCTATAAAGCCAAGTATTAGCGAGTGCATCTCTGTGGGTAGTGGAGGGTTTTAAACTACTTCCCTAACCTTGGAACACCTGTGCCCCATAAAGATGCGTGGAATCTGTTTCCCCACCTCCAGCACACACACGGAGACGTGCTCAGGTATCCTGATTGTGGGGAGGCTCCTCCAAATGACAGCAACGCCTGGGTTCTAAAAGAATCCCTTAGCTTGTCTTCCCTGATGGCATGCCTAGGCTGGAGAGTGGGGGAAAGTGGGGGTTGGGCTCTAAACCAAGTATAAGCGAGAGCCTATCCATGGGATGTGGGTTTTTAACCTACAACCCACAACCATGGAATACATGTGCCCCCTGAAATATGCTTTGACTCTTTCCCTACACCCAGCACACACACGGAGATGTGTTCTTGTATACTGAGTGTGGGGAAGTTCCTCAAACTGACAGCAGCACCTGGATTCTATTAGTATCCCTTAGCTTCTGTTACCTGAGTGTTCTTTTAGGCCAGGCCATGAGGGAAAGCTGGGGGTTGGGCTTGGAGGCCACGTAGCAGTGAGTGCCCCCTGATCCATTGAGGAAGTACTTAGAGGACTTCTCCCTAAAGGGAACACCTTTTCCTGCATTCATCTGGGTGCAGTGGGGCTGCACATCTCTCCCACACCTAAGAATGTGTTCTGGAATTCTGAGTGCAGGGAAGTTCCTCCAACTGACAGCAGCGCCTGGGTTCTAATTGAATCCCTTTGCTTGTATTCCCTGATGGAAAGCCTAGGCGGGAGTGCGGGGGAAAGTGTGGTTTGGGCTCCAAAACCAAGTATTTGCGATGACCTCTCTATGGCTTGTGGAGGTGTTTAAACTACATCCCTAACCTGGGAACACCTGTGCCCCCATAAAGATCCGTGGAGTCTGTTTCCACACCTCCAGCACACACACGAACACTTGCACAGTTATCCTGAGAGTGGGCAGCCTCCTCCAACTGAGAGCAGGGCCTTGGTTCTTATAAAATCGCTTAACTTGTCTACCCTGTTTGGTTGCCTGATACGGAGTGCTGGGGAAAGGGTGGGTTGGGCTCTAAATCCAAGTATTAGCGAGTGCTTCTCCATGGGATTTGGAGGTTATTAACCAAAACCCACAACATGGGAATACCTGTGCTCCTTGAAAAAAGCGTGGACTCTGTATCCCCACCAGCAGAACACACATGAAGAAGTTTTCTGCTATCCTGAGTGTGGGCTGGCAATTTCAGGTGACAGAAGCGGCTGGGTTCTAATCGAATCCCTTAGCTTGTAATCCCTGAGTGTTTCCCTAGGACTGACTCTGAGAGAAACCTGGGGGTTGGGCTTTGAGGCCAAATAGTAGCGAGTGTCCCCGATGGACTGAGGAAGTATTTAGATGAATTCTCCATAAAGGGAAACACCTGAGCACCCATTCATCTGCGTGGAGTGGGGCTTCAAATCTCCCCACCACACAAGGTTGGGTTCCAGTATCCTGAGGGTGGGGTAGTTCCTCCAACTGACATCAGCATCTTGGTTTGAATAGAATCCCTTTGCTTGTCTTCCCTGATGGTTTGCCTAGGCCAGTGTGTGGTTGAAAGTGGGATTTGGGATCTAAAACTAAGTATTAGCGTGTGCCTCTCCATGGGTAGTGGAGATGTTTAAACTACAACCCACAACTTGGGAATTACTGTGACCCCTGAAAAATGCGTGTGCTTTGTTTCCCCACGTCCAGCACACACAGGAAGAAGTGTTCTGGGGTTGTGAGTGTGGGGAGGTTCCTCCAACAGACAGCAGCACCTGGGTTGTAATAGAATCCCTTAGCTTGACTTCCCTAAGTGTGTTCCTAGGCCTAGCAGTAAGCGATGGTGGGGGATGGGCTCTAAAGCCAAGTATTAGCGAGTGCATCTCTGTGGGTAGTGGAGGGTTTTAAACTACTTCCCCAACCTTGGAACACCTGTGCCCCATAAAGATGCGTGGAATCTGTTTCCCCACCTCCAGCACACACACGGAGACGTGCTCAGGTATCCTGATTGTGGGGAGGCTCCTCCAAATGACAGCAGCGCCTGGGTTCTAAAAGAATCCCTTAGCTTGTCTTCCCTGATGGCATGCCTAGGCTGGAGAGTGGGGGAAAGTGGGGGTTGGGCTCTAAACCAAGTATAAGCGAGAGCCTATCCATGGGATGTGGGTTTTTAACCTACAACCCACAACCATGGAATAAATGTGCCCCCTGAAAGATGCTTTGACTCTTTCCCTACATCCAGCACACACACGAAGATGTGTTCTTGTATTCTGAGTGTGGGGAAGTTCCTCAAACTGACAGCAGCACCTGGATTCTATTAGTATCCCTTAGCTTCTGTTCTATGAGTGTTCTTTTAGGCCAGGACATGAGGGAAAGCTGGGGGTTGGGCTTGGAGGCCACGTAGCAGTGAGTGCCCCCTAATCCATTGAGGAAGTACTTAGAGGACTTCTCCCTAAAGGGAACACCTTTTCCTGCATTCATCTGGGTGCAGTGGGGCTGCACATCTCTCCCACACCTAAGAATGTGTTCTGGAATTCTGAGTGCAGGGAAGTTCCTCCAACTGACAGCAGTGCCTGGGTTCTAAGTGAATCCATTTGCTTGTCTTCCCTGATGGAAAGCCTAGGCGGGAGTGCGGGGGAAAGTGTGGTTTGGGCTCCAAAACCAAGTATTTGCGATGACCTCTCTATGGTTTGTGGAGGTGTTTAAACTACATCCCTAACCTGGGAACACCTGTGCCCCCATAAAGATCCGTGGAGTCTGTTTCCACACCTCCAGCACACACACGAACACTTGCACAGTTATCCTGAGAGTGGGCAGCCTCCTCCAACTGAGAGCAGGGCCTTGGTTCTTATAAAATCGCTTAACTTGTCTACCCTGTTTGGTTGCCTGATACGGAGTGCTGAGGAAAGTGTGGGTTGGGCTCTAAATCCAAGTATTAGCGAGTGCTTCTCCATGGGATTTGGAGGTTATTAACCAAAAGCCCACAACATGGGAATACCTGTGCTCCTTGAAAAAAGCATGGACTCTGTATCCCCACCACCAGAACACACATGAAGAAGTTTTCTGCTATCCTGAGTGTGGGCTGGCAATTTCAGGTGACAGAAGCGGCTGGGTTCTAATAGAATCCCTTAGCTTGTAATCCCTGAGTGTTTCCCTAGGACTGACTCTGAGAGAAACCTGGGGGTTGGGCTTTGAGGCCAAATAGTAGCGAGTGTCCCCGATGGACTGAGGAAGTATTTAGATGAATTCTCCATAAAGGGAAACACCTGAGCACCCATTCATCTGCGTGGAGTGGGGCTTCAAATCTCCCCACCACACAAGGTTGGGTTCCAGTATCCTGAGGGTGGGGTAGTTCCTCCAACTGACATCAGCGTCTTGGTTTGAATAGAATCCCTTTGCTTGTCTTCCCTGATGGTTTGCCTAGGCCAGTGTGTGGTTGAAAGTGGGATTTGGGATCTAAAACTAAGTATTAGCGTGTGCCTCTCCATGGGTAGTGGAGATGTTTAAACTACAACCCACAACTTGGGAATTACTGTGACCCCTGAAAAATGCGTGTGCTATGTTTCCCCACGTCCAGCACACACAGGAAGAAGTGTTCTGGGGTTCTCAGAGTGGGGAGGTTCCTCCAACAGACAGCAGCACCTGGGTTGTAATAGAATCCCTTAGCTTGACTTCCCTAAGTGTTTTCCTAGGCCTAGCAGTAAGCGATGGTGGGGGATGGGCTCTAAAGCCAAGTATTAGCGAGTGCATCTCTGTGGGTAGTGGAGGGTTTTAAACTACTTCCCCAACCTTGGAACACCTGTGCCCCATAAAGATGCGTGGAATCTGTTTCCCCACCTCCAGCACACACACGGAGACGTGCTCAGGTATCCTGATTGTGGGGAGGCTCCTCCAAATGACAGCAGCGCCTGGGTTCTAAAAGAATCCCTTAGCTTGTCTTCCCTGATGGCATGCCTAGGCTGGAGAGTGGGGGAAAGTGGGGGTTGGGCTCTAAACCAAGTATAAGCGAGAGCCTATCCATGGGATGTGGGTTTTTAACCTACAACCCACAACCATGGAATAAATGTGCCCCCTGAAAGATGCTTTGACTCTTTCCCTACATCCAGCACACACACGAAGATGTGTTCTTGTATTCTGAGTGTGGGGAAGTTCCTCAAACTGACAGCAGCACCTGGATTCTATTAGTATCCCTTAGCTTCTGTTCCCTGAGTGTTCTTTTAGGCCAGGCCATGAGGGAAAGCTGGGGGTTGGGCTTGGAGGCCACGTAGCAGTGAGTGCCCCCTGATCCATTGAGGAAGTACTTAGAGGACTTCTCCCTAAAGGGAACACCTTTTCCTGCATTCATCTGGGTGCAGTGGGGCTGCACAACTCTCCCACACCTAAGAATGTGTTCTGGAATTCTGAGTGCAGGGAAGTTCCTCCAACTGACAGCAGTGCCTGGGTTCTAATTGAATCCCTTTGCTTGTCTTCCCTGATGGAAAGCCTAGGCGGGAGTGCGGGGGAAAGTGTGGTTTGGGCTCCAAAACCAAGTATTTGCGATGACCTCTCTATGGTTTGTGGAGGTGTTTGAACTACATCCCTAACCTGGGAACACCTGTGCCCCCATGAAGATCCGTGGAGTCTGTTTCCACACCTCCAGCACACACACGAACACTTGCACATTTATCCTGAGAGTGGGCAGCCTCCTCCAACTGAGAGCAGGGCCTTGGTTCTTATAAAATCGCTTAACTTGTCTACCCTGTTTGGTTGCCTGATACGGAGTGCTGGGGAAAGGGTGGGTTGGGCTCTAAATCCAAGTATTAGCGAGTGCTTCTCCATGGGATTTGGAGGTTATTAACCAAAAGCCCACAACATGGGAATACCTGTGCTCCTTGAAAAAAGCGTGGACTCTGGATCTCCACCACCAGAACACACATGAAGAAGTTTTCTGCTATCCTGAGTGTGGGCTGGCAATTTCAGGTGACAGAAGCGGCTGGGTTCTAATAGAATCCCTTAGCTTGTAATCCCTCAGTGTTTCCCTAGGACTGACTCTGAGAGAAACCTGGGGGTTGGGCTTTGAGGCCAAATAGTAGCGAGTGTTCCCGATGGACTGAGGAAGTATTTAGATGAATTCTCCATAAAGGGAAACACCTGAGCACCCATTCATCTGCGTGGAGTGGGGCTTCAAATCTCCCCACCACACAAGGTTGGGTTCCAGTATCCTGAGGGTGGGGTAGTTCCTCCAACTGACATCAGCGTCTTGGTTTGAATAGAATCCCTTTGCTTGTCTTCCCTGATGGTTTGCCTAGGCCAGTGTGTGGTTGAAAGTGGGATTTGGGATCTAAAACTAAGTATTAGCGTGTGCCTCTCCATGGGTAGTGGAGATGTTTAAACTACAACCCACAACTTGGGAATTACTGTGACCCCTGAAAAATGCGTGTGCTATGTTTCCCCACGTCCAGCACACACAGGAAGAAGTGTTCTGGGGTTCTGAGTGTGGGGAGGTTCCTCCAACAGACAGCAGCACCTGGGCTGTAATAGAATCCCTTAGCTTGACTTCCCTAAGTGTTTTCCTAGGCCTAGCAGTAAGCGATGGTGGGGGATGGGCTCTAAAGCCAAGTATTAGCGAGTGCATCTCTGTGGGTAGTGGAGGGTTTTAAACTACTTCCCCAACCTTGGAACACCTGTGCCCCATAAAGATGCGTGGAATCTGTTTCCCCACCTCCAGCACACACACGGAGACGTGCTCAGGTATCCTGATTGTGGGGAGGCTCCTCCAAATGACAGCAGCGCCTGGGTTCTAAAAGAATCCCTTAGCTTGTCTTCCCTGATGGCATGCCTAGGCTGGAGAGTGGGGGAAAGTGGGGGTTGGGCTCTAAACCAAGTATAAGCGAGAGCCTATCCATGGGATGTGGGTTTTTAACCTACAACCCACAACCATGGAATAAATGTGCCCCCTGAAAGATGCTTTGACTCTTTCCCTGCATCCATCACACACACGAAGATGTGTTCTTGTATTCTGAGTGTGGGGAAGTTCCTCAAACTGACAGCAGCACCTGGATTCTATTAGTATCCCTTAGCTTCTGTTCCCTGAGTGTTCTTTTAGGCCAGGCCATGAGGGAAAGCTGGGGGTTGGGCTTGGAGGCCACGTAGCAGTGAGTGCCCCCTGATCCATTGAGGAAGTACTTAGAGGACCTCTCCCTAAAGGGAACACCTTTTCCTGCATTCATCTGGGTGCAGTGGGGCTGCACAACTCTCCCACACCTAAGAATGTGTTCTGGAATTCTGAGTGCAGGGAAGTTCCTCCAACTGACAGCAGCGCCTCGGTTCTAATTGAATCCCTTTGCTTGTCTTCCCTGATGGAAAGCCTAGGCGGGAGTGCGGGGGAAAGTGTGGTTTGGGCTCCAAAACCAAGTATTTGCGATGACCTCTCTATGGTTTGTGGAGGTGTTTGAACTACATCCCTAACCTGGGAACACCTATGCCCCCATAAAGATCTGTGGAGTCTGTTTCCACACCTCCAGCACACACACGAACACTTGCACAGTTATCCTGAGAGTGGGCAGCCTCCTCCAACTGAGAGCAGGGCCTTGGTTCTTATAAAATCGCTTAACTTGTCTACCCTGTTTGGTTGCCTGATACGGAGTGCTGGGGAAAGGGTGGGTTGGGCTCTAAATCCAAGTATTAGCGAGTGCTTCTCCATGGGATTTGGAGGTTATTAACCAAAAGCCCACAACATGGGAATACCTGTGCTCCTTGAAAAAAGCGTGGACTCTGGACCTCCACCACCAGAACACACATGAAGAAGTTTTCTGCTATCCTGAGTGTGGGCTGGCAATTTCAGGTGACAGAAGCGGCTGGGTTCTAATAGAATCCCTTAGCTTGTAATCCCTCAGTGTTTCCCTAGGACTGACTCTGAGAGAAACCTGGGGGTTGGGCTTTGAGGCCAAATAGTAGCGAGTGTTCCCGATGGACTGAGGAAGTATTTAGATGAATTCTCCATAAAGGGAAACACCTGAGCACCCATTCATCTGCGTGGAGTGGGGCTTCAAATCTCCCCACCACACAAGGTTGGGTTCCAGTATCCTGAGGGTGGGGTAGTTCCTCCAACTGACATCAGCGTCTTGGTTTGAATAGAATCCCTTTGCTTGTCTTCCCTGATGGTTTGCCTAGGCCAGTGTGTGGTTGAAAGTGGGATTTGGGATCTAAAACTAAGTATTAGCGTGTGCCTCTCCATGGGTAGTGGAGATGTTTAAACTACAACCCACAACTTGGGAATTACTGTGACCCCTGCAAAATGCGTGTGCTTTGTTTCCCCACGTCCAGCACACACAGGAAGAAGTGTTCTGGGGTTGTGAGTGTGGGGAGGTTCCTCCAACAGACAGCAGCACCTGGGTTGTAATAGAATCCCTTAGCTTGACTTCCCTAAGTGTGTTCCTAGGCCTAGCAGTAAGCGATGGTGGGGGATGGGCTCTAAAGCCAAGTATTAGCGAGTGCATCTCTGTGGGTAGTGGAGGGTTTTAAACTACTTCCCCAACCTTGGAACACCTGTGCCCCATAAAGATGCGTGGAATCTGTTTCCCCACCTCCAGCACACACACGGAGACGTGCTCAGGTATCCTGATTGTGGGGAGGCTCCTCCAAATGACAGCAGCGCCTGGGTTCTAAAAGAATCCCTTAGCTTGTCTTCCCTGATGGCATGCCTAGGCTGGAGAGTGGGGGAAAGTGGGGGTTGGGCTCTAAACCAAGTATAAGCGAGAGCCTATCCATGGGATGTGGGTTTTTAACCTACAACCCACAACCATGGAATAAATGTGCCCCCTGAAAGATGCTTTGACTCTTTCCCTACATCCAGCACACACACGAAGATGTGTTCTTGTATTCTGAGTGTGGGGAAGTTCCTCAAACTGACAGCAGCACCTGGATTCTATTAGTATCCCTTAGCTTCTGTTCTATGAGTGTTCTTTTAGGCCAGGACATGAGGGAAAGCTGGGGGTTGGGCTTGGAGGCCACGTAGCAGTGAGTGCCCCCTAATCCATTGAGGAAGTACTTAGAGGACTTCTCCCTAAAGGGAACACCTTTTCCTGCATTCATCTGGGTGCAGTGGGGCTGCACATCTCTCCCACACCTAAGAATGTGTTCTGGAATTCTGAGTGCAGGGAAGTTCCTCCAACTGACAGCAGCGCCTGGGTTCTAATTGAATCCCTTTGCTTGTCTTCCCTGATGGAAAGCCTAGGCGGGAGTGCGGGGAAAGTGTGGTTTGGGCTCCAAAACCAAGTATTTGCGATGACCTCTCTATGGCTTGTGGAGGTGTTTAAACTACATCCCTAACCTGGGAACACCTGTGCCCCCATAAAGATCCGTGGAGTCTGTTTCCACACCTCCAGCACACACACGAACACTTGCACAGTTATCCTGAGAGTGGGCAGCCTCCTCCAACTGAGAGCAGGGCCTTGGTTCTTATAAAATCGCTTAACTTGTCTACCCTGTTTGGTTGCCTGATACGGAGTGCTGGGGAAAGGGTGGGTTGGGCTCTAAATCCAAGTATTAGCGAGTGCTTCTCCATGGGATTTGGAGGTTATTAACCAAAACCCACAACATGGGAATACCTGTGCTCCTTGAAAAAAGCGTGGACTCTGTATCCCCACCACCAGAACACACATGAAGAAGTTTTCTGCTATCCTGAGTGTGGGCTGGCAATTTCAGGTGACAGAAGCGGCTGGGTTCTAATCGAATCCCTTAGCTTGTAATCCCTGAGTGTTTCCCTAGGACTGACTCTGAGAGAAACCTGGGGGTTGGGCTTTGAGGCCAAATAGTAGCGAGTGTCCCCGATGGACTGAGGAAGTATTTAGATGAATTCTCCATAAAGGGAAACACTTGAGCACCCATTCATCTGCGTGGAGTGGGGCTTCAAATCTCCCCACCACACAAGGTTGGGTTCCAGTATCCTGAGGGTGGGGTAGTTCCTCCAACTGACATCAGCATCTTGGTTTGAATAGAATCCCTTTGCTTGTCTTCCCTGATGGTTTGCCTAGGCCAGTGTGTGGTTGAAAGTGGGATTTGGGATCTAAAACTAAGTATTAGCGTGTGCCTCTCCATGGGTAGTGGAGATGTTTAAACTACAACCCACAACTTGGGAATTACTGTGACCCCTGAAAAATGCGTGTGCTTTGTTTCCCCACGTCCAGCACACACAGGAAGAAGTGTTCTGGGGTTGTGAGTGTGGGGAGGTTCCTCCAACAGACAGCAGCACCTGGGTTGTAATAGAATCCCTTAGCTTGACTTCCCTAAGTGTGTTCCTAGGCCTAGCAGTAAGCGATGGTGGGGGATGGGCTCTAAAGCCAAGTATTAGCGAGTGCATCTCTGTGGGTAGTGGAGGGTTTTAAACTACTTCCCCAACCTTGGAACACCTGTGCCCCATAAAGATGCGTGGAATCTGTTTCCCCACCTCCAGCACACACACGGAGACGTGCTCAGGTATCCTGATTGTGGGGAGGCTCCTCCAAATGACAGCAGCGCCTGGGTTCTAAAAGAATCCCTTAGCTTGTCTTCCCTGATGGCATGCCTAGGCTGGAGAGTGGGGGAAAGTGGGGGTTGGGCTCTAAACCAAGTATAAGCGAGAGCCTATCCATGGGATGTGGGTTTTTAACCTACAACCCACAACCATGGAATAAATGTGCCCCCTGAAAGATGCTTTGACTCTTTCCCTACATCCAGCACACACACGAAGATGTGTTCCTGTATTCTGAGTGTGGGGAAGTTCCTCAAACTGACAGCAGCACCTGGATTCTATTAGTATCCCTTAGCTTCTGTTCTATGAGTGTTCTTTTAGGCCAGGACATGAGGGAAAGCTGGGGGTTGGGCTTGGAGGCCACGTAGCAGTGAGTGCCCCCTAATCCATTGAGGAAGTACTTAGAGGACTTCTCCCTAAAGGGAACACCTTTTCCTGCATTCATCTGGGTGCAGTGGGGCTGCACATCTCTCCCACACCTAAGAATGTGTTCTGGAATTCTGAGTGCAGGGAAGTTCCTCCAACTGACAGCAGTGCCTGGGTTCTAAGTGAATCCATTTGCTTGTCTTCCCTGATGGAAAGCCTAGGCGGGAGTGCGGGGGAAAGTGTGGTTTGGGCTCCAAAACCAAGTATTTGCGATGACCTCTCTATGGTTTGTGGAGGTGTTTAAACTACATCCCTAACCTGGGAACACCTGTGCCCCCATAAAGATCCGTGGAGTCTGTTTCCACACCTCCAGCACACACACGAACACTTGCACAGTTATCCTGAGAGTGGGCAGCCTCCTCCAACTGAGAGCAGGGCCTTGGTTCTTATAAAATCGCTTAACTTGTCTACCCTGTTTGGTTGCCTGATACGGAGTGCTGAGGAAAGTGTGGGTTGGGCTCTAAATCCAAGTATTAGCGAGTGCTTCTCCATGGGATTTGGAGGTTATTAACCAAAAGCCCACAACATGGGAATACCTGTGCTCCTTGAAAAAAGCATGGACTCTGTATCCCCACCACCAGAACACACATGAAGAAGTTTTCTGCTATCCTGAGTGTGGGCTGGCAATTTCAGGTGACAGAAGCGGCTGGGTTCTAATAGAATCCCTTAGCTTGTAATCCCTGAGTGTTTCCCTAGGACTGACTCTGAGAGAAACCTGGGGGTTGGGCTTTGAGGCCAAATAGTAGCGAGTGTCCCCGATGGACTGAGGAAGTATTTAGATGAATTCTCCATAAAGGGAAACACCTGAGCACCCATTCATCTGCGTGGAGTGGGGCTTCAAATCTCCCCACCACACAAGGTTGGGTTCCAGTATCCTGAGGGTGGGGTAGTTCCTCCAACTGACATCAGCGTCTTGGTTTGAATAGAATCCCTTTGCTTGTCTTCCCTGATGGTTTGCCTAGGCCAGTGTGTGGTTGAAAGTGGGATTTGGGATCTAAAACTAAGTATTAGCGTGTGCCTCTCCATGGGTAGTGGAGATGTTTAAACTACAACCCACAACTTGGGAATTACTGTGACCCCTGAAAAATGCGTGTGCTATGTTTCCCCACGTCCAGCACACACAGGAAGAAGTGTTCTGGGGTTCTCAGAGTGGGGAGGTTCCTCCAACAGACAGCAGCACCTGGGTTGTAATAGAATCCCTTAGCTTGACTTCCCTAAGTGTTTTCCTAGGCCTAGCAGTAAGCGATGGTGGGGGATGGGCTCTAAAGCCAAGTATTAGCGAGTGCATCTCTGTGGGTAGTGGAGGGTTTTAAACTACTTCCCCAACCTTGGAACACCTGTGCCCCATAAAGATGCGTGGAATATGTTTCCCCACCTCCAGCACACACACGGAGACGTGCTCAGGTATCCTGATTGTGGGGAGGCTCCTCCAAATGACAGCAGCGCCTGGGTTCTAAAAGAATCCCTTAGCTTGTCTTCCCTGATGGCATGCCTAGGCTGGAGAGTGGGGGAAAGTGGGGGTTGGGCTCTAAACCAAGTATAAGCGAGAGCCTATCCATGGGATGTGGGTTTTTAACCTACAACCCACAACCATGGAATAAATGTGCCCCCTGAAAGATGCTTTGACTCTTTCCCTACATCCAGCACACACACGAAGATGTGTTCTTGTATTCTGAGTGTGGGGAAGTTCCTCAAACTGACAGCAGCACCTGGATTCTATTAGTATCCCTTAGCTTCTGTTCCCTGAGTGTTCTTTTAGGCCAGGCCATGAGGGAAAGCTGGGGGTTGGGCTTGGAGGCCACGTAGCAGTGAGTGCCCCCTGATCCATTGAGGAAGTACTTAGAGGACTTCTCCATAAAGGGAACACCTTTTCCTGCATTCATCTGGGTGAAGTGGGGCTGCACAACTCTCCCACACCTAAGAATGTGTTCTGGAATTCTGAGTGCAGGGAAGTTCCTCCAACTGACAGCAGTGCCTGGGTTCTAATTGAATCCCTTTGCTTGTCTTCCCTGATGGAAAGCCTAGGCGGGAGTGCGGGGGAAAGTGTGGTTTGGGCTCCAAAACCAAGTATTTGCGATGACCTCTCTATGGTTTGTGGAGGTGTTTGAACTACATCCCTAACCTGGGAACACCTGTGCCCACATAAAGATCTGTGGAGTCTGTTTCCACACCTCCAGCACACACACGAACACTTGCACAGTTATCCTGAGAGTGGGCAGCCTCCTCCAACTGAGAGCAGGGCCTTGGTTCTTATAAAATCGCTTAACTTGTCTACCCTGTTTGGTTGCCTGATACGGAGTGCTGGGGAAAGGGTGGGTTGGGCTCTAAATCCAAGTATTAGCGAGTGCTTCTCCATGGGATTTGGAGGTTATTAACCAAAAGCCCACAACATGGGAATACCTGTGCTCCTTGAAAAAAGCGTGGACTCTGGATCTCCACCACCAGAACACACATGAAGAAGTTTTCTGCTATCCTGAGTGTGGGCTGGCAATTACAGGTGACAGAAGCGGCTGGGTTCTAATAGAATCCCTTAGCTTGTAATCCCTCAGTGTTTCCCTAGGACTGACTCTGAGAGAAACCTGGGGGTTGGGCTTTGAGGCCAAATAGTAGCGAGTGTTCCCGATGGACTGAGGAAGTATTTAGATGAATTCTCCATAAAGGGAAACACCTGAGCACCCATTCATCTGCGTGGAGTGGGGCTTCAAATCTCCCCACCACACAAGGTTGGGTTCCAGTATCCTGAGGGTGGGGTAGTTCCTCCAACTGACATCAGCGTCTTGGTTTGAATAGAATCCCTTTGCTTGTCTTCCCTGATGGTTTGCCTAGGCCAGTGTGTGGTTGAAAGTGGGATTTGGGATCTAAAACTAAGTATTAGCGTGTGCCTCTCCATGGGTAGTGGAGATGTTTAAACTACAACCCACAACTTGGGAATTACTGTGACCCGTGAAAAATGCGTGTGCTTTGTTTCCCCACGTCCAGCACACACAGGAAGAAGTGTTCTGGGGTTCTGAGTGTGGGGAGGTTCCTCCAACAGACAGCAGCACCTGGGCTGTAATAGAATCCCTTAGCTTGACTTCCCTAAGTGTTTTCCTAGGCCTAGCAGTAAGCGATGGTGGGGGATGGGCTCTAAAGCCAAGTATTAGCGAGTGCATCTCTGTGGGTAGTGGAGGGTTTTAAACTACTTCCCCAACCTTGGAACACCTGTGCCCCATAAAGATGCGTGGAATCTGTTTCCCCACCTCCAGCACACACACGGAGACGTGCTCAGGTATCCTGATTGTGGGGAGGCTCCTCCAAATGACAGCAGCGCCTGGGTTCTAAAAGAATCCCTTAGCTTGTCTTCCCTGATGGCATGCCTAGGCTGGAGAGTGGGGGAAAGTGGGGGTTGGGCTCTAAACCAAGTATAAGCGAGAGCCTATCCATGGGATGTGGGTTTTTAACCTACAACCCACAACCATGGAATAAATGTGCCCCCTGAAAGATGCTTTGACTCTTTCCCTACATCCAGCACACACACGAAGATGTGTTCTTGTATTCTGAGTGTGGGGAAGTTCCTCAAACTGACAGCAGCACCTGGATTCTATTAGTATCCCTTAGCTTCTGTTCCCTGAGTGTTCTTTTAGGCCAGGCCATGAGGGAAAGCTGGGGGTTGGGCTTGGAGGCCACGTAGCAGTGAGTGCCCCCTGATCCATTGAGGAAGTACTTAGAGGACTTCTCCCTAAAGGGAACACCTTTTCCTGCATTCATCTGGGTGCAGTGGGGCTGCACAACTCTCCCACACCTAAGAATGTGTTCTGGAATTCTGAGTGCAGGGAAGTTCCTCCAACTGACAGCAGTGCCTGGGTTCTAATTGAAACCCTTTGCTTGTCTTCCCTGATGGAAAGCCTAGGCGGGAGTGCGGGGGAAAGTGTGGTTTGGGCTCCAAAACCAAGTATTTGCGATGACCTCTCTATGGTTTGTGGAGGTGTTTGAACTACATCCCTAACCTGGGAACACCTGTGCCCCCATGAAGATCCGTGGAGTCTGTTTCCACACCTCCAGCACACACACGAACACTTGCACATTTATCCTGAGAGTGGGCAGCCTCCTCCAACTGAGAGCAGGGCCTTGGTTCTTATAAAATCGCTTAACTTGTCTACCCTGTTTGGTTGCCTGATACGGAGTGCTGGGGAAAGGGTGGGTTGGGCTCTAAATCCAAGTATTAGCGAGTGCTTCTCCATGGGATTTGGAGGTTATTAACCAAAAGCCCACAACATGGGAATACCTGTGCTCCTTGAAAAAAGCGTGGACTCTGGATCTCCACCACCAGAACACACATGAAGAAGTTTTCTGCTATCCTGAGTGTGGGCTGGCAATTTCAGGTGACAGAAGCGGCTGGGTTCTAATAGAATCCCTTAGCTTGTAATCCCTCAGTGTTTCCCTAGGACTGACTCTGAGAGAAACCTGGGGGTTGGGCTTTGAGGCCAAATAGTAGCGAGTGTTCCCGATGGACTGAGGAAGTATTTAGATGAATTCTCCATAAAGGGAAACACCTGAGCACCCATTCATCTGCGTGGAGTGGGGCTTCAAATCTCCCCACCACACAAGGTTGGGTTCCAGTATCCTGAGGGTGGGGTAGTTCCTCCAACTGACATCAGCGTCTTGGTTTGAATAGAATCCCTTTGCTTGTCTTCCCTGATGGTTTGCCTAGGCCAGTGTGTGGTTGAAAGTGGGATTTGGGATCTAAAACTAAGTATTAGCGTGTGCCTCTCCATGGGTAGTGGAGATGTTTAAACTACAACCCACAACTTGGGAATTACTGTGACCCCTGAAAAATGCGTGTGCTATGTTTCCCCACGTCCAGCACACACAGGAAGAAGTGTTCTGGGGTTCTGAGTGTGGGGAGGTTCCTCCAACAGACAGCAGCACCTGGGCTGTAATAGAATCCCTTAGCTTGACTTCCCTAAGTGTTTTCCTAGGCCTAGCAGTAAGCGATGGTGTGGGATGGGCTCTAAAGCCAAGTATTAGCGAGTGCATCTCTGTGGGTAGTGGAGGGTTTTAAACTACTTCCCCAACCTTGGAACACCTGTGCCCCATAAAGATGCGTGGAATCTGTTTCCCCACCTCCAGCACACACACGGAGACGTGCTCAGGTATCCTGATTGTGGGGAGGCTCCTCCAAATGACAGCAGCGCCTGGGTTCTAAAAGAATCCCTTAGCTTGTCTTCCCTGATGGCATGCCTAGGCTGGAGAGTGGGGGAAAGTGGGGGTTGGGCTCTAAACCAAGTATAAGCGAGAGCCTATCCATGGGATGTGGGTTTTTAACCTACAACCCACAACCATGGAATAAATGTGCCCCCTGAAAGATGCTTTGACTCTTTCCCTGCATCCATCACACACACGAAGATGTGTTCTTGTATTCTGAGTGTGGGGAAGTTCCTCAAACTGACAGCAGCACCTGGATTCTATTAGTATCCCTTAGCTTCTGTTCCCTGAGTGTTCTTTTAGGCCAGGCCATGAGGGAAAGCTGGGGGTTGGGCTTGGAGGCCACGTAGCAGTGAGTGCCCCCTGATCCATTGAGGAAGTACTTAGAGGACCTCTCCCTAAAGGGAACACCTTTTCCTGCATTCATCTGGGTGCAGTGGGGCTGCACAACTCTCCCACACCTAAGAATGTGTTCTGGAATTCTGAGTGCAGGGAAGTTCCTCCAACTGACAGCAGCGCCTCGGTTCTAATTGAATCCCTTTGCTTGTCTTCCCTGATGGAAAGCCTAGGCGGGAGTGCGGGGGAAAGTGTGGTTTGGGCTCCAAAACCAAGTATTTGCGATGACCTCTCTATGGTTTGTGGAGGTGTTTGAACTACATCCCTAACCTGGGAACACCTATGCCCCCATAAAGATCTGTGGAGTCTGTTTCCACACCTCCAGCACACACACGAACACTTGCACAGTTATCCTGAGAGTGGGCAGCCTCCTCCAACTGAGAGCAGGGCCTTGGTTCTTATAAAATCGCTTAACTTGTCTACCCTGTTTGGTTGCCTGATACGGAGTGCTGGGGAAAGGGTGGGTTGGGCTCTAAATCCAAGTATTAGCGAGTGCTTCTCCATGGGATTTGGAGGTTATTAACCAAAAGCCCACAACATGGGAATACCTGTGCTCCTTGAAAAAAGCGTGGACTCTGGATCTCCACCACCAGAACACACATGAAGAAGTTTTCTGCTATCCTGAGTGTGGGCTGGCAATTTCAGGTGACAGAAGCGGCTGGGTTCTAATAGAATCCCTTAGCTTGTAATCCCTCAGTGTTTCCCTAGGACTGACTCTGAGAGAAACCTGGGGGTTGGGCTTTGAGGCCAAATAGTAGCGAGTGTTCCCGATGGACTGAGGAAGTATTTAGATGAATTCTCCATAAAGGGAAACACCTGAGCACCCATTCATCTGCGTGGAGTGGGGCTTCAAATCTCCCCACCACACAAGGTTGGGTTCCAGTATCCTGAGGGTGGGGTAGTTCCTCCAACTGACATCAGCGTCTTGGTTTGAATAGAATCCCTTTGCTTGTCTTCCCTGATGGTTTGCCTAGGCCAGTGTGTGGTTGAAAGTGGGATTTGGGATCTAAAACTAAGTATTAGCGTGTGCCTCTCCATGGGTAGTGGAGATGTTTAAACTACAACCCACAACTTGGGAATTACTGTGACCCCTGAAAAATGCGTGTGCTTTGTTTCCCCACGTCCAGCACACACAGGAAGAAGTGTTCTGGGGTTGTGAGTGTGGGGAGGTTCCTCCAACAGACAGCAGCACCTGGGTTGTAATAGAATCCCTTAGCTTGACTTCCCTAAGTGTGTTCCTAGGCCTAGCAGTAAGCGATGGTGGGGGATGGGCTCTAAAGCCAAGTATTAGCGAGTGCATCTCTGTGGGTAGTGGAGGGTTTTAAACTACTTCCCCAACCTTGGAACACCTGTGCCCCATAAAGATGCGTGGAATCTGTTTCCCCACCTCCAGCACACACACGGAGACGTGCTCAGGTATCCTGATTGTGGGGAGGCTCCTCCAAATGACAGCAGCGCCTGGGTTCTAAAAGAATCCCTTAGATTGTCTTCCCTGATGGCATGCCTAGGCTGGAGAGTGGGGGAAAGTGGGGGTTGGGCTCTAAACCAAGTATAAGCGAGAGCCTATCCATGGGATGTGGGTTTTTAACCTACAACCCACAACCATGGAATAAATGTGCCCCCTGAAAGATGCTTTGACTCTTTCCCTACATCCAGCACACACACGAAGATGTGTTCTTGTATTCTGAGTGTGGGGAAGTTCCTCAAACTGACAGCAGCACCTGGATTCTATTAGTATCCCTTAGCTTCTGTTCTATGAGTGTTCTTTTAGGCCAGGACATGAGGGAAAGCTGGGGGTTGGGCTTGGAGGCCACGTAGCAGTGAGTGCCCCCTAATCCATTGAGGAAGTACTTAGAGGACTTCTCCCTAAAGGGAACACCTTTTCCTGCATTCATCTGGGTGCAGTGGGGCTGCACATCTCTCCCACACCTAAGAATGTGTTCTGGAATTCTGAGTGCAGGGAAGTTCCTCCAACTGACAGCAGTGCCTGGGTTCTAAGTGAATCCATTTGCTTGTCTTCCCTGATGGAAAGCCTAGGCGGGAGTGCGGGGGAAAGTGTGGTTTGGGCTCCAAAACCAAGTATTTGCGATGACCTCTCTATGGTTTGTGGAGGTGTTTAAACTACATCCCTAACCTGGGAACACCTGTGCCCCCATAAAGATCCGTGGAGTCTGTTTCCACACCTCCAGCACACACACGAACACTTGCACAGTTATCCTGAGAGTGGGCAGCCTCCTCCAACTGAGAGCAGGGCCTTGGTTCTTATAAAATCGCTTAACTTGTCTACCCTGTTTGGTTGCCTGATACGGAGTGCTGAGGAAAGTGTGGGTTGGGCTCTAAATCCAAGTATTAGCGAGTGCTTCTCCATGGGATTTGGAGGTTATTAACCAAAAGCCCACAACATGGGAATACCTGTGCTCCTTGAAAAAAGCATGGACTCTGTATCCCCACCACCAGAACACACATGAAGAAGTTTTCTGCTATCCTGAGTGTGGGCTGGCAATTTCAGGTGACAGAAGCGGCTGGGTTCTAATAGAATCCCTTAGCTTGTAATCCCTGAGTGTTTCCCTAGGACTGACTCTGAGAGAAACCTGGGGGTTGGGCTTTGAGGCCAAATAGTAGCGAGTGTCCCCGATGGACTGAGGAAGTATTTAGATGAATTCTCCATAAAGGGAAACACCTGAGCACCCATTCATCTGCGTGGAGTGGGGCTTCAAATCTCCCCACCACACAAGGTTGGGTTCCAGTATCCTGAGGGTGGGGTAGTTCCTCCAACTGACATCAGCGTCTTGGTTTGAATAGAATCCCTTTGCTTGTCTTCCCTGATGGTTTGCCTAGGCCAGTGTGTGGTTGAAAGTGGGATTTGGGATCTAAAACTAAGTATTAGCGTGTGCCTCTCCATGGGTAGTGGAGATGTTTAAACTACAACCCACAACTTGGGAATTACTGTGACCCCTGAAAAATGCGTGTGCTATGTTTCCCCACGTCCAGCACACACAGGAAGAAGTGTTCTGGGGTTCTCAGAGTGGGGAGGTTCCTCCAACAGACAGCAGCACCTGGGTTGTAATAGAATCCCTTAGCTTGACTTCCCTAAGTGTTTTCCTAGGCCTAGCAGTAAGCGATGGTGGGGGATGGGCTCTAAAGCCAAGTATTAGCGAGTGCATCTCTGTGGGTAGTGGAGGGTTTTAAACTACTTCCCCAACCTTGGAACACCTGTGCCCCATAAAGTTGCGTTGAATATGTTTCCCCACCTCCAGCACACACACGGAGACGTGCTCAGGTATCCTGATTGTGGGGAGGCTCCTCCAAATGACAGCAGCGCCTGGGTTCTAAAAGAATCCCTTAGCTTGTCTTCCCTGATGGCATGCCTAGGCTGGAGAGTGGGGGAAAGTGGGGGTTGGGCTCTAAACCAAGTATAAGCGAGAGCCTATCCATGGGATGTGGGTTTTTAACCTACAACCCACAACCATGGAATAAATGTGCCCCCTGAAAGATGCTTTGACTCTTTCCCTACATCCAGCACACACACGAAGATGTGTTCTTGTATTCTGAGTGTGGGGAAGTTCCTCAAACTGACAGCAGCACCTGGATTCTATTAGTATCCCTTAGCTTCTGTTCCCTGAGTGTTCTTTTAGGCCAGGCCATGAGGGAAAGCTGGGGGTTGGGCTTGGAGGCCACGTAGCAGTGAGTGCCCCCTGATCCATTGAGGAAGTACTTAGAGGACTTCTCCCTAAAGGGAACACCTTTTCCTGCATTCATCTGGGTGCAGTGGGGCTGCACAACTCTCCCACACCTAAGAATGTGTTCTGGAATTCTGAGTGCAGGGAAGTTCCTCCAACTGACAGCAGCGCCTCGGTTCTAATTGAATCCCTTTGCTTGTCTTCCCTGATGGAAAGCCTAGGCGGGAGTGCGGGGGAAAGTGTGGTTTGGGCTCCAAAACCAAGTATTTGCGATGACCTCTCTATGGTTTGTGGAGGTGTTTGAACTACATCCCTAACCTGGGAACACCTATGCCCCCATAAAGATCTGTGGAGTCTGTTTCCACACCTCCAGCACACACACGAACACTTGCACAGTTATCCTGAGAGTGGGCAGCCTCCTCCAACTGAGAGCAGGGCCTTGGTTCTTATAAAATCGCTTAACTTGTCTACCCTGTTTGGTTGCCTGATACGGAGTGCTGGGGAAAGGGTGGGTTGGGCTCTAAATCCAAGTATTAGCGAGTGCTTCTCCATGGGATTTGGAGGTTATTAACCAAAAGCCCACAACATGGGAATACCTGTGCTCCTTGAAAAAAGCGTGGACTCTGGATCTCCACCACCAGAACACACATGAAGAAGTTTTCTGCTATCCTGAGTGTGGGCTGGCAATTTCAGGTGACAGAAGCGGCTGGGTTCTAATAGAATCCCTTAGCTTGTAATCCCTCAGTGTTTCCCTAGGACTGACTCTGAGAGAAACCTGGGGGTTGGGCTTTGAGGCCAAATAGTAGCGAGTGTTCCCGATGGACTGAGGAAGTATTTAGATGAATTCTCCATAAAGGGAAACACCTGAGCACCCATTCATCTGCGTGGAGTGGGGCTTCAAATCTCCCCACCACACAAGGTTGGGTTCCAGTATCCTGAGGGTGGGGTAGTTCCTCCAACTGACATCAGCGTCTTGGTTTGAATAGAATCCCTTTGCTTGTCTTCCCTGATGGTTTGCCTAGGCCAGTGTGTGGTTGAAAGTGGGATTTGGGATCTAAAACTAAGTATTAGCGTGTGCCTCTCCATGGGTAGTGGAGATGTTTAAACTACAACCCACAACTTGGGAATTACTGTGACCCCTGAAAAATGCGTGTGCTATGTTTCCCCACGTCCAGCACACACAGGAAGAAGTGTTCTGGGGTTCTGAGTGTGGGGAGGTTCCTCCAACAGACAGCAGCACCTGGGCTGTAATAGAATCCCTTAGCTTGACTTCCCTAAGTGTTTTCCTAGGCCTAGCAGTAAGCGATGGTGGGGGATGGGCTCTAAAGCCAAGTATTAGCGAGTGCATCTCTGTGGGTAGTGGAGGGTTTTAAACTACTTCCCAAACCTTGGAACACCTGTGCCCCATAAAGATGCGTGGAATCTGTTTCCCCACCTCCAGCACACACACGGAGACGTGCTCAGGTATCCTGATTGTGGGGAGGCTCCTCCAAATGACAGCAGCGCCTGGGTTCTAAAAGAATCCCTTAGCTTGTCTTCCCTGATGGCATGCCTAGGCTGGAGAGTGGGGGAAAGTGGGGGTTGGGCTCTAAACCAAGTATAAGCGAGAGCCTATCCATGGGATGTGGGTTTTTAACCTACAACCCACAACCATGGAATAAATGTGCCCCCTGAAAGATGCTTTGACTCTTTCCCTACATCCAGCACACACACGAAGATGTGTTCTTGTATTCTGAGTGTGGGGAAGTTCCTCAAACTGACAGCAGCACCTGGATTCTATTAGTATCCCTTAGCTTCTGTTCCCTGAGTGTTCTTTTAGGCCAGGCCATGAGGGAAAGCTGGGGGTTGGGCTTGGAGGCCACGTAGCAGTGAGTGCCCCCTGATCCATTGAGGAAGTACTTAGAGGACTTCTCCCTAAAGGGAACACCTTTTCCTGCATTCATCTGGGTGCAGTGGGGCTGCACAACTCTCCCACACCTAAGAATGTGTTCTGGAATTCTGAGTGCAGGGAAGTTCCTCCAACTGACAGCAGCGCCTCGGTTCTAATTGAATCCCTTTGCTTGTCTTCCCTGATGGAAAGCCTAGGCGGGAGTGCGGGGGAAAGTGTGGCTTGGGCTCCAAAACCAAGTATTTGCGATGACCTCTCTTTGGTTTGTGGAGGTGTTTAAACTACATCCCTAACCTGGGAACACCTGTGCCCCCATAAAGATCCGTGGAGTCTGTTTCCACACCTCCAGCACACACACGAACACTTGCACAGTTATCCTGAGAGTGGGCAGCCTCCTCCAACTGAGAGCAGGGCCTTGTTTCTTATAAAATCGCTCAACTTGTCTACCCTGTTTGGTTGCCTGATACGGAGTGCTGGGGAAAGTGTGGGTTGGGCTCTAAATCCAAGTATTAGCGAATGCTTCTCCATGGGATTTGGAGGTTATTAACCAAAAGCCCACAACATGGGAATACCTGTGCTCCTTGAAAAAAGCGTGGACTCTGTATCCCCACCACCAGAACACACATGAAGAAGTTTTCTTCTATCCTGAGTGTGGGCTGGCAATTTCAGGTGACAGAAGCGGCTGGGTTCTAATAGAATCCCTTAGCTTGTAATCCCTGAGTGTTTCCCTAGGACTGACTCTGAGAGAAACCTGGGGGTTGGGCTTTGAGGCCAAATAGTAGCGAGTGTCCCCGATGGACTGAGGAAGTATTTAGATGAATTCTCCATAAAGGGAAACACCTGAGCACCCATTCATCTGCGTGGAGTGGGGCTTCAAATCTCCCCACCACACAAGGTTGGCTTCCAGTATCCTGAGGGTGGGGTAGTTCCTCCAACTGACATCAGCGTCTTGGTTTTAATAAAATCCCTTTGCTTGTCTTCCCTGATGGTTTGCCTAGGCCAGTGTGTGGTTGAAAGTGGGATTTGGGATCTAAAACTAAGTATTAACGTGTGCCTCTCCATGGGTAGTGGAGATGTTTAAACTACAACCCACAACTTGGGAATTACTGTGACCCCTGAAAAATGAGTGTGCTATGTTTCCCCACGTCCAGCACACACAGGAAGAAGTGTTCTGGGGTTCTGAGAGTGGGGAGGTTCCTCCAACAGACAGCAGCACCTGGGTTGTAATAGAATCCCTTAGCTTGACTTCCCTAAGTGTTTTCCTAGGCCTAGCAGTAAGCGATGGTGGGTGATGGGCTCTAAAGCCAAGTATTAGCGAGTGCATCTCTGTGGGTAGTGGAGGGTTTTAAACTACTTCCCCAACCTTGGAACACCTGTGCCCCATAAAGATGCGTGGAATCTGTTTCCCCACCTCCAGCACACACACGGAGACGTGCTCAGGTATCCTGATTGTGGGGAGGCTCCTCCAAATGACAGCAGCGCCTGGGTTCTAATTGAATCCCTTTGCTTGTCTTCCCTGATGGAAAGCCTAGGCGGGAGTGCGGGGGAAAGTGTGGCTTGGGCTCCAAAACCAAGTATTTGCGATGACCTCTCTATGGTTTGTGGAGGTGTTTAAATTACATCCCTAACATGGGAACACCTGTGCACCCATAAAGTTCCGTGGAGTCTGTTTCCACACCTCCAGCACACACACGAACACTTGCACATTTATCCTGAGAGTGGACAGACTCCTCCAACTGAGAGCAGGGCTTTGGTTCTTATAAAATCGCTTAACTTGTCTACCCTGTTTGGTTGCCTGATACGGAGTGCTGGGGAAAGGGTGGGTTGGGCTCTAAATCCAAGTATTAGCGAGTGCTTCTCCATGGGATTTGGAGGTTATTAACCAAAAGCCCACAATATGGGAATACCTGTGCTCCTTGAAAAAAGCGTGGACTCTGTATCCCCACCAACAGAACACACATGAAGAAGTTTTCTGCTATCCTGAGTGTGGGCTGGCAATTTCAGGTGACAGCAGCGCCTGGGTTCTAAAAGAATCCCTTAGCTAGACTTCCCTGATGGCATGCCTAGGCTGGAGGTTGGGGGAAAGTGGGGGTTGGGCTCTAAACCAAGTATAAGCGAGAGCCTATCCATGGGATGTGGGTTTTTAACATACAACCCACAACCATGGAATAAATATGCCCCCTGAAAGATGCTTTGATTGTTTCCCTACATCCAGCACACACACGAAGATGTGTTCTTGTATTCTGAGTGTGGGGAAGTTCCTCAAACTCTCAGCAGCACCTGGATTCCATTAGTATCCTTTAGCTTCTGTTCCCTGAGTGTTCTCTTAGACCAGGCCATGAGGGAAAGCTGGGGGTTGGGCTTGGAGGCCACGTAGCAGTGAGTGCCCCCTGATCCATTGAGGAAGTACTTAGAGGACTTCTCCCTAAAGGGAACACCTTTTCCTGCATTCATCTGGGTGCAGTGGGGCTGCACAACTCTCCCACACCTAAGAATGTGTTCTGGAATTCTGAGTGCAGGGAAGTTCCTCCAACTGACAGCAGCGCCTGGGTTCTAATTGAATCCCTTTGCTTGTCTTCCCTGATGGAAAGCCTAGGCGGGAGTGCGGGGGAAAGTGTGGTTTGGGCTCCAAAACCAAGTATTTGCGATGACCTCTCTATGGTTTGTGGAGGTGTTTAAACTTCATCCCTAACCTGGGAACACCTGTGCCCCCATGAAGATCCGTGGAGTCTGTTTCCACACCTCCAGCACACACACGAACACTTGCACAGTTATCCTGAGAGTGGGCAGCCTCCTCCAACTGAGAGCAGGGCCTTGGTTCTTATAAAATCGCTTAACTTGTCTACCCTGTTTGCTTGCCTGATTCGGAGTGCTCGGGAAAGGGTGGGTTGGGCTCTAAATCCAAGTATTAGCGAGTGCTTCTCCATGGGATTTGGAGGTTATTAACCAAAAGCCCACAACATGGGAATACCTGTGCTCCTTGAAAAATGCGTGGACTCTGTATCCCCACCACCAGAACACACATGAAGAAGTTTTCTGCTATCCTGAGTGTGGGCTGGCAATTTCAGTTGACAGAAATGGCTGGGTTCTAATAGAATCCCTTAGCTTGTAATCCCTGAGTGTTTCCCTAGGACTGACTCTGAGAGAAACCTGGGGGTTGGGCTTTGAGGCCAAATAGTAGCGAGTGTCCCCGATGGACTGAGGAAGTCTTTAGATGAATTCTCCATAAAGGGAAACACCTGAGCACCCATTCATCTGCGTGGAGTGGGGCTTCAAATCTCCCCACCACACAAGGTTGGGTTCCAGTATCCTGAGGGTGGGGTAGTTCCTCCAACTGACATCAGCGTCTTGGTTTGAATAGAATCCTTTGCTTGTCTTCCCTGATGGTTTGCCTAGGCCAGTGTGTGGTTGAAAGTGGGATTTGGGATCTAAAACTAAGTAATAGCGTGTGCCTCTCCATGGGTAGTGGAGATGTTTAAACTACAACCCACAACTTGGGAATTACTGTGACCCCTGAAAAATGCGTGTGCTATGTTTCCCCACGTCCAGCACACACAGGAAGAAGTGTTCTGGGGTTCTGAGTGTGGGGAGGTTCCTCCAACAGACAGCAGCACCTGGGTTGTAATAGAATCCCTTAGCTTGACTTCCCTAAGTGTATTCCTAGGCCTAGCAGTAAGCGATGGTGGGGGATGGGCTCTAAAGCCAAGTATTAGCGAGTGCATCTCTGTGGGTAGTGGAGGGTTTTAAACTACTTCCCCAACCTTGGAACACCTGTGCCCCATAAAGATGCGTGGAATCTCTTTCCCCACCTCCAGCACACACACGGAGACGTGCTCAGGTATCCTGATTGTGGGGAGGCTCCTCCAAATGACAGCAGCGCCTGGGTTCTAAAAGAATCCCTTTGCTTGTCTTCCCTGATGGCATGCCTAGGCTGGAGAGTGGGGGAAAGTGGGGGTTGGGCTCTAAACCAATTATAAGCGAGAGCCTATCCATGGGATGTGGGTTTTTAACCTACAACCCACAACCATGGAATAAATGTGCCCCCTGAAAGATGCTTTGACTGTTTCCCTACATCCAGCACACACACGAAGATGTGTTCTGGTATTCTGAGTGTGGGGAAGTTCCTCAAACTGACAGCAGCACCTGGATTCTATTAGTATCCCTTAGCTTCTGTTCCCTGAGTGTTCTTTTAGGCCAGGCCATGAGGGAAAGCTGGGGGTTGGGCTTGGAGGCCACGTAGCAGTGAGTGCCCCCTGATCCATTGAGGAAGTACTTAGAGGACTTCTCCCTAAAGGGAACACCTTTTCCTGCATTCATCTGGGTGCAGTGGGGCTGCACAACTCTCCCACACCTAAGAATGTGTTCTGGAATTCTGAGTGCAGGGAAGTTCCTCCAACTGACAGCAGCGCCTGGGTTCTAATTGAATCCCTTTGCTTGTCTTCCCTGATGGAAAGCCTAGGCGGGAGTGCGGGGGAAAGTGTGGTTTGGGCTCCAAAACCAAGTATTTGCGATGACCTCTCTATGGTTTGTGGAGGTGTTTAAACTTCATCCCTATCCTGGGAACACCTGTGCCCCCATGAAGATCCGTGGAGTCTGTTTCCACACCTCCAGCACACACACGAACACTTGCACAGTTATCCTGAGAGTGGGCAGCCTCCTCCAACTGAGAGCAGGGCCTTGGTTCTTATAAAATCGCTTAACTTGTCTACCCTGTTTGGTTGCCTGATTCGGAGTGCTGGGGAAAGGGTGGGTTGGGCTCTAAATCCAAGTATTAGCGAGTGCTTCTCCATGGGATTTGGAGGTTATTAACCAAAAGCCCACAACATGGGAATACCTGTGCTCCTTGAAAAATGCGTGGACTCTGTATCCCCACCACCAGAACACACATGAAGAAGTTTTCTGCTATCCTGAGTGTGGGCTGGCAATTTCAGGTGACAGAAACGGCTGGGTTCTAATAGAATCCCTTAGCTTGTAATCCCTGAGTGTTTCCCAAGGACTGACTCTGAGAGAAACCTGGGGGTTGGGCTTTGAGGCCAAATAGTAGCGAGTGTCCCCGATGGACTGAGGAAGTCTTTAGATGAATTCTCCATAAAGGGAAACACCTGAGCACCCATTCATCTGCGTGGAGTGGGGCTTCAAATCTCCCCACCACACAAGGTTGGGTTCCAGTATCCTGAGGGTGGGGTAGTTCCTCCAACTGACATCAGCGTCTTGGTTTGAATAGAATCCTTTGCTTGTCTTCCCTGATGGTTTGCCTAGGCCAGTGTGTGGTTGAAAGTGGGATTTGGGATCTAAAACTAAGTATTAGCGTGTGCCTCTCCATGGGTAGTGGAGATGTTTAAACTACAACCCACAACTTGGGAATTACTGTGACCCCTGAAAAATGCGTGTGCTATGTTTCCCCACGTCCAGCACACACAGGAAGAAGTGTTCTGGGGTTCTGAGTGTGGGGAGGTTCCTCCAACAGACAGCAGCACCTGGGTTGTAATAGAATCCCTTAGCTTGACTTCCCTAAGTGTTTTCCTAGGCCTAGCAGTAAGCGATGGTGGGGGATGGGCTCTAAAGCCAAGTATTAGCGAGTGCATCTCTGTGGGTAGTGGAGGGTTTTAAACTACTTCCCCAACCTTGGAACACCTGTGCCCCATAAAGATGCGTGGAATCTGTTTCCCCACCTCCAGCACACACACGGAGACGTGCTCAGGTATCCTGATTGTGGGGAGTCTCCTCCAAATGACTGCAGCGCCTGGGTTCTAAAAGAATCCCTTTGCTTGTCTTCCCTGATGGCATGCCTAGGCTGGAGAGTGGGGGAAAGTGGGGGTTGGGCTCTAAACCAAGTATAAGCGAGAGCCTATCCATGGGATGTGGGTTTTTAACCTACAACCCACAACCATGGAATAAATGTGCCCCCTGAAAGATGCTTTGACTGTTTCCCTACATCCAGCACACACACGAAGATGTGTTCTGGTATTCTGAGTGTGGGGAAGTTCCTCAAACTGACAGCAGCACCTGGATTCTATTAGTATCCCTTAGCTTCTGTTCCCTGAGTGTTCTTTTAGGCCAGGCCATGAGGGAAAGCTGGGGGTTGGGCTTGGAGGCCACGTAGCAGTGAGTGCCCCCTGATCCATTGAGGAAGTACTTAGAGGACTTCTCCCTAAAGGGAACACCTTTTCCTGCATTCATCTGGGTGCAGTGGGGCTGCACAACTCTCCCACACCTAAGAATGTGTTCTGGAATTCTGAGTGCAGGGAAGTTCCTCCAACTGACAGCAGCGCCTGGGTTCTAATTGAATCCCTTTGCTTGTCTTCCCTGATGGAAAGCCTAGGCGGGAGTGCGGGGGAAAGTGTGGTTTGGGCTCCAAAACCAAGTATTTGCGATGACCTCTCTATGGTTTGTGGAGGTGTTTAAACTTCATCCCTAACCTGGGAACACCTGTGCCCCCATGAAGATCCGTGGAGTCTGTTTCCACACCTCCAGCACACACACGAACACTTGCACAGTTATCCTGAGAGTGGGCAGCCTCCTCCAACTGAGAGCAGGGCCTTGGTTCTTATAAAATCGCTTAACTTGTCTACCCTGTTTGGTTGCCTGATACGGAGTGCTGGGGAAAGGGTGGGTTGGGCTCTAAATCCAAGTATTAGCGAGTGCTTCTCCATGGGATTTGGAGGTTATTAACCAAAAGCCCACAACATGGGAATACCTGTGCTCCTTGAAAAATGCGTGGACTCTGTATCCCCACCACCAGAACACACATGAAGAAGTTTTCTGCTATCCTGAGTGTGGGCTGGCAATTTCAGGTGACAGAAGCGGCTGGGTTCTAATAGAATCCCTTAGCTTGTAATCCCTGAGTGTTTCCCTAGGACTGACTCTGAGAGAAACCTGGGGGTTGGGCTTTGAGGCCAAATAGTAGCGAGTGTCCCCGATGGACTGAGGAAGTATTTAGATGAATTCTCCATAAAGGGAAACACCTGAGCACCCATTCATCTGCGTGGAGTGGGGCTTCAAATCTCCCCACCACACAAGGTTGGGTTCCAGTATCCTGAGGGTGGGGTAGTTCCTCCAACTGACATCAGCGTCTTGGTTTGAATAGAATCCCTTTGCTTGTCTTCCCTGATGGTTTGCCTAGGCCAGTGTGTGGTTGAAAGTGGGATTTGGGATCTAAAACTAAGTATTAGCGTGTGCCTCTCCATGGGTAGTGGAGATGTTTAAACTACAACCCACAACTTGGGAATTACTGTGACCCCTGAAAAATGCGTGTGCTATGTTTCCCCACGTCCAGCACACACAGGAAGAAGTGTTCTGGGGTTCTGAGTGTGGGGAGGTTCCTCCAACAGACAGCAGCACCTGGGTTGTAATAGAATCCCTTAGCTTGACTTCCCTAAGTGTATTCCTAGGCCTAGCAGTAAGCGATGGTGGGGGATGGGCTCTAAAGCCAAGTTTTAGCGAGTGCATCTCTGTGGGTAGTGGAGGGTTTTAAACTACTTCCCCAACCTTGGAACACCTGTGCCCCATAAAGATGCGTGGAATCTGTTTCCCCACCTCCAGCACACACACGGAGACGTGCTCAGGTATCCTGATTGTGGGGAGGCTCCTCCAAATGACAGCAGCGCCTGGGTTCTAAAAGAATCCCTTTGCTTGTCTTCCCTGATGGCATGCCTAGGCTGGAGAGTGGGGGAAAGTGGGGGTTGGGCTCTAAACCAAGTATAAGCGAGAGCCTATCCATGGGATGTGGGTTTGTAACCTACAACCCACAACCATGAAATAAATGTGCCCCCTGAAAGATGCTTTGACTGTTTCCCTACATCCAGCACACACACGAAGATGTGTTCTGGTATTCTGAGTGTGGGGAAGTTCCTCAAACTGACAGCAGCACCTGGATTCTATTAGTATCCCTTAGCTTCTGTTCCCTGAGTGTTCTTTTAGGCCAGGCCATGAGGGAAAGCTGGGGGTTGGGCTTGAAGGCCACGTAGCAGTGAGTGCCCCCTGATCCACTGAGGAAGTACTTAGAGGACTTCTCCCTAAAGGGAACACCTTTTCCTGCATTCATCTGGGTGCAGTGGGGCTGCACAACTCTCCCACACCTAAGAATGTGTTCTGGATTTCTGAGTGCAGGGAAGTTCCTCCAACTGACAGCAGCGCCTGGGTTCTAATTGAATCCCTTTGCTTGTCTTCCCTGATGGAAAGCCTAGGGGGGAGTGCGGGGGAAAGTGTGGTTTGGGCTCCAAAACCAAGTATTTGCGATGACCTCTCTATGGTTTGTGGAGGTGTTTAAACTTCATCCCTAACCTGGGAACACCTGTGCCCCCATGAAGATCCGTGGAGTCTGTTTCCACACCTCCAGCACACACACGAACACTTGCACAGTTATCCTGAGAGTGGGCAGCCTCCTCCAACTGAGAGCAGGGCCTTGGTTCTTATAAAATCGCTTAACTTGTCTACCCTGTTTGGTTGCCTGATACGGAGTGCTGGGGAAAGGGTGGGTTGGGCTCTAAATCCAAGTATTAGCGAGTGCTTCTCCATGGGATTTGGAGGTTATTAACCAAAAGCCCACAACATGGGAATACCTGTGCTCCTTGAAAAATGCGTGGACTCTGTATCCCCACCACCAGAACACACATGAAGAAGTTATCTGCTATCCTGAGTGTGGGCTGGCAATTTCAGGTGACAGAAGCGGCTGGGTTCTAATAGAATCCCTTAGCTTGTAATCCCTGAGTGTTTCCCTAGGACTGACTCTGAGAGAAACCTGGGGGTTGGGCTTTGAGGCCAAATAGTAGCGAGTGACCCCGATGGACTGAGGAAGTATTTAGATGAATTCTCCATAAAGGGAAACACCTGAGCACCCATTCATCTGCGTGGAGTGGGGCTTCAAATCTCCCCACCACGCAAGGTTGGGTTCCAGTATCCTGAGGGTGGGGTAGTTCCTCCAACTGACATCAGCGTCTTGGTTTGAATAGAATCCCTTTGCTTGTCTTCCCTGATGGTTTGCCTAGGCCAGTGTGTGGTTGAAAGTGGGATTTGGGATCTAAAACTAAGTATTAGCGTGTGCCTCTCCATGGGTAGTGGAGATGTTTAAACTACAACCCACAACTTTGGAATTACTGTGACCCCTGTAAAATGCGTGTGCTATGTTTCCCCACGTCCAGCACACACAGGAAGAAGTGTTCTGGGTTTCTGAGTGTGGGGAGGTTCCTCCAACAGACAGCAGCACCTGGGTTGTAATAGAATCCCTTAGCTTGACTTCCCTAAGTGTTTTCCTAGGCCTAGCAGTAAGCGATGGTGGGGGATGGGCTCTAAAGCCAAGTATAAGCGAGTGCATCTCTGTGGGTAGTGGAGGGTTTTAAACAACTTCCCCAACCTTGGAACACCTGTGCCCCATAAAGATGCGTGGAATCTGTTTCCCCACCTCCAGCACACACACGGAGACGTGCTCAGGTATCCTGATTGTGGGGAGGCTCCTCCAAATGACAGCAGCGCCTGGGTTCTAAAAGAATCCCTTAGCTTGTCTTCCCTGATGGCATGCCTAGGCTGGAGAGTGGGGGAAAGTGGGGGTTGGGCTCTAAACCAAGTATAAGCGAGAGCCTATCCATGGGATGTGGGTTTTTAACCTACAACCCACAACCATGGAATAAATGTGCCCCCTGAAAGATGCTTTGACTGTTTCCCTACATCCAGCACACACACGAAGATGTGTTCTGGTATTCTGAGTGTGGGGAAGTTCCTCAAACTGACAGCAGCACCTGGATTCTATTAGTATCCCTTAGCTTCTGTTCCCTGAGTGTTCTTTTAGGCCAGGCCATGAGGGAAAGCTGGGGGTTGGGCTTGGAGGCCACGTAGCAGTGAGTGCCCCCTGATCCATTGAGGAAGTACTTAGAGGACTTCTCCCTAAACGGAACACCTTTTCCTGCATTCATCTGGGTGCAGTGGGGCTGCACAACTCTCCCACACCTAAGAATGTGTTCTGGAATTCTGAGTGCAGGGAAGTTCCTCCAACTGACAGCAGCGCCTGGGTTCTAATTGAATCCCTTTGCTTGTCTTCCCTGATGGAAAGCCTAGGCGGGAGTACGGGGTAAAGTGTGGTTTGGGCTCCAAAACCAAGTATTTGCGATGACCTCTCTATGGTTTGTGGAGGTGTTTAAACTACATCCCTAACCTGGAAACACCTGTGCCCCCATAAAGATCCGTGGAGTCTGTTTCCACACCTCCAGCACACACACGAACACTTGCACAGTTATCCTGAGAGTGGGCAGCCTCCTCCAACTGAGAGCAGGGCCTTGGTTCTTATAAAATCGCTTAACTTGTCTACCCTGTTTGGTTGCCTGATACGGAGTGCTGGGGAAAGGGTGGGTTGGGCTCTAAATCCAAGTATTAGCGAGTGCTTCTCCATGGGATTTGGAGGTTATTAACCAAAAGCCCACAACATGGGAATACCTGTGCTCCTTGACAGAAGCGTGGACTCTGTATCCCCACCACCAGAACACACATGAAGAAGTTATCTGCTATCCTGAGTGTGGGCTGGCAATTTCAGGTGACAGAAGCGGCTGGGTTCTAATAGAATCCCTTAGCTTGTAATCCCTGAGTGTTTCCCTAGGACTGACTCTGAGAGAAACCTGGGGGTTGGGCTTTGAGGCCAAATAGTAGCGAGTGTCCCCAATGGACTGAGGAAGTCTTAAGATGAATTCTCCATAAAGGGAAACACCTGAGCACCCATTCATCTGCGTGGAGTGGGGCTTCAAATCTCCCCAGCACACAAGGTTGGGTTCCAGTATCCTGAGGGTGGGGTAGTTCCTCCAACTGACATCAGCGTCTTGGTTTGAATAGAATCCCTTTGCTTGTCTTCCCTGATGGTTTGCCTAGGCCAGTGTGTGGTTGAAAGTGGGATTTGGGATCTAAAACTAAGTATTAGCGTGTGCCTCTCCATGGGTAGTGGAGATGTTTAAACTACAACCCACAACTTGGGAATTACTGTGACCCCTGAAAAATGCGTGTGCTATGTTTCCCCACGTCCAGCACACACAGGAAGAAGTGTTCTGGGGTTGTGAGTGTGGGGAGATTCCTCCAACAGACAGCAGCACCTGGGTTGTAATAGAATCCCTTAGCTTGACTTCCCTAAGTGTGTTCCTAGGCCTAGCAGTAAGCGATGGTGGGGGATGGGCTCTAAAGCCAAGTATTAGCGAGTGCATCTCTGTGGGTAGTGGAGGGTTTTAAACTACTTCCCCAACCTTGGAACACCTGTGCCCCATAAAGATGTGTGGAATCTGTTTCCCCACCTCCAGCACACACACGGAGACGTGCTCAGGTATCCTGATTGTGGGGAGGCTCCTCCAAATGACAGCAGCGCCTGGGTTCTTAAAGAATCCCTTAGCTTGTCTTCCCTGAAGGCATGCCTAGGCTGGAGAGTGGGGGATAGTGGGGGTTGGGCTCTAAACCAAGTATAAGCGAGAGCCTATCCATGGGATGTGGGTTTTTAACCTACAACCCACAACCATGGAATAAATGTGCCCCCTGAAAGATGCTTTGACTGTTTCCCTACATCCAGCACACACACGAAGATGTGTTCTTGTATTCTGAGTGTGGGGAATTTCCTCAAACTGACAGCAGCACCTGGATTCTATTAGTATCCCTTAGCTTCTGTTCCCTGAGTGTTCTTTTAGGCCAGGCCATGAGGGAAAGCTGGGGGTTGGGCTTGGAGGCCACGTAGAAGTGAGTGCCCCCTGATCCATTGAAGAAGTACTTAGACGACTTCTCCCTAAAGGGAACACCTTTTCCTGCATTCATCTGGGTGCAGTGGGGCTGCACAACTCTCCCACACCTAAGAATGTGTTCTGGAATTCTGAGTGCAGGGAAGTTCCTCCAACTGACAGCAGCGCCTGGGTTCTAATTGAATCCCTTTGCTTGTCTTCCCTGATGGAAAGCCTAGGCGGGAGTGCGGGGTAAAGTGTGGTTTGGGCTCCAAAACCAAGTATTGGCGATGACCTCTCTATGGTTTGTGGAGGTGTTTAAACTACATCCCTAACCTGGGAACACCTGTGCCCCCATAAAGATCCGTGGAGTCTGTTTCCACACCTCCAGCACACACACGAACACTTGCACAGTTATCCTGAGAGTGGGCAGCCTCCTCCAACTGAGAGCAGGGACTTGGTTCTTATAAAATCGCTTAACTTGTCTACCCTGTTTGGTTGCCTGATACGGAGTGCTGGGGAAAGGGTGGGTTGGGCTCTAAATCCAAGTATTAGCGAGTGCTTCTCCATGGGATTTGGAGGTTATTAACCAAAAGCCCACAACATGGGAATACCTGTGCTCCTTGAAAAAAGCGTGGACTCTGTATCCCCACCACCAGAACAAACATGAAGGAGTTTTCTGCTATCCTGAGTGTGGGCTGGCAATTTCAGGTGACAGAAGCGGCTGGGTTCTAATAGAATCCCTTAGCTTGTAATCCCTGAGTGTTTCCCTAGGACTGACTCTGAGAGAAACCTGGGGGTTGGGCTTTGAGGCCAAATAGTAGCGAGTGTCCCCGATGGACTGAGGAAGTATTTAGATGAATTCTCCATAAAGGGAAACACCTGAGCACCCATTCATCTGCGTGGAGTGGGGCTTCAAATCTCCCCACCACACAAGGTTGGCTTCCAGTATCCTGAGGGTGGGGTAGTTCCTCCAACTGACATCAGCGTCTTGGTTTGAATAGAATCCCTTTGCTTGTCTTCCCTGATGGTTTGCCTAGGCCAGTGTGTGTTTGAAAGTGGGATTTGGGATCTAAAACTAAGTATTAGCGTGTGCCTCTCCATGGGTAGTGGAGATGTTTAAACTACAACCCACAACTTGGGAATTACTGTGACCCCTGAAAAATGCGTGTGCTATGCTTCCCCACGTCCAGCACACACAGGAAGAAGTGTTCTGGGGTTCTGAGTGTGGGGAGGTTCCTCCAACACCCAGCAGCACCTGGGTTGTAATAGAATCCCTTAGCTTGACTTCCCTAAGTGTGTTCCTAGGCCTAGCAGTAAGCGATGGTGGGGGATGGGCTCTAAAGCCAAGTATTAGCGAGTGCATCTCTGTGGGTAGTGGAGGGTTTTAAACTACTTCCCCAACCTTGGAACACCTGTGCCCCATAAAGATGCGTGGAATCTGTTTCCCCACCTCCAGCACACACACGGAGACGTGCTCAGGTATCCTGATTGTGGGGAGGCTCCTCCAAATGACAGCAGCGCCTGGGTTCTAAAAGAATCCCTTAGCTTGTCTTCCCTGATTGCATGCCTAGGCTGGAGAGTGGGGGAAAGTGGGGGTTGGGCTCTAAACCAAGTATAAGCGAGAGCCTATCCATGGGATGTGGGTTTTTAACCTACAACCCACATCCATGGAATAAATGTGCCCCCTGAAAAATGCTTTGACTGTTTCCCTACATCCAGCACACACACAAAGATATGTTCTTGTATTCTGAGTATGGGGAAGTTCCTCAAACTGACAGCAGCACCTGGATTCTATTAGTATCCCTTAGCTTCTGTTCCCTGAGTGTTCTTTTAGGCCAGGCCATGAGGGAAAGCTGGGGGTTGGGCTTGGAGGCCACGTAGCAGTGAGTGCCCCCTGATCCATTGAGGAAGTACTTAGAGGACTTCTCCCTAAAGGGAACACCTTTTCCTGCATTCATCTGGGTGCAGTGGGGATGCACAACTCTCCCACACCTAAGAATGTCTTCTGGAATTCTGAGTGCAGGGAAGTTCCTCCAACTGACAGCAGCGCCTGGGTTCTAATTGAATCCCTTTGCTTGTCTTCCCTGATGGAAAGCCTAGGCGGGAGTGCGGGGGAAAGTGTGGTTTGGGCTCCAAAACCAAGTATTGGCGATGACCTCTCTATGGTTTGTGGAGGTGTTTATACTACATCCCTAACCTGGAAACACCTGTGCCCCCATAAAGATCCGTGGAGTCTGTTTCCACACCTCCAGCACACACACGAACACTTGCACAGTTATCCTGAGAGTGGGCAGCCTCCTCCAACTGAGAGCAGGGCCTTGGTTCTTATAAAATCGCTTAACTTGTCTACCCTGTTTGGTTGCCTGATACGGAGTGCTGGGGAAAGGGTGGGTTGGGCTCTAAATCCAAGTATTAGCGAGTGCTTCTCCATGGGATTTGGAGGTTATTAACCAAAAGCCCACAACATGGGAATACCTGTGCTCCTTGAAAAAAGCGTGGACTCTGTATCCCCACCACCAGAACACACATGAAGGAGTTTCTTGCTATCCTGAGTGTGGGCTGGCAATTTCAGGTGACAGAAGCGGCTGGGTTCTAATAGAATCCCTTAGCTTGTAATCCCTGAGTGTTTCCCTAGGACTGACTCTGAGAGAAACCTGGGGGTTGGGCTTTGAGGCCAAATAGTAGCGAGTGTCCCCGATGGACTGAGGAAGTATTTAGATGAATTCTCCATAAAGGGAAACACCTGAGCACCCATTCATCTGCGTGGAGTGGGGCTTCAAATCTCCCCACCACACAAGGTTGGCTTCCAGTATCCTGAGGGTGGGGTAGTTCCTCCAACTGACATCAGCGTCTTGGTTTGAATAGAATCCCTTTGCTTGTCTTCCCTGATGGTTTGCCTAGGCCAGTGTGTGTTTGAAAGTGGGATTTGGGATCTAAAACTAAGTATTAGCATGTGCCTCTCCATGGGTAGTGGAGATGTTTAAACTACAACCCACAACTTGGGAATTACTGTGACCCCTGAAAAATGCGTGTGCTATGCTTCCCCACGTCCAGCACACACAGGAAGAAGTGTTCTGGGGTTCTGAGTGTGGGGAGGTTCCTCCAACACACAGCAGCACCTGGGTTGTAATAGAATCCCTTAGCTTGACTTCCCTAAGTGTGTTCCTAGGCCTAGCAGTAAGCGATGGTGGGGGATGGGCTCTAAAGCCAAGTATTAGCGAGTGCATCTCTGTGGGTAGTGGAGGGTTTTAAACTACTTCCCCAACCTTGGAACACCTGTGCCCCATAAAGATGCGTGGAATATGTTTCCCCACCTCCAGCACACACACGGAGACGTGCTCAGGTATCCTGATTGTGGGGAGGCTCCTCCAAATGACAGCAGCGCCTGGGTTCTAAACGAATCCCTTAGCTTGTCTTCCCTGATTGCATGCCTAGGCTGGAGAGTGGGGGAAAGTGGGGGTTGGGCTCTAAACCAAGTATAAGCGAGAGCCTATCCATGGGATGTGGGTTTTTAACCTACAACCCACATCCATGGAATAAATGTGCCCCCTGAAAAATGCTTTGACTGTTTCCCTACATCCAGCACACACAGGAAGATGTGTTCTTGTATTCGGAGTATGGGGAAGTTCCTCAAACTGACAGCAGCACCTGGATTCTATTAGTATCCCTTAGCTTCTGTTCCCTGAGTGTTCTTTTAGGCCAGGCCATGAGGGAAAGCTGGGGGTTGGGCTTGGAGGCCACGTAGCAGTGAGTGCCCCCTAATCCATTGAGGAAGTACTTAGAGGAATTCTCCCTAAAGCGAACACCTTTTCCTGCATTCATCTGGGTGCAGTGGGGCTGCACAACTCTCCCACACCTAAGAATGTGTTCTGGAATTCTGAGTGCAGGGAAGTTCCTCCAACTGACAGCAGCGCCTGGGTTCTAATTGAATCCCTTTGCTTGTCTTCCCTGATGGAAAGCCTAGGCGGGAGTGCGGGGGAAAGTGTGGTTTGGGCTCCAAAACCAAGTATTGGCGATGACCTCTCTATGGTTTGTGGAGGTGTTTAAACTACATCCCTAACCTGGGAACACCTGTGCCCCCATAAAGATCCGTGGAGTCTGTTTCCACACCTCCAGCACACACACGAACACTTGCACAGTTATCCTGAGAGTGGGCAGCCTCCTCCAACTGAGAGCAGGGCCTTGGTTCTTATAAAATCGCTTAACTTGTCTACCCTGTTTGGTTGCCTGATACGGAGTGCTGGGGAAAGGGTGGATTGGGCTCTAAATCCAAGTATTAGCGAGTGCTTCTCCATGGGATTTGGAGGTTATTAACCAAAAGCCCACAACATGGGAATACCTGTGCTCCTTGAAAAAAGCGTGGACTCTGTATCCCCACCACCAGAACACACATGAAGAAGTTTTCTGCTATCCTGAGTGTGGGCTGGCAATTTCAGGTGACAGAAGCGGCTGGGTTCTAATAGAATCCCTTAGCTTGTAATCCCTGAGTGTTTCCCTAGGACTGACTCTGAGAGAAACCTGGGGGTTGGGCTTTGAGGCCAAATAGTAGCGAGTGTCCCCGATTGACTGAGGAAGTATTTAGATGAATTCTCCATAAAGGGAAACACCTGAGCACCCATTCATCTGCGTGGAGTGGGGCTTCAAATCTCCCCACCACACAAGGTTGGCTTCCAGTATCCTGAGGGTGGGGTAGTTCCTCCAACTGACATCAGCATCTTGGTTTGAATAGAATCCCTTTGCTTGTCTTCCCTGATGGTTTGCCTAGGCCAGTGTGTGGTTGAAAGTGGGATTTGGGATCTAAAACTAAGTATTAGCGTGTGCCTCTCCATGGGTAGTGGAGATGTTTAAACTACAACCCACAACTTGGGAATTACTGTGACCCCTGAAAAATGCGTGTGCTATGTTTCCCCACGTCCAGCACACACAGGAAGAAGTGTTCTGGGGTTCTGAGAGTGGGGAGGTTCCTCCAACAGACAGCAGCACCTGGGTTGTAATAGAATCCCTTAGCTTGACTTCCCTAAGTGTGTTCCTAGGCCTAGCAGTAAGCGATGGTGGGGGATGGGCTCTAAAGCCAAGTATTAGCGAGTGCATCTCTGTGGGTAGTGGAGAGTTTTAAACAACTTCCCCAACCTTGGAACACCTGTGCCCCATAAAGATGCGTGGAATCTGTTTCCCCACCTCCAGCACACACACGGAGACGTGCTCAGGTATCCTGATTGTGGGGAGGCTCCTCCAAATGACAGCAGCGCCTGGGTTCTAAAAGGATCCCTTAGCTTGCCTTCCCTGATGGCATGCCTAGGGTGGAGAGTGGGGGAAAGTGGGGGTTGGGCTCTAAACCAAGTATAAGCGAGAGCCTATCCATGGGATGTGGGTTTTTAACCTACAACCCACAACCATGGAATAAATGTGCCCCCTGAAAGATGCTTTGACTGTTTCCCTACATCCAGCACACACACGAAGATGTGTTCTTGTATTCTGAGTGTGGGGAAGTTCCTCAAACTGACAGCAGCACCTGGATTCTATTAGTATCCCTTAGCTTCTGTTCCCTGAGTGTTCTTTTAGGCCAGGACATGAGGGAAAGCTGGGGGTTGGGCTTGGAGGCCACGTAGAAGTGAGTGCCCCCTGATCCATTGAGGAAGTACTTAGAGGACTTCTCCCTAAAGGGAACACCTTTTCCTGCATTCATCTGGGTGCAGTGGGGCTGCACATCTCTCCCATACCTAAGAATGTGTTCTGGAATTCTGAGTGCAGGGAAGTTCCTCCAACTGACAGCAGCGCCTGGGTACTAATTGAATCCCTTTGCTTGTCTTCCCTGATGGAAAGCTTAGGCAGGAGTGCGGGGGAAAGTGTGGTTTGGGCTCCAAAACCAAGTATTTGCGATGACCTCTCTATGGTTTGTGGAGGTGTTTAAACTACATCCCTAACCTGGGAACACCTGTGCCCCCATAAAGATCCGTGGAGTCTGTTTCCACACCTCCAGCACACACACGAACACGTGCACAGTTATCCTGAGAGTGGGCAGCCTCCTCCAACTGAGAGCAGGGCCTTGGTTCTTATATAATCGCTTAACTTGTCTACCCTGTTTGGTTGCCTGATACGGAGTGCTGGGGAAAGGGTGGGTTGGGCTCTAAATCCAAGTATTAGCGAGTGCTTCTCCATGGGATTTGGAGGTTATTAACCAAAAGCCCACAACATGGGAATACCTGTGCTCCTTGAAAAAAGCGTGGACTCTGTATCCCCACCACCAGAACACACATGAAGAAGTTTTCTGCTATCCTGAGTGTGGGCTGGCAATTTCAGGTGACAGAAGCGGCTGGGTTCTAATAGAATCCCTTAGCTTGTAATCCCTGAGTGTTTCCCTAGGACTGACTCTGAGGGAAACCTGGGGGTTGGGCTTTGAGGCCAAATAGTAGCGAGTGTCCCCGATGGACTGAGGAAGTCTTTAGATGAATTCTCCATAAAGGGAAACACCTGAGCACCCATTCATCTGCGTGGAGTGGGGCTTCAATTCTCCCCACCACACAAGGTTGGGTTCCAGTATCCTGAGGGTGGGGTAGTTCCTCCAACTGACATCAGCGTCTTGGTTTGAATAGAATCCCTTTGCTTGTCTTCCCTGATGGTTTGCCTAGGCCAGTGTGTGGTTGAAAGTGGGATTTGGGATCTAAAACTAAGTATTAGCGTGTGCCTCTCCATGGGTAGTGGAGATGTTTAAACTACAACCCACAACTTGGGAATTACTGTGACCCCTGAAAAATGCTTGTGCTAGGTTTCCCCACGTCCAGCACACACAGGAAGAAGTGTTCTGGGGTTCTGAGTGTGGGGAGGTTCCTCCAACAGACAGCAGCACCTGGGTTGTAATAGAATCCCTTAGCTTGACTTCCCTAAGTGTTTTCCTAGGCCTAGCAGTAAGCGATGGTGGGGGATGGGCTCTAAAGCCAAGTATTAGCGAGTGCATCTCTGTGGGTAGTGGAGGGTTTTAAACTACTTCCCCAACCTTGGAACACCTGTGCCCCATAAAGATGCGTGGAATCTGTTTCCCCACCTCCAGCACACACACGGAGACGTGCTCAGGTATCCTGATTGTGGGGAGGCTCCTTCAAATGACAGCAGCGCCTGGGTTCTAAAAGAATCCCTTAGCTTGTCTTCCCTGATGGCATGCCTAGGCTGGAGAGTGGGGGAAAGTGGGGGTTGGGCTCTAAACCAAGTATAAGCGAGAGCCTATCCATGGGATGTGGGTTTTTAACCTACAACCCACAACCATGGAATAAATGTGCCCCCTGAAAGATGCTTTGACTCTTTCCCTACATCCAGCACACACACGAAGATGTGTTCTTGTATTCTGAGTGTGGGGAAGTTCCTCAAACTGACAGCAGCACCTGGATTCTATTAGTATCCCTTAGCTTCTGTTCCCTGAGTGTTCTTTTAGGCCAGGCCATGAGGGAAAGCTGGGGGTTGGGCTTGGAGGCCACGTAGCAGTGAGTGCCCCCTGATCCATTGAGGAAGTACTTAGAGGACTTCTCCCTAAAGGGAACACCTTTTCCTGCATTCATCTGGGTGCAGTGGGGCTGCACAACTCTCCCACACCTAAGAATGTGTTCTGGAATTCTGAGTGCAGGGAAGTTCCTCCAACTGACAGCAGCGCCTGGGTTCTAATTGAATCCCTTTGCTTGTCTTCCCTGATGGAAAGCCTAGGCGGGAGTGCGGGGGAAAGTGTGGTTTGGGCTCCAAAACCAAGTATTTGCGATGACCTCTCTATGGTTTGTGGAGGTGTTTAAACTACATCCCTAACCTGGGAACACCTGTGCCCCCATAAAGATCCGTGGAGTCTGTTTCCACACCTCCAGCACACACACGAACACTTGCACAGTTATCCTGAGAGTGGGCAGCCTCCTCCAACTGAGAGCAGGGCCTTGGATCTTATAAAATCGCTTAACTTGTCTACCCTGTTTGGTTGCCTGATACGGAGTGCTGGGGAAAGGGTGGGTTGGGCTCTAAATCCAAGTATTAGCGAGTGCTTCTCCATGGGATTTGGAGGTTATTAACCAAAAGCCCACAACATGGGAATACCTGTGCTCCTTGAAAAAAGCGTGGACTCTGTATCCCCACCACCAGAACACACATGAAGATGTTTTCTGCTATCCTGAGTGTGGGCTGGCAATTTCAGGTGACAGAAGCGGCTGGGTTCTAATAGAATCCCTTAGCTTGTAATCCCTGAGTGTTTCCCTAGGACTGACTCTGAGAGAAACCTGGGGGTTGGGCTTTGAGGCCAAATAGTAGCGAGTGTCCCCGATGGACTGAGGAAGTCTTTAGATGAATTCTCCATAAAGGGAAACACCTGAGCACCCATTCATCTGCGGGGAGTGGGGCTTCAAATCTCCCCACCACACAAGGTTGGGTTCCAGTATCCTGAGGGTGGGGTAGTTCCTCCAACTGACATCAGCGTCTTGGTTTGAATAGAATCCCTTTGCTTGTATTCCCTGATGGTTTGCCTAGGCCAGTGTGTGGTTGAAAGTGGGATTTGGGATCTAAAACTAAGTATTACCGTGTGCCTCTCCATGGGTAGTGGAGATGTTTAAACTACAACCCACAACTTGGGAATTACTGTGACCCCTGGAAAATGCGTGTGCTATGTTTCCCCAAGTCCAGCACACACAGGAAGAAGTGTTCTGGGGTTCTGAGTGTGGGGAGGTTCCTCCAACAGACAGCAGCACCTGGGTTGTAATAGAATCCCTTAGCTTGACTTCCCTAAGTGTTTTCCCAGGCCTAGCAGTAAGCGATGGTGGGGGATGGGCTCTACAGCCAAGTATTAGCGAGTGCATCTCTGTGGGTAGTGGAGGGTTTTAAACTACTTCCCCAACCTTGGAACACCTGTGCCCCATAAAGATGCGTGGAATCTGTTTCCCCACCTCCAGCACACACACGGAGACGTGCTCAGGTATCCTGATTGTGGGGAGGCTCCTCCAAATGACAGCAGCGCCTGGGTTCTAAAAGAATCCCTTAGCTTGTCTTCCCTGATGGCATGCCTAGGCTGGAGAGTGGGGGAAAGTGGGGGTTGGGATCTAAACCAAGTATAAGCGAGAGCCTATCCATGGGATGTGGGTTTTTAACCTACAACCCACAACCATGGAATAAATGTGCCCCCTGAAAGATGCTTTGACTGTTTCCCTACATCCAGCACACACACGAAGATGTGTTCTTGTATTCTGAGTGTGGGGAAGTTCCTCAAACTGACAGCAGCACCTGGATTCTATTAGTATCCCTTAGCTTCTGTTCCCTGAGTGTTCTTTTAGGCCAGGACATGAGGGAAAGCTGGGGGTTGGGCTTGGAGGCCACGTAGAAGTGAGTGCCCCCTGATCCATTGAGGAAGTACTTAGAGGACTTCTCCCTAAAGGGAACACCTTTTCCTGCATTCATCTGGGTGCAGTGGGGCTGCACATCTCTCCCATACCTAAGAATGTGTTCTGGAATTCTGAGTGCAGGGAAGTTCCTCCAACTGACAGCAGCGCCTGGGTACTAATTGAATCCCTTTGCTTGTCTTCCCTGATGGAAAGCTTAGGCAGGAGTGCGGGGGAAAGTGTGGTTTGGGCTCCAAAACCAAGTATTTGCGATGACCTCTCTATGGTTTGTGGAGGTGTTTAAACTACATCCCTAACCTGGGAACACCTGTGCCCCCATAAAGATCCGTGGAGTCTGTTTCCACACCTCCAGCACACACACGAACACGTGCACAGTTATCCTGAGAGTGGGCAGCCTCCTCCAACTGAGAGCAGGGCCTTGGTTCTTATATAATCGCTTAACTTGTCTACCCTGTTTGGTTGCCTGATACGGAGTGCTGGGGAAAGGGTGGGTTGGGCTCTAAATCCAAGTATTAGCGAGTGCTTCTCCATGGGATTTGGAGGTTATTAACCAAAAGCCCACAACATGGGAATACCTGTGCTCCTTGAAAAAAGCGTGGACTCTGTATCCCCACCACCAGAACACACATGAAGAAGTTTTCTGCTATCCTGAGTGTGGGCTGGCAATTTCAGGTGACAGAAGCGGCTGGGTTCTAATAGAATCCCTTAGCTTGTAATCCCTGAGTGTTTCCCTAGGACTGACTCTGAGGGAAACCTGGGGGTTGGGCTTTGAGGCCAAATAGTAGCGAGTGTCCCCGATGGACTGAGGAAGTCTTTAGATGAATTCTCCATAAAGGGAAACACCTGAGCACCCATTCATCTGCGTGGAGTGGGGCTTCAATTCTCCCCACCACACAAGGTTGGGTTCCAGTATCCTGAGGGTGGGGTAGTTCCTCCAACTGACATCAGCGTCTTGGTTTGAATAGAATCCCTTTGCTTGTCTTCCCTGATGGTTTGCCTAGGCCAGTGTGTGGTTGAAAGTGGGATTTGGGATCTAAAACTAAGTATTAGCGTGTGCCTCTCCATGGGTAGTGGAGATGTTTAAACTACAACCCACAACTTGGGAATTACTGTGACCCCTGAAAAATGCTTGTGCTAGGTTTCCCCACGTCCAGCACACACAGGAAGAAGTGTTCTGGGGTTCTGAGTGTGGGGAGGTTCCTCCAACAGACAGCAGCACCTGGGTTGTAATAGAATCCCTTAGCTTGACTTCCCTAAGTGTTTTCCTAGGCCTAGCAGTAAGCGATGGTGGGGGATGGGCTCTAAAGCCAAGTATTAGCGAGTGCATCTCTGTGGGTAGTGGAGGGTTTTAAACTACTTCCCCAACCTTGGAACACCTGTGCCCCATAAAGATGCGTGGAATCTGTTTCCCCACCTCCAGCACACACACGGAGACGTGCTCAGGTATCCTGATTGTGGGGAGGCTCCTTCAAATGACAGCAGCGCCTGGGTTCTAAAAGAATCCCTTAGCTTGTCTTCCCTGATGGCATGCCTAGGCTGGAGAGTGGGGGAAAGTGGGGGTTGGGCTCTAAACCAAGTATAAGCGAGAGCCTATCCATGGGATGTGGGTTTTTAACCTACAACCCACAACCATGGAATAAATGTGCCCCCTGAAAGATGCTTTGACTCTTTCCCTACATCCAGCACACACACGAAGATGTGTTCTTGTATTCTGAGTGTGGGGAAGTTCCTCAAACTGACAGCAGCACCTGGATTCTATTAGTATCCCTTAGCTTCTGTTCCCTGAGTGTTCTTTTAGGCCAGGCCATGAGGGAAAGCTGGGGGTTGGGCTTGGAGGCCACGTAGCAGTGAGTGCCCCCTGATCCATTGAGGAAGTACTTAGAGGACTTCTCCCTAAAGGGAACACCTTTTCCTGCATTCATCTGGGTGCAGTGGGGCTGCACAACTCTCCCACACCTAAGAATGTGTTCTGGAATTCTGAGTGCAGGGAAGTTCCTCCAACTGACAGCAGCGCCTGGGTTCTAATTGAATCCCTTTGCTTGTCTTCCCTGATGGAAAGCCTAGGCGGGAGTGCGGGGGAAAGTGTGGTTTGGGTTCCAAAACCAAGTATTTGCGATGACCTCTCTATGGTTTGTGGAGGTGTTTAAACTACATCCCTAACCTGGGAACACCTGTGCCCCCATAAAGATCCGTGGAGTCTGTTTCCACACCTCCAGCACACACACGAACACTTGCACAGTTATCCTGAGAGTGGGCAGCCTCCTCCAACTGAGAGCAGGGCCTTGGATCTTATAAAATCGCTTAACTTGTCTACCCTGTTTGGTTGCCTGATACGGAGTGCTGGGGAAAGGGTGGGTTGGGCTCTAAATCCAAGTATTAGCGAGTGCTTCTCCATGGGATTTGGAGGTTATTAACCAAAAGCCCACAACATGGGAATACCTGTGCTCCTTGAAAAAAGCGTGGACTCTGTATCCCCACCACCAGAACACACATGAAGAAGTTTTCTGCTATCCTGAGTGTGGGCTGGCAATTTCAGGTGACAGAAGCGGCTGGGTTCTAATAGAATCCCTTAGCTTGTAATCCCTGAGTGTTTCCCTAGGACTGACTCTGAGAGAAACCTGGGGGTTGGGCTTTGAGGCCAAATAGTAGCGAGTGTCCCCGATGGACTGAGGAAGTCTTTAGATGAATTCTCCATAAAGGGAAACACCTGAGCACCCATTCATCTGCGGGGAGTGGGGCTTCAAATCTCCCCACCACACAAGGTTGGGTTCCAGTATCCTGAGGGTGGGGTAGTTCCTCCAACTGACATCAGCGTCTTGGTTTGAATAGAATCCCTTTGCTTGTATTCCCTGATGGTTTGCCTAGGCCAGTGTGTGGTTGAAAGTGGGATTTGGGATCTAAAACTAAGTATTACCGTGTGCCTCTCCATGGGTAGTGGAGATGTTTAAACTACAACCCACAACTTGGGAATTACTGTGACCCCTGGAAAATGCGTGTGCTATGTTTCCCCAAGTCCAGCACACACAGGAAGAAGTGTTCTGGGGTTCTGAGTGTGGGGAGGTTCCTCCAACAGACAGCAGCACCTGGGTTGTAATAGAATCCCTTAGCTTGACTTCCCTAAGTGTTTTCCCAGGCCTAGCAGTAAGCGATGGTGGGGGATGGGCTCTACAGCCAAGTATTAGCGAGTGCATCTCTGTGGGTAGTGGAGGGTTTTAAACTACTTCCCCAACCTTGGAACACCTGTGCCCCATAAAGATGCGTGGAATCTGTTTCCCCACCTCCAGCACACACACGGAGACGTGCTCAGGTATCCTGATTGTGGGGAGGCTCCTCCAAATGACAGCAGCGCCTGGGTTCTAAAAGAATCCCTTAGCTTGTCTTCCCTGATGGCATGCCTAGGCTGGAGAGTGGGGGAAAGTGGGGGTTGGGATCTAAACCAAGTATAAGCGAGAGCCTATCCATGGGATGTGGGTTTTTAACCTACAACCCACAACCATGGAATAAATGTGCCCCCTGAAAGATGCTTTGACTGTTTCCCTACATCCAGCACACACACGAAGATGTGTTCTGGTATTCTGAGTGTGGGGAAGTTCCTCAAACTGACAGCAGCACCTGGATTCTATTAGTATCCCTTAGCTTCTGTTCCCTGAGTGTTCTTTTAGGCCAGGCCATGAGGGAAAGCTGGGGGTTGGGCTTGGAGGCCACGTAGCAGTGAGTGCCCCCTGATCCATTGAGGAAGTACTTAGAGGACTTCTCCCTAAAGGGAACACCTTTTCCTGCATTCATCTGGGTGCAGTGGGGCTGCACAACTCTCCCACACCTAAGAATGTGTTCTGGAATTCTGAGTGCAGGGAAGTTCCTCCAACTGACAGCAGCGCCTGGGTTCTAATTGAATCCCTTTGCTTGTCTTCCCTGATGGAAAGCCTAGGCGGGAGTACGGGGGAAAGTGTGGTTTGGGCTCCAAAACCAAGTATTTGCGATGACCTCTCTATGGTTTGTGGAGGTGTTTAAACTACATCCCTAACCAGGAAACACCTGTGCCCCCATAAAGATCCGTGGAGTCTGTTTCCACACCTCCAGCACACACACGAACACTTGCACAGTTATCCTGAGAGTGGGCAGCCTCCTCCAACTGAGAGCAGGGCCTTGGTTCTTATAAAATCGCTTAACTTGTCTACCCTGTTTGGTTGCCTGATACGGAGTGCTGGGGAAAGGGTGGGTTGGGCTCTAAATCCAAGTATTAGCGAGTGCTTCTCCATGGGATTTGGAGGTTATTAACCAAAAGCCCACAACATGGGAATACCTGTGCTCCTTGAAAAAAGCGTGGACTCTGTATCCCCACCACCAGAACACACATGAAGAAGTTATCTGCTATCCTGAGTGTGGGCTGGCAATTTCAGGTGACAGAAGCGGCTGGGTTCTAATAGAATCCCTTAGCTTGTAATCCCTGAGTGTTTCCCTAGGACTGACTCTGAGAGAAACCTGGGGGTTGGGCTTTGAGGCAAAATACTAGCGAGTGTCCCCAATGGACAGAGGAAGTCTTAAGATGAATTCTCCATAAAGGGAAACACCTGAGCACCCATTCATCTGCGTGGAGTGGGGCTTCAAATCTCCCCACCACACAAGGTTGGGTTCCAGTATCCTGAGGGTGGGGTAGTTCCTCCAACTGACATCAGCGTCTTGGTTTGAATAGAATCCCTTTGCTTGTCTTCCCTGATGGTTTGCCTAGGCCAGTGTGTGGTTGAAAGTGGGATTTGGGATCTAAAACTAAGTATTAGCGTGTGCCTCTCCATGGGTAGTGGAGATGTTTAAACTACAACCCACAACTTGGGAATTACTGTGACCCCTGGAAAATGCGTGTGGTATGTTTCCCCAAGTCCAGCACACACAGGAAGAAGTTTTCTGGGGTTCTGAGTGTGGGGAGGTTCCTCCAACAGACAGCAGCACCTGGGTTGTAATAGAATCCCTTAGCTTGACTTCCCTAAGTGTTTTCCCAGGCCTAGCAGTAAGCGATGGTGGGGGATGGGCTCTACAGCCAAGTATTAGCGAGTGCATCTCTGTGGGTAGTGGAGGGTTTTAAACTACTTCCCCAACCTTGGAACACCTGTGCCCCATAAAGATGCGTGGAATCTGTTTCCCCACCTCCAGCACACACACGGAGACGTGCTCAGGTATCCTGATTGTGGGGAGGCTCCTCCAAATGACAGCAGCGCCTGGGTTCTAAAAGTATCCCTTAGCTAGTCTTCCCTGATGGCATGCCTAGGCTGGAGAGTGGGGGAAAGTGGGGGTTGGCTCTAAACCAAGTATAAGCGAGAGCCTATCCATGGGATGTGGGTTTTTAACCTACAACCCACAACCATGGAATAAATGTGCCCCCTGAAAGATGCTTTGACTGTTTCCCTACATCCAGCACACACACGAAGATGTGTTCTTGTATTCTGAGTGTGGGGAAGTTCCTCAAACTGACAGCAGCACCTGGATTCTATTAGTATCCCTTAGCTTCTGTTCCCTGAGTGTTCTTTTAGGCCAGGCCATGAGGGAAAGCTGGGGGTTGGGCTTGGAGGCCACGTAGCAGTGAGTGCCCCCTGATCCATTGAGGAAGTACTTAGAGGACATGTCCCTAAACGGAACACCTTTTCCTGCATTCATCTGGGTGCAGTGGGGCTGCACAACTCTCCCACACCTAAGAATGTGTTCTGGAATTCTGAGTGCAGGGAAGTTCCTCCAACTGACAGCAGCGCCTGGGTTCTAATTGAATCCCTTTGCTTGTCTTCCCTGATGGAAAGCCTAGGCGGGAGTGCGGGGGAAAGTGTGGTTTGGGCTCCAAAACCAAGTATTTGCGATGACCTCTCTATGGTTTGTGGAGGTTTTTAAACTACATCCCTAACCTGGGAACACCTGTGCCCCCATAAAGATCCGTGGAGTCTGTTTCCACACCTCCAGCACACACACGAACACTTGCACAGTTATCCTGAGAGTGGGCAGCCTCCTCCAACTGAGAACAGGGCCTTGGTTCTTATAAAATCGTTTAACTTGTCTACCCTGTTTGGTTGCCTGATACGGAGTGCTGGGGAAAGGGTGGATTGGGCTCTAAATCCAAGTATTAGCGAGTGCCTCTCCATGGGATTTGGAGGTTATTAACCAAAAGCCCACAACATGGGAATACCTGTGCTCCTTGAAAAAAGCGTGGACTCTCTATCCCCACCACCAGAACACACATGAAGAAATTTTCTGCTATCCTGAGTGTGGGCTGGCAATTTCAGGTGACAGAAGCGGCTGGGTACTAATAGAATCCCTTAGCTTGTAATCCCTGAGTGTTTCCCTAGGACTGACTCTGAGAGAAACCTGGGGGTTGGGCTTTGAGGCCAAATAGTAGCGAGTGACCTCGATGGACTGAGGAAGTATTTAGATGAATTCTCCATAAAGGGAAACACCTGAGCACCCATTCATCTGCGTGGAGTGGGGCTTCAAATCTCCCCACCACACAAGGTTGGGTTCCAGTATCCTGAGGGTGGGGTAGTTCCTCCAACTGACATCAGCGTCTTGGTTTGAATAGAATCCCTTTGCTTGTCTTCCCTGATGGTTTGCCTAGGCCAGTGTGTGGTTGAAAGTGGGATTTGGGATCTAAAACTAAGTATTAGCGTGTGCCTCTCCATGGGTAGTGGAGATGTTTAAACTACAACCCACAACGTTGGAATTACTGTGACCCCTGTAAAATGCGTGTGCTATGTTTCCCCACGTCCAGCACACACAGGAAGAAGTGTTCTGGGGTTCTGAGTGTGGGGAGTTTCCTCCAACAGACAGCAGCACCTGGGTTGTAATAGAATCCCTTAGCTTGACTTCCCTAAGTGTTTTCCTAGGCCTAGCAGTAAGCGATGGTGGGGGATGGGCTCTAAAGCCAAGTATTAGCGAGTGCATCTCTGTGGGTAGTGGAGGGTTTTAAACTACTTCCCCAACCTTGGAACACCTGTGCCCCATAAAGATGCGTGGAATCTGTTTCCCCACCTCCAGCACACACACGGAGACGTGCTCAGGTATCCTGATTGTGGGGAGGCTCCTCCAAATGACAGCAGCGCCTGGGTTCTAAAAGAATCCCTTAGCTTGTCTTCCCTGATGGCATGCCTAGGCTGGAGAGTGGGGGAAAGTGGGGGTTGGGCTCTAAACCAAGTATAAGCGAGAGCCTATCCATGGGATGTGGGTTTTTAACCTACAACCCACAACCATGGAATAAATGTGCCCCCTGAAAGATGCTTTGACTGTTTCCCTACATCCAGCACACACACGAAGATGTGTTCTTGTATTCTGAGTGTGGGGAAGTTCCTCAAACTGACAGCAGCACCTGGATTCTATTAGTATCCCTTAGCTTCTGTTCCCTGAGTGTTCTTTTAGGCCAGGCCATGAGGGAAAGCTGGGGGTTGGGCTTGGAGGCCACGTAGCAGTGAGTGCCCCCTGATCCATTGAGGAAGTACTTAGAGGACTTCTCCCTAAAGGGAACACCTTTTCCTGCATTCATCTGGGTGCAGTGGGGCTGCACAACTCTCCCACACCTAAGAATGTGTTCTGGAATTCTGAGTGCAGGGACGTTCCTCCAACTGACAGCAGCGCCTGGGTTCTAATTGAATCCCTTTGCTTGTCTTCCCTGATGGAAAGCCTAGGCGGGAGTACGGGGGAAAGTGTGGTTTGGGCTCCAAAACCAAGTATTTGCGATGACCTCTCTATGGTTTGTGGAGGTGTTTAAACTACATCCCTAACCTGGAAACACCTGTGCCCCCATGAAGATCCGTGGAGTCTGTTTCCACACCTCCAGCACACACACGAACACTTGCACAGTTATCCTGAGAGTGGGCAGCCTCCTCCAACTGAGAGCAGGGCCTTGGTTCTTATAAAATCGCTTAACTTGTCTACCCTGTTTGGTTGCCTGATACGGAGTGCTGGGGAAAGGGTGGGTTGGGCTCTAAATCCAAGTATTAGCGAGTGCTTCTCCATGGGATTTGGAGGTTATTAACCAAAAGCCCACAACATGGGAATACCTGTGCTCCTTGAAAAAAGCGTGGACTCTGTATCCCCACCACCAGAACACACATGAAGAAGTTATCTGCTATCCTGAGTGTGGGCTGGCAATTTCAGGTGACAGAAGCGGCTGGGTTCTAATAGAATCCCTTAGCTTGTAATCCCTGAGTGTTTCCCTAGGACTGACTCTGAGAGAAACCTGGGGGTTGGGCTTTGAGGCCAAATAGTAGCGAGTGTCCCCAATGGACTGAGGAAGTCTTAAGATGAATTCTCCATAAAGGGAAACACCTGAGCACCCATTCATCTGCGTGGAGTGGGGCTTCAAATCTCCCCACCACACAAGGTTGGGTTCCAGTATCCTGAGGGTGGGGTAGTTCCTCCAACTGACATCAGCATCTTGGTTTGAATAGAATCCCTTTGCTTGTCTTCCCTGATGGTTTGCCTAGGCCAGTGTGTGGTTGAAAGTGGGATTTGGGATCTAAAACTAAGTATTAGCGTGTGCCTCTCCATGGGTAGTGGAGATGTTTAAACTACAACCCACAACTTGGGAATTACTGTGACCCCTGAAAAATGCGTGTGCTATGTTTCCCCACGTCCAGCACACACAGGAAGAAGTGTTCTGGGGTTGTGAGTGTGGGGAGATACCTCCAACAGACAGCAGCACCTGGGTTGTAATAGAATCCCTTAGCTTGACTTCCCTAAGTGTTTTCCTAGGCCTAGCAGTAAGCGATGGTGGGGGATGGGCTCTAAAGCCAAGTATTAGCGAGTGCATCTCTGTGGGTAGTGGAGGGTTTTAAACTACTTCCCCAACCTTGGAACACCTGTGCCCCATAAAGATTCGTGGAATCTGTTTCCCCACCTCCAGCACACACACGGAGACGTGCTCAGGTATCCTGATTGTGGGGAGGCTCCTCCAAATGACAGCAGCGCCTGGGTTCTAAAAGAATCCCTTAGCTTGTCTTCCCTGATGGCATGCCTAGGCTGGAGAGTGGGGGAAAGTGGGGGTTGGGCTCTAAACCAAGTATAAGCGAGAGCCTATCCATGGGATATGGGTTTTTAACCTACAACACACAACCATGGAATAAATGTGCCCCCTGAAAGATGCTTTGACTGTTTCCCTACATCCAGCACACACACGAAGATGTGTTCTTGTATTCTGAGTGTGGGGATGTTCCTCAAACTGACAGCAGCACCTGGATTCTATTAGTATCCCTTAGCTTCTGTTCCCTGAGTGTTATTTTAGGCCAGGCCATGAGGGAAAGCTGGGGGTTGGGCTTGGAGGCCACGTAGCAGTGAGTGCCCCCTGATCCATTGAGGAAGTACTTAGAGGACTTCTCCCTAAAGGGAACACCTTTTCCTGCATTCATCTGGGTGCAGTGGGGCTGCACAACTCTCCCACACCTAAGAATGTCTTCTGGAATTCTGAGTGCAGGGAAGTTCCTCCAACTGACAGCAGCGCCTGGGTTCTAATTGAATCCCTTTGCTTGTCTTCCCTGATGGAAAGCCTAGGCGGGAGTACGGGGGAAAGTGTGGTTTGGGCTCCAAAACCAAGTATTTGCGATGACCTCTCTATGGTTTGTGGAGGTGTTTAAACTACATCCCTAACCCGGAAACACCTGTGCCACCATAAAGATCCGTGGAGTCTGTTTCCACACCTCCAGCACACACACGAACACTTGCACAGTTATCCTGAGAGTGGGCAGCCTCCTCCAACTGAGAGCAGGGCCTTGGTTCTTATAAAATCGCTTAACTTGTCTACCCTGTTTGGTTGCCTGATACGGAGTGCTGGGGAAAGGGTGGGTTGGGCTCTAAATCCAAGTATTAGCGAGTGCTTCTCCATGGGATTTGGAGGTTATTAACCAAAAGCCCACAACATGGGAATACCTGTGCTGCTTGAAAAAAGCGTGGACTCTGTATCCCCACCACCAGAACACACATGAAGAAGTTATCTGCTATCCTGAGTGTGGGCTGGCAATTTCAGGTGACAGAAGCGGCTGGGTTCTAATAGAATCCCTTAGCTTGTAATCCCTGAGTGTTTCCCTAGGACTGACTCTGAGAGAAACCTGGGGGTTGGGCTTTGAGGCCAAATAGTAGCGAGTTTCCCCGATGGACTGAGGAAGTCTTTAGATGAATTCTCCATAAAGGGAAACACCTGAGCACCCATTCATCTGCGTGGAGTGGGGCTTCAAATCTCCCCACCACACAAGGTTGGGTTCCAGTATCCTGAGGGTGGGGTAGTTCCTCCAACTGACATCAGCGTCTTGGTTTGAATAGAATCCCTTTGCTTGTCTTCCCTGATGGTTTGCCTAGGCCAGTGTGTGGTTGAAAGTGGGATTTGGGATCTAAAACTAAGTATTAGCGTGTGCCTCTCCATGGGTAGTGGAGATGTTTAAACTACAACCCACAACTTTGGAATTACTGTGACCCCTGTAAAATGCGTGTGCTATGTTTCCCCACGTCCAGCACACACAGGAAGAAGTGTTCTGGGGTTCTGAGTGTGGGGAGGTTCCTCCAACAGACAGCAGCACCTGGGTTGTAATAGAATCCCTTAGCTTGACTTCCCTAAGTGTTTTCCTAGGCCTAGCAGTAAGCGATGGTGGGGGATGGGCTCTAAAGCCAAGTATTAGCGAGTGCATCTCTGTGGGTAGTGGAGGGTTTTAAACTACTTCCCCAACCTTGGAACACCTGTGCCCCATAAAGATGCGTGGAATCTGTTTCCCCACCTCCAGCACACACACGGAGACGTGCTCAGGTATCCTGATTGTGGGGAGGCTCCTCCAAATGACAGCAGCGCCTGGGTTCTAAAAGAATCCCTTAGCTTGTCTTCCCTGATGGCATGCCTAGGCTGGAGAGTGGGGGAAAGTGGGGGTTGGGCTCTAAACCAAGTATAAGCGAGAGCCTATCCATGGGATGTGGGTTTTTAACCTACAACCCACAACCATGGAATAAATGTGCCCCCTGAAAGATGCTTTGACTGTTTCCCTACATCCAGCACACACACGAAGATGTGTTCTGGTATTCTGAGTGTGGGGAATTTCCTCAAACTGACAGCAGCACCTGGATTCTATTAGTATCCCTTAGCTTCTGTTCCCTGAGTGTTCTTTTAGGCCAGGCCATGAGGGAAAGCTGGGGGTTGGGCTTGGAGGCCACGTAGCAGTGAGTGCCCCCTGATCCATTGAGGAAGTACTTAGAGGACTTCTCCCTAAAGGGAACACCTTTTCCTGCATTCATCTGGGTGCAGTGGGGCTGCACAACTCTCCCACACCTAAGAATGTGTTCTGGAATTCTGAGTGCAGGGAAGTTCCTCCAACTGACAGCAGCGCCTGGGTTCTAATTGAATCCCTTTGCTTGTCTTCCCTGATGGAAAGCCTAGGCGGGAGTACGGGGGAAAGTGTGGTTTGGGCTCCAAAACCAAGTATTTGCGATGACCTCTCTATGGTTTGTGGAGGTGTTTAAACTACATCCCTAACCTGGGAACACCTGTGCCCCCATAAAGATCCGTGGAGTCTGTTTCCACACCTCCAGCACACACACGAACACTTGCACAGTTATCCTGAGAGTGGGCAGCCTCCTCCAACTGAGAGCAGGGCCTTGGTTCTTATAAAATCGCTTAACTTGTCTACCCTGTTTGGTTGCCTGATACGGAGTGCTGGGGAAAGGGTGGGTTGGGCTCTAAATCCAAGTATTAGCGAGTGCTTCTCCATGGGATTTGGAGGTTATTAACCAAAAGCCAACAACATGGGAATACCTGTGCTCCTTGAAAAAAGCGTGGACTCTGTATCCCCACCACCAGAACACACATGAAGAAGTTATCTGCTATCCTGAGTGTGGGCTGGCAATTTCAGGTGACAGAAGCGGCTGGGTTCTAATAGAATCCCTTAGCTTGTAATCCCTGAGTGTTTCCCTAGGACTGACTCTGAGAGAAACCTGGGGGTTGGGCTTTGAGGCCAAATAGTAGCGAGTGTCCCCAATGGACTGAGGAAGTCTTAAGATGAATTCTCCATAAAGGGAAACACCTGAGCACCCATTCATCTGCGTGGAGTGGGGCTTCAAATCTCCCCACCACACAAGGTTGGGTTCCAGTATCCTGAGGGTGGGGTAGTTCCTCCAACTGACATCAGCATCTTGGTTTGAATAGAATCCCTTTGCTTGTCTTCCCTGATGGTTTGCCTAGGCCAGTGTGTGGTTGAAAGTGGGATTTGGGATCTAAAACTAAGTATTAGCGTGTGCCTCTCCATGGGTAGTGGAGATGTTTAAACTACAACCCACAACTTGGGAATTACTGTGACCCCTGAAAAATGCGTGTGCTATGTTTCCCCACGTCCAGCACACACAGGAAGAAGTGTTCTGGGGTTGTGAGTGTGGGGAGATTCCTCCAACAGACAGCAGCACCTGGGTTGTAATAGAATCCCTTAGCTTGACTTCCCTAAGTGTTTTCCTAGGCCTAGCAGTAAGCGATGGTGGGGGATGGGCTCTAAAGCCAAGTATTAGCCAGTGCATCTCTGTGGGTAGTGGAGGGTTTTAAACTACTTCCCCAACCTTGGAACACCTGTGCCCCATAAAGATGCGTGGAATCTGTTTCCCCACCTCCAGCACACACACGGAGACGTGCTCAGGTATCCTGATTGTGGGGAGGCTCCTCCAAATGACAGCAGCGCCTGGGTTCTAAAAGAATCCCTTAGCTTGTCTTCCCTGATGGCATGCCTAGGCTGGAGAGTGGGGGAAAGTGGGGGTTGGGCTCTAAACCAAGTATAAGCGAGAGCCTATCCATGGGATATGGGTTTTTAACCTACAACACACAACCATGGAATAAATGTGCCCCCTGAAAGATGCTTTGACTGTTTCCCTACATCCAGCACACACACGAAGATGTGTTCTTGTATTCTGAGTGTGGGGATGTTCCTCAAACTGACAGCAGCACCTGGATTCTATTAGTATCCCTTAGCTTCTGTTCCCTGAGTGTTATTTTAGGCCAGGCCATGAGGGAAAGCTGGGGGTTGGGCTTGGAGGCCACGTAGCAGTGAGTGCCCCCTGATCCATTGAGGAAGTACTTAGAGGACTTCTCCCTAAAGGGAACACCTTTTCCTGCATTCATCTGGGTGCAGTGGGGCTGCACAACTCTCCCACACCTAAGAATGTCTTCTGGAATTCTGAGTGCAGGGAAGTTCCTCCAACTGACAGCAGCGCCTGGGTTCTAATTGAATCCCTTTGCTTGTCTTCCCTGATGGAAAGCCTAGGCGGGAGTGCGGGGGAAAGTGTGGTTTGGGCTCCAAAACCAAGTATTTGCGATGACCTCTCTATGGTTTGTGGAGGTGTTTAAACTACATCCCTAACCCGGAAACACCTGTGCCCCCATAAAGATCCGTGGAGTCTGTTTCCACACCTCCAGCACACACACGAACACTTGCACAGTTATCCTGAGAGTGGGCAGCCTCCTCCAACTGAGAGCAGGGCCTTGGTTCTTATAAAATCGCTTAACTTGTCTACCCTGTTTGGTTGCCTGATACGGAGTGCTGGGGAAAGGGTGGGTTGGGCTCTAAATCCAAGTATTAGCGAGTGCTTCTCCATGGGATTTGGAGGTTATTAACCAAAAGCCCACAACATGGGAATACCTGTGCTCCTTGAAAAAAGCGTGGACTCTGTATCCCCACCACCAGAACACACATGAAGAAGTTTTCTGCTATCCTGAGTGTGGGCTGGCAATTTCAGGTGACAGAAGCGGCTGGGTTCTAATAGAATCCCTTAGCTTGTAATCCCTGAGTGTTTCCCTAGGACTGACTCTGAGAGAAACCTGGGGGTTGGGCTTTGAGGCCAAATAGTAGCGAGTGTCCCCGATGGACTGAGGAAGTATTTAGATGAATTCTCCATAAAGGGAAACACCTGAGCACCCATTCATCTGCGTGGAGTGGGGCTTCAAATCTCCCCACCACACAAGGTTGGGTTCCAGTATCCTGAGGGTGGGGTAGTTCCTCCAACTGACATCAGCGTCTTGGTTTGAATAGAATCCCTTTGCTTGTCTTCCCTGATGGTTTGCCTAGGCCAGTGTGTGGTTGAAAGTGGGATTTGGGATCTAAAACTAAGTATTAGCGTGTGCCTCTCCATGGGTAGTGGAGATGTTTAAACTACAACCCACAACTTGGGAATTACTGTGACCCCTGAAAAATGCGTGTGCTATGCTTCCCCACGACCAGCACACACAGGAAGAAGTGTTCTGGGGTTCTGAGTGTGGGGAGGTTCCTCCAACACACAGCAGCACCTGGGTTGTAATAGAATCCCTTAGCTTGACTTCCCTAAGTGTGTTCCTAGGCCTAGCAGTAAGCGATGGTGGGGGATGGGCTCTAAAGCCAAGTATTAGCGAGTGCATCTCTGTGGGTAGTGGAGGGTTTTAAACTACTTCCCCAACCTTGGAACACCTGTGCCCCATAAAGATGCGTGGAATCTGTTTCCCCACCTCCAGCACACACACGGAGACGTGCTCAGGTATCCTGATTGTGGGGAGGCTCCTCCAAATGACAGCAGCGCCTGGGTTCTAAAAGAATCCCTTAGCTTGTCTTCCCTGATTGCATGCCTAGGCTGGAGAGTGGGGGAAAGTGGGGGTTGGGCTCTAAACCAAGTATAAGCGAGAGCCTATCCATGGGATGTGGGTTTTTAACCTACAACCCACATCCATGGAATAAATGTGCCCCCTGAAAAATGCTTTGACTGTTTCCCTACATCCAGCACACACACAAAGATATGTTCTTGTATTCTGAGTATGGGGAAGTTCCTCAAACTGACAGCAGCACCTGGATTCTATTAGTATCCCTTAGCTTCTGTTCCCTGAGTGTTATTTTAGGCCAGGCCATGAGGGAAAGCTGGGGGTTGGGCTTGGAGGCCACGTAGCAGTGAGTGCCCCCTGATCCATTGAGGAAGTACTTAGAGGACTTCTCCCTAAAGGGAACACCTTTTCCTGCATTCATCTGGGTGCAGTGGGGCTGCACAACTCTCCCACACCTAAGAATGTCTTCTGGAATTCTGAGTGCAGGGAAGTTCCTCCAACTGACAGCAGCGCCTGGGTTCTAATTGAATCCCTTTGCTTGTCTTCCCTGATGGAAAGCCTAGGCGGGAGTGCGGGGGAAAGTGTGGTTTGGGCTCCAAAACCAAGTATTTGCGATGACCTCTCTATGGTTTGTGGAGGTGTTTAAACTACATCCCTAACCTGGAAACACCTGTGCCCCCATAAAGATCCGTGGAGTCTGTTTCCACACCTCCAGCACACACACGAACACTTGCACAGTTATCCTGAGAGTGGGCAGCCTCCTCCAACTGAGAGCAGGGCCTTGGTTCTTATAAAATCGCTTAACTTGTCTACCCTGTTTGGTTGCCTGATACGGAGTGCTGGGGAAAGGGTGGGTTGGGCTCTAAATCCAAGTATTAGCGAGTGCTTCTCCATGGGATTTGGAGGTTATTAACCAAAAGCCCACAACATGGGAATACCTGTGCTCCTTGAAAAAAGCGTGGACTCTGTATCCCCACCACCAGAACACACATGAAGGAGTTTCCTGCTATCCTGAGTGTGGGCTGGCAATTTCAGGTGACAGAAGCGGCTGGGTTCTAATAGAATCTCTTAGCTTGTAATCCCTGAGTGTTTCCCTAGGACTGACTCTGAGAGAAACCTGGGGGTTGGGCTTTGAGGCCAAATAGTAGCGAGTGTCCCCGATGGACTGAGGAAGTCTTTAGATGAATTCTCCATAAAGGGAAACACCTGAGCACCCATTCATCTGCGTGGAGTGGGGCTTCAAATCTCCCCACCACACAAGGTTGGCTTCCAGTATCCTGAGGGTGGGGTAGTTCCTCCAACTGACATCAGCGTCTTGGTTTGAATAGAATCCCTTTGCTTGTCTTCCCTGATGGTTTGCCTAGGCCAGTGTGTGGTTGAAAGTGGGATTTGGGATCTAAAACTAAGTATTAGCGTGTGCCTCTCCATGGGTAGTGGAGATGTTTAAACTACAACCCAAAGCTTGGGAATTACTGTGACCCCTGAAAAATGCGTGTGCTATGCTTCCCCACGTCCAGCACACACAGGAAGAAGTGTTCTGGGGTTCTGAGTGTGGTGAGGTTCCTCCAACACACAGCAGCACCTGGGTTGTAATAGAATCCCTTAGCTTGACTTCCCTAAGTGTGTTCCTAGGCCTAGCAGTAAGCGATGGTGGGGGATGGGCTCTAAAGCCAAGTATTAGCGAGTGCATCTCTGTGGGTAGTGGAGGGTTTTAAACTACTTCCCCAACCTTGGAACACCTGTGCCCCATAAAGATGCGTGGAATCTGTTTCCCCACCTCCAGCACACACACGGAGACGTGCTCAGGTATCCTGATTGTGGGGAGGCTCCTCCAAATGACAGCAGCGCCTGGGTTCTAAAAGAATCCCTTAGCTTGTCTTCCCTGATTGCATGCCTAGGCTGGAGAGTGGGGGAAAGTGGGGGTTGGGCTCTAAACCAAGTATAAGCGAGAGCCTATCCATGGGATGTGGGTTTTTAACCTACAACCCACATCCATGGAATAAATGTGCCCCCTGAAAAATGCTTTGACTGTTTCCCTACATCCAGCACACACAGGAAGATGTGTTCTTGTATTCGGAGTATGGGGAAGTTCCTCAAACTGACAGCAGCACCTGGATTCTATTAGTATCCCTTAGCTTCTGTTCCCTGAGTGTTCTTTTAGGCCAGGCCATGAGGGAAAGCTGGGGGTTGGGCTTGGAGGCCACGTAGCAGTGAGTGCCCCCTAATCCATTGAGGAAGTACTTAGAGGAATTCTCCCTAAAGCGAACACCTTTTCCTGCAATCATCTGGGTGCAGTGGGGCTGCACAACTCTCCCACACCTAAGAATGTGTTCTGGAATTCTGAGTGCAGGGAAGTTCCTCCAACTGACAGCAGCGCCTGGGTTCTAATTGAATCCCTTTGCTTGTCTTCCCTGATGGAAAGCCTAGGCGGGAGTGCGGGGGAAAGTGTGGTTTGGGCTCCAAAACCAAGTATTGGCGATGACCTCTCTATGGTTTGTGGAGGTGTTTAAACTACATCCCTAACCTGGGAACACCTGTGCCCCCATAAAGATCCGTGAAGTCTGTTTCCACACCTCCAGCACACACACGAACACTTGCACAGTTATCCTGAGAGTGGGCAGCCTCCTCCAACTGAGAGCAGGGCCTTGGTTCTTATAAAATCGCTTAAGTTGTCTACCCTGTTTGGTTGCCTGATACGGAGTGCTGGGGAAAGGGTGGATTGGGCTCTAAATCCAAGTATTAGCGAGTGCTTCTCCATGGGATTTGGAGGTTATTAACCAAAAGCCCACAACATGGGAATACCTGTGCTCCTTGAAAAAAGCGTGGACTCTGTATCCCCACCACCAGAACACACATGAAGAAGTTTTCTGCTATCCTGAGTGTGGGCTGGCAATTTCAGGTGACAGAAGCGGCTGGGTTCTAATAGAATCCCTTAGCTTGTAATCCCTGAGTGTTTCCCTAGGACTGACTCTGAGAGAAACCTGGGGGTTGGGCTTTGAGGCCAAATAGTAGCGAGTGTCCCCGATTGACTGAGGAAGTATTTAGATGAATTCTCCATAAAGGGAAACACCTGAGCACCCATTCATCTGCGTGGAGTGGGGCTTCAAATCTCCCCACCACACAAGGTTGGGTTCCAGTATCCTGAGGGTGGGGTAGTTCCTCCAACTGACATCAGCATCTTGGTTTGAATAGAATCCCTTTGCTTGTCTTCCCTGATGGTTTGCCTAGGCCAGTGTGTGGTTGAAAGTGGGATTTGGGATCTAAAACTAAGTATTAGCGTGTGCCTCTCCATGGGTAGTGGAGATGTTTAAACTACAACCCACAACTTGGGAATTACTGTGACCCCTGAAAAATGCGTGTGCTATGTTTCCCCACGTCCAGCACACACAGGAAGAAGTGTTCTGGGGTTCTGAGAGTGGGGAGGTTCCTCCAACAGACAGCAGCACCTGGGTTATAATAGAATCCCTTAGCTTGACTTCCCTAAGTGTGTTCCTAGGCCTAGCAGTAAGCGATGGTGGGGGATGGGCTCTAAAGCCAAGTATTAGCGAGTGCATCTCTGTGGGTAGTGGAGGGTTTTAAACTACTTCCCCAACCTTGGAACACCTGTGCCCCATAAAGATGCGTGGAATCTGTTTCCCCACCTCCAGCACACACACGGAGACGTGCTCAGGTATCCTGATTGTGGGGAGGCTCCTCCAAATGACAGCAGCGCCTGGGTTCTAAAAGGATCCCTTAGCTTGCCTTCCCTGATGGCATGCCTAGGCTGGAGAGTGGGGGAAAGTGGGGGTTGGGCTCTAAACCAAGTATAAGCGAGAGCCTATCCATGGGATGTGGGTTTTTAACCTACAACCCACAACCATGGAATAAATGTGCCCCCTGAAAGATGCTTTGACTCTTTCCCTACATCCAGCACACACACGAAGATGTGTTCTTGTATTCTGAGTGTGGGGAAGTTCCTCAAACTGACAGCAGCACCTGGATTCTATTAGTATCCCTTAGCTTCTGTTCCCTGAGTGTTCTTTTAGGCCAGGCCATGAGGGATAGCTGGGGGTTGGGCTTGGAGTCCACGTAGCAGTGAGTGCCCCCTGATCCATTGAGGAAGTACTTAGAGGACTTCTCCCTAAAGGGAACACCTTTTCCTGCATTCATCTGGGTGCAGTGGGGCTGCACAACTCTCCCACACCTAAGAATGTGTTCTGGAATTCTGAGTGCAGGGAAGTTCCTCCAACTGACAGCAGCGCCTGGGTTCTAATTGAATCCCTTTGCTTGTCTTCCCTGATGGAAAGCCTAGGCGGGAGTGCGGGGGAAAGTGTGGTTTGGGCTCCAAAACCAAGTATTTGCGATGACCTCTCTATGGTTTGTGGAGGTTTTTAAACTACATCCCTAACCTGGGAACACCTGTGCCCCCATAAAGATCCGTGGAGTCTGTTTCCACACCTCCAGCACACACACGAACACTTGCACAGTTATCCTGAGAGTGGGCAGCCTCCTCCAACTGAGAGCAGGGCCTTGGTTCTTATAAAATCGTTTAACTTGTCTACCCTGTTTGGTTGCCTGATACGGAGTGCTGGGGAAAGGGTGGATTGGGCTCTAAATCCAAGTATTAGCGAGTGCCTCTCCATGGGATTTGGAGGTTATTAACCAAAAGCCCACAACATGGGAATACCTGTGCTCCTTGAAAAAAGCGTGGACTCTGTATCCCCACCACCAGAACACACATGAAGAAGTTTTCTGCTATCCTGAGTGTGGGCTGGCAATTTCAGGTGAAAGAAGCGGCTGGGTACTAATAGAATCCCTTAGCTTGTAATCCCTGAGTGTTTCCCTAGGACTGACTCTGAGAGAAACCTGGGGGTTGGGCTTTGAGGCCAAATAGTAGCGAGTGTCCCCGATTGACTGAGGAAGTATTTAGATGAATTCTCCATAAAGGGAAACACCTGAGCACCCATTCATCTGCGTGGAGTGGGGTTTCAAATCTCCCCACCACACAAGGTTGGGTTCCAGTATCCTGAGGGTGGGGTAGTTCCTCCAACTGACATCAGCGTCTTGCTTTGAATAGAATCCCTTTACTTGTCTTCCCTGATGGTTTGCCTAGGCCAGTGTGTGGTTGAAAGTGGGATTTGGGATCTAAAACTAAGTATTAGCGTGTGCCTCTCCATGGGTAGTGGAGATGTTTAAACTACAACCCACAAATTGGGAATTACTGTGACCCCTGAAAAATGCGTGTGCTATGTTTCCCCACGTCCAGCACACACAGGAAGAAGTGTTCTGGGGTTCTGAGTGTGGGGAGGTTCCTCCAACAGACAGCAGCACCTGGGTTGTAATAGAATCCCTTAGCTTGACTTCCCTAAGTGTTTTCCTAGGCCTAGCAGTAAGCGATGGTGGGGGATGGGCTCTAAAGCCAAGTATTAGCGAGTGCATCTCTGTGTGTAGTGGAGGGTTTTAAACTACTTCCCCAACCTTGGAACACCTGTGCCCCATAAAGATGCGTGGAATCTGTTTCCCCACCTCCAGCACACACACGGAGACGTGCTCAGGTATCCTGATTGTGGGGAGGCTCCTCCAAATGACAGCAGCGCCTGGGTTCTAAAAGAATCCCTTAGCTAGTCTTCCCTGATGGCATGCCTAGGCTGGAGAGTGGGGGAAAGTGGGGGTTGGCTCTAAACCAAGTATAAGCGAGAGCCTATCCATGGGATGTGGGTTTTTAACCTACAACCCACAACCATGGAATAAATGTGCCCCCTGAAAGATGCTTTGACTGTTTCCCTACATCCAGCACACACACGAAGATGTGTTCTTGTATTCTGAGTGTGGGGAAGTTCCTCAAACTGACAGCAGCACCTGGATTCTATTAGTATCCCTTAGCTTCTGTTCCCTGAGTGTTCTTTTAGGCCAGGCCATGAGGGAAAGCTGGGGGTTGGGCTTGGAGGCCACGTAGCAGTGAGTGCCCCCTGATCCATTGAGGAATTACTTAGAGGACTTGTCCCTAAACGGAACACCTTTTCCTGCATTCATCTGGGTGCAGTGGGGCTGCACAACTCTCCCACACCTAAGAATGTGTTCTGGAATTCTGAGTGCAGGGAAGTTCCTCCAACTGACAGCAGCGCCTGGGTTCTAATTGAATCCCTTTGCTTGTCTTCCCTGATGGAAAGCCTAGGCGGGAGTGCGGGGGAAAGTGTGGTTTGGGCTCCAAAACCAAGTATTTGCGATGACCTCTCTATGGTTTGTGGAGGTGTTTAAACTACATCCCTAACCTGGAAACACCTGTGCCCCCATAAAGATCCGTGGAGTCTGTTTCCACACCTCCAGCACACACACGAACACTTGCACAGTTATCCTGAGAGTGGGCAGCCTCCTCCAACTGAGAGCAGGGCCTTGGTTCTTATAAAATCGCTTAACTTGTCTACCCTGTTTGGTTGCCTGATACGGAGTGCTGGGGAAAGGGTGGGTTGGGCTCTAAATCCAAGTATTAGCGAGTGCTTCTCCATGGGATTTGGAGGTTATTAACCAAAAGCCCACAACATGGGAATACCTGTGCTCCTTGAAAAAAGCGTGGACTCTGTATCCCCACCACCAGAACACACATGAAGGAGTTTCCTGCTATCCTGAGTGTGGGCTGGCAATTTCAGGTGACAGAAGCGGCTGGGTTCTAATAGAATCCCTTAGCTTGTAATCCCTGAGTGTTTCCCTAGGACTGACTCTGAGAGAAACCTGGGGGTTGGGCTTTGAGGCCAAATAGTAGCGAGTGTCCCCGATGGACTGAGGAAGTCTTTAGATGAATTCTCCATAAAGGGAAACACCTGAGCACCCATTCATCTGCGTGGAGTGGGGCTTCAAATCTCCCCACCACACAAGGTTGGCTTCCAGTATCCTGAGGGTGGGGTAGTTCCTCCAACTGACATCAGCGTCTTGGTTTGAATAGAATCCCTTTGCTTGTCTTCCCTGATGGTTTGCCTAGGCCAGTGTGTGTTTGAAAGTGGGATTTGGGATCTAAAACTAAGTATTAGCGTGTGCCTCTCCATGGGTAGTGGAGATGTTTAAACTACAACCCAAAGCTTGGGAATTACTGTGACCCCTGAAAAATGCGTGTGCTATGCTTCCCCACGTCCAGCACACACAGGAAGAAGTGTTCTGGGGTTCTGAGTGTGGTGAGGTTCCTCCAACACACAGCAGCACCTGGGTTGTAATAGAATCCCTTAGCTTGACTTCCCTAAGTGTTTTCCCAGGCCTAGCAGTAAGCGATGGTGGGGGATGGGCTCTACAGCCAAGTATTAGCGAGTGCATCTCTGTGGGTAGTGGAGGGTTTTAAACTACTTCCCCAACCTTGGAACACCTGTGCCCCATAAAGATGCGTGGAATCTGTTTCCCCACCTCCAGCACACACACGGAGACGTGCTCAGGTATCCTGATTGTGGGGAGGCTCCTCCAAATGACAGCAGCGCCTGGGTTCTAAAAGTATCCCTTAGCTAGTCTTCCCTGATGGCATGCCTAGGCTGGAGAGTGGGGGAAAGTGGGGGTTGGCTCTAAACCAAGTATAAGCGAGAGCCTATCCATGGGATGTGGGTTTTTAACCTACAACCCACAACCATGGAATAAATGTGCCCCCTGAAAGATGCTTTGACTGTTTCCCTACATCCAGCACACACACGAAGATGTGTTCTTGTATTCTGAGTGTGGGGAAGTTCCTCAAACTGACAGCAGCACCTGGATTCTATTAGTATCCCTTAGCTTCTGTTCCCTGAGTGTTCTTTTAGGCCAGGCCATGAGGGAAAGCTGGGGGTTGGGCTTGGAGGCCACGTAGCAGTGAGTGCCCCCTGATCCATTGAGGAAGTACTTAGAGGACTTGTCCCTAAACGGAACACCTTTTCCTGCATTCATCTGGGTGCAGTGGGGCTGCACAACTCTCCCACACCTAAGAATGTGTTCTGGAATTCTGAGTGCAGGGAAGTTCCTCCAACTGACAGCAGCGCCTGGGTTCTAATTGAATCCCTTTGCTTGTCTTCCCTGATGGAAAGCCTAGGCGGGAGTGCGGGGGAAAGTGTGGTTTGGGCTCCAAAACCAAGTATTTGCGATGACCTCTCTATGGTTTGTGGAGGTGTTTAAACTACATCCCTAACCTGGAAACACCTGTGCCCCCATAAAGATCCGTGGAGTCTGTTTCCACACCTCCAGCACACACACGAACACTTGCACAGTTATCCTGAGAGTGGGCAGCCTCCTCCAACTGAGAGCAGGGCCTTGGTTCTTATAAAATCGCTTAACTTGTCTACCCTGTTTGGTTGCCTGATACGGAGTGCTGGGGAAAGGGTGGGTTGGGCTCTAAATCCAAGTATTAGCGAGTGCTTCTCCATGGGATTTGGAGGTTATTAACCAAAAGCCCACAACATGGGAATACCTGTGCTCCTTGAAAAAAGCGTGGACTCTGTATCCCCACCACCAGAACACACATGAAGAAGTTAACTGCTATCCTGAGTGTGGGCTGGCAATTTCAGGTGACAGAAGCGGCTGGGTTCTAATAGAATCCCTTAGCTTGTAATCCCTGAGTGTTTCCCTAGGACTGACTCTGAGAGAAACCTGGGGGTTGGGCTTTGAGGCCAAATAGTAGCGAGTGTCCCCGATGGACTGAGGAAGTCTTTAGATGAATTCTCCATAAAGGGAAACACCTGAGCACCCATTCATCTGCGTGGAGTGGGGCTTCAAATCTCCCCACCACACAAGGTTGGGTTCCAGTATCCTGAGGGTGGGGTAGTTCCTCCAACTGACATCAGCGTCTTGGTTTGAATAGAATCCCTTTGCTTGTCTTCCCTGATGGTTTGCCTAGGCCAGTGTGTGGTTGAAAGTGGGATTTGGGATCTAAAACTAAGTATTACCGTGTGCCTCTCCATGGGTAGTGGAGATGTTTAAACTACAACCCACAACTTGGGAATTACTGTGACCCCTGGAAAATGCGTGTGCTATGTTTCCCCAAGTCCAGCACACACAGGAAGAAGTGTTCTGGGGTTCTGAGTGTGGGGAGGTTCCTCCAACAGACAGCAGCACCTGGGTTGTAATAGAATCCCTTAGCTTGACTTCCCTAAGTGTTTTCCCAGGCCTAGCAGTAAGCGATGGTGGGGGATGGGCTCTACAGCCAAGTATTAGCGAGTGCATCTCTGTGGGTAGTGGAGGGTTTTAAACTACTTCCCAAACCTTGGAACACCTGTGCCCCATAAAGATGCGTGGAATCTGTTTCCCCACCTCCAGCACACACACGGAGACGTGCTCAGGTATCCTGATTGTGGGGAGGCTCCTCCAAATGACAGCAGCGCCTGGGTTCTAAAAGTATCCCTTAGCTAGTCTTCCCTGATGGCATGCCTAGGCTGGAGAGTGGGGGAAAGTGGGGGTTGGCTCTAAACCAAGTATAAGCGAGAGCCTATCCATGGGATGTGGGTTTTTAACCTTCAACCCACAACCATGGAATAAATGTGCCCCCTGAAAGATGCTTTGACTGTTTCCCTACATCCAGCACACACACGAAGATGTGTTCTTGTATTCTGAGTGTGGGGAAGTTCCTCAAACTGACAGCAGCACCTGGATTCTATTAGTATCCCTTAGCTTCTGTTCCCTGAGTGTTCTTTTAGGCCAGGCCATGAGGGAAAGCTGGGGGTTGGGCTTGGAGGCCACGTAGCAGTGAGTGCCCCCTGATCCATTGAGGAAGTACTTAGAGGACTTGTCCCTAAACGGAACACCTTTTCCTGCATTCATCTGGGTGCAGTGGGGCTGCACAACTCTCCCACACCTAAGAATGTGTTCTGGAATTCTGAGTGCAGGGAAGTTCCTCCAACTGACAGCAGCGCCTGGGTTCTAATTGAATCCCTTTGCTTGTCTTCCCTGATGGAAAGCCTAGGCGGGAGTGCGGGGGAAAGTGTGGTTTGGGCTCCAAAACCAAGTATTTGCGATGACCTCTCTATGGTTTGTGGAGGTGTTTAAACTACATCCCTAACCTGGGAACACCTGTGCCCCCATAAAGATCCGTGGAGTCTGTTTCCACACCTCCAGCACACACACGAACACTTGCACAGTTATCCTGAGAGTGGGCAGCCTCCTCCAACTGAGAGCAGGGCCTTGGTTCTTATAAAATCGCTTAACTTGTCTACCCTGTTTGGTTGCCTGATACGGAGTGCTGGGGAAAGGGTGGGTTGGGCTCTAAATCCAAGTATTAGCGAGTGCTTCTCCATGGGATTTGGAGGTTATTAACCAAAAGCCCACAACATGGGAATACCTGTGCTCCTTGAAAAAAGCGTGGACTCTGTATCCCCACCACCAGAACACACATGAAGGAGTTTCCTGCTATCCTGAGTGTGGGCTGGCAATTTCAGGTGACAGAAGCGGCTGGGTTCTAATAGAATCCCTTAGCTTGTAATCCCTGAGTGTTTCCCTAGGACTGACTCTGAGAGAAACCTGGGGGTTGGGCTTTGAGGCCAAATAGTAGCGAGTGTCCCCGATGGACTGAGGAAGTCTTTAGATGAATTCTCCATAAAGGGAAACACCTGAGCACCCATTCATCTGCGTGGAGTGGGGCTTCAAATCTCCCCACCACACAAGGTTGGCTTCCAGTATCCTGAGGGTGGGGTAGTTCCTCCAACTGACATCAGCGTCTTGGTTTGAATAGAATCCCTTTGCTTGTCTTCCCTGATGGTTTGCCTAGGCCAGTGTGTGTTTGAAAGTGGGATTTGGGATCTAAAACTAAGTATTAGCGTGTGCCTCTCCATGGGTAGTGGAGATGTTTAAACTACAACCCAAAGCTTGGGAATTACTGTGACCCCTGAAAAATGCGTGTGCTATGCTTCCCCACGTCCAGCACACACAGGAAGAAGTGTTCTGGGGTTCTGAGTGTGGTGAGGTTCCTCCAACACACAGCAGCACCTGGGTTGTAATAGAATCCCTTAGCTTGACTTCCCTAAGTGTGTTCCTAGGCCTAGCAGTAAGCGATGGTGGGGGATGGGCTCTAAAGCCAAGTATTAGCGAGTGCATCTCTGTGGGTAGTGGAGGGTTTTAAACTACTTCCCCAACCTTGGAACACCTGTGCCCCATAAAGATGCGTGGAATCTGTTTCCCCACCTCCAGCACACACACGGAGACGTGCTCAGGTATCCTGATTGTGGGGAGGCTCCTCCAAATGACAGCAGCGCCTGGGTTCTAAAAGAATCCCTTAGCTTGTCTTCCCTGATTGCATGCCTAGGCTGGAGAGTGGGGGAAAGTGGGGGTTGGGCTCTAAACCAAGTATAAGCGAGAGCCTATCCATGGGATGTGGGTTTTTAACCTACAACCCACATCCATGGAATAAATGTGCCCCCTGAAAAATGCTTTGACTCTTTCCCTACATCCAGCACACACAGGAAGATGTGTTCTTGTATTCGGAGTATGGGGAAGTTCCTCAAACTGACAGCAGCACCTGGATTCTATTAGTATCCCTTAGCTTCTGTTCCCTGAGTGTTCTTTTAGGCCAGGCCATGAGGGAAAGCTGGGGGTTGGGCTTGGAGGCCACGTAGCAGTGAGTGCCCCCTGATCCATTGAGGAAGTACTTAGAGGACTTGTCCCTAAACGGAACACCTTTTCCTGCATTCATCTGGGTGCAGTGGGGCTGCACAACTCTCCCACACCTAAGAATCTGTTCTGGAATTCTGAGTGCAGGGAAGTTCCTCCAACTGACAGCAGCGCCTGGGTTCTAATTGAATCCCTTTGCTTGTCTTTCCTGATGGAAAGCCTAGGCGGGAGTGCGGGGGAAAGTGTGGTTTGGGCTCCAAAACCAAGTATTTGCGATGACCTCTCTATGGTTTGTGGAGGTGTTTAAACTACATCCCTAAACTGGGAACACCTGTGCCCCCATAAAGATCCGTGGAGTCTGTTTCCACACCTCCAGCACACACACGAACACTTGCACAGTTATCCTGAGAGTGGGCAGCCTCCTCCAACTGAGAGCAGGGCCTTGGTTCTTATAAAATCGCTTAACTTGTCTACCCTGTTTGGTTGCCTGATACGGAGTGCTGGGGAAAGGGTGGATTGGGCTCTAAATCCAAGTATTAGCGAGTGCCTCTCCATGGGATTTGGAGGTTATTAACCAAAAGCCCACAACATGGGAATACCTGTGCTCCTTGTAAAAAGCGTGGACTCTGTATCCCCACCACCAGAACACACATGAAGAAGTTTTCTGCTATCCTGAGTGTGGGCTGGCAATTTCAGGTGACAGAAGCGGCTGGGTTCTAATAGAATCCCTTAGCTTGTAATCCCTGTGTGTTTCCCTAGGACTGACTCTGAGAGAAACCTGGGGGTTGGGCTTTGAGGCCAAATAGTAGCGAGTGTCCCCGATGGACTGAGGAAGTCTTTAGATGAATTCTCCATAAAGGGAAACACCTGAGCACCCATTCATCTGCGTGGAGTGGGGCTTCAAATCTCCCCACCACACAAGGTTGGGTTCCAGTATCCTGAGGGTGGGGTAGTTCCTCCAACTGACATCAGCGTCTTGGTTTGAATAGAATCCCTTTGCTTGTCTTCCCTGATGGTTTGCCTAGGCCAGTGTGTGGTTGAAAGTGGGATTTGGGATCTAAAACTAAGTATTACCGTGTGCCTCTCCATGGGTAGTGGAGATGTTTAAACTACAACCCACAACTTGGGAATTACTGTGACCCCTGGAAAATGCGTGTGCTATGTTTCCCCAAGTCCAGCACACACAGGAAGAAGTGTTCTGGGGTTCTGAGTGTGGGGAGGTTCCTCCAACAGACAGCAGCACCTGGGTTGTAATAGAATCCCTTAGCTTGACTTCCCTAAGTGTTTTCCCAGGCCTAGCAGTAAGCGATGGTGGGGGATGGGCTCTACAGCCAAGTATTAGCGAGTGCATCTCTGTGGGTAGTGGAGGGTTTTAAACTACTTCCCAAACCTTGGAACACCTGTGCCCCATAAAGATGCGTGGAATCTGTTTCCCCACCTCCAGCACACACACGGAGACGTGCTCAGGTATCCTGATTGTGGGGAGGCTCCTCCAAATGACAGCAGCGCCTGGGTTCTAAAAGTATCCCTTAGCTAGTCTTCCCTGATGGCATGCCTAGGCTGGAGAGTGGGGGAAAGTGGGGGTTGGCTCTAAACCAAGTATAAGCGAGAGCCTATCCATGGGATGTGGGTTTTTAACCTACAACCCACAACCATGGAATAAATGTGCCCCCTGAAAGATGCTTTGACTGTTTCCCTACATCCAGCACACACACGAAGATGTGTTCTTGTATTCTGAGTGTGGGGAAGTTCCTCAAACTGACAGCAGCACCTGGATTCTATTAGTATCCCTTAGCTTCTGTTCCCTGAGTGTTCTTTTAGGCCAGGCCATGAGGGAAAGCTGGGGGTTGGGCTTGGAGGCCACGTAGCAGTGAGTGCCCCCTGATCCATTGAGGAAGTACTTAGAGGACTTGTCCCTAAACGGAACACCTTTTCCTGCATTCATCTGGGTGCAGTGGGGCTGCACAACTCTCCCACACCTAAGAATCTGTTCTGGAATTCTGAGTGCAGGGAAGTTCCTCCAACTGACAGCAGCGCCTGGGTTCTAATTGAATCCCTTTGCTTGTCTTTCCTGATGGAAAGCCTAGGCGGGAGTGCGGGGGAAAGTGTGGTTTGGGCTCCAAAACCAAGTATTTGCGATGACCTCTCTATGGTTTGTGGAGGTGTTTAAACTACATCCCTAAACTGGGAACACCTGTGCCCCCATAAAGATCCGTGGAGTCTGTTTCCACACCTCCAGCACACACACGAACACTTGCACAGTTATCCTGAGAGTGGGCAGCCTCCTCCAACTGAGAGCAGGGCCTTGGTTCTTATAAAATCGCTTAACTTGTCTACCCTGTTTGGTTGCCTGATACGGAGTGCTGGGGAAAGGGTGGATTGGGCTCTAAATCCAAGTATTAGCGAGTGCCTCTCCATGGGATTTGGAGGTTATTAACCAAAAGCCCACAACATGGGAATACCTGTGCTCCTTGAAAAAAGCGTGGACTCTGTATCCCCACCACCAGAACACACATGAAGAAGTTTTCTGCTATCCTGAGTGTGGGCTGGCAATTTCAGGTGACAGAAGCGGCTGGGTACTAATAGAATCCCTTAGCTTGTAATCCCTGAGTGTTTCCCTAGGACTGACTCTGAGAGAAACCTGGGGGTTGGGCTTTGAGGCCAAATAGTAGCGAGTGTCCCCGATGGACTGAGGAAGTCTTTAGATGAATTCTCCATAAAGGGAAACACCTGAGCACCCATTCATCTGCGTGGAGTGGGGCTTCAAATCTCCCCACCACACAAGGTTGGGTTCCAGTATCCTGAGGGTGGGGTAGTTCCTCCAACTGACATCAGCGTCTTGGTTTGAATAGAATCCCTTTGCTTGTCTTCCCTGATGGTTTGCCTAGGCCAGTGTGTGGTTGAAAGTGGGATTTGGGATCTAAAACTAAGTATTACCGTGTGCCTCTCCATGGGTAGTGGAGATGTTTAAACTACAACCCACAACTTGGGAATTACTGTGACCCCTGGAAAATGCGTGTGCTATGTTTCCCCAAGTCCAGCACACACAGGAAGAAGTGTTCTGGGTTTCTGAGTGTGGGGAGGTTCCTCCAACAGACAGCAGCACCTGGGTTGTAATAGAATCCCTTAGCTTGACTTCCCTAAGTGTTTTCCCAGGCCTAGCAGTAACCGATGGTGGGGGATGGGCTCTACAGCCAAGTATTAGCGAGTGCATCTCTGTGGGTAGTGGAGGGTTTTAAACTACTTCCCAAACCTTGGAACACCTGTGCCCCATAAAGATGCGTGGAATCTGTTTCCCCACCTCCAGCACACACACGGAGACGTGCTCAGGTATCCTGATTGTGGGGAGGCTCCTCCAAATGACAGCAGCGCCTGGGTTCTAAAAGTATCCCTTAGCTAGTCTTCCCTGATGGCATGCCTAGGCTGGAGAGTGGGGGAAAGTGGGGGTTGGCTCTAAACCAAGTATAAGCGAGAGCCTATCCATGGGATGTGGGTTTTTAACCTACAACCCACAACCATGGAATAAATGTGCTCCCTGAAAGATGCTTTGACTCTTTCCCTACATCCAGCACACACACGAAGATGTGTTCTTGTATTCTGAGTGTGGGGAAGTTCCTCAAACTGACAGCAGCACCTGGATTCTATTAGTATCCCTTAGCTTCTGTTCCCTGAGTGTTCTTTTAGGCCAGGCCATGAGGGAAAGCTGGGGGTTGGGCTTGGAGGCCACGTAGCAGTGAGTGCCCCCTGATCCACTGAGGAAGTACTTAGAGGACTTGTCCCTAAACGGAACACCTTTTCCTGCATTCATCTGGGTGCAGTGGGGCTGCACAACTCTCCCACACCTAAGAATGTGTTCTGGAATTCTGAGTGCAGGGAAGTTCCTCCAACTGACAGCAGCGCCTGGGTTCTAATTGAATCCCTTTGCTTGTCTTCCCTGATGGAAAGCCTAGGCGGGAGTGCGGGGGAAAGTGTGGTTTGGGCTCCAAAACCAAGTATTTGCGATGACCTCTCTATGGTTTGTGGAGGTGTTTAAACTACATCCCTAACCTGGGAACACCTGTGCCCCCATAAAGATCCGTGGAGTCTGTTTCCACACCTCCAGCACACACACGAACACTTGCACAGTTATCCTGAGAGTGGGCAGCCTCCTCCAACTGAGAGCAGGGCCTTGGTTCTTATAAAATCGTTTAACTTGTCTACCCTGTTTGGTTGCCTGATACGGAGTGCTGGGGAAAGGGTGGGTTGGGCTCTAAATCCAAGTATTAGCGAGTGCCTCCCCATGGGATTTGGAGGTTATTAACCAAAAGCCCACAACATGGGAATACCTGTGCTCCTTGAAAAAAGCGTGGACTCTGTATCCCCACCACCAGAACACACATGAAGAAGTTTTCTGCTATCCTGAGTGTGGGCTGGCAATTTCAGGTGACAGAAGCGGCTGGGTACTAATAGAATCCCTTAGCTTGTAATCCCTGAGTGTTTCCCTAGGACTGACTCTGAGAGAAACCTGGGGGTTGGGCTTTGAGGCCAAATAGTAGCGAGTGTCCCCGATGGAGTGAGGAAGTGTTTAGATGAATTCTCCATAAAGGGAAACACCTGAGCACCCATTCATCTGCGTGGAGTGGGGCTTCAAATCTTCCCACCACACAAGGTTGGGTTCCAGTATCCTGAGGGTGGGGTAGTTCCTCCAACTGACATCAGCGTCTTGGTTTGAATAGAATCCCTTTGCTTGTCTTCCCTGATGGTTTGCCTAGGCCAGTGTGTGGTTGAAAGTGGGATTTGGGATCTAAAACTAAGTATTAGCGTGTGCCTCTCCATGGGTAGTGGAGATGTTTAAACTACAACCCACAACTTGGGAATTACTGTGACCCCTGGAAAATGCGTGTGCTATGTTTCCCCAAGTCCAGCACACACAGGAAGAAGTGTTCTGGGGTTCTGAGTGTGGGGAGGTTCCTCCAACAGACAGCAGCACCTGGGTTGTAATAGAATCCCTTAGCTTGACTTCCCTAAGTGTTTTCCCAGGCCTAGCAGTAAGCGATGGTGGGGGATGGGCTCTAAAGCCAAGTATTAGCGAGTGCATCTCTGTGGGTAGTGGAGGGTTTTAAACTACTTCCCCAACCTTGGAACACCTGTGCCCCATAAAGATGCGTGGAATCTGTTTCCCCACCTCCAGCACACACACGGAGACGTGCTCAGGTATCCTGATTGTGGGGAGGCTCCTCCAAATGACAGCAGCGCCTGGGTTCTAAAAGTATCCCTTAGCTAGTCTTCCCTGATGGCATGCTTAGGCTGGAGAGTGGGGGAAAGTGGGGGTTGGCTCTAAACCAAGTATAAGCGAGAGCCTATCCATGGGATGTGGGTTTTTAACCTACAACCCACAACCATGGAATAAATGTGCCCCCTAAAAGATGCTTTGACTGTTTCCCTACATCCAGCACACACACGAAGATGTTTTCTTGTATTCTGAGTGTGGGGAAGTTCCTCAAACTGACAGCAGTACCTGGATTCTATTAGTATCCCTTAGCTTCTGTTCCCTGAGTGTTCTTTTAGGCCAGGCCATGAGGGAAAGCTGGGGGTTGGGCTTGGAGGCCACGTAGCAGTGAGTGCCCCCTGATCCATTGAGGAAGTACTTAGAGGACTTGTCCCTAAACGGAACACCTTTTCCTGCATTCATCTGGGTGCAGTGGGGCTGCACAACTCTCCCACACCTAAGAATGTGTTCTGGAATTCTGAGTGCAGGGAAGTTCCTCCAACTGACAGCAGCGCCTGGGTTCTAATTGAATCCCTTTGCTTGTCTTCCCTGATGGAAAGCCTAGGCGGGAGTGCGGGGGAAAGTGTGGTTTGGGCTCCAAAACCAAGTATTTGCGATGACCTCTCTATGGTTTGTGGAGGTGTTTAAACTACATCCCTAACCTGGGAACACCTGTGCCCCCATAAAGATCCGTGGAGTCTGTTTCCACTCCTCCAGCACACACACGAACACTTGCACAGTTATCCTGAGAGTGGGCAGCCTCCTCCAACTGAGAGCAGGGCCTTGGTTCTTATAAAATCGTTTAACTTGTCTACCCTGTTTGGTTGCCTGATACGGAGTGCTGGGGAAAGGGTGGGTTGGGCTCTAAATCCAAGTATTAGCGAGTGCTTCTCCATGGGATTTGGAGGTTATTAACCAAAAGCCCACAACATGGGAATACCTGTGCTCCTTGAAAAAAGCGTGGACTCTGTATCCCCACCACCAGAACACACATGAAGAAGTTATCTGCTATCCTGAGTGTGGGCTGGCAATTTCAGGTGACAGAAGCGGCTGGGTTCTAATAGAATCCCTTAGCTTGTAATCCCTGAGTGTTTCCCTAGGACTGAATCTGAGAGAAACCTGGGGGTTGGGCTTTGAGGCCAAATAGTAGCGAGTGTCCCCGATGGACTGAGGAAGTCTTTAGATGAATTCTCCATAAAGGGAAGCACCTGAGCACCCATTCATCTGCGTGGAGTGGGGCTTCAAATCTCCCCACCACACAAGGTTGGGTTCCAGTATCCTGAGGGTGGGGTAGTTCCTCCAACTGACATCAGCGTCTTGGTTTGAATAGAATCCCTTTGCTTGTCTTCCCTGATGGTTTGCCTAGGCCAGTGTGTGGTTGAAAGTGGGATTTGGGATCTAAAACTAAGTATTACCGTGTGCCTTTCCATGGGTAGTGGAGATGTTTAAACTACAACCCACAACTTGGGAATTACTGTGACCCCTGGAAAATGCGTGTGCTATGTTTCCCCAAGTCCCGCACACACAGGAAGAAGTGTTCTGGGGTTCTGAGTGTGGGGAGGTTCCTCCAACAGACAGCAGCACCTGGGTTGTAATAGAATCCCTTAGCTTGACTTCCCTAAGTGTTTTCCCAGGCCTAGCAGTAAGCGATGGTGGGGGATGGGCTCTACAGCCAAGTATTAGCGAGTGCATCTCTGTGGGTAGTGGAGGGTTTTAAACTACTTCCCAAAACTTGGAAAACCTGTGCCCCATAAAGATGCGTGGAATCTGTTTCCCCACCTCCAGCACACACACGGAGACGTGCTCAGGTATCCTGATTGTGGGGAGGCTCCTCCAAATGACAGCAGCGCCTGGGTTCTAAAAGTATCCCTTAGCTAGTCTTCCCTGATGGCATGCCTAGGCTGGAGAGTGGGGGAAAGTGGGGGTTGGCTCTAAACCAAGTATAAGCGAGAGCCTATCCATGGGATGTGGGTTTTTAACCTACAACCCACAACCATGGAATAAATGTGCCCCCTGAAAGATGCTTTGACTCTTTCCCTACATCCAGCACACACACGAAGATGTGTTCTTGTATTCTGAGTGTGGGGAAGTTCCTCAAACTGACAGCAGCACCTGGATTCTATTAGTATCCCTTAGCTTCTGTTCCCTGAGTGTTCTTTTAGGCCAGGCCATGAGGGAAAGCTGGGGGTTGGGCTTGGAGGCCACGTAGCAGTGAGTGCCCCCTGATCCACTGAGGAAGTACTTAGAGGACTTGTCCCTAAACGGAACACCTTTTCCTGCATTCATCTGGGTGCAGTGGGGCTGCACAACTCTCCCACACCTAAGAATGTGTTCTGGAATTCTGAGTGCAGGGAAGTTCCTCCAACTGACAGCAGCGCCTGGGTTCTAATTGAATCCCTTTGCTTGTCTTCCCTGATGGAAAGCCTAGGCGGGAGTGCGGGGGAAAGTGTGGTTTGGGCTCCAAAACCAAGTATTTGCGATGACCTCTCTATGGTTTGTGGAGGTGTTTAAACTACATCCCTAACCTGGGAACACCTGTGCCCCCATAAAGATCCGTGGAGTCTGTTTCCACACCTCCAGCACACACACGAACACTTGCACAGTTATCCTGAGAGTGGGCAGCCTCCTCCAACTGAGAGCAGGACCTTGGTTCTTATAAAATCGCTTAACTTGTCTACCCTGTTTGGTTGCCTGATACGGAGTGCTGGGGAAAGGGTGGATTGGGCTCTAAATCCAAGTATTAGCGAGTGCCTCTCCATGGGATTTGGAGGTTATTAACCAAAAGCCCACAACATGGGAATACCTGTGCTCCTTGAAAAATGCGTGGACTCTGTATCCCCACCACCAGAACACACATGAAGAAGTTTTCTGCTATCCTGTGTGTGGGCTGGCAAATTCAGGTGACAGAAGCGGCTGGGTACTAATAGAATCCCTTAGCTTGTAATCCCTGAGTGTTTCCCTAGGACTGACTCTGAGAGAAACCTGGGGGTTGGGCTTTGAGGCCAAATAGTAGCGAGTGTCCCCGATTGACTGAGGAAGTATTTAGATGAATTCTCCATAAAGGGAAACACCTGAGCACCCATTCATCTGCGTGGAGTGGGGCTTCAAATCTCCCCACCACACAAGGTTGGGTTCCAGTATCCTGAGGGTGGGGTAGTTCCTCCAACTGACATCAGCGTCTTGGTTTGAATAGAATCCCTTTGCTTGTCTTCCCTGATGGTTTGCCTAGGCCAGTGTGTGGTTGAAAGTGGGATTTGGGATCTAAAACTAAGTATTAGCGTGTGCCTCTCCATGGGTAGTGGAGATGTTTAAACTACAACCCACAACTTGGGAATTACTGTGACCCCTGAAAAATGCGTGTGCTATGTTTCCCCCCGTCCAGCACACACAGGAAGAAGTGTTCTGGGGTTGTGAGTGTGGGGATATTCCTCCAACAGACAGCAGCACCTGGGTTGTAATAGAATCCCTTAGCTTGACTTCCCTAAGTGTTTTCCTAGGCCTAGCAGTAAGCGATGGTGGGGGATGGGCTCTAAAGCCAAGTATTAGCGAGTGCATCTCTGTGGGTAGTGGAGGGTTTTAAACTACTTCCCCAACCTTGGAACACCTGTGCCCCATAAAGATGCGTGGAATCTGTTTCCCCACCTCCAGCAAACACACGGAGACGTGCTCAGGTATCCTGATTGTGGGGAGGCTCCTCCAAATGACAGCAGCGCCTGGGTTCTAAAAGAATCCCTTAGCTTGTCTTCCCTGATGGCATGCCTAGGCTGGAGAGTGGGGGAAAGTGGGGGTTGGGCTCTAAACCAAGTATAAACGAGAGCCTATCCATGGGATGTGGGTTTTTAACCTACAACCCACAACCATGGAATAAATGTGCCCCCAGAAAGATGCTTTGACTCTTTCCCTACATCCAGCACACACACGAAGATGTGTTCTTGTATTCTGAGTGTGGGGAAGTTCCTCAAACTGACAGCAGCACCTGGATTCTATTAGTATCCCTTAGCTTCTGTTCCCTGAGTGTTCTTTTAGGCCAGGCCATGAGGGAAAGCTGGGGGTTGGGCTTGGAGGCCACGTAGCAGTGAGTGCCCCCTGATCCATTGAGGAAGTACTTAGAGGACTTCTCCCTAAAGGGAACACCTTTTCCTGCATTCATCTGGGTGCAGTGGGGCTGCACAACTCTCCCACACCTAAGAATGTGTTCTGGAATTCTGAGTGCAGGGAAGTTCCTCCAACTGACAGCAGCGCCTGGGTTCTAATTGAATCCCTTTGCTTGTCTTCCCTGATGGAAAGCCTAGGCGGGAGTGCGGGGGAAAGTGTGGTTTGGGCTCCAAAACCAAGTATTTGCGATGACCTCTCTATGGTTTGTGGAGGGGTTTAAACTTCATCCCTAACCTGGGAACACCTGTGCCCCCATGAAGATCCGTGGAGTCTGTTTCCACACCTCCAGCACACACACGAACACTTGCACAGTTATCCTGAGAGTGGGCAGCCTCCTCCAACTGAGAGCAGGGCCTTGGTTCTTATAAAATCGCTTAACTTGTCTACCCTGTTTGGTTGCCTGATACGGAGTGCTGGGGAAAGGGTGGGTTGGGCTCTAAATCCAAGTATTAGCGAGTGCTTCTCCATGGGATTTGGAGGTTATTAACCAAAAGCCCACAACATGGGAATACCTGTGCTCCTTGAAAAAAGCGTGGACTCTGTATCCCCACCACCAGAACACACATGAAGAAGTTTTCTGCTATCCTGAGTGTGGGCTGGCAATTTCAGGTGACAGAAGCGGCTGGGTTCTAATAGAATCCCTTAGCTTGTAATCCCTGAGTGTTTCCCTAGGACTGACTCTGAGAGAAACCTGGGGGTTGGGCTTTGAGGCCAAATAGTAGCGAGTGTCCCCGATGGACTGAGGAAGTCTTTAGATGAATTCTCCATAAAGGGAAACACCTGAGCACCCATTCATCTGCGGGGAGTGGGGCTTCAAATCTCCCCACCACACAAGGTTGGGTTCCAGTATCCTGAGGGTGGGGTAGTTCCTCCAACTGACATCAGCGTCTTGGTTTGAATAGAATCCCTTTGCTTGTCTTCCCTGATGGTTTGCCTAGGCCAGTGTGTGGTTGAAAGTGGGATTTGGGATCTAAAACTAAGTATTAGCGTGTGCCTCTCCATGGGTAGTGGAGATGTTTAAACTACAACCCACAACTTGGGAATTACTGTGACCCCTGAAAAATGCATGTGCTATGTTTCCCCACGTCCAGCATACACAGGAAGAAGTGTTCTGGGGTTCTGAGTGTGGGGAGGTTCCTCCAACAGACAGCAGCACCTGGGTTGTAATAGAATCCCTTATCTTGACTTCCCTAAGTGTTTTCCTAGGCCTAGCAGTAAGCGATGGTGGGGGATGGGCTCTAAAGCCAAGTATTAGCGAGTGCATCTCTGTGGGTAGTGGAGGGTTTTAAACTACTTCCCCAACCTTGGAACACCTGTGCCCCATAAAGATGCGTGGAATCTGTTTCCCCACCTCCAGCACACACACGGAGACGTGCTCAGGTATCCTGATTGTGGGGAGGCTCCTCCAAATGACAGCAGCGCCTGGGTTCTAAAAGTATCCCTTAGCTAGTCTTCCCTGATGGCATGCCTAGGCTGGAGAGTGGGGGAAAGTGGGGGTTGGGCTCTAAACCAAGTATAAGCGAGAGCCTATCCATGGGATGTGGGTTTTTAACCTACAACCCACAACCATGGAATAAATGTGCCCCCTGAAAGATGCTTTGACTCTTTCCCTACATCCAGCACACACACGAAGATGTGTTCTTGTATTCTGAGTGTGGGGAAGTTCCTCAAACTGACAGCAGCACCTGGATTCTATTAGTATCCCTTAGCTTCTGTTCCCTGAGTGTTCTTTTAGGCCCGGCCATGAGGGAAAGCTGGGGGTTGGGCTTGGAGGCCACGTAGCAGTGAGTGCCCCCTGATCCACTGAGGAAGTACTTAGAGGACTTGTCCCTAAAGGGAACACCTTTTCCTGCATTCATCTGGGTGCAGTGGGGCTGCACAACTCTCCCACACCTAAGAATGTGTTCTGGAATTCTGAGTGCAGGGAAGTTCCTCCAACTGACAGCAGCGCCTGGGTTCTAATTGAATCCCTTTGCTTGTCTTCCCTGATGGAAAGCCTAGGCGGGAGTGCGGGGGAAAGTGTGGTTTGGGCTCCAAAACCAAGTATTTGCGATGACCTCTCTATGGTTTGTGGAGGTGTTTAAACTTCATCCCTAACCTGGGAACACCTGTGCCCCCATAAAGATCCGTGGAGTCTGTTTCCACACCTCCAGCACACACACGAACACTTGCACAGTTATCCTGAGAGTGGGCAGCCTCCTCCAACTGAGAGCAGGGCCTTGGTTCTTATAAAATCGCTTAACTTGTCTACCCTGTTTGGTTGCCTGATACGGAGTGCTGGGGAAAGGGTGGGTTGGGCTCTAAATCCAAGTATTAGCGAGTGCTTCTCCATGGGATTTGGAGGTTATTAACCAAAAGCCCACAACATGGGAATACCTGTGCTCCTTGAAAAATGCGTGGACTCTGTATCCCCACCACCAGAACACACATGAAGAAGTTTTCTGCTATCCTGTGTGTGGGCTGGCAAATTCAGGTGACAGAAGCGGCTGGGTTCTAATAGAATCCCTTAGCTTGTAATCCCTGAGTGTTTCCCTAGGACTGACTCTGAGAGAAACCTGGGGGTTGGGCTTTGAGGCCAAATAGTAGCGAGTGTCCCCGATTGACTGAGGAAGTATTTAGATGAATTCTCCATAAAGGGAAACACCTGAGCACCCATTCATCTGCGTGGAGTGGGGCTTCAAATCTCCCCACCACACAAGGTTGGGTTCCAGTATCCTGAGGGTGGGGTAGTTCCTCCAACTGACATCAGCGTCTTGGTTTGAATAGAATCCCTTTGCTTGTCTTCCCTGATGGTTTGCCTAGGCCAGTGTGTGGTTGAAAGTGGGATTTGGGATCTAAAACTAAGTATTAGCGTGTGCCTCTCCATGGGTAGTGGAGATGTTTAAACTACAACCCACAACTTGGGAATTACTGTGACCCCTGAAAAATGCGTGTGCTATGTTTCCCCCCGTCCAGCACACACAGGAAGAAGTGTTCTGGGGTTGTGAGTGTGGGGATATTCCTCCAACAGACAGCAGCACCTGGGTTGTAATAGAATCCCTTAGCTTGACTTCCCTAAGTGTTTTCCTAGGCCTAGCAGTAAGCGATGGTGGGGGATGGGCTCTAAAGCCAAGTATTAGCGAGTGCATCTCTGTGGGTAGTGGAGGGTTTTAAACTACTTCCCCAACCTTGGAACACCTGTGCCCCATAAAGATGCGTGGAATCTGTTTCCCCACCTCCAGCAAACACACGGAGACGTGCTCAGGTATCCTGATTGTGGGGAGGCTCCTCCAAATGACAGCAGCGCCTGGGTTCTAAAAGAATCCCTTAGCTTGTCTTCCCTGATGGCATGCCTAGGCTGGAGAGTGGGGGAAAGTGGGGGTTGGGCTCTAAACCAAGTATAAACGAGAGCCTATCCATGGGATGTGGGTTTTTAACCTACAACCCACAACCATGGAATAAATGTGCCCCCAGAAAGATGCTTTGACTCTTTCCCTACATCCAGCACACACACGAAGATGTGTTCTTGTATTCTGAGTGTGGGGAAGTTCCTCAAACTGACAGCAGCACCTGGATTCTATTAGTATCCCTTAGCTTCTGTTCCCTGAGTGTTCTTTTAGGCCAGGCCATGAGGGAAAGCTGGGGGTTGGGCTTGGAGGCCACGTAGCAGTGAGTGCCCCCTGATCCATTGAGGAAGTACTTAGAGGACTTCTCCCTAAAGGGAACACCTTTTCCTGCATTCATCTGGGTGCAGTGGGGCTGCACAACTCTCCCACACCTAAGAATGTGTTCTGGAATTCTGAGTGCAGGGAAGTTCCTCCAACTGACAGCAGCGCCTGGGTTCTAATTGAATCCCTTTGCTTGTCTTCCCTGATGGAAAGCCTAGGCGGGAGTGCGGGGGAAAGTGTGGTTTGGGCTCCAAAACCAAGTATTTGCGATGACCTCTCTATGGTTTGTGGAGGTGTTTAAACTTCATCCCTAACCTGGGAACACCTGTGCCCCCATGAAGATCCGTGGAGTCTGTTTCCACACCTCCAGCACACACACGAACACTTGCACAGTTATCCTGAGAGTGGGCAGCCTCCTCCAACTGAGAGCAGGGCCTTGGTTCTTATAAAATCGCTTAACTTGTCTACCCTGTTTGGTTGCCTGATACGGAGTGCTGGGGAAAGGGTGGGTTGGGCTCTAAATCCAAGTATTAGCGAGTGCTTCTCCATGGGATTTGGAGGTTATTAACCAAAAGCCCACAACATGGGAATACCTGTGCTCCTTGAAAAAAGCGTGGACTCTGTATCCCCACCACCAGAACACCCATGAAGAAGTTATCTGCTATCCTGAGTGTGGGCTGGCAATTTCAGGTGACAGAAGCGGCTGGGTTCTAATAGAATCCCTTAGCTTGTAATCCCTGAGTGTTTCCCTAGGACTGACTCTGAGAGAAACCTGGGGGTTGGGCTTTGAGGCCAAATAGTAGCGAGTGTCCCCGATGGACTGAGGAAGTATTTAGATGAATTCTCCATAAAGGGCAACACCTGAGCACCCATTCATCTGCGTGGAGTGGGGCTTCAAATCTCCCCACCACACAAGGTTGGGTTCCAGTATCCTGAGGGTGGGGTAGTTCCTCCAACTGACATCAGCGTCTTGGTTTGAATAGAATCCCTTTGCTTGACTTCCCTGATGGTTTGCCTAGGCCAGTGTGTGGTTGAAAGTGGGATTTGGGATCTAAAACTAAGTATTAGCGTGTGCCTCTCCATGGGTAGTGGAGATGTTTAAACTACAACCCACAACTTGGGAATTACTGTGACCCCTGAAAAATGCGTGTGCTATGTTTCCCCACGTCCAGCACACACAGGAAGAAGTGTTCTGGGGTTCTCAGTGTGGGGAGGTTCCTCCAACAGACTGCAGCACCTGGGTTGTAATAGAATCCCTTAGCTTGACTTCCCTAAGTGTTTTCCTAGGCCTAGCAGTAAGCGATGGTGGGGGATGGGCTCTAAAGCCAAGTATTAGCGAGTGCATCTCTGTGGGTAGTGGAGGGTTTTAAACTACTTCCCCAAACTTGGAACACCTGTGCCCCATAAAGATGCGTGGAATCTGTTTCCCCACCTCCAGCACACACACGGAGACGTGCTCAGGTATCCTGATTGTGGGGAGGCTCCTCCAAATGACAGCAGCGCCTGGGTTCTAAAAGAATCCCTTTGCTTGTCTTCCCTGATGGCATGCCTAGGCTGGAGAGTGGGGGAAAGTGGGGGTTGGGCTCTAAACCAAGTATAAGCGAGAGCCTATCCATGGGATGTGGATTTTTAACCTACAACCCACAACCATGGAATAAATGTGCCCCCTGAAAGATGCTTTGACTGTTTCCCTACATCCAGCACACACACGAATATGTGTTCTGGTATTCTGAGTGTGGGGAAGTTCCTCAAACTGACAGCAGCACCTAGATTCTATTAGTATCCCTTAGCTTCTGTTCCCTGAGTGTTCTTTTAGGCCAGGCCATGAGGGAAAGCTGGGGGTTGGGCTTGGAGGCCACGTAGCAGTGAGTGCCCCCTGATCCATTGAGGAAGTACTTAGAGGACTTCTCCCTAAAGGGAACACCTTTTCCTGCATTCATCTGGGTGCAGTGGGGCTGCACAACTCTCCCACACCTAAGAATGTGTTCTGGAATTCTGAGTGCAGGGAAGTTCCTCCAACTGACAGCAGCGCCTGGGTTCTAATTGAATCCCTTTGCTTGTCTTCCCTGATGGAAAGCCTAGGCGGGAGTGCGGGGGAAAGTGTGGTTTGGGCTCCAAAACCAAGTATTTGCGATGACCTCTCTATGGTTTGTGGAGGTGTTTAAACTTCATCCCTAACCTGGGAACACCTGTGCCCCCATGAAGATCCGTGGAGTCTGTTTCCACACCTCCAGCACACACACGAACACTTGCACAGTTATCCTGAGAGTGGGCAGCCTCCTCCAACTGAGAGCAGGGCCTTGGTTCTTATAAAATCGCTTAACTTGTCTACCCTGTTTGGTTGCCTGATACGGAGTGCTGGGGAAAGGGTGGGTTGGGCTCTAAATCCAAGTATTAGCGAGTGCTTCTCCATGGGATTTGGAGGTTATTAACCAAAAGCCCACAACATGGGAATACCTGTGCTCCTTGAAAAATGCGTGGACTCTGTATCCCCACCACCAGAACACCCATGAAGAAGTTATCTGCTATCCTGAGTGTGGGCTGGCAATTTCAGGTGACAGAAGCGGCTGGGTTCTAATAGAATCCCTTAGCTTGTAATCCCTGAGTGTTTCCCTAGGACTGACTCTGAGAGAAACCTGGGGGTTGGGCTTTGAGGCCAAATAGTAGCGAGTGTCCCCGATGGACTGAGGAAGTATTTAGATGAATTCTCCATAAAGGGAAACACCTGAGCACCCATTCATCTGCGTGGAGTGGGGCTTCAAATCTCCCCACCACACAAGGTTGGGTTCCAGTATCCTGAGGGTGGGGTAGTTCCTCCAACTGACATCAGCGTCTTGGTTTGAATAGAATCCCTTTGCTTGACTTCCCTGATTGTTTGCCTAGGCCAGTGTGTGGTTGAAAGTGGGATTTGGGATCTAAAACTAAGTATTAGCGTGTGCCTCTCCATGGGTAGTGGAGATGTTTAAACTACAACCCACAACTTGGGAATTACTGTGACCCCTGAAAAATGCGTGTGCTATGTTTCCCCACGTCCAGCACACACAGGAAGAAGTGTTCTGGGGTTCTGAGTGTGGGGAGGTTCCTCCAACAGACTGCAGCACCTGGGTTGTAATAGAATCCCTTAGCTTGACTTCCCTAAGTGTTTTCCTAGGCCTAGCAGTAAGCGATGGTGGGGGATGGGCTCTAAAGCCAAGTATTAGCGAGTGCATCTCTGTGGGTAGTGGAGGGTTTTAAACTACTTCCCCAACCTTGGAACACCTGTGCCCCATAAAGATGCGTGGAATCTGTTTCCCCACCTCCAGCACACACACGGAGACGTGCTCAGGTATCCTCATTGTGGGGAGGCTCCTCCAAATGACAGCAGCGCCTGGGTTCTTAAAGAATCCCTAAGCTTGTCTTCCCTGATGGCATGCCTAGGCTGGAGAGTGGGGGAAAGTGGGGGTTGGGCTCTAAACCAAGTATAAGCGAGAGCCTATCCATGGGATGTGGGTTTTTAACCTACAACCCACAACCATGGAATAAATGTGCCCCCTGAAAGATGCTTTGACTGTTTCCCTACATCCAGCACACACACGAAGATGTGTTCTTGTATTCTGAGTGTGGGGAAGTTCCTCAAACTGACAGCAGCACCTGGATTCAATTAGTATCCCTTAGCTTCTGTTCCCTGAGTGTTCTTTTAGGCCAGGCCATGAGGGAAAGCTGGGGCTTGGGTTTGGAGGCCACGTAGCAGTGAGGGCCACCTGATCCATTGAGGAAGTACTTAGAGGTCTTGTCCCTAAAGGGAACACATTTTCCTGCATTCATCTGGGTGCAGTGGGGCTGCACAACTCTCCCACACCTAAGAATGTGTTCTGGAATTCTGAGTGCAGGGAAGTTCCTCCAACTGACAGCAGCGCCTGGGTTCTAATTGAATCCCTTTGCTTGTCTTCCCTGATGGAAAGCCTAGGCGGGAGTGCGGGGGAAAGTGTGGTTTGGGCTCCAAAACCAAGTATTTGCGATGACCTCTCTATGGTTTGTGGAGGTGTTTAAACTACATCCCTAACCTGGGAACACCTGTGCCCCCATAAAGATCCGTGGAGTCTGTTTCCACACCTCCAGCACACACACGAACACTTGCACAGTTATCCTGAGAGTGGGCAGCCTCCTCCAACTGAGAGCAGGGCCTTGGTTCTTATAAAATCGCTTAACTTGTCTACCCTGTTTCGTTGCCTGATACGGAGTGCTGGGGAAAGGGTGGGTTGGGCTCTAAATCCAAGTATTAGCGAGTGCTTCTCCATGGGATTTGGAGGTTATTAACGAAAAGCCCACAACATGGGAAAACCTGTGCTCCTTGAAAAAAGTGTGGACTCTGTATCCCCACCACCAGAACACACATGAAGAAGTTTCCTGCTGTCCTGAGTGTGGGCTGGCAATTTCAGGTGACAGAAGCGGCTGGGTTCTAATACAATCCCTTAGCTTGTAATCCCTGAGTGTTTCCCTAGGACTGACTCTGAGAGAAACCTGGGGGTTGGGCTTTGAGGCCAAATAGTAGCGAGTGTCCCCGATGGACTGAGGAAGTATTTAGATGAATTCTCCATAAAGGGAAACACCTGAGCACCCATTCATCTGCGTGGAGTGGGGCTTCAAATCTCCCCACCACACAAGGTTGGGTTCCAGTATCCTGAGGGTGGGGTAGTTCCTCCAACTGACATCAGCGTCTTGGTTTGAATAGAATCCCTTTGCTTGTCTTCCCTGATGGTTTGCCTAGGCCAGTGTGTGGTTGAAAGTGGGATTTGGGATCTAAAACTAAGTATTATCGTGTGCCTCTCCATGGGTAGTGGAGATGTTTAAACTACAACCCACAACTTGGGAATTACTGTGACCCCTGAAAAATGCGTGTGCTATGCTTCCCCATGTCCAGCACACACAGGAAGAAGTGTTCTGGGGTTCTGAGTGTGGGGAGGTTCCTCCAACCCACAGCAGGACCTGGGTTGTAATAGAATCCCTTAGCTTGACTTCCCTAAGTGTGTTCCTAGGCCTAGCAGTAAGCGATGTTGGGGGATGGGCTCTAAAGCCAAGTATTAGCGAGTGCATCTCGGTGGGTAATGGAGGGTTTTAAACTACTTCCCCAACCTTGGAACACCTGTGCCCCATAAAGATGCGTGGAATCTGTTTCCCCACCTCCAGCACACACACGGAGACGTGCTCAGGTATCCTGATTGTGGGGAGGCTCCTCCAAATGACAGCAGCGCCTGGGTTCTAAACGAATCCCTTAGCTTGTCTTCCCTGATGGCATGCATAGGCTGGAGAGTGGGGGAAAGTGGGGGTTAGTCTCTAAACCAAGTATAAGCTAGAGAATATCCATGGGATGTGGGTTTTTAACCTACAACCCACAACCATGGAATAAATGTGCCCCCTGAAAGATGCTTTGACTGTTTCCCTACATCCAGCACACACACAAAGATGTGTTCTTTTATTTTGAGTGTGGGGAATTTCCTCAAACTGACAGCAGCACCTGGATTCTATTAGTATCCCTTAGCTTCTGTTCCCTGAGTGTTCTTTTAGGCCAGGCCATGAGGGAAAGCTGGGGGTTGGGCTTGGAGGCCACGTAGCAGTGAGTGCCCCCTGATCCATTGAGGAAGTACTTAGAGGACTTCTCCCTAAAGCGAACACCTTTTCCTGCATTCATCTGGGTGCAGTGGGGCTGCACAACTCTCCCACACCTAAGAATGTGTTCTGGAATTCTGAGTGCAGGGAAGTTCCTCCAACTGACAGCAGCGCCTGGGTTCTAATTGAATCCCTTTGCTTGTCTTCCCTGATGGAAAGCCTAGGCGGGAGTGCGGGGGAAAGTGTGGTTTGGGCTCCAAAACCAAGTATTGGCGATGACCTCTCTATGGTTTGTGGAGGTGTTTAAACTACATCCCTAACCTGGGAACACCTGTGCCCCCATAAAGATCCGTGGAGTCTGTTTCCACACCTCCAGCACACACACGAACACTTGCACAGTTATCCTGAGAGTGGGCAGCCTCCTCCAACTGAGAGCAGGGCCTTGGTTCTTATAAAATCGCTTAACTTGTCTACCCTGTTTGGTTGCCTGATACGGAGTGCTGGGGAAAGGGTGGGTTGGGCTCTAAATCCAAGTATTAGCGAGTGCTTCTCCATGGGATTTGGAGGTTATTAACCAAAAGCCCACAACATGGGAATACCTGTGCTCCTTGAAAAAAGCGTGGACTCTGTATCCCGACCACCAGAACACACATGAAGGAGTTTTCTGCTATCCTGAGTGTGGGCTGGCAATTTCAGGTGACAGAAGCGGCTGGGTTCTAATAGAATCCCTTAGCTTGTAATCCCTGAGTGTTTCCCTAGGACTGACTCTGAGAGAAACCTGGGGGTTGGGCTTTGAGGCCAAATAGTAGCGAGTGTCCCCGATGGACTGAGGAAGTATTTTGATGAATTCTCCATAAAGGGAAACACCTGAGCACCCATTTATCTGCGTGGAGTGGGGCTTCAAATCTCCCCACCACACAAGGTTGGGTTCCAGTATCCTGAGGGTGGGGTAGTTCCTCCAACTGACATCAGCGTCTTGGTTTGAATAGAATCCCTTTGCTTGTCTTCCCTGATGGTTTGACTAGGCCAGTGTGTGGTTGAAAGTGGGATATGGGATCTAAAACTAAGTATTAGCGTGTGCCTCTCCATGGGTAGTGGAGATGTTTAAACTACAACCCACAACTTGGGAATTACTGTGACCCCTGAAAAAAGCGTGTGCTATGTTTCCCCACGTCCAGCACACACAGGAAGAAGTGTTCTGGGGTTCTGAGTGTGGGGAGGTTCCTTCAACACACAGCAGCACCTGGGTTGTAATAGAATCCCTTAGCTTGACTTCCCTAAGTGTGTTCCTAGGCCTAGCAGTAAGCGATGGTGGGGGATGGGCTCTAAAGCCAAGTATTAGCGAGTGCATCTCTGTGGGTAGTGGAGGGTTTTAAACTACTTCCCCAACCTTGGAAAACCTGTGCCCCATAAAGATGCGTGGAATCTGTTTCCCCACCTCCAGCACACACACGGAGACGTGCTCAGGTATCCTGATTGTGGGGAGGCTCCTCCAAATGACAGCAGCGCCTGGGTTCTAAACGAATCCCTTAGCTTGTCTTCCCTGATGGCATGCCTAGGCTGGAGAGTGGGGGAAAGTGGGGGTTGGGCACTAAACCAAGTATAAGCGAGAGCCTATCCATGGGATGTGGGTTTTTAACCTACAACCCACAACCATGGAATAAATGTGCCCCCTGAAAGATGCTTTGACTGTTTCCCTACATCCCGCACACACACAAAGTTGTGTTCTTGTATTCTGAGTGTGGGGAATTTCCTCAAACTGACAGCAGCACCTGGATTCTATTAGTATCCCTTAGCTTCTGTTCCCTGAGTGTTCTTTTAGGCCAGGCCATGAGGGAAAGCTGGGGGTTGGGCTTGGAGGCCACGTAGCAGTGAGTGCCCCCTGATCCATTGAGGAAGTACTTAGAGGACTTCTCCCTAAAGGGAACACCTTTTCCTGCATTCATCTGGGTGCAGTGGGGCTGCACATGTCTCCCACACCTAAGAATGTGTTCTGGAATTCTGAGTGCAGGGAAGTTCCTCCAACTGACAGCAGCGCCTGGGTTCTAATTGAATCCCTTTGCTTGTCTTCCCTGATGGAAAGCCTAGGCGGGAGTGCGGGGGAAAGTGTGGTTTGGGCTCCAAAACCAAGTATTTGCGATGACCTCTCTATGGTTTGTGGAGGTGTTTAAACTACATCCCTAACCTGGGAACACCTGTGCCCCCATAAAGATCCGTGGAGTCTGTTTCCACACCTCCAGCACACACACGAACACGTGCACAGTTATCCTGAGAGTGGGCAGCCTCCTCCAACTGAGAGCAGGGCCTTGGTTCTTATAAAATCGCTTAACTTGTCTACCCTGTTTGGTTGACTGATACGGAGTGCTGGGGAAAGGGTGGGTTGGGCTCTAAATCCAAGTATTAGCGAGTGCTTCTCCATGGGATTTGGAGGTTATTAACCAAAAGCCCACAACATGGGAATACCTGTGCTCCTTGAAAAAAGCGTGGACTCTGTATCCCCACCACCAGAACACACATGAAGAAGTTTTCTGCTATCCTGAGTGTGGGCTGGCAATTTCAGGTGACAGAAGCGGCTGGGTTCTAATAGAATCCCTTAGCTTGTAATCCCTGAGTGTTTCCCTAGGACTGACTCTGAGAGAAACCTGGGGGTTGGGCTTTGAGGCCAAATAGTAGCGAGTGTCCCCGATGGACTGAGGAAGTATTTAGATGAATTCTCCATAAAGGGAAACACCTGAGCACCCATTCATCTGCGTGGAGTGGGGCTTCAAATCTCCCCACCACACAAGGTTGGGTTCCAGTATCCTGAGGGTGGGGTAGTTCCTCCAACTGACATCAGCGTCTTGGTTTGAATAGAATCCCTTTGCTTGTCTTCCCTGATGGTTTGCCTAGGCCAGTGTGTGGTTGAAAGTGGGATTTGGGATCTAAAACTAAGTATTAGCGTGTGCCTCTCCATGGGTAGTGGAGATGTTTAAACTACAACCCACAACTTGGGAATTACTGTGACCCCTGAAAAATGCGTGTGCTATGTTTCCCCACGTCCAGCACACACAGGAAGAAGTGTTCTGGGGTTCTGAGTGTGGGGAGGTTCCTCCAACAGACAGCAGCACCTGGGTTGTAATAGAATCCCTTAGCTTGACTTCCCTAAGTGTTTTCCTAGGCCTAGCAGTAAGCGATGGTGGGGGATGGGCTCTAAAGCCAAGTATTAGCGAGTGCATCTCTGTGGGTAGTGGAGGGTTTTAAACTACTTCCCCAACCTTGGAACACCTGTGCCCCATAAAGATGCGTGGAATCTGTTTCCCCACCTCCAGCACACACACGGAGACGTGCTCAGGTATCCTGATTGTGGGGAGGCTCCTCCAAATGACAGCAGCGCCTGGGTTCTAAAAGAATCCCTTAGCTTGTCTTCCCTGATGGCATGCCTAGGCTGGAGAGTGGGGGAAAGTGGGGGTTGGGCTCTAAACCAAGTATAAGCGAGAGCCTATCCATGGGATGTGGGTTTTTAACCTACAACCCACAACCATGGAATAAATTTGCCCCCTGAAAGATGCTTTGACTGTTTCCCTACATCCAGCACACACACGAAGATGTGTTCTTGTATTCTGAGTGTGGGGAAGTTCCTCAAACTGACAGCAGCACCTGGATTCTATTAGTATCCCTTAGCTTCTGTTCCCTGAGTGTTATTTTAGGCCAGGCCATGAGGGAAAGCTGGGGGTTGGGCTTGGGGGCCACGTAGCAGTGAGTGCCCCCTGATCCATTGAGGAAGTACTTAGAGGACTTGTCCCTAAAGGGAACACCTTTTCCTGCATTCATCTGGGTGCAGTGGGGCTGCACAACTCTCCCACACCTAAGAATGTGTTCTGGAATTCTGAGTGCAGGGAAGTTCCTCCAAGTGACAGCAGCGCCTGGGTTCTAATTGAATCCCTTTGCTTGTCTTCCCTGATGGAAAGCCTAGGCGGGAGTGCGGGGGAAAGTGTGGTTTGGGCTCCAAAACCAAGTATTTGCGATGACCTCTCTATGGTTTGTGGAGGTGTTTAAACTACATCCCTAACCTGGGAACACCTGTGCCCCCATAAAGATCCGTGGAGTCTGTTTCCACACCTCCAGCACACACACGAACACTTGCACAGTTATCCTGAGAGTGGGCAGCCTCCTCCAACTGAGAGCAGGGCCTTGGTTCTTATAAAATCGCTTAACTTGTCTACCCTGTTTGGTTGCCTGATACGGAGTGCTGGGGAAAGGGTGGGTTGGGCTCTAAATCCAAGTATTAGCGAGTGCTTCTCCATGGGATTTGGAGGTTATTAACCAAAAGCCCACAACATGGGAATACCTGTGCTCCTTGAAAAAAGCGTGGACTCTGTATCCCCACCACCAGAACACACATGAAGAAGTTTTCTGCTATCCTGAGTGTGGGCTGGCAATTTCAGGTGACAGAAGTGGCTGGGTTCTAATAGAATCCCTTAGCTTGTAATCTCTGAGTGTTTCCCTAGGACTGACTTTGAGAGAAACCTGGGGGTTGGGCTTTGAGGCCAAATAGTAGCGAGTGTCACCGATGGACTGAGGAAGTATTTAGATGAATTCTCCATAAAGGGAAACACCTGAGCACCCATTCATCTGCGTGGAGTGGGGCTTCAAATCTCCCCACCACACAAGGTTGGGTTCCAGTATCCTCAGGGTGGGGTAGTTCCTCCAACGGACATCAGCGTCTTGGTTTTAATAGAATCCCTTTGCTTGTCTTCCCTGATGGTTTGACTAGGCCAGTGTGTGGTTGAAAGTGGGATTTGGGATCTAAAACTAAGTATTAGCGTGTGCCTCTCCATGGGTAGTGGAGATGTTTAAACTACAACCCACAACTTGGGAATTACTGTGACCCCTGAAAAATGCGTGTGCTATGTTTCCCCACGTCCAGCACACACAGGAAGAAGTGTTCTGGGGTTCTGAGTGTGGGGAGGTTCCTCCAACAGACAGCAGCACCTGGGTTGTAATAGAATCCGTTAGCTTGACTTCCCTAAGTGTTTTCCTAGGCCTAGCAGTAAGCGATGGTGGGGGATGGGCTCTAAAGCCAAGTATTAGCGAGTGCATCTCTGTGGGTAGTGGAGGGTTTTAAACTACTTCCCCAACCTTGGAACACCTGTGCCCCATAAAGATGCGTGGAATCTGTTTCCCCACCTCCAGCACACACACGGAGACGTGCTCAGGTATCCTGATTGTGGGGAGGCTCCTCCAAATGACAGCAGCGCCTGGGTTCTAAAAGAATCCCTTAGCTTGTCTTCCCTGATGGCATGGCTAGGCTGGAGAGTGGGGGAAAGTGGGGGTTGGGCTCTAAACCAAGTATAAGCGAGAGCCTATCCATGGGATGTGGGTTTTTAACCTACAACCCACAACCATGGAATAAATGTGCCCCCTGAAAGAAGCTTTGACTCTTTCCCTACATCCAGCACACACACGAAGATGTGTTCTTGTATTCTGAGTGTGGGGAAGTTCCTCAAACTGACAGCAGCACCTGGATTCTATTAGTATCCCTTAGCTTCTGTTCCCTGAGTGTTCTTTTAGGCCAGGCCATGAGGGAAAGCTGGGGGTTGGGCTTGGAGGCCACGTAGCAGTGAGTGCCCCCTGATCCATTGAGGAAGTACTTAGAGGACTTCTCCCTAAAGGGAACACCTTTTCCTGCATTCATCTGGGTGCAGTGGGGCTGCACATCTCTCCCACACCTAAGAATGTGTTCTGGAATTCTGAGTGCAGGGAAGTTCCTCCAACTGACAGCAGCGCCTGGGTTCTAATTGAATCCCTTTGCTTGTCTTCCCTGATGGAAAGCCTAGGCGGGAGTGCGGGGGAAAGTGTGGTTTGGGCTCCAAAACCAAGTATTTGCGATGACCTCTCTATGGTTTGTGGAGGTGTTTAAACTACATCCCTAACCTGGGAACACCTGTGCCCCCATAAAGATCCGTGGAGTCTGTTTCCACAACTCCAGCACACACACGAACACGTGCACAGTTATCCTGAGAGTGGGCAGCCTCCTCCAACTGAGAGCAGGGCCTTGGTTCTTATAAAATCGCTTAACTTGTCTACCCTGTTTGGTTGCCTGATACGGAGTGCTGGGGAAAGGGTGGGTTGGGCTCTAAATCCAAGTATTAGCGAGTGCTTCTCCATGGGATTTGGAGGTTATTAACCAAAAGCCCACAACATGGGAATACCTGTGCTCCTTGAAAAAAGCGTGGACTCTGTATCCCCACCACCAGAACACACATGAAGTAGTTTTCTGCTATCCTGAGTGTGGGCTGGCAATTTCAGGTGACAGAAGCGGCTGTGTTCTAATAGAATCCCTTAGCTTGTAATCTCTGAGTGTTTCCCTAGGACTGACTCTGAGAGAAACCTGTGGGTTGGGCTTTGAGGCCAAATAGTAGCGAGTGTCCCCGATGGACTGAGGAAGTGTTTAGATGAATTCTCCATAAAGGGAAACACCTGAGCACCCATTCATCTGCGTGGAGTGGGGCTTCAAATCTCCCCACCACACAAGGTTGGGTTCCAGTATCCTGAGGGTGGGGTAGTTCCTCCAACTGACATCAGCGTCTTGGTTTGAATAGAATCCCTTTGCTTGTCATCCCTGATGGTTTGCCTAGGCCAGTGTGTGGTTGAAAGTGGGATTTGGGATCTAAAACTAAGTATTAGCGTGTGCCTCTCCATGGGTAGTGGAGATGTTTAAACTACAACCCACAACTTGGGAATTACTGTGACCCCTGAAAAATGCGTGTGCTATGTTTCCCCACGTCCAGCACACACAGGAAGAAGTGTTCTGGGGTTCTGAGTGTGGGGAGGTTCCTCCAACAGACAGCACCACCTGGGTTGTAATAGAATCCCTTAGCTTGACTTCCCTAAGTGTTTTCCTAGGCCTAGCAGTAAGCGATGGTGGGGGATGGGCTCTAAAGCCAAGTATTAGCGAGTGCATCTCTGTGGGTAGTGGAGGGTTTTAAACTACTTCCCCAACCTTGGAACACCTGTGCCCCATAAAGATGCGTGGAATCTGTTTCCCCACCTCCAGCACACACACGGAGACGTGCTCAGGTATCCTGATTGTGGGGAGGCTCCTCCAAATGACAGCAGCGCCTGGGTTCTAAAAGAATCCCTTAGCTTGTCTTCCCTGATGGCATGCCTAGGCTGGAGAGTGGGGGAAAGTGGGGGTTGGGCTCTAAACCAAGTATAAGCGAGAGCCTATCCATGGGATGTGGGTTTTTAACCTACAACCCACAACCATGGAATAAATGTGCCCCCTGAAAGATGCTTTGACTCTTTCCCTACATCCAGCACACACACGAAGATGTGTTCTTGTATTCTGAGTGTGGGGAAGTTCCTCAAACTGACAGCAGCACCTGGATTCTATTAGTATCCCTTAGCTTCTGTTCCCTGAGTGTTCTTTTAGGCCAGGCCATGAGGGAAAGCTGGGGGTTGGGCTTGGAGGCCACGTAGCAGTGAGTGCCCCCTGATCCATTGAGGAAGTACTTAGAGGACATCTCCCTAAAGGGAACACCTTTTCCTGCATTCATCTGGGTGCAGTGGGGCTGCACAACTCTCCCACACCTAAGAATGTGTTCTGGAATTCTGAGTGCAGGGAAGTTCCTCCAACTGACAGCAGCGCCTGGGTTCTAATTGAATCCCTTTGCTTGTCTTCCCTGATGGAAAGCCTAGGCGGGAGTGCGGGGGAAAGTGTGGTTTGGGCTCCAAAACCAAGTATTTGCGATGACCTCTCTATGGTTTGTGGAGGTGTTTAAACTACATCCCTAACCTGGGAACACTTGTGCCCCCATAAAGATCCGTGGAGTCTGTTTCCACACCTCCAGCACACACACGAACACTTGCACAGTTATCCTGAGAGTGGGCAGCCTCCTCCAACTGAGAGCAGGGCCTTGGTTCTTATAAAATCGCTTAACTTGTCTACCGTGTTTGGTTGCCTGATACGGAGTGCTGGGGAAAGGGTGGGTTGGGCTCTAAATCCAAGTATTAGCGAGTGCTTCTCCATGGGATTTGGAGGTTATTAACCAAAAGCCCACAACATGGGAATACCTGTGCTCCTTGAAAAAAGCGTGGACTCTGTATCCCCACCACCAGAACACACATGAAGGAGTTTTCTGCTATCCTGAGTGTGGGCTGGCAATTTCAGGTGACAGAAGCGGCTGGGTTCTAATAGAATCCCTTAGCTTGTAATCCCTGAGTGTTTCCCTAGGACTGACTCTGAGAGAAACCTGGGGGTTGGGCTTTGAGGCCAAATAGAAGCGAGTGTCCCCGATTGACTGAGGAAGTATTTAGATGAATTCTCCATAAAGCGAAACACCTGAGCACCCATTCATCTGCGTGGAGTGGGGCTTCAAATCTCCCCACCACGCAAGGTTGGCTTCCAGTATCCTGAGGGTGGGGTAGTTCCTCCAACTGACATCAGCGTCTTGGTTTGAATAGAATCCCTTTGCTTGTCTTCCCTGATGGTTTGCCTAGGCCTGTGTGTGGTTGAAAGTGGGATATGGGATCTAAAACTAAGTATTAGCGTGTGCCTCTCCATGGGTAGTGGAGATGTTTAAACTACAACCCACAACTTGGGAATTACTGTGACCCCTGAAAAATGCGTGTGCTATGTTTCCCCACGTCCAGCACACACAGGAAGAATTGTTCTGGTGTTCTGAGTGTGGGGAGGTTCCTCCAACACACAGCAGCACCTGGGTTGTAATAGAATCCCTTAGCTTGACTTCCCTAAGTGTGTTCCTAGGCCTAGCAGTAAGCGATGGTGGGGGATGGGCTCTAAAGCCAAGTATTAGCGAGTGCATCTCTGTGGGTAGTGGAGGGTTTTAAACTACTTCCCCAACCTTGGAACACCTGTGCCCCATAAAGATGCGTGGAATCTGTTTCCCCACCTCCAGCACACACACGGAGACGTGCTCAGGTATCCTGATTGTGGGGAGGCTCCTCCAAATGACAGCAGCGCCTGGGTTCTAAACGAATCCCTTAGCTTGTCTTCCCTGATGGCATGCCTAGGCTTGAGAGTGGGGGAAAGTGGGGGTTGGGCTCTAAACCAAGTATAAGCGAGAGCCTATCCATGGGATGTGGGTTTTTAACCTACAACCCACAACCATGGAATAAATGTGCCCCCTGAAAGATGCTTTGACTGTTTCCCTACATCCCGCACACACACAAAGATGTGTTCTTGTATTCTGAGTGTGGGGAATTTCCTCAAACTGACAGCAGCACCTGGATTCTATTAGTATCCCTTAGCTTCTGTTCCCTGAGTGTTCTTTTAGGCCAGGCCATGAGGGAAAGCTGGGGGTTGGGCTTGGAGCCCACGTAGCAGTGAGTGCCCCCTGATCAATTGAGGAAGTACTTAGAGGACTTCTCCCTAAAGCGAACACCTTTTCCTGCATTCATCTGGGTGCAGTGGGGCTGCACAACTCTCCCACACCTAAGAATATGTTCTGGAATTCTGAGTGCAGGGAAGTTCCTCCAACTGACAGCAGCGCCTGGGTTCTAATTGAATCCCTTTGCTTGTCTTCCCTGATGGAAAGCCTAGGCGGGAGTGCGGGGGAAAGTGTGGTTTGGGCTCCAAAACCAAGTATTTGCGATGACCTCTCTATGGTTTGGGGAGGTGTTTAAACTACATCCCTAACCTGGGAACACTTGTGCCCCCATAAAGATCCGTGGAGTCTGTTTCCACACCTCCAGCACACACACGAACACTTGCACAGTTATCCTGAGAGTGGGCAGCCTCCTCCAACTGAGAGCAGGGCCTTGGTTCTTATAAAATCGCTTAACTTGTCTACCGTGTTTGGTTGCCTGATACGGAGTGCTGGGGAAAGGGTGGGTTGGGCTCTAAATCCAAGTATTAGCGAGTGCTTCTCCATGGGATTTGGAGGTTATTAACCAAAAGCCCACAACATGGGAATACCTGTGCTCCTTGAAAAAAGCGTGGACTCTGTATCCCCACCACCAGAACACACATGAAGGAGTTTTCTGCTATCCTGAGTGTGGGCTGGCAATTTCAGGTGACAGAAGCGGCTGGGTTCTAATAGAATCCCTTAGCTTGTAATCCCTGAGTGTTTCCCTAGGACTGACTCTGAGAGAAACCTGGGGGTTGGGCTTTGAGGCCAAATAGAAGCGAGTGTCCCCGATTGACTGAGGAAGTATTTAGATGAATTCTCCATAAAGCGAAACACCTGAGCACCCATTCATCTGCGTGGAGTGGGGCTTCAAATCTCCCCACCACGCAAGGTTGGCTTCCAGTATCCTGAGGGTGGGGTAGTTCCTCCAACTGACATCAGCGTCTTGGTTTGAATAGAATCCCTTTGCTTGTCTTCCCTGATGGTTTGCCTAGGCCAGTGTGTGGTTGAAAGTGGGATATGGGATCTAAAACTAAGTATTAGCGTGTGCCTCTCCATGGGTAGTGGAGATGTTTAAACTACAACCCACAACTTGGGAATTACTGTGACCCCTGAAAAATGCGTGTGCTATGTTTCCCCACGTCCAGCACACACAGGAAGAATTGTTCTGGTGTTCTGAGTGTGGGGAGGTTCCTCCAACACACAGCAGCACCTGGGTTGTAATAGAATCCCTTAGCTTGACTTCCCTAAGTGTGTTCCTAGGCCTAGCAGTAAGCGATGGTGGGGGATGGGCTCTAAAGCCAAGTATTAGCGAGTGCATCTCTGTGGGTAGTGGAGGGTTTTAAACTACTTCCCCAACCTTGGAACACCTGTGCCCCATAAAGATGCGTGGAATCTGTTTCCCCACCTCCAGCACACACACGGAGACGTGCTCAGGTATCCTGATTGTGGGGAGGCTCCTCCAAATGACAGCAGCGCCTGGGTTCTAAACGAATCCCTTAGCTTGTCTTCCCTGATGGCATGCCTAGGCTTGAGAGTGGGGGAAAGTGGGGGTTGGGCTCTAAACCAAGTATAAGCGAGAGCCTATCCATGGGATGTGGGTTTTTAACCTACAACCCACAACCATGGAATAAATGTGCCCCCTGAAAGATGCTTTGACTGTTTCCCTACATCCCGCACACACACAAAGATGTGTTCTTGTATTCTGAGTGTGGGGAATTTCCTCAAACTGACAGCAGCACCTGGATTCTATTAGTATCCCTTAGCTTCTGTTCCCTGAGTGTTCTTTTAGGCCAGGCCATGAGGGAAAGCTGGGGGTTGGGCTTGGAGCCCACGTAGCAGTGAGTGCCCCCTGATCAATTGAGGAAGTACTTAGAGGACTTCTCCCTAAAGCGAACACCTTTTCCTGCATTCATCTGGGTGCAGTGGGGCTGCACAACTCTCCCACACCTAAGAATATGTTCTGGAATTCTGAGTGCAGGGAAGTTCCTCCAACTGACAGCAGCGCCTGGGTTCTAATTGAATCCCTTTGCTTGTCTTCCCTGATGGAAAGCCTAGGCGGGAGTGCGGGGGAAAGTGTGGTTTGGGCTCCAAAACCAAGTATTTGCGATGACCTCTCTATGGTTTGTGGAGGTGTTTAAACTACATCCCTAACCTGGGAACACCTGTGCCCCCATAAAGATCCGTGGAGTCAGTTTCCACACCTCCAGCACACACACGAACACTTGCACAGTTATCCTGAGAGTGGGCAGCCTCCTCCAACTGAGAGCAGGGCCTTGGTTCTTATAAAATCGCTTAACTTGTCTACCCTGTTTGGTTGCCTGATACAGAGTGCTGGGGAAAGGGTGGGTTGGGCTCTAAATCCAAGTATTAGCGAGTGCTTCTCCATGGGATTTGGAGTTTATTAACCAAAAGCCCACAACTTGGGAATACCTGTGCTCCTTGAAAAAAGCGTGGACTCTGTATCCCCACCACCAGAACACACATGAAGAAGTTTTCTGCTATCCTGAGTGTGGGCTGGCAATTTCAGGTGACAGAAGTGGCTGGGTTCTAATAGAATCCCTTAGCTTGTAATCCCTGAGTGTTTCCCTAGGACTGATTCTGAGAGAAACCTGGGGGTTGGGCTTTGAGGCCAAATAGTAGCGAGTGTCCCCGATGGACTGAGAAAGTATTTAGATGAATTCTCCATAAAGGGAAACACCTGAGCACCCATTCATCTGCGTGGAGTGGGGCTTCAAATCTCCCCACCACACAAGGTTGGGTTCCAGTATCCTGAGGGTGGGGTAGTTCCTCCAACTGACATCAGCGTCTTGGTTTGAATAGAATCCCTTTGCTTGTCTTCCCTGATGGTTTGCCTAGGCCAGTGTGTGTTTGAAAGTGGGATTCGGGATCTAAAACTAAGTATTAGCGTGTGCCTCTCCATGGGTAGTGGAGATGTTTAAACTACAACCCACAACTTGGGAATTACTGTGACCCCTGAAAAATGCGTGTGCTATGCTTCCCCACGTCCAGCACACACAGGAAGAAGTGTTCTGGGGTTCTGAGTGTGGGGAGGTTCCTCCAACAGACAGCAGCACCTGGGTTGTAATAGAATCCCTTAGCTTGACTTCCCTAAGTGTGTTCCTAGGCCTAGCAGTAAGCGATGGTGGGGGATGGGCTCTAAAGACAAGTATTAGCGAGTGCATCTCTGTGGGTAGTGGAGGGTTTTAAACTACTTCCCCAACCTTGGAACACCTGTGCCCCATAAAGATGCGTGGAATCTGTTTCCCCACCTCCAGCACACACACGGAGACGTGCTCAGGTATCCTGATTGTGGGGAGGCTCCTCCAAATGACAGCAGCGCCTGGGTTCTAAAAGAATCCCTTAGCTTGTCTTCCCTGATGGCATGCCTAGGCTGGAGAGTGGGGGAAAGTGGGGGTTCGGCTCTAAACCAAGTATAAGCGAGAGCCTATCCATGGGATGTGGGTTTTTAACCTACAACCCACAACCATGGAATAAATGTGCCCCCTGAAAGATGCTCTGACTGTTTCCCTACATCCAGCACACACACGAAGATGTGTTCTTGTATTCTGAGTGTGGGGAAGTTCCTCAAACTGACAGCAGCACCTGGATTCTATTAGTATCCCTTAGCTTCTGTTCCCTGAGTGTTCTTTTAGGCCAGGCCATGAGGGAAAGCTGGGGGTTGGGCTTGGAGGCCACGTAGCAGTGAGTGCCCCCTGATCCATTGAGGAAGTACTTAGAGGACTTGTCCCTAAAGGGAACACCTTTTCCTGCATTCATCTGGGTGCAGTGGGGCTGCACATGTCTCCCACACCTAAGAATGTGTTCTGGAATTCTGAGTGCAGGGAAGTTCCTCCAACTGACAGCAGCGCCTGGGTTCTAATTGAATCCCTTTGCTTGTCTTCCCTGATGGAAAGCCTAGGCGGGAGTGCGGGGGAAAGTGTGGTTTGGGCTCCAAAACCAAGTATTTGCGATGACCTCTCTATGGTTTGTGGAGGTGTTTAAACTACATCCCTAACCTGGGAACACCTGTGCCCCCATAAAGATCCGTGGAGTCTGTTTCCACACCTCCAGCACACACACGAACACGTGCACAGTTATCCTGAGAGTGGGCAGCCTCCTCCAACTGAGAGCAGGGCCTTGGTTCTTATAAAATCGCTTAACTTGTCTACCCTGTTTGGTTGCCTGATACGGAGTGCTGGGGAAAGGGTGGGTTGGGCTCTAAATCCAAGTATTAGCGAGTGCTTCTCCATGGGATTTGGAGGTTATTAACCAAAAGCCCACAACATGGGAATACCTGTGCTCCTTGAAAAAAGCGTGGAGTCTGTATCCCCACCACCAGAACACACATGAAGAAGTTTTCTGCTATCCTGAGTGTGGGCTGGCAATTTCAGGTGACAGAAGCGGCTGGGTTCTAATAGAATCCCTTAGCTTGTAATCCCTGAGTGTTTCCCTAGGACTGACTCTGAGAGAAACCTGGGGGTTGGGCTTTGAGGCCAAATAGTAGCGAGTG